>NC_042618.1:101799569-102461399 GCF_901001135.1 Rhinatrema bivittatum
TTCAGGGGCGTTCTGGGGGCGTGACAGCGGCCCCTGGACCAGCCCCCGGACCGGAACATGGAGCGCAGCAGCCAGCCCGGTGCGCACAAAGTTATGCCTGCTTCGAGCAGGCGTAACTTTCGTGATAGAGGTAGGAGGGAGGTTTAGATAGGGCCGGGGGGTGGGTTAGGTAGGGGAAGGGAGAGCTAGGAAAGTTCCCTCCGAGGCCGCTCCGATTTCGGAGTGGTCTTGGAGGGAACTGAGGCAGCCTGCACGGCTCGGCACGTGCAGGCTGCCGATTTTGGGCAGCCTTGCATGCGCCGACCCCGGATTTTAATCGATAAACACGGCTACACGCATATCTATTGAAATCCCGCGTACTCTTGTTCGCGCCTGGTGCGCACGAACAAAAGTACGCGTGTGCGCAGATTTATAAAATCTGCCCCAATGTGTGACGTCAGAGTAGATTAAGAGGTAAGAAGAGGTTAGACACTCCTAGGTGGGAGGTGTCATGAGTTTAACAAAATCTCCTGTGCCCTCCTGATTCAGGTTTCTGTGGGGATACCTCTTTCAATAGGGAGGTGCTGGCGCAAAGGTGTCTGTCTCTCCAAGGGGAACGGACTGCCAGTCCTGCTTCGTGTCCTGGGAGGGTAGCTGGGGCCCAGAGTCGGGGGTTTCCAGGCCTTCAGGCTTTGGGACGTCTTGTCTTGGGGTCCCAAAATGATTCCTGAATGCTGTCATAAGATCCATGCCAGAGGGATTCCTTCAGAGGTTGGAAGAAAAATAATTTACCTTTATGGGAGTCAAGGAATCAGCAAGAGAATAATTTCTTTTGAATATTAAACGAGAAAGAGAATTAAAGGGCAACAGAAAGGAGGAGAGCTTCAACTAGAGAAACAGGTACCAGGGAAAGTGCTCAGAGAAGAGAGTTCCTCCCCCAGAGAGCTTACCTGCAAAGGTGTGCAGTATTTCCTACTGTGTGAGACTGTGTTTCTTCATTTTGTGCTTCTTGACTTGACTTTTCTGGACTGAATGGTGTACTAAGCTATAGTATGCTGGCTGAGGAGTTCTGTTTCCTGCAATCAAGGTCACCAGTAAAGGCCTTTTAATTGTTTGAACAATAGCTTCTGCAATATTGACCTGCATGTTCTGTTGCTTTGTCCCAAAACTTTGGAATAAGGAACCTCTCCTTCGTGAGACTTCCTCTCTTGCCTTCAGAAAAAAAAAGACATGGCTATTCAGACCCAGTCTTTCCTTAACTTTGTAAACTCACATCAATGACTGTGACTACTGCGTCTAGACAGTAAGAAAGACTCCTGGATTGACTCAACTACTGGATTTTGTTCTCTTAATTTTAGCCTCCCCCCCCCCCCCCAATTAACTTTCCTTCTCCAGCACCAGGTTCTTCCTTTCCGTGCATGCACCCTTTCCAGTGCAGTTTCCATCTTCCTGCTCTCAGGGTGCCTAGCAGTCCTGACTACTCAGGGCTGGATTTAGGCACAGGTAATATGGGCACATGCCTAGGGCACCAACTTCTGAAGCTGCTTGAAAAATGGGAATTCCCCCGTGCCCCCCCCCCCCCCCCCACTGCACTCTGATTTCCAGGGAAAAATACTCCTACCCGAGTTCTCTGCCCATAGGTTGGTCTTTGACCCAGGAACGCTCCGCGAGGTCAACGATCAAGGGGGCATTACACTAGGCTTACCTTGCCCAGTCCCATGCCATTGGGCTTTCTTGTTACCTGTCTAGTCCAGCCTTGTCCTTGTCCAGTCCTGTCTTTCTCCGGTCCTTGTCCTGCCCAGTCCAGTTTAGTTTAGTCCTTTGTCAGCTATCCAGGCCTTGCCCATGTCCTTTGCCTCAGATTCACCCCTCAGCCAGTTCCTCTGTCCAGCCCTCAGCCAGAACCTGTATCTGGAGGGGGCGGGCACAGATGGTATCAGTTTTCAAAGTTTGTATCACTGAAGGGAGCTTGGATTATTTGGGGGGCCTGGGACAGACAATGAATGAACAAGGGGGGAGGGGCAGCACAGTAATTGTTCACACAGGGCAGCAAAAAGGTTAGCACTGGCCCTGTAGTCCTGACAGATGCTGCTCTTCGTTTATTCCACTCCAGTGTATCTCTTGCAGTGCATCCAGCTCTCTTTCCCTTCGGCTTTTGTGCAAAGAATCAGAAGTTCGCCTGCTTGAGTCATAGTCTCCTTCCCTTTCTTATAATTTACAATATGTTCAAAAAGCTTAATATATTACATAACAATCCTTCAGAGGCTGCACCTGCATCTTCAGCCTAGGGCTGTTGTGGTTCGTGGACACTTGAAAAATAGGTTTCAGAATACTTAAGAGATGATTTTTTTATACAATTAAAAAAGAAACTTCTACATATATTTTGTGAAAATCATTACTGCTTCTTTTATTATTTTTTTTATTTTCCAAGCTGATAAGAAACACAGTATTCATATTTCAAATATGTATAAAAGGAATACAAAAGTAAATAGCAGAACAATTGTTCAGTTGGGAAATACAGATGTACTATCTGACACTCCATATGAAAAGGAAGGCCCTTATGAAACAAAAGTGCCACACTCCTTTGCCTACTGGAAAAAGAAGAAAAATAAACCTGTCCAACCCAACTGGCTTTCAATTTTTTGTGCTGTATGGCAGTTAAGTGGATTTCTTGAAAATAAACAATTTGAGCTTAAAGTCTAGAAAAATAGCTCAATAACTTTTTTCTTTTAAGTGGTGAATGTATACCATCTACATTCAAAGAAAAAACTTTGACATCAGCCATTGAAAAGAAATATAATGGAATTCCATGAACAATATCTGAGACCCGCTTAGGCATCTGCCAGCATAGATGCCACAGCGTAGCCACAGATCTAGCCTGAAGACCCAAATAACTGTTATCATTGCTGCATATTATCTAAAATAATATCTCATGAACAGATATGTATGCCTTGGAATATGAGAGAAAAAAACTAGAACGGTAGGATTTTACATTATTGTGATATATAAAGTAAAAGAAAAAAAACTAGAATCCAAAATCAGCTAAATAAGCAAATCCAGGAACACAAATGGCTCAGCGCTTCCATTATCTGCCAAAAAAAAAAGAAAGACGAAAAAGAAAGAAAAATAAAAATAAAGAAAATAAATAATGTTCAAATAATCAGCGCATCAGGGAAACATAAAGTCCACACTGCGTCATACCATGCTATTTGCAAACTAAAATGGAGGTGTGACCAAAAGTCCAGTATATCCATGAAAATCATTACCAAAAAAATAAAATAAAGTCTAAACTAAGTCATGGATTTACTAGTTACCAGCACTTAAAGTATCCATTAACTTGAATAATGCAGTGCCATAGGTATAACTATTAACACTATCCTATGTTCAGTCACAAAGAATCCAAATATTGTTGTGCTTAATCCTTTGTATGTAAAAGTATGGTCTTGCCTTGGACAAAAACGCAAATCTT
This sequence comes from Rhinatrema bivittatum, assembly GCF_901001135.1. Classification (NCBI taxonomy): domain Eukaryota; kingdom Metazoa; phylum Chordata; class Amphibia; order Gymnophiona; family Rhinatrematidae; genus Rhinatrema; species Rhinatrema bivittatum. Next base: position 101,803,018 of record NC_042618.1, read on the forward strand.
GGCGGGATACTGCAGGCTGAATTTCACTCCCCTGAGAATCAAGACCGAGCAGACCAGCACCATCTTTTTCCTGCCTTCTGAGACTTTGCTAGAAAAATCATTAAATAATAAGAGTTTCGCTCCTTCATATTCCAGCGTGTTATTGTTCTTCCTATAGGCTTGAATAAGTTTCGCCTTATCCACATAATTCAAAATTATAGCTAGTACTGGACGTGGCCTGGTTTCACTTCCCAAAATAAGCCAACATGATGAGCTGGTTTAATTAATACTGGTTTGATCAGAAGTGATAATCCCAGAGCTTCAAGCAGCCACACTTATACCAGTTGTAGACGCTCCGAATCCTTAACCGATTCAGGTATACCAATATAACTTATATTATTTCGAGCCCGATTTTCCTGATATTCCATGCGATCCAAAAAGGCATTATTTTCTTTTTCTACTGCAGCGATTTTAGCGGTGATTTGTGCAGTTTCCATTCCCTGGGTGGATACTCGCTGATCTAAAGTCGTCAAATTCTCTGAATGCTTAATCATAGTATCTCGCATTTCATCAAGAGATAATTGAATCTTGCTAAGTTGATCTTGAAAAGCAGCAGAAACACTCTTTGTAATATCTTACACCAAGTTGTCTTTAACTGCTAATAAATGGGCCGATACAGAAAGAAGTGCGGGACAGCTGGCAAGCGCCCGCTCTCCTGACACGCGCACAGGCCAGTGTCCTGGGCGCGCGATTCAGTATTGGCCCACATGCAAATGAGGGCCCGCGGTAAAAGGAGGCACTAGGGACATTAGCGCGTCCCCAGCGCCTACTTTTTGACAGAAGTGGCGGCTGTCAGAGGGTTTGACAGCCGGTGCTCAATTTTGCTGGCATCAGTTCTCAAACCCACTGACAGCCACGGGTTCGGAAAACGGATGCCGGCAAAATTGAGCATCCATCTTCCAACCTGCGGGCCGTGGGCAGATTTTTTACTTTTATTTTTTTTTACTTTTTGGGGCCTCCAACTTAATATTGCTATGATATTAAGTCAGAAGGTGTACAGAAAAGCAGTTTTTTCTGCTTTTCTGTACACTTTCCTGGTGCCAGCCAAAATTAATGCCTGCCTTTGGCAGGCGTTAATTTCTGAAAGTAAAATGTGCGGCTTTCTGTACCGCTCTTTCTGTATCGCGCAGGAATGACAAATAGGCCCATCAACATGTATTTGCATGTTGCGGGCGCTATTAGTTTCAGGGGGGTTGGCCGCGCGTATTCCACGCGCAATTACCCCCTTACTGTATAAGGGGTAAAAATAGCGTGTCGAAAACGAGCAGCCAAACATGGGATAACAGTGCGCTCCACCGGAGCGCACTTTACTGTATCGGCCCGAAAGATTGCTCATTAGGAGGTGCCATCTTAGCTTCAGAGCACTTTGTCTTCTCCTTCAGTGTATGCAATGCTTTAGTTGACAGTCCACGAATAAAGACTCACATCTACTCTTTTAAAAAACAATGGAGATTGAAGATATATTATAAGCCAATTTGACAACGGAATGCAGGTAAATTTAAGGACCCTCGAGGAGTTCACTCTTCTTGCAACCTCTCAGCCTGCCTGTATGACCAGAAGTCAAAAATCATCACTGTGACATGTTTTTCTGGATGCAGGTTGGTGTTAACAAGAACTGACAGGAAACTGTCCCTTTTAATCTTGGCAGGGTTCATTATTTATATTTAGGCTTTTAAAAATATAGCAGTAAAAAAGTGTCGCTATGTCTTTAAGGATTTGTGCACAAACAGAACCATTTTGGGCCTTATTCCTGGAGGCTATTTATTTACAAAATTCAAACACATCTTATTCCAATATGGGGTTTTAGAATCTTATTACCCCTCTTTAGGGCACATATAGTACATTACCACGAAAATAAAAATAACATTTATAAAAGAACACCATCAACAAATTCTAATTGATTAATAAGGCATAACTTTTCTTTTCTAAATCCATGCTGGCTTTCCCCATTAAGCCAGGTTTATCCATAAGCCCAGTTATTTTCTTTCTTAACAATAGCATTCACTATTTTACCTAAAACTAACCTCATATCCATAGGTCTGTATTTCCTGGATCACCCCTGGAGTCCTTTTTAAAAAACTGTATAACAAGCAGGCTATTCTCCTATCTTCAGGAACAATGGTAGATATTAATCATAGATTATAGATGTGGTAAGTCTGCAATTTCATATTTGAGTTACTTCAGAACTCTAGGGTGAATACTATCAGGTCCTGGTGATTTGTTACTGTTTAGTTTTTTCTATTTCCTCTAGCACCTTTTTCAAATTCATAACGATTTGCTTCTTTTCCTAGAGGTCAATATTCAAAAGCCATTTAGATGGATAACTCACACATTATCTGTGTAAATGGAAAATGTGGCATTTCAGGGGTGTTCCGGGGAGGGGTTGAGTTATCCAGCTAACCTAGCAAAATATCGGGTATATCTGGTTAGGTTAACCGGATAACTTTAGGCCTGCTTCAGATCATGCGTAGTTATCTGGCCTTGTGTAGCCGGATAACTCACTATTACCCAGATATCTTCAGAGATATCTGGATAAGGAGCGCATATTAAAAAAAACCAAAAAGGAAATCAAGCCAAGATGGCGGTTTAACGTTTCACCTGTGCGGTCTATTACCGTCCCAGCGGTTTTCTTTTCTTCCCGCTATGCCGCATTCTTCACAGAAGAAATGGAGAGGGCAATGGAATCAACCTTCCCCCCGGCCCCAATTCAACTGGACCGATGGACGCACATGTCTTCTGAGGGTCGAAACTGCCGGAGTCTGAGTCGCAAGGAGGGGAGCGAGAAAGAGAATTGCTTGCCCTCTACTTTGACTCTTCCATTCTCTCTCCCGGCATTCGGATTTCCCCCGTTGAACCCTGCGGCAATGAGAGCATCTACCCCTAATGAGGTGGATGTGCAGGCAGGTGTGGCTCAACAGCTTTACTCCTTGCTATCGGTGGAAAGATTAGCCTCAGCGGATCAAGCTCTCGATACTGTCAACCCTCAGTGGGGAGCTGTGGAAGGAGACAGAGCTATGGAAGCTGGAACAAGGACTATTCTCTCTCAAGAACCAGGTTTGGAGGCTCAGGGCTTCATTATCGCTTCTATTTTGGTGAGATCCTCTCATATAACATTAGAATTAATTTGGGAGGCTATATAAGTTCTTGGGAAAGTTATATCATCTCAATATAAACCATTAGAACTCAAGGTTGTGGATATGGAAGCCAGGTTATCTACTCTGGAAGCATTTAAATTACAAATTGAGAATTTATATGATACTAATAAGACAGAGGTAGAATCCTTAAAGGCATTACAATCTTCTGCAATCAAGGAGAATTCTCAATTGTCTCTGAAAATGGAAAATCTTGTAAATATAATCAGAAATCGGAACTTAAGGTTCATAAATTTTCCAGAAAGTTCTCTGATCAAAAGATATGCTCAAGAAATATTTCCTGGAAGTTTTGAAAATCTCTGATCAGGCATTACCACCTATAGCAAAAGCTTTTTATGTACCGAGTATGAGAAGAGGTCCGACTTTGCCATTACAACAAGATCCCGCTCTAGAAATGGATAATTTATCAGCAATGTTGGAGCAATCATTATCTGAGGAAATTTCCCCGGCCACTTTAGTGGTTACCTTCTTTCTTGAACCGGACAAAGACTGGGTCTTGCGTTTGTTCTTTAGGCATAAATCAGAGTCTTTCTTAAATCTACAAGTGAGAATATTTCCTAATGTTGCAGAGCAGACTCAGAAACGCCGTCAGCAATTTCTGATATTGAAACCTAGATTTCTACAAATTGGGGCTCAGTTCTTTTTAAAATTCCCATGTAAATGCTGTATTAAGTATAAGGGGAACTCATATGTTTTCTTTCAACCTTCACAACTGTCATTATTTCTTGTAGATAAATTCCCATCTGGACAAGCTGCCTTGTTAACTTCCATAACTGTTGTATCAGCGTAAGAGTCTAAATAATTGATACCCTCGCTCGTTATACTGCTATCTTTTTTCCTGTCTATATTGCTCTTCTATATTATTTGAAGTAGTGTAATCCTTCCCAGAGTGAGGACTTGTTCTGAAATGGGTTTTCTATATACACACACACCTATTATTATTTTTTGTATTGATATAATATTTCTGTATCCCTTTTTTTAGATTTTCCAATACAAGAATTGTCTTGTTAGTTATACAGAAACTTAATAAAATATAAATTGAAAAAAAAACAAAAAACAAACCCACCCCCTCCGCTGTTCCAAAAAGCTTTCCAAAACCTTTAAAATGTTGAAATACTGGAAGCAGCCAGGATTGCAAAGCACAGCAATCCCAGCACAGAGAAAGGAGCTACTTTTGCAGGTAATTGGTAGGTGAGAGGGGGTCAGCCTGCGGTGGGGGAGGGGGGGCAGACCGTGTAGGAAGGCAGAAGAGGGAAATTTAAAGGTTTTGTAACAGGGAGGGACTAGGGAGGCCCAGGCCGGTGGTGATCTTGTTATGCAAGTTTGCAAGTTTTAAAGGTTTTGGACAGCTTTTGGGACAGTGGGAGGGGGGGCATCAGACTGGGAGGCCTGTGACTTTTTTTTTTTTTAAAGATATGCTACTTACCTGGATATCTCTAAAGATATCCGGGTAAGTAGTGAGTTATTCGGCCACACAAACAGGGTAACTTTAGGCCTAACCTACCATATTCAACCAATGGTTGGTTAGGGTTAAATTTATCCGGTTATATGTAGGCGGATAACATTACACAAGTATATTCAGCTGGAACGTTTATTCCGCTGAATATACTGAATATCTGGCTAACTGTAGCCAGACAACTTGTCCTCTAAATGGCCTACCAAATATTGGCTTCCTAATGATCATCTACAAAGGATGGTTCCAGAATTGGCATCTCCTCAACATCTGTTGCTGTAAAGACAGAAGTAAAAAATTAATTTAGTTAAAAAGAAAATGAATCAGGAGAAGAGAGATAAAAGCAGTAGTAAAGTAAAAATGAATATGTTTAAGAAGAAAAAACAAAGACAAAGAAAATAATTATTTTCAATTCATACACCATTTTTACATTAAAACCTTTAAATCTATTTAATATAAAATTTAATATATTTTTTAAATTATGCAGTTAAATTTCAAAGAATTATGTGGGAGTTGTATGTGTGAAATTAGCATATACTTGCACAGGCAGCATGTGAACAAGTGGAGTGGGGAATGGACGAGCAGCCTAGTGGTTTCAGCAGCAAGATTCAAACCAGGGGTATCAGGGTACAAATCTCTGCTGCTGCTCCTTGTAACTTTGGGCAAGTCACTTCACCCTCCATTGCCTCAAGTACAAACTTAAAGGGAAATTTATCGAGCCATGATAAAAGTCTATGACATGTTAAAAGGGGTTTATAGCATGTTAAACTGGCAATATTGGGTGAAAATGGACATTACTATGCTCTAAATAGGAATATCGCACATTGCCTTGACATATTGCTAATGAGCATGCAAATTCAGAAATAACATGCAAACTAATGGCCACTATCCATCTAAACCGTTGAAGCAACCTTCTTCAGGGGATATCACTCAATAATGTTTTACATGAAGCGGCCAACATTCTTCGATCTCTTCCGGACAAACTATGTCGTGGCGCCATTTTTGAAAATATTAGCTGAGACATAGTTTGTCCGGAAGAGATCGAAGAATGTTGGCCGCTTCATGTAAAACATTATTGAGTGATATCCCCTGAAGAAGGTTGCTCTCGGCAATCGAAACATGATTCATGTCGGGAATGATTTAATGTGATATCCTACGAGGCATCGGCTAAGTATTCCTTTCTCTAAAAAGTTTTGTATTTGGGAAACCTTCAATTTTAATGTTGGTGGGAAGCATAGCTTTTGTTTCACATTTATAACCTTTTTTAGGGAAGTTTGGAAATAAAATTGTGGTGAAAAATCAAGAAATTCTAATTAGGTTGAGTACTGATATGAGCAAATGACGATAAGTGATTAAATATTATATGCTGCTTTGTAAGCTGATTAAGGCTTGCGGCCCATTGCGAGGCGAGAGGCCGCAGATTGAAACTTCAAAGCAAAGATCTTTATGATATTGTCATTTGCCTATGATTCAGTTAAAGTTGTGAATTGGACAGTTGATCCTTTTCCCTCTCTTGTTTTGGTTATTGACAATATTGGAGAGGTGTGCTGCTTCTTTGTTTGCTGATTATGACTCAATTAGTACCATTTTGCATCTATTATTAATCAATCCCTCTTGGAAGGAACAATGCCGACCCTGTTAAAAAATGCAGTCATAAAACCCTATGGGGCGGATTTTAAAAGGCCCGCGCGCGTAAATCCTTCCGGATTATGTTTTTTGGCGAAACTTATTGAAAAAGTAGTAAATAAACAATTGAGTGAACACTTGGAAAATAATGATATTCTTTATCCCACACAACATGGTTTTCGTAAATTATTTAGCACTGAGACACTTTTATTATCCTTATCAGACTTCGTTCTAAGAGGTTTCGATAGAGGTCAGAGTTTTGTACTTGTAATGTTAGATTTGTCGGCAGCGTTTGATACGGTAGATCATAAAATTCTTATAAATAAACTTTATGATATAGGTTTAGAAGGTAACACATTAACCTGGTTTAAATCGTTTTTAGAAAATAGAACCTTCTCTGTCAAAATTAATAATTTGCTGTCTGACAAGATTAAATTAACCACAGGAGTACCACAAGATTCAGCATTATCCGCTACCCTGTTTAACGTGTATTTACTGCCTCTTTGTCACCTGCTGACTGGTTTGGGCCTAACTTATTATATATATGCGGATGATATCCAGTTGATATTCCCTATAGAGAGCAATATTGAATCAACTTTTAAGATGGTTAACATGTACTTGACAATAGTAAGTGTCTAATTTTGGGACTCATAGCTTAGGGCACAAGAACACTGCAATTCAGCAAGAGGTTTTAAAATTTAGTTTATTTTGGCTTTTTTCAAAAGACATGCAAAGACAAGTGTTCTTGTGAGATGCAATCTGCCCTCTATCTGTAATAAGTAGCATCTCAATGAATTTCTGCCCTGCTCTGACTTATATAATTAAAATCCAACATTCTCGAAGCTTCCAGAAAAGTGTAACCGCCCACAAACACATGATACTGTTTGTCATGACATTCTATCCTGTATAGGAAATGCTTGTGAGGACCTCCCTCAACTAAGAATTCTTCTAACCCTGTTCCTCCTCCCAATGTAAACAAGTTCCTGTATCATACTGGCTTTGATGCAAGTATTCTCTTCTTGTCTTCTGTTGTTCTTCTTTGTTTATTGTAAACACCTCCCAGTCTGGGTCTTGAATAGAGCTTGGCACCAGGATTCATTCAAATTGGTTTCAGGTCATTGAAACCAATATCTGCAAGATAAAGGCTTGCATCCTGGTTTCCTGCAGAACGAGTATCCCTGCATTGTGAAGTAAATGTGGCCATTAAAATAGGCCTCTCTCCTTTTGTTGCCAGCAAATCTGTCTCAGAGATTCTCTGCAAGTCATTGATGCCTTCCTGGCCTGTAATTATAAGCTTTGCAGGATTTACCAGTTTCCCAACTCTTCTGCATCCTTTGAATCTGTGATAGTCAGAAAGTCTCTCAAAGTTCATTCACCTCTGACAGGCCAGTAAAGCAGAGGAGTCTGGGTATTCTTGGTTATCTTACTCAGACATATTCTTCATTTCCCTCTATGGGACACCTTAAAATGGATAGGTGTCACATCAATCAGTCTTCGATGAAAAGCCATGACAGAGGAACTTAAAAGTGTAACCTAACCCCTAACCTTGGTATTTATCAGGTGTAGTGCATAGGTGTATGTCCCTCTAGATTCCCAATTAATATGAAGGATGCTCCCACAAGCATTCACTAGTTAATAAAAAAATAACATCAAAACTAATTTCACTAGGTAACTATTAGCTCTATAATGGAGCTATACAGATACCTGCATTATAAAAAGGACCTACTTCATAATAACATGATCACATATGTTATCTTTCAGAATCAAGTAAGTACATAATAGTGGTATAACATGTAAAAATAAGTACACAGAGAGACCAGTATGAAAGTACTGTGTTTTTCATATAATACTAGGTATTCTGGGCAAATCTTTTCAATGAATACTGTTGTTATGAACAACTACCCAGGATAATATTCATTAAAATGGCAACTAGGGATATAATCAATGCACCTTACCAGAAAAGTAAAGAAACCAATAACATAGAAGAAAACCAAGAATCTATAGAAAAACTCATACTGTGTTGTGCATACATGATGTAAAAGTGTTGCAAAGCATAAGACATATTCTAGTCATATGCTGCAGTGATGGAAGATCAAATACAAAAGCATATGCATGATAGGCAAAGGCATAGCAAAAGTCTGAAACATCATACTAATTCTGTAGGGTATTTATAGTGCTATCCAGTATTAGGACAACAACCTGTAGCAGTGAAAGCACTCACTGTATGGACAGTCCTCATTCACTTGTAGCAGTCATATATCCAAGAGATAATACAGCTGTGTAGGGCAAGTATTAATTATTAAGGTAAATGATGGCTAGTAATACTGCTTCGTCTTCAGATACTTCTAGGGGAAATGGGGCTCATACCCTTCTCAAATGATGGTAAGTCTAAATATATTGGGGATAATCATAACAATAAATGAAAGCTAACAAACTAATGTACTTTGCAAAATTGATAAACCATCAGTGTAAGATTATACACAGGGAAGGAAGGAATGTCATATAAATAAAAGACAGAAATAAGGAAAATTATATCTTCCCCTTTGGAATCCTAAATAGAAACCCACTAACTTATAAGTCACAGATAGAGTTTATAATGAAAGGACCAAAATAAAAAGAAAAGAACAATGAGCAATTAATATGCCGAAAGATATAGTAATAGAATGTTGCAAATCCCTATAGCAGAGCTCCTCATGTGTAAGGTATGTATTTGTTTCAAGGAGAACAGAAATCTTTGTGAAAGAGAGTGAAACAGTCATTAGGTAAAATCTAGTAAATAGTGTCATAAGAAAAGATATTCAAAAAAAGGTTCAGCAAAAACATTAGAATAAGAGATAGAATATTGAGATATTAAAGATCAGCAAAGTGATTATCCTAAGTGCAAGCTGCAAAACCAAAGAATAGGAATAGCTTATAACTTAGGCTGGTGTGAACGAGAAATATAAAGAGATCTCCCTCTTGAACCCTGAATTATCCTATTTGAATCACAATGAAACACATCACCCTCTATGTGATCAAAGCAGCTTCCATAGATAAAGATAGGAAAACCTAGTACATATGCATTTAACTGAGTCTGCATATAAGTATTATAAAATCTAAGACTGGAAAATATTACTTAACTTGGAACATACAAACTAATAAAAACAGCATCACTTCAAATAATATTATTAACTTGAACACCTAAGTGCTGACAGAGAATGAAAAAACCTAAATTCTGCATAAAGTCATTCCCACAAAACATAGAAAAAAGCAAATATCAGGTATAAATTGTAAGCCTTGCAGTCCATATAATATGTAAGAAAGTCTGTGACCATAATTTCTGCATTCAGGGCGTATATAGTTCTTTTAGTAGGAGTCAGTGATGATGTCAAGGCAGAATCTCTTAGCTCCTTAGATTAGATGCATGTGTATGAATTCAAACCTAAATAAAAGTGCAACAAATCCGATTAAGTAGTAAGAAAATACTTTTATGTCACGTACTCCCTATATTTAATTCGCCAAATAATCCCCACATTATTTCAAAACATCATGCAATGGTCCAAACCACAAACATAAATACGCAAACTGTACATTAAAACATATATGTCACAGCACTGACCACATAATACATTCATTCATTCATTCCTCCTTGTACACATGTAACATAGAACAGACAACATGTCAAACGTTTGAGCTCAAAAAAGAAAAACGTAATTTAAAAAATATAAAAGAATTGGATCGATCCACAAAAGAAAACAAAAACTCAGAATGAAAATTAAAATAGATCTATTCAAAAAATTGAAAAGGAATCAAACTGGAAAAAACTGATCTTCATCTCCCATAGCATAGAGACAGATGCGCTTTGTGCTTTAGTACCCTGGAAAGAAATCTAATATATAACAGTTAATATAATGATTAAAATGAAAGTTAAAAAATGACATTACAGATTCTTTAAAAGTCAAACTACTGTTATACCTTAATTCAGCAAAAAGCAGTCATACAGCTACTTTCCTTTCTCTGATGGTCCACCCCTAGGAGGCGCTGTCCCCTGTGATAAGAGCTACTTCCTTTTACAAATCTAAAATCTCTTTTTGTTTTCCTATGCTTGTAAACTCCTAACTCGCCTTCTAAAAGAAAAACTTAAAACAAACAACTTTGCACTTAATTAGAAGTCATTTATTTCCATCCAATATGCATATGTTCCACAAAGTTCTTACTACCAAATCCTGCAAATACCCTAAATAGAAATACGAATCATTTCCAAAAGCACAGACATATCAGCTAGGAGTCCAGAAGTCTGCAAAATAAAAGGATGGCACAGACTAATATGCATTAACCAAAAGTTTTTCTTACTGGCACATAACTGAATAATAGACATTGCTGCTTATTTTTCTGCTGTTCACCGTCTCACAATCTTTCTCCTTTACATATCATCTAACCAGTCCACAATACAAACATGTAATACCTGAACTCCCATCAAAATAAACCACCTAATTCATTCCCTTACGTCTAAAAGTTAGCAGCTAGTGAGATATAATCAAAACTAAGAACTAACGTACTTAACACATATTGCCGCAGAAAGGTCATGCATATTAGTGCCGTCCGTTTATTTCTGACCTGTGTTTAATTTAATTAAATCATATCTTCACACAATTTTAATGCAACTTACTTATATCTTTTCTCTCCTTTTACCCAAAACAGTCTAAATTTCTCAGCACACAGCCTTCTGCATATTCATAGATCTTTTCCCTCTTTAACATTACGTCATCTCTCATCCCTAATATTCACTTTCCCCATACTTTCAACACAAATTTCTGTTTTCACATTAAACAGATCAATTCATTAGTCCCTCTTCTGTCACCTTTGCACTTTGTCCTATAACATACTTAAACCTCAAACCTCTCAGCAGAACTGTAAAATCCATTTTAAAAGTGACTCACTCCCAGGTGTTTTTTTTTTTCCTTTCTTCTCAACCACATTCCTAAGGGGGGGTCACCTCCTCTCCCGCCAAACAACTGTTACCCTCAATGAATAGGTTTGTTAAGTGATAAAACCCTTAAACAAATCATTTCATTAAAATAAAGTTGCTCTCTTGTAGTATATCTATAGATTGTTTTCCTTTCTATCTCTCTGCCTATACCCCTGACCAAAGAACAAAACCATACATCCCTCTCCAATGATAAATCAAATCTAATTATAAATGACTTTAAATAAACACAAGTTCATGCTTTCGTTCTTACCAAATGAAATGAAACACAATGCACAATAAACTCTCGGTAATCACACAATTCTAAAAACTTAGATGCAAATATGAGCATCTCTGCATTAATGGTAGGAAATAAAACCAAAAACTAAAAAGCTTACTGGGCTGGTTATTCTTTTTCTACGTTTACAGTGAACATAAGAGTCCTTGTGGCCAGCCATGGCTACATCAGTCAGCTCTGTACCTTGAGGGGGAGGGGGGAGAAGCAAAACACCAAAAAACTGAAAAAACTTCATTTCTCTGGTTAATGATACCCTAACAGCAATCACGCATTAACTCCAAAGCAAACTTAAATATGAACTGATAACAATAAATCTCATAGACTAAAATAAACTGGAGACATTTATGTACCTCTAATCACAGACAGCTATAAACTATAATATCCAGCCATGCAGTTTCTAGTTTTAAAAGCACCGCATTGGTTTTTGTTTAACAACTAAACTTTGGTAAAAATCCACTAAACGAAAAACACCTTATCATACTAATTATAAAACTTTCAACTTACCAATTGTATCTTATTCCCTCTTTCTCCTTCTGAATCTACACACTTACAACAGCCGCTCCCCCGATGTAAAGTGAAAGTGAAAGTGAAACTGCTTGAGCGCAAGCCATGCGGTCTAAGAACAAAAGACCCCAGACTGACTAGTGCTGGCTACCCCTCTGTTTTTCAACTGTTCAATCTGAAAATACCAGAACTTAAGTTAGATTTTAATCAAATCATCAACTCATGTCCTGTCTCCCTAACATATATTAAAGAACATTGTGCAAAAAGTATTCTAAACCTGATATAACACACAAGCTATATACACTGTACAACAAATAAAATAAAAACATTGCTACTTACAGATTTTTCCTTTTTTTTTTTTTTTTCTTGTTACATACTCACAAAATAGATCCAACTTCATTCCACATCTGCTCTGAATTCATAATTCTCCGGGATAAACCTCCAGTCTACCTGGGTAACTCAATCTTTGAACGGCAAGCCAAATTTTACCCTTCAAGAACCTAGTGATAGGTTGTCCACCAACCATAACACTACAGCTTATTAATAATTAATAATTATAATAACAACAGCTATTAGAGTCCCATCTGGGGTGCCAAAATGTCTAATTTTGGGACTCATAGCTTAGGGCACAAGAACACTGCAATTCAGCAAGAGGTTTTAAAATTTAGTTTATTTTGGCTTTTTTCAAAAGACATGCAAAGACAAGTGTTCTTGTGAGATGCAATCTGCCCTCTATCTGTAATAAGTAGCATCTCAATGAATTTCTGCCCTGCTCTGACTTATATAATTAAAATCCAACATTCTCGAAGCTTCCAGAAAAGTGTAACCGCCCACAAACACATGATACTGTTTGTCATGACATTCTATCCTGTATAGGAAATGCTTGTGAGGACCTCCCTCAACTAAGAATTCTTCTAACCCTGTTCCTCCTCCCAATGTAAACAAGTTCCTGTATCATACTGGCTTTGATGCAAGTATTCTCTTCTTGTCTTCTGTTGTTCTTCTTTGTTTATTGTAAACACCTCCCAGTCTGGGTCTTGAATAGAGCTTGGCACCAGGATTCATTCAAATTGGTTTCAGGTCATTGAAACCAATATCTGCAAGATAAAGGCTTGCATCCTGGTTTCCTGCAGAACGAGTATCCCTGCATTGTGAAGTAAATGTGGCCATTAAAATAGGCCTCTCTCCTTTTGTTGCCAGCAAATCTGTCTCAGAGATTCTCTGCAAGTCATTGATGCCTTCCTGGCCTGTAATTATAAGCTTTGCAGGATTTACCAGTTTCCCAACTCTTCTGCATCCTTTGAATCTGTGATAGTCAGAAAGTCTCTCAAAGTTCATTCACCTCTGACAGGCCAGTAAAGCAGAGGAGTCTGGGTATTCTTGGTTATCTTACTCAGACATATTCTTCATAAGTCAACTTCTTGTTCAAATGAAATTGGTTTTAAACTTGGATAAATCCGCCTTTATGATTTTAGATAGGAAAAATTTTAATCTAGGAAAAAAGCTAATAAAATTGGATGATCAAATTTGTTTTGAATTAACCGACACAACCAGGAATTTAGGCCTGACTATTGATTATGAACTAAATTTTAAAGCGCATATATCCAAAAAGGTTAAGGAGCGTTTTAGTAAATTGAGGTTGCTGAAACGTTTAAAAACTTTGCTCTCTCTAAATAACCAGATATGTTTTACAAACATTACTATTTACAGGGATTGATTATTGTAATTCGGTAATGTTGGGACTTCCTAAATCAACCTTTAGACCGCTTCAGGTGATTCAGAATACAGCCGCAAGATTTCTGACAAATACAAAGAAAAGAAAACATATTACCCCAATATTAAAATCTTTACATTGATTGCTGCTTGAATACAGAATCAAACATAAAACATTATGTATGATCCATAAGATCATACATGAAGATAAAACCAATTGGCTGAACACTACCATCAAAATGCATATGCCTCAATGAGAACTCAGGTCTTCTAATAAAGGATTGTTAATGATACCTAATATTAAAACAGCACATTTAAGCGAGGTGAGAGAAAGGGCAATTTCGGTCGCGGGACTGAAACTTTGGAACAGTTTACCATTAAGCTTGAGAATGCAGGATGATCTGAAATGATTCAAGAAGGAATTAAAGACGTGGTGCTTTCAACAAGCATATGGAACTCATAACCAGGATATTATATAAGGCTGCAAACCACATGAGAAATCTAGTTTTATTTAAGGATTTTCTATTCATTTTAATATTTATCTAGCTTTTATTCTTTTAATTACTATTTTATCTTATTTTATTGATGTTTTATTGTATTTTCTATTTCCGATTCTTATTTTTATTGATTGAATATGTAAACTGTAAAGATAGATCCTTGTGTTCTGAATCACGGTATATAAGAAATGCATAAATAAATATCTCACTCGTCGTAGTTCTTTCTAGATCATTTATAAATATATTGAAATTTAAGGGTCCCAATACAGATCCCTGAAGCACTTCACTGCCCACTCCCTTCCACTGAGAAAATTGTCCATTTCATCCTACTCTCTGTTTCCTGTCTTTTAGCCAGTTTGCAATCCACCAAAGGACATCGCCACCAATCCCATGACTTTCTACTTTTCCTAGAAGCCTCTCATGAGGAACTTTGTCAAACGCCTTCTGAAAATCCAAGTATACTACATCTACTGGTTCACCTTTATCCACATGTTTATTAACTCCTTCAAAAAAGTGAAGCAGATTTGTGAGGCAAGACTTGCCTTGGGTAAAGCCATGCTGACTTTGTTCCATTAAACCATTTCTTTCTATATGTTCTGTGATTTTGATGTTTAGAACACTTTCCACTATTTTTCCTGGCACTGAAGTCAGGCTAACCGGTCTTTAGTTTCCTGGATCGCCCCTGGGGCCCTTTTTAAATATTGTGGTTACATTAGCTATCCTCCAGTCTTCAGGTACAATGGATGATTTTAATGATAGGTTACACATTTTTACTAATAGGTCTGAAATTTCATTTTTTAGTTCCTTCAGAACTCTGGGGTGTATACCATCCTGTCCAGGTGATTTACTACTCTTCAGTTTGACAATCAGGTCTACCACATCTTCTAGGTTCACAGTGATTTGATTCAGTCCATCTGAATCATTACCCATGAAAACCTTCTCCAGTACGGGTACCTCCCCAAAATCACCATGATTTGATTCAGTCCATCTGAATCATTGCCCATGAAAACCTTCTCCAGTACGGGTACCTCCCCAACATCCCAACATCCTCTTCAGTAAACACCGAAGCAAAGAATTCATTTAATCTTTCTGCAATGGCCTATTGGCCTTATCTTCTCTAAGTGCCCCTTTAACCCCTCGATCATCTAACAGTCAAACTGAATCCCTCACAGGCTTTCTGCTTCGGATATATTCTAAAAAGCTTTTATTGTGAGTTTTTGCCTCTACGGCCAACTGCTTTTCAAATTCTCTCTTAGCCTGTCTTATCAATGTCATACATTTAACTTGCCAACGTTTATGCATTATCATATTTTCTTCTGTTGGATCCTTCTTCCAATTTTTTAATGAAGATCTTTTGGCTAAAATAGCTTCTTTCACATCCCCTTTTAACCATGCTGGTAATCGTTTTGCCTTCTTTCCACCTTTCTTAATGTGTGGAATACATCTGGTCTGTGCTTCTAGAATGGTATTTTTTAACAATGACCATGCCTCTTGCACATTTTTTACTTTTGTAACTGCTCCTTTCAGTTTTTTTCAAACTATTTTTCTCATTTTATCAAAGTTTCCCTTTTGAAAGTTTAGCACGAGAGCCTTGGATTTGCATAATGTTCCTCTTCCAGTCATTAATTCAAATTTGATCATATTATGATCACTATTGCCAAGCGGCCCCACCACCGTTACCTCTCTCACGAAGTCCTGTGCTCCACTGAGAATTAGATCTAAAATTGTTCCCTCTCTCGTCGGTTCCTGAATCAATTGCTCCATAAAGCTATCATTTATTCCATCCAGGAACGTTATCTCTCTAGTGTGTCCCGATGATACATTTATCCAGTCAATATTGGGGTAATTGAAGTCTCCCATTATTACTGCACTACCAATTTGGTTAGCTTCCCTAATTTCTCTTAGCATTTCACTGTCCGTCTCACCATCTTGACCAGGTGGACAGTAGTATACTCCTATCACTATAGTCTTCCCCGACACACAATGGATTTCTAAAGATTCAATTTTGCATTTAGTCTCATGCAGGATGTTTATCCTGTTGGACTCTATGCCATCCCGGACATAAAGCACCACACCACCTCCCGGGTGCTCCTCTCTGTCATTGCGATATAATTTGTACCCCGGTATAGCACTGTCCCATTGGTTATCCTCCTTCCACCATGTCTCTGAGATGCCAATTAAGTCTATGTCATCATTCACTGCTATACATTCTAATTCTCCCATCTTACTTCTTAGACGCTGGCATTAACATACAAACATTTCAAAGTTTGTTTTTTGTTTGTATTTTCATTCTGCTTTTTAATTGATAGGGATAATCCAAACAGTCCAACTTCAGTTAGTCAGCCAGAGTGACTCACTGCTCTCTTGATTAACAAATGTTGGTACCTATTCAAACCAAATCACACTACCTCAACACCTTTCCAAGGTGAGTAACTGAGCTGAACTTTTCAACCTTTTTACTTAGGTATACACTGCTCCAAGCTTATTTCTAGCTTCTGGCTACTTTTTGGGGGGGGTTTTTTTGTGGGTTTTTTTTTTTAAATACAAACACTCAGTTCTGCTTACTAGCTGCCTTACAGACTTTTAAAAATAAACACACTACCTACTGCTTACTAGCTGCCTTATTTACTGACTATTTAAAAATACAGTCTAACTTGTTTATTCACTGCCTTACTGACTATTAAAAGCACAAACACACTAAATAATATTTCCAAATAGCTAACTTTGCCCCAATACTTTTAAAAAAGACAATGTCCTAAGCAAAAACTTACTGATTCCTTTCAGCCACCAGCAAGGTGATCCTCTCCTCTCAATGCTCCCACTGGAATGTCAGTGGAGGAATGAAATACAAATTCGCTAACTGACAGATGTCAGGGAGTAGTGGTAAATGGAACCTATTCTGAAGAAAGAAGAGTGGTCAGTGAAGTTCCTAAAGTATCGGCTCTGGGACTGGTACTGTTCAATATCTTTGTGAGCAATATTACAAAGTGATTAGAAGGTAAAATTTGCCTTTTTGCGGATGATACTAAGATCTGCAACACAGCGAATGAGAAACGACCTAAAAAAGATCAAGAAGTGGTCGAAAGTTTGGTAATTGGAATTCAGTGCCAAGAAGTGCAGGGTCATGCATTTAGGCAAGGCAATATGTGTTGGAGGGCGAAAGACTGACATGGACTGACTGGGAGAGAGACCTGGGGTGATGGTGTCTGATGATTTGGAGGTAGCAAAGCAACATGATATAGTGGTGGCTAAGGCCAGAGAGAAACTGGGCTGCATAGAGAGAGAGGCATAACTAGCAGGAAAAAGGAGGCAATAATGCCCCTGTACAGACCATTGGTGTTGCCTCACCTAGAGACTACATTTAGTTCTGGAGACCTCATCACAAAAAAGGATAAGGATAGAATGGAAGTGGTCCAGAGAAAGGCAGCGAAATTTATTTATTTATTTTATTTATTTTAGATTTTTATATACCGGTGTTCCTGTATTAAAATACAGATCACATCGGTTTACATTGAAACATAAAAATTACGCCAAGAGGCGGTACATATAACAAGGTTATAGAACTTGGAAAACATGGAAAACAGGTTCGAAAAATAACATTGAGAAAATTGTATAGTCTCTTTGAGAAACCAAATCATAAAATAAGGCGTAATTGTCTAAGATAAATGTGATCTGCAGAAGGGATTGCGATGGTGAGAAAAACTTGATAGCTGGAGGTAAAAAATAATCAAAGTTCTGGAAAAGCTTGGCTAAAGAGCCAGGTTTTAATTTTCTTTTTGAAGGAAGCGAAGCAGATCTCAAGACGGATGTCTGGCGGGAGCATGTTCCATTGGACGGGTCCTGCTAAAGAGATGGTACGTTTCTGATGTAAGGATATTGTTGAAGGAACAAAGAGTGTGCCTTTATAAGCTCCTCTGATAGGTCTAGATGAAGAGTGAAAACGAAGTTGGGTACTTAAGTGGAGTGGGGATATGTTGTAAATAGATTTATGAATTGCTGTGTATACTTTATAGAGAATCCTTTGCTTAATAGGCAGCCAGTGGAGGAGTTTTAGTATGGGGGTTATATGGTCTCTTTTATTTGTATTGGTAAGGATTCTAGCTGCAGAGTTTTGAATCATCTGGAGGGGTTTGATGGATGAGGTAGGGAGACCAAAAAGGAGCGAGTTGCAATAATCGATTTTGTTAGAATAATGGCTTGTAGAACCATCCGAAAATCATTGAAGTGGAGAAGTGGTTTCAATTTTCTCAGGACAAGAAGTTTATAGAAGCAGTCTTTAGTGGTGGTGCTTATAAATTTTTTGAAGTTAAGCTGATTATCTATCATGACGCCTAGATCACGTACATATGGTGAGTGATTAATTATAGGAGTGGTAGAAATGAGTGGGACAGCTGGGTATATTAGATTGTTATTAACGTCATGATTGATAATTAAGATCTCGGTTTTGTTGTTGTTGAGAATAAGGCTGAGACTGGATAGAAGATGATTGATAAGTTGCAAGCAATTATTCCAGTGAATCAAGGTTTTGTGTAGGGATTCTGAGATTGGGATGAGTATTTGGATGTCATCCGCGTAAATGTAGTGTGTTAGGTTTAGATTATTAAGAAGACGACAGAGAGGGAGAAGGTAAATGTTGAAAAGGGTTGGAGAGAGGGAGGAACCTTGAGGGACTCCTTGATTTGCTGGGACCGGGTGTGATTCTTTGTTGTTTATCTTTACCTTGAATTGTCTATTAACCAGGAAGGACTTGAACCAGCTGAGTACTGTTCCCTTAATGCCTATGTCTATCAGACCTTGTAATAAAGATGAATGGTTGACAGTGTCAAAAGCCGCAGAGAGATCTAAAAGAATAAGGAGGTGAGGTTGTTTTTTATCCATATTAGTTAGAATATTGATAAATTGACTGTTTCTTTCTCTTCATCTAGTTCTTCTCCATCTCCACCTAATACTCCACCAAAACTAAATACGACTCTAGAAACTTTTGAAACCACATCAGCTCTTGAGATCGAAAATATTCTCAAGAAAATGAAACCATCCTCTCATCCCTTAGACACAATTCCAAACAACCTCCTCATTGCTATAAGGAATACCATTTCAAAGCCAATTGCCGATATCATTAATTGCTCTCTTTCCCAAGGTGTGTGGGGTCTGCACAGAAAGCCTTATGAGATGAGACTGAAATATCTTAATATGTATAGCCTGGAAGAGAGGACAGACAGGAAAGATATGATACAGACCTTCAAATACCTGAAAGGAATTAATGATTCACCAAGAACAAATCTCTTCTGTTGGAAAGGAAGCTGTAAAACCAGAGGTCATGATAGGAAAAATATCAGGAAATATTTCTTCACAGAAAGGGTGATGAATTCATGGAATGCCCTCATGGAAGAGGTGGTGAAGAAAAGAATGGTAATGGAATTCACAGGGTGTAGGACAAACACAGAGGATTTCTACTGGCTTGAGAACAGAAATGAATTGAGGTAACTTTTCTGCTACATATATAGCTTACATATACTATATATACATATATACATATGTATATATACATATACATATATATATACATATACATATATAAACTAGGCCTGTTTAAATCTGACCATCTGCAAATCCTCCTTATATACGCCCCACCTGGTCTCCTAGACTCAGATGCCTCCCCCATAGTTGAAATCATAGCCAAACATATCAACCTAGATGCCCCCGCTTTGATATTAGGGGACTTCAACCTCCATGTCGATTCGATCCCGCTCTCTACTAACTGTGAAGCATTCCTCACCTCTCTCAAGGCTATGGGCTTCACACAAATCATCAACAAACCCACCCACAAAGCAGGGCATATTCTTGATCTGATCTTCATCAACTCCAGTTTTTCACCTTCTACCCCCCCGGAATGCACTCCAGTTCCCTGGTCCGACCACTCTCTGATTACCATCACCCTTACAAGCAAGGAAAATCCCAAAACACAACCCACTCAATCTACAGTTCACTACAGGAGATCCTGCTCCTCAGAAGTCCTCAGCGAGCATCTAACAAAGGAACTCCACAAACTAGAAGTCTCCGACCCCAACTCGGCACTCCGCTCATGGATTAGTATCACAGAATCAATAGCGAACAAAGTATGCCTTCAGGCAACCAGAAGAATCAAACAGACGCTTAACAGGAAACAACCATGGTTCACTGACGAACTCAGAGAAATTAAGCGAAACCTCAGACAAAGAGAAAACAAATGGCGCAAGACCCCGTGCTCAAGCACACTAAATGCTTACAAATCAACCTTAAACATTTACAGAAATGCCACTCACCGAGCTAAAAAAGAGTTCTATGGTCACAGAATACATGACCTCGTCTTTGATCCTAAGGCTCTATTCTCCTATGTATCACAGCTCACTAAAACCGCTATCCCATGTATCCCAGACGAACAGGCACAAGTAAAGGCAAACGAATTGGCAATTTTTTTCCACAACAAAATTTCTAACTTACTAACACGCCTGCCTGTCAATTCTACCTCCACTCGCATCTCCAGCCCCCCCCCCTCAAATTCCGGACCCTCACTGGATTCATTTGAACCCACCTCCTCCCTGGAAATTGAATCCCTTATAAAGAAAATGAAACCTTCATACCACCCACTGGACCAAATCCCAACCAAGCTTCTTCTATCGGTGCCAGACTGCATCTCCAGGTACCTAGCCGACATCATAAATTGCTCACTATCTCAAGGAATCTTCCCGGATGTCCTAAAAATTGCCACCCTCAAACGCCTCCTTAAGAAAGCAAATCTAGATCCTAAAGAACCCAACAACTTCCGACCTATTTCCAACCTACCTTTTCTAGCAAAGATCATAGAAAAAATAGTCAACACCCAATTATCAGAATACCTGGAAGATCACAACATTCTCCATTCATCGCAATATGGATTTCGCAAAGCTCTAAGCACCGAATCCCTCCTCATCTCCCTCACAGATCATCTCATCATGGGAATGGACTCCGGGCACTCCTTCCTGCTAATAGTCCTCCTCATCTTGGCAGCTTTCGACACGGTGAATCATTCCACTCTCCTTAAACGACTTTCGGACATCGGGATAACAGGTACGGCCTTCAAATGGTTCGACTCCTTTCTCACGAACAGAGGCTACAAAGTAAAGATCAACAATAAGGAATCTCCGCTCATCAACACCACAAGAGGTGTTCCACAGGGCTCCTCTCTGTCTCCTACACTATTCAACTTATACCTTCTCCCCCTTTGCCAGCTGCTTACGAATCTTAAACTCAAACACTATCTTTACGCCGACGATGTCCAAATCCTGATCCCTATAACCGAATCCCTCACAAAAACACTGAAATTCTGGGACAACTGCCTCCAAGTTATCAATGACCTCCTTACTACCTTAAACCTTGTGCTCAACACGTCCAAGACAGAAATGCTCCTTATATCTCTCAACCACAAAGATACCCTACATTCAAGTCACACCAACACCCTGGTCAACCAAGCAAGAGACCTCGGAGTTATAATTGATAACCAGCTAAATCTAAAAAAGTTCATCACCAACACAACCAAAGACTGCTTCTTCAGACTTCAGGTACTAAAAAGACTCAAACCGCTACTATATTTTCAAGACTTCAGATCGGTACTCCAGGCCATTATGTTCTCCAAATTAGATTACTGCAATTCCATTTTGCTAGACTTTCCCGCTTCCTCCACCAAACCGCTTCAGATGCTACAAAATTCGGCTGCCAGAATTTTAACAAACTCCAACAGAAGAGACCACATCACACCTATCCTGAAAAACCTTCATTGGCTCCCAGTAAACTTCAGAATTCTAAACAAGTGCCTCACCATCATCCATAAAGCTATTTACAACAGAACACCCATCGATTTACACTACCCACTCATGCTATACCTCTCTTCAAGACCCATCAGAGAAGCATACAAAGGTTCGCTACACACCCCACCAGCCAAATTCACACACCTCTCATCCACCAAAGATCGAACCTTCTCGACAGCAGCGCCAACCATCTGGAATACCATGCCCCCAGACCTTAGACAAGAACCTTGCACACACACATTCAGAAAGAAACTCAAGACTTGGCTATTTCGACAAGCCTTCCCTGATCTATGACCATCCCAACCGCAATAACTGGCCTTGGTCCGCCAGTCGACGTTCACCATCACTGACATGGCTTCTGACGTTATATTAACTAATACTATTTAGTCAGGAACATTTGATATTTTACAGCCCTGAGTACAGGATATTGTTTATATATTTGATAATATTCAATCCTGAGTACAAGTGATTATTATAGTCCTAAGTATATGACTTGATATTATTTATTTCTGAGACTAGATATTATTTATTTCTATGTTAGCCATGACTCTGGCTTTTCCTTCTCCCAGTTCAAGTGCCCCTGTTTTATTGTAACTTTTATTCACTTTTTCACTCTTCGCCTATTGTTCACGTTGATGTTAATGTTATTGCACCACTGTTTATTGTAAACCGGTACGATATGATTGGTATCATGAGTGTCGGTATAAAAAAAGCCCTAAATAAATAAATAAATAAAATATAGGCTTGGGGGTACAAAAGAACATAAGACTTGCCATACTGGGTAAGACCAAGGGTCCATCAAGCCTAGTATCCTGTATCCAACAGTGGCCAATCCAAGTCACAAGTATCTGGCAAGTACCCAAACATTAAATAGATCCCAAGCTACTAATGCTGGTGACAAGCAGTGGCTATTCCTGCATGGAGTGGCAATTGCTACTACCCTTAACAGAAGGCAATATCGCTCTCTGCTTTGATGGTTGGGGGAGAAAAGGGGAATTGGAATCAGAGTCAGCCAATGCTGAGCCCCGACTTTTATGGTCAACATTTTAGGGAAAAAGCACAGGACTGCTTCTATGGCCAAGCCCAAAAGCAAAGCACATTACAGTAGCATTGTTTGAATTATCCTGTAAAAATGTTGCTAGCAGTCATTTTGTTATGGGTTTGACAGTTGCTTGTTTTTGAATGTAAATATTACTATCCTTAACATAAGGCTCGGGGGGTAACTGGCATGGAGTGGCAGTTACTACCCTCAACTGAAACATGGGAGTAACCTGCATGGAGCAGCAGTTGCTACCATAAGAAACTTGCTGGTCAGACTGGATGAACCAATTGGTCTTTTTTTGTTGTTGTTATGGCAGAAACATAACCAGGGCAGTGAGCCATGAGGGGCTACGAGGGCATCTGAAGCTTTGCACACTTAATGCACCTGGTACTCCCTGGAGCTGGATGCAGCAGTATCTTTGTCCTATGGGAACTGAGAGAGGTGCAGCAAAGTAGCATTTTAACTGAAACATGACGAGCAGGCAGCAACTCGATGAGAAGTATGAAGAAGTGGGGGCATCGGTGTACCAGCTTATGCAGGATGTAGGCACCAGTTAGCATTCCACTTATCTGATGATACAAATGTTGGTGAAGCAACAGACATCCCTTCATGAGCTCTCTGTGGATGCCAAGATTGGTGTGGATAGCCTGCTGCAGCATCAGAATCGGTTACACATGACACAGGTGGCACAAGTCCTGAAACCCTTTAAGGATGCTATGTAGGATCTAAAGTTCAGTAACAGCCACTCAAGGTGAAACCATCCCCCATATCCTGTAGGAGAAGTTAGAAGGTTTCTGCCAGGAACAGGGACTGGTACTTCAGATGTTGGTGCTTGTGCTGCAGCTGCAACTTCAAAATCAGCTCAACCCCCTCTCCCAGCTGGATCCTTAGATGCTGGCCACCCCGTGTGCCTCACAGGTAAGAGAGAACATTGCCCAGAGTCCAACCGTCGGACTTACTGGAAGGAAAAGCTGGTGGCTAGGGTGCAATGGGGATACAATGGAGGAAAGACTATGTGCCCTATGTAGTTCTGTCAGCATCAGCAACTCCTTGAAGAATGTATCTTCTGTGATTTTTTTGGTTACAGACTACACAAAAAATAAATCAACAAACACTAAATGTATAAATTAAAAGAAATCCGCACTGCGTTGGTTGAAGATAATCTCTGAAATGACTGACTGCTACCACAGGAAAAATTCAAATTCGGTTGTCACCTCAATTGCAGTAACACAAACTCCATCTATTACCAGACACAAAATCCTACAAAAAAGGCACTCACAATCCATACAGCATACCTGCCATTCCCTAACAACACTAACTCCGGGAATTCAAACAGCGACGGCCCTATATGAAAAGACAACACTGCAAATATGCCACTGGACCCTTAAACACAATACAGATAGGAGAGGAGGGTGCAAGGTAGGCCTTGAATTAGGCATAGGCAAAGGAGACAACTTCCTCTGGCACCAGATTTTGATAGGTGGTGCCGCTGTCTGAACATTGCTGACGCCGTGAAGAGCTGCTGACCTTTCATGGTTTTCCTGGCCCAGTTGCCCTACAATGATAGCTTTGACTGCACTGAGCACAGGGCTCAGTTTATGCAAACAGGAAGCATGTGCTGTAGCAGGGGAAGGAGTGCAGCAGGGCCTGTGAGCATGCTTGTTTGCACTGGTGCTCAATTTAGTTAAAGTTCTGGCTGCAGTGCAATCAGACAGGAAGAAAATGAAAGGCCTGGTGATGAGGGAAGATGTGCCATGGAACACTAAGGGGAGCAGGGGAGCTGGACAGGGGCCCTCCACACTTTGATATCTGTGAGGGAAGGAGGGCTCTTGCCCTCGCCTCTCACCCTATGATGATTTCTGGAAAGAGGGGGGGGGGGGGGGGAAACTCCCCTTCCCCTTCCCCTCCCCCTCCTCCACATCCACCATGATTTCTGGGGGAGGTAGTAGGGTCTCCATCCATTGCCTATGTGTGCCTAAATTGTAAATCCAATCTGGTAGGGTTGGAGAGGAACAAGAAGAGAAGAGGGGCTGGATTAGGGAGCAGAGTGGCTATCCCTTGCTCTGCAGAGTCTGATCCAGGCTCACCCCACCCCTACTGTTCCCAGCAGTTGCCTGGATGGGGAGGGGCAGGGGCAGATACAGGAAGTAGAGGGCTTTCCTCTGCTGCCTGAGATAAAGGAGACTAGACAACAGAGTCATCAGAGCAGAGCTCTGGGTGCTCATGCAATGGGCTCCTGCTGTGCAGGGCCCGGGGAAGCTGCTCCTTTTGTCCATAGGGGGGCACAGCCCTGAAAATTCACCTACATTTAGGAACCTAAGGGGCCGATTTACTAAAGGTTGTCTCCTATTATGCATCTATGGGAAAATGCTTATTATATAAGTTAGGTGCCTTGCAGTGAAAATCAGTGTGAGATGCCTAGCTTACTCTGGCCTTGCTTACTTTTTAGGTATTTCTAAATTTAGGCCCTCAGCCCTAGACAGTGTTCAAAAGGTGACATTTAGGCACCTAACCCCTTTGAAAATTGACCCCATAGCATCTTGTGTATTGAAGGCAACCCTAGGAGAGTTACACAGGATTTCCATCCTGTCTGATAGCCTCATCAGTAAGGGAATAATTGTTTGTCTGTGTATTATGCATCCCCTCCTATTCTCGCAGGATCAAGTGAGTACATTTGTTCTGCTCAGAAGGAAGGCTGCTTTATGGAGTGATTAGGACAGAGATACAGCCCAGTGGGGTTTCTTGCCAGCTGCTTCCTCTGATGTGCAGACATTAGCATTAATGCAAGTAAAATCTTAAATCCCTGAGAGAATGCAGGCAAGAAGCACACTGAGAGGTTACACAATGTTTTAACAGAATTAATGTTTTTGAACTGCTGATTGCTTTAATTAGGAATAAACATAAACAAGTGTAAATAATTAGCAAAATTAGCTTTGCATCCTCATAGAAGTAACAGTCTGAAACAACTACTTGGTATTGGCAGCTCACTTTGTGACGTTTATTCCTTTAAAAATAGCGATAATAAGGATTAAATAGAGTGTCTCCTGACTGTTAATAATCAGAACTAAATTACCATTTAATACAATAAATATTAACTTGGGAGCTTCGTTTGGCACATGAATATGGACATCTTTCCATGTGTTTTCTCCAAACTTTGTGAGTTACATGAATTAATAGCTAGCCCAGGATTCAAGAGCTAATCTAGAAGTCCTGTCTGTGCTTTATAAGCCTGTGGTGCTCTGCTAACCTCAGGAGGAGTCATTTTCTACAAGAGCTTTTGGTAAACATCCCTAACAAGTTCTTCCAGGAACAGCAATGTTGTCCATGCACTATGCTGGCAAGAGAAGTCTAAGAGGTTTATTGACGGTAGAGAAGGTTGTGGGGTTGTTCTCCTGTCACTGTGCTGACTATGCTCAGATGAAAGCCAGTGCTAAGGGAGATAGGAGAGAAAACACACCCTTCCTTCTGATTCTGTGTTGGCCACAACACATGGAGCCAGAAGCATTTATGAAAAGACATGGGATGCACAGCGCAGTCCATAAAAAGTAGAGACACATGTTACATTAAAAGCACCTTCTGCCAAAAATAAAACGGACTTACTCCACTAACACCCCCCCCCCCCTCAAAAAGTATAAAGAACATATTAGTGGAAAGAGATGGTAGTTTCATTTATGGCTCCAAACAAATGCCCTCAGGGTTACCAAGGTCCATGAATTGTAATCATCAACTGCCATCCACCTTCCTAATCTCATACAGAGAAAAATATTTTTTATCAATTTTTTTGCAATTAAAATAATTGTATACACATCAATAAATGAACTTTCTGTGGAAAAACTCTGCCTGTGAATGCTTGTAACATTTATAACTTTTTATAGAATACTCCACCATCAGATGACTGAAAACTACTATTGAAATGTCAATAATAACTGCTGGCATTGAAGAAACGCTGATAAAATTCTCACTATGATGGAGATTTTATTTTTTATTTTTTTGTGTACAAAAAGGAGAGAGGCTGATATTCAAAGGGTTTGTCTGTGTCAGGGGGAAAAAAGTGTGTTTCTTGATTTTGAAGCGGGGTCTGGTGTTTTATGCACAGAACCACTGAATGGCTCGGAGAAAGCCAACTGCAGACTAAAGAGAACCTGCTTTACGGCTCTGCCCTGAAAAGCTGATTTTGTGTAGCTCTCCAGTTCCACCCAACCAGCCCAGCTGGAGAACCCATTGCAGCTGTATCCATGATTATTACTTTGTATTTACAAAAGTGGGTAGGGGGGAGGCAGGGTGTGTGTGCTGAAAATCTCCCCCTTAAAATTGTTTCCCCTTGGCAGCTCTGTGGTACAGCTAGGAGTCACAGTTTCGGGTTAGGGGATTTGCATATGACAACCTGCCGACCCTACTGAACTAGAGTCAAATATCACTTCACAAACAAATGATGGCAAAGTTCAAAATTGGAGAGCTTTGACTAAAAGAGAGATTTGCGTTGGAAATGTATTGAAAGACAGTCTTATCAAACAAATAGATCCTCACCCTGAAGGGTCAAACCTTGGCTATCTGTAACCCCCCCTTCTCATGGTGGACTAAAAAAGGCCAGGCAGATTGGAAGAGTTTGTGTTCTCTTTTTCTCTCTTCTTATGTCTTGCCTGTTCTTGGTCTTTTGGTTGAGAGGAATTTCTCAATGCTGGATGAAAGCTAACTAGTAAGTCATGGATTTAACTAAATTAGAATTACAAAGCAATAGGTAACCCATAAGTCTAGATAAGCTATAAACCCTAGCAACAGAAATCCTCTCTCCTAGGAAAAAGGTGTCTACATATTGGCTGAGTAGAAGTAGATTTGGGTTCTTCGAGTGGGTGTGCACTCTAGTGGCTGATTCAGACGTGGGTCCCCCAGAAAGACATGGACTCCAGCAGCCAATCTGGAGGCTGTGTTGGGTCCCAGGATGGCATTGATCCCAGCAGCTGATAGGGTGGTGGAGTCGGGTCCTCCAAGAGGGCATGGATCCAACAGCAGAGCTGAGGAGAGAGCAACAGCAATCTGAATGCAATGGATTCCCCCCCCCCCATCCCCCACCACCACCACGACTGGCAGTACCCACTAGACCAGTTGCATTGTTTTTGCATGGTTGAGACCTAGAGCACAGGGGTAAGGTGTAAGGGGTAAGGGAAGGGTAACTGCATTGCATCAAAGGGAACACAAGATTTTCTCTCTTTTCTATATGGCAGTATCTTGAGGGGACTGATACTCCCAAGTAGCTAAGGGGGTCATTTTTGAAATCGCGATGGGCCATTATCATGAGTTGAAAACGCAAATTAAGGAAAGGGGAAGAGTTTGGGTGGGGTTTTGGCGGGGCTAAGCAAATTTAGGGGCCTGTAGCGCTGTGGGTGATAATGTATCACACATTATCACCCGCATTAGCGCCGGAAATAGCTACAGCTATTTCATTGGCACTATGGGGCCGATAGTGTGCAGCATGACCACAACCACGGTGGGCAAAAATGCATTGCCGCAATGTGACTGCCTGCTCACTATCGCCCCACCGCCCCTTTTTCACCGCATCTAGTTAATGTGCTGTTTGATATTTTGTAGAAATGTACATAGTCAAGTAATCGAACTTGTACAGAGTTGTAAATACTGCCAGCCTTGATTATAATCCCTTTTGTTTTGGGGGGGTTTCCTGAGGTGAAGGAAGGGAAATCCCACCTACTAACACCTTCCCCAGGTGGAGATACCAGGCACTAAGCACATAAGGACAGATGGAGTCCTTATGTGCTTATGTGGAGTCCTAGCAGGAGATGGGGGTCTCCTGCTAGGTTAGTCCCTGACTCAGAAATGACCTCACAAAGTAAATGAGGATGAGGACATTATATCTGTTTAAAATTTCCCAAAATATTTCTAAACATAATTTAGCAGGCATAATTGTGTGTGTGTGGGATACTTTTCAAAAGGGAACTTATGCATGTATTTGCCATCTAATTTGTGGGCCTGTGTCACTCAGCAGGAGCGGTCTATGGCTGCCAGGAGGACAGATTACAGTCAAGTCCAGTTTTCTCTTGCACACTTTTATTATATACAAATGATACATAGAAGCAGCTTACCTCAGCAATACTTCTTACTAAAACACATATACCAAGCAGAATTTATATGGAGTTGCATTCTGCTCGTCTTCCCAGGGCCTCCTCTGCTCTCCTCTGAGCCTATGCTTTATTCCTACTCAGAGGAAACACCCTGCACCCAGAATGTCCTATGCTAAGGTGGACGGGACCCGGGCAATTTGGAATGGTCTTTTAAGGTGTTCTGAGAGTTTCTACAGTGCACTCTGCTACATACCCTTCCCCTCAGCTTGATCTTACCCAACTGAGTGTCTACCCCTACCACAGCTATGTCCCACAGTAGGTCCCCACCAGGCTTGCCCTTGGATCCTGTCTCAACCTGGGACAACCTCTTTCCCAATCTGACCCTCAACTGTCTTGGGGTATTGAAACATAGAAATGACGGCAGAAGAAGACCAAACAGCCCATCCAGTCTGCCCAGCAAGCTTTGGACGTTTTCTTTTTCTCATACTTATCTGTTACTCTTTGCTCTTAGTAACCTTTTGGTTCTGTTTCCCTTCCACCCCCACCATTAATGCAGAGAGCAGTGTTGGAGCTGCATCTCTGTGAAATATTTAGCTTAATTAGTTAGGGGTAGTAACCGCTGCAATAAGCAAGCTACACCCATGCTTATTTGTTTTCCCAGACTATGTAATTCAGTCCTTTTTGGTTGTTGTCTGTATATAGATCCTCTTTTCTTCATTCCCCCTGGAGTTCTAAACCAGGGAATGCCTTGCCCTTTACCCTCTGGGGATTCTTTTATCTAGGGTACCCTTCCCCTAACCTTTTAGGTTTTTAGATGAGGCTGAGGTCCTTTGTACCACCTCAAGCCCTCTTGGTTCACTGGGCAGCCCACTCTGGTTAGCCTCAGAGTCCAATTCTCCAGAATCCAAGTCTCTAATTTCAGCTTGTCCCTCCAGGCTGGATCTCCAAAAACTCCAATTTCTCACCAATCCTGACTTTCTAGATCTCTTTTTCTTGCTGAAGGGTAGCAACCCAATTTTCCCAAAACTGGTCTGGTTTCTCCTCCATCTGCTGGACCTCTGGGCTCCAGACTTCTATCACCACCTCAGTGTTGTCCACATGTTCTGGCTTTATCCCCTAGGCTTCCTGTGCCACACCACGGTAAGTGGGCAGGGTTGGCGGAAGCACTAGGTGAACTAGGCATGGGCCTAGAGCGCCGACCATTAGGGGGCACGAGCTGTGTGGGGCTGTGAGCGGTGGTGCCAAAGAGCAGTGGAAATTCAGCAATCTCTTTTCCTCTTTGCCGCCACAGCACCGCCACTCGAGGCCCCCTAATGGGGGTGGCACGATCGGGTGGGGTGGCGCGATGAAGGGGGGTGGCGCGATGAAGGGGGGTGGGCACAAGGCAGGAGGTGCCTAGGGTGCCTAATCCCCTTGTACCGGCCCTGTAAGTGGGTTAGCCATGTTAGAAGCCTTCTGATCTCCTGTTCGCAACAGTGCATTGGACTCCTGTCCTCCCATGGAAATCAATACCGCCTGATCCCATCGCACGTTCCCTTATACCTGTCCACGTTTATCAAGAGTCTATTCACAGGTCTTTTATATTCTTCTCTTGTTGTCCACTGGATCAGTCCTTGCCCTTCTGGGGGTTGCTCCACTATCTGTTCCAGAAGAGTAGTTTCTGGGTTCTCTGGCCTATTACCAGGGCTCCCTACAGCACCTTCCTTAGGTCACTCTCTGGGATAATACAGGTTAGGCTTGGTCATCACTGGCTCCCCTGACACGTCTCCAGGCTTCACTGTAGCGTCCTCTTTAGGCTGATCTCGCGGAGGTTCCTAGTCAGCATTGGTCATCGGTGGCTCCATTGATGCTTTGTCAGACTCTATGGCAGCGCCATTTTCAGGCCATTCTCTGGGATGAATCAGATTAACCTTGACCAAGCCAGTCTTCTCTCCTTTTTGCAACTCCCAGCCTTTGTGCTTTGGAAGAGTGCATTCCAATTAGGTGCCTGACAGGGTTGTTGTGCTTCCTTTGCTTTCAGGCCATTCAAGGTCTCCTTTATACAAGGAAACCCTGTTTCCATCTCCTTTATACAAGGAAACCCTGTCTCCATCTCCTTTTTGTTTGTAAGGTAGGAAACTGGTTCTTTATGAGGCTCTCTTGTAGCCGCCTTTGTTCTTTCAGAAGGATTGGAATCCAGTTCCCCATTTTTCTTGCCTCTAGTGCCAAACCAGCTAACTTGGGTTCAGAGGGCCCTGCCCTGCACAAATTCTTTCTTTGCAGCCGAGGCACATACACAAAAAAAATGTTGTTTGTTCCAATGAACAGCAAAGTCTCTTTCCCTCTCTCTTTTTTTTTTTTTTTTCGCCAGAAAATAAACCCCTGCACATATCTCTCCAGGGATAGGAGAAAGGGGAAAACAAAACAAAACAAAAACTGCTGGCCTGTCTGGCCCTTACTCACTGCTTGACGCCTGACAAAACAGGCAGGGTTAGCCCCCTTGGTCTGTCGTGCCAAAGCTGGGTGTGGAAGTAGGAGGCCCCAGGAAAAGAAAAAAAAACCCTGCAGGATTTTTTAAAATCTTCCTTCAGTGTGTTTTTGCACCAGTGTTTCTCTGTGCGCTGCTTAGAGCAAAACACTTTCTCAAAGAAATTCTCTCTTCCTTCACTTTGAAGCAGAATTCCTGCCAGTGCAGAGACTCTCTACAAACTTCTTCCTTTTCAGTCACTTTTAGGAGGCTTGGACTTCCCTGCTGTGCAGCCGCTTAGTGCAGAAAATCCCTCACCTGATACCATCTGTCACACAGCACAAGTGGTCAATGGCTTGTGAATAAAATAAGCTTGGGAGTGAGTGCCAAGATAGTGGCATGGATTACAAACTGGTTGACTGATAGGAGATAGACAAATGGTAAATGGAACTTTCTCGGAAAAGAGAACCGTGTTAACCGGAGTGCCACAAGTATTGTTTTGGGACCACAAGTATTGTTTTGGGATAGAAGGTAAAGTTTGTCTATTTGCAAATGATAACTAAGACCTGCAAGAGTGGACACATCTGAAGGAGGAGAGAGAATGAAAAGTAATTTAAGAAAGCTTGAAGAGTGGTTGAAGATTTAGTAGCTGGGATTCAATACCAAGAAGTGCAGAGTCAAGCATCAGGGCGGTCCGGGGCGGGGCAGGGGGGCGGAGCCAGAGGCCTCCGACACAGCGTAACCCTTTTAAAATCCGCCCCTTTGGTAATTAGTATTTTCTTCTAAGTCTCTCTCAAAAGAAGCAAGATGTATTCAAAACAGTTATTCAGGCAAGTCATAATATTGTCTACCCTTGTTCTTTGTACTGTATTTTACTTAACACCAATGCAATCTCTGAACTTGATACTTTGGACTGCTCTCTAGCTTGCAGTATCTTTGAACATTTTTTTCTTATGTAAGTAAAATTTTCTTCCTGTAATTCTGTTATGTATTTCTTTTGTTTTTCAGTGAATGTCAATAGTGTCTGACTAGACCTAGGCTGTTGTGAGAGTGCAAACTTAGCTGAGGGATGCAGGGTGCATTGTCTCTGATGCTCCAAATAGGTGTTTATGGCACTGATTGAGAGTGAAGCACTAATGGTTTTGTGACTCTGGTCCTCTTCTCTTTGATCGCCATCCAGGAACAACCTATTGGCCAGACTTTAAGAAAATAAAAAAGAGAAACTATCTGCCTCTCCCCATATATCTTCTAGCAATCTAACAATGTGGCCCTATTATGGGCCGGATTTTCAAAAGGTTACATGTGCCAGGCCTATTTTATAAAGGCCCGGCGACACACGTAAAGCCCTGGGGTGTGTCTACGTCCCGGGGCTTGCAAAAAGGGGCAGTCCGGGGGCAGGGCATAGGCAGGGCGGTCCGGGATGGGGGCGGGGCCAGAAGCCTCCGACACAGCGATCATTTGCTGCTGTGTTGTAGGATCGCGTGCCGGCAGGCTGCTGGCGTGCGCAACCTGCGCCTGCCTCCAGCCAGGCGCAAAAGGTTTGATAAAAATTTGGGGGGTTAGAGTAGGGCTGGGGGGGGAAAGGTTAGGGGAAGGGGTGGGAAGGGAACGGGAGAAGCCTGTGGGCGTCGGCACGCGCAAGGTGCACTAGTATGCACCCCATTCCGCGTGCTGGATAGCGCGCGCACAT
Organism: Rhinatrema bivittatum; assembly: GCF_901001135.1. NCBI lineage: Eukaryota > Metazoa > Chordata > Amphibia > Gymnophiona > Rhinatrematidae > Rhinatrema > Rhinatrema bivittatum. Next base: position 101,836,320 of record NC_042618.1, read on the forward strand.
GTACGCCCGCGCGCAGGTCTTAAAATTTACCCCCAAGTGTACAACAGGAACGTACCATGTACTGAAATTCTAACTAATAAAATAAAAAGATAAGCAATTGCCCTTAACTACTGGTCCTTTCTCTTCCTGTGGGAACAGAAAATATTTTAATTATTTTTCCAGTCACTCTTTCAAAATATCCCACTCCTTCCTTATGCAGAGAGGACTTTATCTGAATTTGGAATCTCCTTTAGAAGTTTGGCTTTTTGCCTGGATTGGTAAAAAAATAAACAATTAATTGTCCTGCTTAATGTCTTTTGACTGTTCACCAAACAGTAACACTGGCTCAAAACATTGATTTTTCTTCAGTGGAATTACTTCTCCATATATAGAAGGCAAAATGGGGTAAAGTCACTTCTTACTGATTCAGTCCAGCTTTTTCCCCTTTGTCCCTTCCGGCAGAAAAGTTTCATACTGGGAGATAACTGGCTTCAGTGCTGTTTCACAGTCATGCACTTCATTCTCCCCTTCTGCTTGGAATCTTGACTTTACAGTTTTCCCAGAGATAAAGAGCCTGCCACTCAAAGCTAAGGAAGCAGGACACAATGGGGGCCTGGAAGGCAAGGTAAGCAGGGCTAGGCAGGGGCCAGGGAGGGGTGGGGGGTTTGGGGGTGGGTAGAAAAGGGAGAGCCAGCGTGGGCGTCCCTCCCTTTTCGGCCAGGCACAGAGCAGCTTCAAATCACTCCTGAATAGAACGGGTAAATTCTGCGTTCCTGTTCATTTAATTCTTTTTTAATTTTGTCTGTTTTTCTTCCTTACCTTGACAGTGGATTTTATTATTTTCACAATCTCCTGCACTCTTTGACTTGTTCAGGCTTTAACAATGATAGATTTTTTTTTCTCTCTGTTCCCACTGTTTTTATCTCAAACAAACAGGGTTTTCTCCTTTTCCCCTGATTCCAAGGCAGAGCTCCAGCCGTAAGCCCCTGCCTCAGCAAAAAACCGGTCTCTTTCTGCACGTGGCTTTTTTTTCCACAAGGAGGATTACTGCCCTGGATGAAGTCACAAAATAGAAAATTGTTCCTCACATAGTGTTAATATACCCTTAAACACTTCTTAATGGACTCCTTTATAACCTCCTTAAGATGTCAGAAGTCTGACAATTAATATCATCAGTTAGAACTTTTGTTAAACACAGTGCTAAACTTTCATGAAACACAGTCAACTCACAGCAAATTGATTCTTCCTCAGCCTTTTTACAAAAAAACTAAGCAGGAGGCTTTCTTGCAGCTAACGTTAGCATCCATGCAAATTAGCCTGTCGCAGGGGAACTACTGACACACGGAACCTTGTGGTGCCAGCAGAATGGTGCAACTCCTTGACCTCCCATAGATTTGCTTCCTGTGAAACATCATCCAACTTCATCTTCTAAAACTTTTTTAAAGCTTTGTTTTGAAATAAAAATGATATGAAGGGATTTCTCAATTCTTGCTCACATCTAGGTTGGCACTGGTTTCAATACTTTTGTTCTGGTTTTCTCAGAGTGATTTACATTACTGGAGATCTGTGCTGATACCACTTTCTTTTTCCTTCCCTGTAGACCCGGCTGATTCAAAAGGTTCAACTGCAAAGTTCTCTGTACACTCTCTTTGTGGTGATTTGTTTTATTTTCTGTGAGTCCTGATTCCTCTGTAATAACAGGAGCTGAATCCTTTCTATTCTGACTTCTGACATGGCTGAAGCCTGCTTTTTGCTGTCCTTTCAGAACCATAGAAGGTTTATTTATTTATTTATTTATTCCTCATTTCTTATATACTGCTCAACAGATACCAGATCTGGCCAGAGCAGTTCACAACAAAAGCCAATAAAATACAATCAATGTATACAAATTATAATACAAATAAAACAAGTAAAATACATAATACTTAAAATAAAATTAAACAAAATACTTTAGCCCAACTATCTATACTGTGCATTATTTATAATCAATCCTGGACTAAGATGGAAAAAGCCAGGTCTTGACCTTTTTTTTCTAAAGTTGAGAAAATTCAACTCCAATTTCACCTCCAATGGGACGAGTTCCACAACTCAAGGCTACTAACTGAGAACATCTGTTTCCTAATTGAAACTTTATATATATCTTGTCTTGAAAGGACTAATACCAACGCTGCAGATTTTGAATGAAGATTACAAGTGGGAACATAAACCTTAATCTTATCTTGGAGATAACTTGCACCCCCCTCCATTCAATACCTTATACATCAAAGTCATGAGTTTAAAATGAACTTGCTTTTCAATAGGTAACCAATGAATACTTCTTAATAAAGGTGTTGCACTCACCTATGTGAGAGGCCAAAGATTAAATGAGCTGCAATATTCTGTAAAACTTGTAAGCGTTGTAAACTCTTTTTGGGAAGACCCATCAGTTCCACATTACAATAATCTAGAACCGAACAGATCAATGCCTGGACCACCAATCTGAGAACCGAAACCTCTAAGAAAGTTTGGAGTCTTCTTAATTTTCTAAGTCGAAGCCAAGCTTTTTGAACCATCAAACAAATATTAGACTCCATAGTCAAAGTCTCATTAATTAAGACACCTGGATTCCTTACTTTCTGGCTTCTCTCAATAATAACCTCCCCAATCCTCAAGCTGTTAATAGCTTCAATATTTCCTCAGTCCCTTCATACAACCATTCTGTTTTACTTACATTCACTAAAAGCTTTTGAGAAGCAAGCCACTCTAGGATTTTCTTTAACCTACCCATGATTTTATTCAAAGAAACTGGTAAATCATCCTGAACTGAAACCAGTAGTTGACATCATCAGCTTAAATGTAACCTTCAAACCCCGCTTTCCAAATAAATGATCCCAGAGGCTGCAAAAAAAGATTAAATAACAAAGGGGACAAAGGGGGATCCTTGTGGAACCCCACAATCTAACCTTTAAGGTTTTGAAGAAACCCTCCTCACATGTACCAGAAGCAGGTCTAAATTTATCATGCTAACCTAGCTAGATATACCCGATATTCAGCTAGGTTAGCCAGATATCTTAGCCCCCTCCCTGGAATGCTCCCAAAATGCTCCTTTTTATCTGGCTAAATTATAGCTGGATAATTACTTATCGGCTATAATTTAGAAGGGTAAGTGGATGAATATTCCACATTTGCCATTTAGACGGATATCTATTGTGTTTGTAGACCCTTGGTCTGAGGCAGTATTGATGCTGCCTGCAGGGAGGAGACCTGCAGATTCCCACCGTCGGCAGGTGGACCCAAACGAGGCAGAGACCCAGCGAGAGCTTTGCCTATACCAGCCCTCCTTTCCCATGGGTTGAGCCTTTGGGTGCCGGGGCTAACAGGACTTAAGTGGGGTCTCTGCTGATGGCAGACGTGGAGGTCCAAGGGTTGCTTGGATTGTAGGCAGGCAGAGGTCAAGCGTATCAATGATCAGGCAAAAGGTCAGAGGCAGGCAGTGGTCAGGCATGTCCATGATCAGGCAGTGATCAGGCATATCTGTGATCAGGCAGAAGTCAAAATCAGGGAATCTGTCCTAGAAGAGAGGAGGGATTGATAGGCAGGGCAGGGAGGTGAGAAGAAGAACAGGTGGTCAATGAGGAAGGAGCTGAAGAACTGAAGACAAGAACACTGGAACTAAAGAATTGAAGACAAGGATGCTGAAATTTGAAGAACTGAAGACGTCGCTGATGTTGCATCGGAGATGGACCCTTGGGTTGAGGTGGGGTTGATGCAACCCGTAGGTAAGGACCTATGGGTCCCCACCGTCGGCAGGCAGAGTGGGCTGTTGGACAGAGTTTATAGTTTATAGTTTATTTAGGTTTTCTATACTGTTACATCAGTCATAGGACCATCACAACGGTGTACAATTAAAATGAAAACACAATAGTATCATAAATACAATTAATAACAAATTAATACTATAGAAAGTTGATAACATTAAATTATTCTAAAACAATAAAACATTATTACATCCTTAAAATAAAATCTAAATATAAAATCATAAAATGATAAGATCAATAAGCTAAAAATTACAATATAAAACTTGCTGAGGCCGCTGGAGCTTCACCTATACCAGCATTTGTTCCCAGCGGGTTGAGCCTTTGGGTGCCGGGGCCAGCAGGACTTAGGTGGGCCTCTGTGTGTAGTCGAAGTGAGAGTTGGTTCAGACCAGAGACAGCAGGTGAGACATGGTACCGTCTTACTCTGGTCTGGGTAATGTCCTGGAAACTCGGGCGCCAATGGAACGGAGGCAGACAGAGAGCGCTCAGCAAAAGCAGGCCGAAGCCTGAAGAAACCACGTCCAGGGAATAAGCTGGAGAGGAGTCCAAGGGCAGGCTTGAGTCAGGGCTGGCGGCAATCCGAAGGCAGTGGCAAGCAAGGCTGAGGTCTGATCACGGAGATCGTCAAGAGCATAGTCAGGCAAGACAGAGGTCTGATCATGGAGATAGTCAAGAGTGTAGTTAGGCAAAGCGGAGGTCTGGATCTGGAGATAGGCAATAGCGTAGTCAGGCGAAGCAGAGGTCTGGGTCTGGAGATAGGCAGTAGTGTAGTCAGGCAAAGCAGAGGTCTGGGTCTGGAGATAGGCAGTAGCGTAGTCAGGCGAAGCAGAGGTCTGGGTCTGGAGATAGACAGTAGCGTAGTCAGGCGAAGCAGAGGTCTGGGTCTGGAGATAGGCAGTAGCGTAGTCAGGCGAAGCAGAGGTCTGGGTCAAGAGATAGGCAGTAGTGTAGTCAGGCGAAACAGAGGTCCGGGCTTGGAGAAAATCAATGGTGAAGTCAGGCAAAGCAAAGTCAAAGTCCACGTAGTCAAACCGAGGTAAGAAGCAAGGTAGGAACGAGGAGACAGGAATCAGGAACAATGAGGAACAGAACGCAGAGATGAGACGAATCTCTAGGAGGCAATGAGTACTCGACCAGCGAGGAGACCTGTTGCAAAGGCAACACTAGGGAGCAGAGCCTGAGCTTAAATACTGTAGCTAAGTTGACATCATCATCCGGGGCCGCGGCTAGGTTCTCGCCACGGTCCCTACTTAAGAATCAGTGGTGCGCACGCGCCTAGGGAGGGGAATGGCGCGAGTAGCAGGGTCTCTCCGCGGGCCACGCGGAGAGGCCTGACAAGAAGTGGTAGCAGGACAGGGAACACTGGGGACTGTGGCAGAGCTGGAGGCACTGGGGGAGACCCGAGGACGGAGCTGACGGCCCAACGCCGCCAGCGAGGAGGAACCAGAAGCTGGAGTCACTGTAGAAAGGTTAGGGGGCCGTGCCGCAGATCTGCCGTGGAAGGCACGCGTAACAGTTGAAACTTGAAGAACTGAAGACTAGAGCACTGGAACTGAAGACAAGGACGCTGTAGCAACACGATCTACTGAGGAGTAGGTGGACCTGTTGCTGAGGTATTGAAGGCAGGGGCAAGTGAGCCATTTATAGGGTTTAGGCAATGACATCATCGCCAGTACTGCAGGGCTTTTCCTGCCATTGGCCCTTTAAGTAGGAAGAGGTCCAGCGTGCATGCACCTAAGAAGAGGTGAGTCAGCTGAGGTTGGCAGCGTGTTGGGTTACAGGCAGGTGAGTCAGCTTGGGTTACAGGCAACGCATCGGGAGTCGGCAGGGAGCCCCCAGCCAAGGAGTTGAGTGCGGCGGTCCACAGAAGCAGCCTGTAGACTGCTAAACGTATCACTTTTGAGTTATCCATCTTAATGTCTTTTGAACATCTACCCCCATGAGCCCAACTTTCAAAGCTGTCCAGTCCACAGTACACCACTTGCATGTGTAAGTGGGTCCAGGAGTGTTTTATATGCTAGTGTTTTATAAACAGTGTGCCAGAAGCTGCACAGTTTAGAAAATACTGCATATGTCTGCCCCAAAAGTATACAAATATGTTTCAGTGCATGCATATATTTGTAATACAGGAACATACATGCTTTCTTTACCCATTTTATAAAAAACACGCATCTTTTACACGTGTAATAATTATAACAATCCATGTGTGATAACCCAAAAATAAACGTGAAAGCAGGTATTTTATAAAGTATGAAAACAGATCGCTGTAGTTGGTTTAAGGCAACATTAGTGTGTCAAAATAATCATTTTAAATTTTGAGGAATGGGCAATCATAAATTGTGGTATGAGCATTAAGGGCTGAGATGCCTCTTTCTCAAAGATACCACAAAAGTTTTAATCATAGTCTATAAGATTCCCTCTAATTATTTTTTTCTTTCTTTTTTTAAATGTAAATAAAAAGTTCAAACCATAGTCCATTCATTAGTGGCAAACAATCCTTTCATTCAAAGCCAGCATATCAAAGGTACCCCTGGGATAGACGAGGGTAACCGGTAAAGTGCATGAGGAGGCAGAACTTGTATTACCTAGGGTCAGCTCCTCAACGATCCCTATGTTCTGGCGTTTCCCGGCCACTTACTACATCGGGCTAGGACGTGCCCCTTGCCGCTGCAATATAGGTACAGACCTTGAGTGCAGCGCTGTCTTCTCTCTTACTGCGAGATTGGACTTCGAGCCAACTGCAAAGGCTCAATGCCTTGGTCTCCGGGAGAAGCAGAGGAGGAGGATATCGGTCAGGGAAATGTAGACCCAGAGTTACTGGGTTTCCGACCGGACCTCCCTTCCCGAAAACTGCATTGGATTCGGCGGTCCACCCATCCAGCCAGATCAATCAGGCTATTCAGGTCATCCGGGATGTCCCTCACCGCTAGTTCGTCTTGGAGTCTTGAAGAGATCCCTTCCAAGAATATGCCGTGGAGGCTGTCGTCCCTCCAGTCTAGCTCGGCTGCCAGGTTACAGAATTCCACCGCATACTCGGCAAGGGACCGATTGCCTTGGCGTAGCTGGAGTAGCTCAGAGGCGGCAGTGGGTCTGCGAAAAGGCTCATCAAAGATATTTCAAAAGGCCGAGACAAATTGTTCCAGATTCCCAAGGAGGGAATCTTTACGCTCCCATAGCAGAGAGATCCATGCCAGGGGCTTCCCATCCAACAAAGAAATAATATAACTGGTCTTGATCTGATCCATAGAAACTGGGAATGCAGTAGATTGTATCGGATGAAACACTGATTGAGGAATCCGCGGTAGTACTTCGCTTCCCCTGAGTACCGTGAGTGTTGCGGTTCTGGCCGCGAGCACCGCGGCTAGGCCCTTACCTCTGGGCTCCTGGACCTGCTCCCGCTTCCAGAGGCCTGGTTTGTGGCCTCTTTGGCGGCGTCCCCGCTGGGGCTGCGCCGCTGTAAGGTCTCCCATGGACGTCCGGCTCCTAGGCGCGCATGTGCGCCACTCGGGCGCTTTTCTGGGCCGTTTCCTGCCAGTGGTGACTCCACCCAACCCCTGACGTCAGACGCCGCTGCCTTGATAAGCAGGCTGCGGCCATCCAGTCTTTGCCTTGTAACGGGTTAGCCTCCCGGTTTCCTGTTGCGCTGTGCCCCGGAGTGCTTCGTCGCTCCGTTCCTGCTACAGTACCTGCTTGGTTCCTGCCTGCCTGCTACAGTACCTGCTTGGTTCCAGCCTGCTTGCTACAGTACCTGCCTGGTTCCAGTACCCGAGTCTTGCTACAGTTCTTGCCTGGTTCCAGTACCCGAGTCTTGCTACAGTTCCTGCCTGGTTCCAGAACCTGAGCCCAGTTACAGTATTGCTACTGTCCTAGTCTGGTTCCAGTTACCTGTCCTGATCCACAACCCGTCTAAGTCCCAGCTGCCGGGCCTATACGGGCTCCTCCCGGGGGGGCTTCGGCTTCCAAGTGTGAAGCCGCCTAAGTCCCAGCAGTTGGGCTCCTACGGGCTCCTCCCAGGGGAGTACCAGCTTCCACGGTGAAGAGCATCTACGTCCTGCCTGAACATCTGCCTTCCGGCCTGCTAGTCACCAGAGACTTTGACCACCTTTCCTCGTCTCCAGTAGGTCGGCCCAAGGGTTCACTAAACAGAGACTCCCATAACAGATTGCAAGGCCATGGACTCGGCGGATGCACCCACTCCCTCGGATCTGCCCGGGATGGCCCGGCAGATGCTACAGCACCAGAGCTGCATAGATACCTTGGCAGCCACGATGGAATGGCTATCCTCGCGCTTGGAGTCCTTGCCTTCCACTGGCAGGGCCCCCGAGGGTCACAGCTCCTCTGTGACTCAGCTACCGGCACCCTCTCGTTATGCTGGTGATTTAAGGACCTGCCGCGGCTTCTTGAACCAATGTTTTGTACGGTTCTCCTTGTTGCCTCGGCAGTTTCCCTCGGATGCGGTGAAAGTGGCATATATCCTGTCCTTGCTTGATGGGAAAGCCTTAATCTGGGCTTCTTCCCTCTGGGAAAACAATGATTCTTCACTAACGGACTTACAACAGTTCATCACGAACTTTCGCCAGGCCTTTGAGCCCGCCCGAGTAGCAACATCTACGTCTGACCTGCTGTAACTTTGTCAGGGGGCTCGCTCCTTGGCAGATTATGCAATGGAGTTTCGGACTTTAGCCCAAGAAGTAGGTTGGCAAGATGGTAGTCTTAATGCCATCTTCCTGGAAGGCCTCTCCGGACGCATAAAGGATGAAATTGCTGCCCGAGATCTGCCGGAGCACCTCAACGCCTTGATTGAGATGGCTGCCCGCATTGACCGCCGCCTACAACAATGGGCCAAGGAGCAACGTTCCTCTCGCCATAGTCCGGCTCGTGGGCCGAGACCGGTGCCCTCTTCCAAGATTTCTCATCCAGACGCTCCCACCTGCGAACCTATGCAGCTGGGACGGGCCCCGCTTTCTGCCGAGGAAAGGCAATGTCGCCATTCGTTGAAGTTGTACTTGTATTGTGGCCAGAAGGGCCACTTCTTGGCACGCTGCCAGGAGCGTGCGGAAAACGCCAAAACCTAGGAGGTCGGGAGGAGCTCCTCCTAGGCTGTGCTACAGCTTCTCAATGTACTGTCCCTGCTACCTTGGAATTTCCCGGAGGCTCCTTTGAGACTATGGCGTTCCTGGATTCCGGAGCCGGAGGTAATTTCATCCTGCAGGACTTAGTCTCCCAGTTGTGAATTCCTACGCATAGACGGGAGGTCCCGTTACGAATTACCTCTATCCAAGGGACGCTTCTTCCAGGACCTGTCCAGTTGTCCACAGCACCCATTACGGTCCGCACCGGGGCGATCCATTCAGAGGAGATAGCCTTCCTAGTGTTGGAGAAGGCTGTCCACCCTGTGGTGCTAGGGTTGCCATGGTTACAGAAACACTCGCCCACGTTTCAGTGGGATACGCTACAGATTGTCAAATGGAGTCCTTTTTGCCTAGCTAATTGTATGAAAGTGCCTAAGACTCCCACACTTCCCTTGATGCACTCTGCCGTGGGTCCTCCTGCACCTTACTAGGACTTTATGGATGTATTCTCCAAGACCAAGGCGGAGATCTTGCCGCAGCATCATCCATATGACTGTGCTATAGACTTGCTACCTGATACTATGCCCCCCCGAGGAAGGGTTTATCCCTTATCCGTACCTGAGACCCGGGCCATGTCTGAGTACATTGCGGAGAATCTGGCCAAGGGCTTTATCCGCCCGTCCAAGTCGCCTGCAGGGGCAGGTTTCTTTTTTGTCAGCAAGAAAGACTGCACACTGAGGCCGTGCATAGACTATTGAGGCCTAAATTTTATTACCAAACGAGACCGCTACCCACTCCCGTTAATCCCGGAGCTCCTTGATCGACTTCAAGGAGCGAAGATTTTCACAAAGTTGGACTTGCGAGGAGCGTACAATTTGGTCAGAATCTGTCCCGGAGATGAGTGGAAAACCGCGTTTAATACCCGAGACGGGCATTACGAGTACCTCGTGATGCCTTTCGGCTTATGTAATGCCCCAGCGGTGTTCCAGCACCTGATGAATGAGGTGTTGCGGGACCTTCTGAACACCTGCGTAATTGTTTACCTCGACGATGTGTTAATCTACTCCCAGGATCTGTCCTCACACCGTCAGCATGTCCATCAAATGCTCCAGATACTTAGGGAGCATGGTCTGTACGCAAAGCTGGAAAAATGTAGCTTTGAGAAGATGTCCTTGCCGTTCCTAGGCTACATAGTCTCTGCGGCTGGCTTTCGAATGGATCCTGAGAAAGTGGCGGCTATTAAGAATTGGCCCCGGCCAAGGGGTCTTAAAGCGTTGCAACGCTTCCTCGGCTTTTCCAATTTCTACCGTCACTTTATCCCCAATTACTCTCGTATTGTGGCCCCGTTAACTGCCCTCACCTGAAAGGGGGCTAACGCGGTGGATTGGCCTGCTTCTGCCTCTCAAGCATTTGAGGCCCTCAAGGAAGCCTTCCTGTTAGACACCTGCCTTCGCCATCCGGAGCCCAGCCGACTCTTCGTGATGGAAGTTGATGCCTCCAATGTGGCCTTGGGGGCCGTACTGAGTCAGTACTCTGATTCTGGACAGCTGTTGCCCTGTTCATATTTCTCAAGGAAATTCTCTCTGGCAGAGAGCAACTACTGTGTTGGTGACAAAGAGTTGCTAGCCGTGAAACTTGCCCTGGAGGAATGGAGACAGTGGTTGAAAGGAGCCAACCATCTGGTTACGATTTACACCGATCACAAAAACCTAGCATTCTTGAAGCAAGCTCAATGCCTGAATCCAAGACAAGCCCGATGGTTGCTGTTTTTTGACCGGTTTGACTTTACGTTACGCTACTGACCCAGCTAGACGAACGTTTGAGCTGACGCGCTCTCGCGCTCCACTGAGGTCAAAGAGACTCCTGATACACCCCAATATATCTTGGACCATGAGAAAGTAAGTCTTGCTGCAACCTCAGTGTCCTCCCAAGGGAAGACCGTCGTTCCACGTCGCTCCCGGAGAGCAGTTCTCGCTTGGGTCCATGACTCCCTCACTGGGGGCCATGCTGGTTGGAAAGGGACTTTAGACCTGTTAAACTGTTTCTACTGGTGGCCAACGGTGAGACAGGACGTCCAAGCTTTTGTGGGCTCATGCCCTACCTGTGCTGTTCAAAAGCCGCTCATCGGGAAGCCCAGGGGCCTGCTGCAACCATTGCCCATACCGGTGGAGCCTTGCACACACATCTCCACCGATTTCTTCGTGGACCTTCCTGCCTCAGGAGGTAATTCGGTCATTTGGGTAACCGTGGACTGATTTTCCAAGATGGCGCACTTTGTCCCTTTGCCAAAGCTACCTTCTGCACCTGACCTTGCCGCCCTGTTCGCCCAGCATATCTTTAGACTTCACGGTCTCCTGCAGGATACAGTCTCCGATCGAGGACCACAGTTTACAGCTCTTTATTGGAAAGCCTTATGTAAACGCTTCAATGTGCAACTTAGTCTTTCGTCAGCGTTCCATCCTCAAAGTAATGGGCAAATGGAACAAACCAATGAACCTTGAAGACTTTTCTTCGTGCCTTCGTAAACAAACGACAAGATAATTGGGCTAAGTTACTCCCATGGGCGGAGTTCTCGTATATTAATCACACGCATGCTACCACTGGAAGTTCGCCGTTCCTCCTTGTTTATGGGGAGCAACTTCGTCCGCCCCTACCTTCGCCTGAACCTAGTGCATTCCCGGCAGTGCAACTCTCAGCCCGCCAGCTTCGTTCCTTGTGGATCTCTACCCAGGAAAAGATCCATAAAGCCGCCCTGTCCGCCAAGAAGTGGGCAGATAAGCATCTTCAGCCAGCACCCATCTTCCTCCCGGGAAGCCGTGTCTGGCTTAGCACCAGAAATCAAAGAAATGTCCAACTTTAAGCTTTATTTGTATGGAGACATTAATTTTGCACATATGCCCGACTCAGGCCGAGTTTTGCCCCTCTCGGGGGCTGCCTCAGGGGCTAAAAAATAAATAAATAAATAAACACTGTAAACATGATAGGACATACATATATAAATACAACATATAAATAAAATTTAAAATATAAAATGAATTCCATAAAAATTAAATTAAATTAAAAAATTCCACGAAATTAAAAACAGGTACCACATAACAAACAGTAACAAACTTGAGTTGAATAATGCAACGACACAGTTAATTCTGAATAAAAAAGTACAGTAGAAAAACATGTTTTTACTTGTCTATGATCAATCAAAATGTATATGAATGAAAAGCTCTTTAAATCTATTAAGTTGGTGGTCTGTAATTAATAATAGGTAGAAACAACATATTAACATAAAAAAGTGAATAGTGAATATATGATCAACCGGATATATGTAGAAAGATGTGCAAAACTACAGATACGTAGTGTAGTGTACCAAATATTTAAGGTAGCCCAAAAGAATGAAACAAACAAACTTAAAAGAACACTGGTAATATTTATAATGTGATCGCCGAATATTCTTGTAGTGCACAAATGAAAGTATGTTCTAATGGTGATCCTTAGTGCATAAAAATTCCGCAGTGTACAGATGTTCAGGCAGAATGTAGAGGTGCTCTGCACCCTGGAAGCTGGTGCTCCCCCGGGAGTAGCCCGTAAGAGCCCGGCCGCTGGGACTTAGGCGAGTTGATGATCTTGAGACTGGAGCGGGCAGGCTGAGCAGGACTGAGAACTGGAACAAGACTAGAACAGTAGACAGGAACTGTAGCAAGACTCGGATACTGGAACCAGGCAGGAACTGTAGCAAGACTCGGATACTGGAACTAGGCAGGAACTGTAGCAAGACTCGGGTACTGGGACCAGGAAAGAACTGTAGCAAGACTCGGATACTGGAACCAGGCAGGAATTGTAGCAAGACTCGGATACTGGAACTAGGCAGGAACTGTAGCAAGACTCGGGTACTGGGACCAGGAAAGAACTGTAGCAAGACTCGGGTACTGGAACCAGGCAGGGACTGTAGCAAGACTCGGGTACTGGCACCAGGCAGGGACTGTAGCAAGACTCGGGTACTGGCACCAGGCAGGAACTGTAGCAAGACTCGGGTACTGGAACCAGGCAAGAACTGTAGCAGGCAAGCAGGAATGAAGCGAGTTCCAAAGGCAGCTCACTCCGGGGCACGGAGCAACAGGGAACCGGTTGGTAGCCCATTGCAAGGCAAAGACTGAGTGTCCGCGGCCGGCTTATCAAGGCCGCGGCGTCTGATGTCAGGAACTGGGCAGAGTCACCACTGGCGGGAAACAGCCTAGAAAAGCGCCCAAGTGGTGCACGCGCGCGCCTAGAGGCAGGGCGTCCATGGGAGGCTTCCCGGTGGCATGGCCCTCGCGGGGACGCCGCCGAACAGGCCGCGAACTAGGCCAGCAGAAGCGGGAACAGGTCCAGGAACATGGAGGTAAGGGTCTGGTTGCAGCGCTCGCGGCCAGAACCGTAACACAGGAGGTACAAGTGCAGGTGTTCCATCAATAGGATTGGCCAGTCTGTCATCAAGGCAGGCATGCTGTTGCTGCAAACGTTGGGCAATTCCGGGGATGGCCTTTAAGCCCACCACGTCCGCCGGGTCCAAGGCCTTGCAAACTGTTGGATTCGTGGACCCTTAAGCTGGCTGGGACAGATGAAGACTCACCGTGGGAAGACCCACAGTGGATGTCGAAGCCGGGAGGTGGCACAGGGCAGGAGACTGGAGGAATCTTCACCACTGGAAGCCCGAGGTCCCCCCAGGAGGAGCCCGTGAGGACCCGAGCCGCTTTGACTTACGTGCGGTCTCCTGTGGGCCGGTGTCTGAAGAGAAGTTCCAGAGGTTCGAGAAGAGTAGAGCTGAAGCCAGGAGGCCAACTGGAACTTCACCACTGGAAGCCCGCAGTCCCCCCGAGAGGAGCTCATGAGGATCTGAGCTGCTTGGACTTAGGCGAGGCCTCCTGGATGAAAGCCGGAGTCAGGAACCAGTGGACGAAAGCCAGAGTCAGAAGCCAGTGGATGAAAGCCGGAGTCAGAAGCCAGTGGACAAGCCGAAGTCAGAATCTGTAACTAGCAACTTAGGATGAGTGAACCTCGTTGCAAGGCAAGGCATAGGCCTAGCTGCAGGGTTTAAATACCCCTGCAGCGTCTGACGTCATCAGACACTGGCCCCTTTAAATCCCAAGCCCCTGCACAGAGGATTGACGGTGTCTCCCTCGAGGAGGAAGCGCCGCGGCAGAAGCCGTCCCGCCTCCCCGACCGGCAAGGCCCGTCCCGGGCCTTGCCGGTCGGGGAGGCGCTTCAGCGGCCTGGGCCGGCCCCGAGGTAGGTGGATGGACTGGGGCACGGCCCGTGACCATAACAGTCCAATCAGGATTCGTGTTTTGTAACATCTGAGTTTTATATGCAGACATTGTGTTGAAGCACCTTTGGTAGATCATTGGACTGCTTTAAACCATCTCCAAGTTATTTGATCTTTGCAGAACTAGAAAATCCTTCTAAGGTTATCCATTGAGGAGATTTTGATCTACAGCTTCTATAGCATGAACAGAGACTGATTTTTAAATTGAACACCGATAGCCCTGTGGGCTTGAATGAGGAGATTGAATGGACTGTTTTTTATTGAGCTGGTTTTTTGTTTATCATCTTTGTTAATATTTTGAGATTAGTCTAGGGTCATGCTTACACTAGTATATTCTAGCATTCTTGTTAATTTCATTAGACATTGATCCCTGACATAGCAGGTTTCATTTGATTGGTTAAAGGACTTTTAAAACTTGTGCTTGTTAGCTATTTGAGGCTGGTGTCCACATGAACATGTGTAAGTGTACCACTGACATTTTATATATAAATATTTGTTCATATTTGAGTTTCCCATATTTTATTAATCTTTTGTAGATTTCTCTACTACATACAGCCCCCGAAGCAGGCGAAAATCACCCAAACATGGCTAGTCTCAGGCATTTTTGGACTGAGCACTCTTGAATTCTTCGGTGTTTGGCATTTCAGCATAGTAGACCAACACAGCAACGTTTGACATCCATTGTAGACTGTAACCTCTCTGATGCAGCAACCTGCTGATTTAAGTTAAGTATTTGGATTATCACAGGCTCACATTTTTCATTTTTAGTGCAAAAACCTAAAACCTTAAAGCACACTAAGACCAATTTTGATATATGATTATACTGTGCCTATACATACACTTAAGGCTTTTTGCCGTCTCAGTGATTCAGTGCATGGCTTGAAGATACCAATATACTCAGTTTTACATATCACTAGCTGTTTTTGTTTTGATATACTTGTTAGCAAGGCAACATCAAGAACTGGCACTCTGGCAGGTGCTAAAAGCATTTAATTGCATGGTATTGCTTATGGCAGATCATGTAAATTGAAGTTAAAAAAAAAATCTGAAAAGCAAAGCAAAAGAAAAGTGAAAAGACAAGTAGTTGTGGCAGATGACTGAATCCATCAGAAGTATGTAGTTATGCTTCTTGGCATCTTGATTCTACATCTAAGATGTAATTGTATTGTAAACCAGAAAGTTATAGCATTAAATCTTTTCCGGTTTTTATTGTTATTGCATAGAAGCCCAGTTCTAATTTGTGTAGATTAATTTGGCCTCACATTGTACCTCAGAGAGTAGAGATATGCAAGTGATTTACAAAGCACACTTTTAAAAAATCGTTTGACTGAGCAGTTTATTCATTAGGCATGAGTCTATGGATACATTTTATGCAGGATTATACAGGCTGGATGAGAAACTGGGTCTAACCTTCAGTTTGACATTTCAAAATGCTACTGAAGCAGGCATATGCCTATGGTGGAAGAGTATAACAGTCAGTGAACAGGAAAGAGCCCAAGTGACGTATAAGCGGCTGCCTGAATGAAAATGCAGGATCACTGTGTTTGATGTATTATGGGTTTTTGTGCCATATTTATTTATGAGTGTTAAATTTTCGATCTGCACAGATCATATTGTAGGGATGTGTGGAATATAAATGCAATAATAAATAATAAATTAAAGCTAAACAAAGTGAGGAACCGTTTCAGTGTGAAAGGTATCTGCAGATTGAATTCCTCAGGAAAGAGGTGGCAGAACACAACGAGGAGGTGTTGAGACTGAGACGGGAGAATGAAGATTGCATTGATGAAATGCTTATCAAGGCATCTGGAGAACTCAAGCACAATGGAAGGTGAAACTGGTCTATGAGATGACAGCAGGACCCAGATTACCCTACACTATGGTTCCGATTTCCCTTGAACGAAGGAGGAGGAGACACCATCCTATGATGAGGAGGAACCAAGACATGCAAACTCCAAAGCTGCAGGCACCACCGCTTCTGCACCTAGGAGGCAGAGGGTAATGGTGGTTGGTGACTCGCTTCTGAGGAGCATGGAGGTATCCACCTACCGACCAGACATGTTGTCCCAGGATGTGTGCTGTCTGCCAGATGCCAAAATCCAAGTCATTATAGAGAGATTGCCAAAAATCCTCAAGCCTACTGACCACTATCTGATGCTACTCATCCACATTGCATGAATGATATTACGAGGATCCACAAAGATTGTATCAATAGTGACTTCATAGCAGATAGGTGTGCAGGTGGTATTCTCCTCCATCCTTCCTGTTTAAGGTTAAATGCCCAGGCAGGGAAGCTCATATTCTGGAGATAAATAAATGGCTGCACAGATGGTGTCGACAAGAGCATTTTGGCTTCCTGGATCATGGGATGATATTTCAAGGATTGCTGAGCAGAGATGGGATCCACTTGTTGAAGAAGGGGCTCAGTGTCTTTCAGCACAGAATGGTAAACTGTTATGCTCGGCAGTCCGAACACCATTGCCGTAGACCGCCGCTCTCACCCTCAAGCCAGGCCGGGTGGGAGCCACGTGCTCCGGCACAGGGGGCAGCATCTTGCATGCCGCACCAACTGCAGCGGAAGCCCGGCTAGCTCTGGGCCCGACGAGGTGCATCCTGGCGGCATGGGAGGGCTTCTAGTCCAGGGTGCCTGGTGTGCCGGGCACCGCCAGCATCAGCTGTTTCTGCTGAAGCAGGCAGCCTTCTTCCACTTTGCTCCCCAGGCCTTCCCTACATGCGCAGACACCGCCTGAGCCCTCTTAAAGGGCCAGTAGCAGAAATCTTGCGGAGGCAATCTCTGAAGATGTTATGGGGTCTCTGGCATTAAAGCCTGCCTGGACTTTCCTCAGATGTCTCAGCAACAGCTTCACTTCTGTGAGTAGCTATTTGATTCGTGTTCCTGCTTCAACCATGTTCCCATGTTCACTCCTGGTTCCAGACCTGTGTCTTGCTCCTTCTTCTGTGTTTCCTGCTCCATTGCTTCTTCAGTTCCCTCCTTCTGGATTGACTCTTCAATTTGGACCTCGGCTTGTTTTTGACTCTGTCTTCTTCGTGGAATGCCTCCCAGCTGACCTTGGACCTCCTCTCAACCTCGCTTGATCTTGCCTGCTCTCTTCTTCACAGATACCTCACCACCTAGAGGCCTGCACCTAAGTCCAGCCAGCCCCGGCATCCAAGGGCTCAATCTGTGGGGAACATGGGTTGGTATTAGTGAAGTTCCTGTTAGGCCACTGCATCAGCCAGTTCCATCCGCTGACAGTAAGGACCTGCAGGTGGCTTTAACCTCACTTCGGCTCAAGGGTCCACCATCGCAACACAAACCTACTGAGGAGGGCTTTAAACTGATGGGTGAACAAAACCCTAAGGTAAGTAAAAGAAATGGGAAATATGGGGAAAAGGCAATATTTGGAAAGCTATGTACACTAATGCTTATAGTATGGGGAATAAAGTCCCCAGTCATGGATGAAACTGATTTAGATATAGTAGCTGTCACGGAGACCTGGGTATAGTTATACCCAACTACAATATATTCAGGAAGGACAGGATAGGAAGGAAGGAAGGAGATGTGGCATTACATATAAAAAACAATATTAAAGCAACAGCATTGCTAAGCTTATGAGGTAAGGAGGAGGCACTGTGGGTTAATCTGGAAAGAGGGAATGGAGCAATATTGGTGTAATATACAGACCTCCATCACAGACAGAGGAGAAGGACAGAGATTTAATGGAGGATATTCATAGGATTGCTGTGACAGGGGAGGTGCTGTTGCTAGGAAATTTCAATCTGTGAGATGTTGATTGGGACATCCCAGCTTCAGTATCTTCTAGAAGCAGGGTGATCCTGGATTCTCTGCAGGAAGAACTGTTCTTTCAACTGGTAACGGAACCTACATGAGAGGGGATAATATTGGACCTGTTCCTTACCAATAGGGAAGGAATTTCTGATGTTGTAGTGGATCATCATCTGGGATCCAGTGATCACTGGATTGTGTGGTTTAATATTAGTGTAACGTTTGCCTGTCGCAGAGTCGGCCCACAATGAGCAACACTCATCTCTCAGCAGACCCTGGCTTGAATGCGGCATGGACGCTGCCAGCAGATACAGACTCCTTAGCCTCAATGCGCTGCTCTAAGGCACATGCGCATGCACCACCCCCACCTTTGTAGGCCCCGCAGTGGGAACAAAGCTACAGGCACTCTCTGATGTCAGCACCATCTGCTATTTAACCCAAGCTCTCCCTGCAATCACCACCTTCGCAATGGGTCTCCTGCTCTAGCAGTATGTGTTGCTCTGCGTTCCTGCTTCCAGCCTTGCCTTGCCTCATCCAGCCTTGCCGTACCCTTGCCTTGTCCAGCCTTGACACGTCTTCACCTTCTCTGTCCTTGTCCTTTCCTCGACCTGATCTTCTGGTACCGACCCATTGTTTTGGACTTGTAGCAGA
Source organism: Rhinatrema bivittatum (assembly GCF_901001135.1). NCBI lineage: Eukaryota > Metazoa > Chordata > Amphibia > Gymnophiona > Rhinatrematidae > Rhinatrema > Rhinatrema bivittatum. The sequence continues at coordinate 101,854,902 of NC_042618.1, forward strand.
CCACATTTGCCTGCCATCTGGACCTGACCTTAGCCTTGGACCTGACCACACTTACTTGCCACCTGTCCTGACTCCTGGCCTATTCCCAGTATCCTTTGCCTGCTGCCTACCTTGACCTCGGCTTCTTCTCAGACTCTCGCTTGCTTGACCTCCCTATCGACCTACCTAAGTCCTGCTGGTCACCAGAACCCAAGGGCTCAACTTGTGCGGGAGGCAGCTGGAATAGGTGAAGCTCCACCCTGTCCTGCTCCAGGGCACGTTTACTAGTTAGTGGCACAGGCCTTGTAGATTTGCCTTCGAGGCTGCATCATCTATGCCACAGCACGAAGGGCTCACAAGCAACATGTTCATAAAGTTTGTGAAGGCCATGAACTCGGTGGACTCATCCCAGACTATTGCCATCTTTGGATTTGTGCTTCAGTTGAAACAGCAGCAGGACCAGCTGAATCACATGTCAAAACTCCTGCAAGGTTTGGCTTCTCATTCCAGGACCTCTCTTGCTCTGTTGTCTGCACCGGCATCTCTTGCACGGCCTGCCATAGCCATGCTCCATCTACCTCCACCACCTTGGTATAGTGACCCAAAGAAGGGTTGAGGGTTCTTGAACCAGTGCCAGATGCAGTTCGAGTTGCAAGCAGCTTCCCCTCGGACCAGGTGAAGGTCATATACATCCTGTCCTTGTAGGAGAGTTCCGCCCTGGCCTGGGCTTCCCCCCTTTGGGAGCAAGACAACCTGCTACTGGGGAACTTATACAACATACTGCGGGAGTTCCGGATGATATCTGATGAACCTTCATGGCCACTGAACTACAGTCAGATACAGCAAGACTCCTGGACTGTAGGAGAATGCATCATCCACCTTCATACTCTGGCCTTTGAACTCCAATGGGGTGATGACAGCTTGACTGCCATCTTCAGACAGGGCTTGTCAAAGCTTATCAAGGAAGAGCTAGCTGGCCGTGACCTGCCTGCCACCTTGGAAGGTCTGATCAGCTTGGCAATCCCACCTGGATTTTCAGTTTCAGGCGCAAGCCCATGAGGGGGCATGACTCGATATCCCATCTGCTTGGTCCCAAGTTTTCAATGCCCTGCCAGCTCCATAACCTAGTGCTTTCCTGGTGGAGAAGCCCTTGCAGGTGGATCGTCTCAAGTTGTCAGTGAAGGAAAAGCAGAGGTGGTGGTGCCTCATCCTATGCCTGTATTGTGTGCCCAGGGGCACTTCAGGACCCAGTGTCTGGGTAAGCTGAGAAACTTCAGGTCTTAGGACTGATAGGAGAGGTCACCCTAGTTCAACCATGCTCTGCTCCACAAATTCTGGTTCCAATTCATCTCACCAGTGGGAAGACATTCAATCTGAGATATCACATTGGTTTACATTCAGGTACTGTATGTATTTTCCCTATCCCCAGAGGGCTTACAATCTAAGTTTTGTACCTGAGGCAATGGAGGGTAAAGTGACTTGCCCAAGGTCACAGCAGGCCTTGAACCCTGGTCTCCTAGTTCATAGCCCACTGCTCTAACCACTAGGCTACTCCTCCTCCTCCTCATCCCTGGCTGCTTCAACTCACAGCCCTTACTAAGAAGGGGCTGACGCCAAGAACTGGACTGACAGTACCGTCCAAGCTTTTGAACACCTCAAACAGGAGTTCACTTAAGACCCTTGCTTAATTATCTGATTCCTTCCAAGGCATTTGTACTGGAGGTGTAGAGGCCTCTCCCCTGGGGGAAGGGGCTGATTTCTCACACCACAACAACCAAGTGACCCTTTTGACCTGGTCATACTTCTCCAAAAAGTTCACTCCTGTCGAAAGGAACTATTCGATTGGAGACTGTGAATTACTGGCCATGAAACTAACATTAGAAGGATGGCAGCATCTATTAGAAGGAGCCAGGTATCCAGTGACAATTTACATGGATCACAAGAACCTAGAATACCTAGCGCAAACCCAGCAACTGAACCCTCGGTAGGCTCGCTGGTCGCTGTTCTTCAACTGGTTCGACTTTGAATTGCAAACCGTGCTGCAGAGAAAAATCAATGAGCCAATTTTCTCTCCCAATCATTTGACACAGAGGAATCCCTGGAGGACACGATATATCCGGGAAGGATCATAGTCATGGCCGCTGTGCTAGTTCCACCTGGGAAGACGGTGGTTCCTCAGCGGGTTCATGAAAAGGTATTACATTGGGCTGATGACTCTCAACTGGCAGGCCATTCTGGTATTACCAGAATCTTGGAGTAAGTTGCTCACCACCATTGGTGGCATCCAATGAAGGGTGACATGAAGCGGTACGTGGATTCCTGCTCCACATGTGCTATGAATAAGAGCCCCTGAGCTTGACCCTAGGGGTTGTTACAGCCACTGCCAGCCCTCAGGGAACCCTAGACATTTGGCCACCTACTTGTCACAGACCGTCCCCTCTCTGGTGGCAACAGTATGATACGGGTAGTCGTGGATCATTTCCCTAAGCTGGCTCATTTCATACCTCTTTTTTAAATTCCTTCTGCAACTTAATTGGCCAATTTCTTTGTTCAGCACATCTTCTGACTGCATGGGATAGTATCCCAACTACTTTCAGACCAAGGGGTATAGTTCATTCCCCATTTCTGGAAGAGCCTAACAGGAATTTTTGTATATGAAGACTGCCATTAACTTCTTTATTCTGGCATACCCTTCTTCATATACAAAAATTCCTGTTTCTTGGAATCAAAATTGGGAATAAATAGATGACTCAGGAAGTACTCCTGAAGAAGGAGCTGTTCCAAAACATTGCAATGTTGGGTTAATGCCAAATCAATAACATTTAATACACAGCGGTGTTTGCTGTGTTCAATTCCCAGACTTTGATAAGATAAGTGCAACTGTAATATCTTGTTGCAATTCATAAGAGGATTACTATAGATTGTCAGATATAAGTGCAACCATTTTTATATATGCAAAGAAAAAGAAAAAAAATGTTACTTTAAAAATATCAAGAGGAACACTAATTATAGTAAATTGACTGATGATTATAACTTCAATACATTTGGAGAAAGCGGTGTGCTGCCCTAGTACGATATGATGGTCATTTTATGCTAAGGTATTCCTTCAATTTCTTTCACATTTGCTTATGAGTGAGATCTATATATATTTATAACATTCATTCTTACACTTATTGGATACGAGATAAAGTATATTTATTCACTGAAAACTCTGCACAGTTGAATACAATTTCATCAAGGCTAGATTCTTTAGAATCTATTCAAGTTCTAAATTTCAAGATTTAACTGTCAAAGTTTCTGAACTGGAGGATAAATATTCCGCTTTACAAGCAATCAAGAACGTGGAACTTTAAATCAGATATTAGAATTTGTGGGAAAACTTCCAGAGAAGATTTAATTTAAGGTTTCTTAATTTTCAAAGAGTGGTGGGAGAGTTGCCTAAAATGACACTTAGAAGATATTTGGTTGAGACTTCACATATTTTACCTGAGAATATTCTTGCATTTAATAAATGCCTTTTAGGCAGCGAGTTAATCAGCCCAACACCTAGGATTTGACAGATTTTCTTGAGTCGCTGCCTTTGAAATTTCTGAGAGAACAATTCTGTCAGTTTCCTTTTTTTCCTATCATGACCTTAGTTATATAATGAAGTGATATTTTAAAAATGTAAATACTCAATTTATGGGTCAGGCAATCAGAATGTTTCCTGATCTTGCAAGGGCAACCCAGGAGAGAAGGAAAGACTTTTTGGCCCTGCATCAAGAGGTCTGTGCTGTGGGTGCAACCTTCTTCCTCAGGCACCCATGTAAATGTTTCATAACATTTCAGAATTAATCTTTTGCTTTTTCTTTCAGAACAGTTAAAAACTTTTTTTGGAACCCAAGAAACTGTTGTTATCATTTCCATCCCATAGTTAGGTTCTGGGATAGATGCTTTATAAGTATTGCAGCATTTTCTTTTCTCATGCTAATGCCTTTCTTTTTTGCTTATTTTTTTGTTAAACTACCTTGAGATTTTGTTCTTCCTTCTTGCTTTGTGGTCTATTTTAGTGAGAGAATATTGTGGAGTTATAGTTGGTGGAAGTAAGGAGGAGGCCGGGAACTACAGACCAGTTAGCCTGACCTCTGTGATGAGCAAACTAATGGAATCGCTGATAAAACAGAGTGTAGGGCAATTTTTGAAATTCAATGGATTGTAAAATGCAAGACAGCATGGTTGTACCAGAGGTAAATCTTGTCAGATGAATCTGATCAATTTCTTTGTTTGGGTGACAAGATAGTTGGATCAAGGGAGAACGCTTTCTGTCAATTTGTGTCCTCCCTCATACATTGAAGTACCTTGTGAACCCCCACCTCCACCCCAAAGGAGATGGAGATTAAAGAGCATGCTACAATTTAAATGAAATGCAGCAGAGGAAAAAAAGAGGACAATGCAGCTATGTAAGTTGAGCCTCCAGCCCAGGAAACCTAGAATGAGATTGAAAAGGTTGCTAGACCCCTTACTGTGAAGGTGATTAATTGACCATTGAATAGATGAGTCAGAGATTCAGGTAGGTGATTTGTATGTTACAGCCCCCTTGTCTACTCTTGGTAACTTGCAGTGAAATATCACTTTAAATCAAAGGATAGCAAAATCCTAAATTACAGAACTATGACTGGAAAAATCCTACATTGGAGAATCCTGAATGAGAGAGGGATTTGTAACAAAAATGTACTGGAAAACAGTCCTAGGAAGCAAACAGATTCTCGCCCTGACTAACAAGGGGAGTCAGACCCTTGGGTACCCAGTTCTCAGACAGCAAACAAATAAGGCCAGGCAGAATGGAAGGTTGTGCACACAGTGTCTTTCCATGGTCTTGCCTGGGTCTCGGCCTTTTGGCTGAGAGAAAGTGACCCGTCCAGACTGGATTACAGCAAATGACTGGTCATGAACTTAGCGGAGCTAAAATCACTGAAAGCTGAGACTACGGAGTTCCTGAATCCCTGAATATTAAATAAGTCATGACCCTAGTGGAGCTGTAAATCCAAGCCAAGGAAAATCATCCTAACAAGGGAGAAGAACCGAAGGACAGTGGCAGATCCTGAGGTGACACTTTACCCAGGAGGAAGGGAACCACAGCAGCAGATTGAGCAGTCTCCCAGGATGGTGTGGACCCTAGCAGCAGATCGAGTGGTCCCCCAGGAGGAAGGGGATCCCAGCAGCAGATTGGGAGGTTACTCTGCATCCCCCTTGAGCAAGGGGACCCCAGCTGCAGATCAAGCAGTCCCCCAGGAGGGTGTGGACCCCAGCAGAAGATTAAGCAGTCCCCCAGGAAAAAGGAGACCCCAGCAGCAGGTCCATAGTCGCATTTGTGTTCCCCAGGAGGGTGTGGACCCCAGCAACAGACCAAGAGGTGGAGTCAGGTCCACAGGAGGGCATACACCCCAGCACTGGTACAGACCTTTCAGCAGGAGCAGAAGCAGCAGCAAGGAGATATCAGCGGTTTAGATAAAACAGACCCCCCACCCCCCCAGGCCAACACTGCCTTCCAGCCTAGTTACATCTTTTCACATAGGTGAGACTTGGGAAAGAAGGGGGGAGGATAATAAGGTCTCTTCTATTCTATATGGTGGTATACTGTAGGGGCCAATACCCCAAATTGCCAAATATTAAATGTTCTTGCTACCTTGTAGAAATATATATAGTTGTGTAGCCTGAAACTATTAACCATGATTAGATAAGTGTGATGTTTGACATCCTATTAGTGATCTACATAGTCATATAGAAATGTATGTACTTATATAGTCTAATAAACCTGTATATATTTGTACATACTGCCAGCCTTGTTCATAGTCCCATTTGTTTTCCTGAGGTGAAGGGAGGGAAATCCCACCCATTAACACCTTCTTCCCCAGGTGGAGGCACCAGGCACCAAGAATGTGAGGACTGACAGAGTCTGCCCTGGGGGGTCTCCTGCCAGGTCAGTCACAAACCCAGGAATGCCCCGCGAAGCAAGCGATCATGTGGGCATTACACTTGGTTAGATCACTGTCTAAATGACTGCTCGATTTGGCAACCTAAATGTTCTTTTCATAAAGTGACCTCCCTATACGATCCTCGGGAGGCCACTGATCAAGACTGACCAGTTACACTCTCTGTGGCTTCCTGCTTTGGCCAATGTTTCAATGAATGGTCTGATGGAGAGCTGGCAGAAGTCACTGCATTCTTCTATGGACTCTCTTGGCCCAGTAAAGCCACTCTCTGTGAGGTGCAAGAAATCTGCTCCTTGGTATTCTTTGGCACTCAAGACTTTAAAGCATGGTCTTGGCGCTGCCAAACACTGTTGGCGCAGGAACACATCTGAGGATAATTTTGCTAGCTATCAGTCTAAGCTAAAAGCATACAAATAGTCTATTGATCAAACCAAACATTTGTGGTTCTCTGCCCTAAATTGGTTCACACTTTGATAGCACTTCCAGTTAATAATCCTTTAATGGCCTCACAGCCCTTGTGAGACTTCTTTGCATCTTCTTTCTTGGAAAAGACAGCCTTTGCAGTTTTTAATTCTTGTTCTCCAGCATTGATTAAGGTTATGTGTGCAGACATTGGTCCTTTTGTTACCAAGCTTGCCAATACCTCGCTTAGTGAAGGCTTACTGCTAATTCCACTGAAAATGGCAGCATTATACCCTCTATTTAAAAAGGCTAATCTAGACCCTTCAGATTTGCTAAACTATCACCCTATTTTACCTTACTACTCTTAACTAAGGTCATTGAGAAAATTGTCTTAGGCCAGCTACAAAAATATCTATAGGACAACTTTTTGGATGAGGCCCAATTTGGGTTCCAGGCCCTTTATAACACAGAATCATTGCTACTTAAAAGCTTTGATAGCATTTATCTGGGATTTGACGCAGGGGTTAAATATTTCTTGGTTTGGTTAGACCTGTCATCAGTTTTTGACAGTCTCAACCCTAAGATTTTACTTGGGTGCCTGGAAGCTAGATACTGTGTTGGTTTTCTTCTTTCCTCTCAGATCAATCCTTTAGTAAGGTTGGCAATGCTTCTTCAGACTTACACCCTTTAGCTACAGGCTTCCCCTAGGGTTCCTCACTAGAGATGTGAATCGGAAGCAGTAGTTATCCAGGACTGAAATAGTTAATGGCCCTGTAGAGTTTCTTGTTACGGTCCCGGGCCGGGCCCCGGACCCTCCACCTAACAACCCGGCAGTTGGCTCTAAGCTTTGCCTTGCAACAAGGTTCCCTCTGTTTAGAACTCCTAGATGCTGCTTCGGATCCCTGATCTGGTCTTCAGCTTCTGACTCCTGGTTTTCGACTCTGGCTTCCGTCCCTGGACCTCCGATTCTGCTTCTGTCCTTGGCTTCGTCTTCGGCTTCTGACTCCTGGCTTCCGACCTTGGCTCGGCCATTGACCTCTGGCTTCAGCTTCCGTTCTTGGCTTTGTCTCCGGTTTCTGACTCCTGGCTTCCGACTTTGGCACGTCCACTGACTTCTGGCTTTAGCGTCCATCCCTGGCTGCACTCCGGTTTCTGGCTTCTCTTCATCCACAGGTATCCAATTCTTCGCCCACCAGGGGGCCTCACCTAAGTCCCAGCGGCTTGGGTCTTCACGGGCTTCTTCCGGGGGGACCGTGGGCTTCCAAGGGTGAAGCCTCCCAGGTCCATCTCCTCAGTGCCGCCTCCCGGCGGCGACGTCCATGTGGGTTCCCACAGTGCATCACCATCCGTCTCATCCGACTCAAGGGTCCACTCACCTAACATTTCTATTTGATGGGCATGTTATACAATACCTATTCAATCAAAGGCTCATGACCTGAGCGTATTAATAGACTCCTCTCTTTCCATGCAATCCCATATTGATTCTTTAATCCAGCCATCTTACTACAAGCTGCAGCTATTGCGTTCTCTAAAGCCCTCCTTATTTCACTCAGATTTTCGTACTGTAACTCAATCATTTATTCACTGTACTACTGCAATGCTCTATTTTTGGAGCTTCCCGATATCTATTTACAGGTACTCCAACTTATACAGAATTCTGCATCGCTTCTCATTTCAGGTACCAGAATGCGTGACCATATTTCTGCAACTCTAGGTAGTCTTCACTGGCTTCTGATAGCATGGCGGTTGAAGTTTAAAGTCCTCCTTTTGATGTTTAAAGCTCTCCATGGTCTGGCCCCTATAACCATTGTGTCTTCTGCAGAAAGTGCCCCATCCGCTGCCTCCGCTCCTCATCACATCATTTGGATGAGACTCCATCGCTCTCCCTTTCCCGATTAGTATCTTCTCAATAGCGGATCTTTTGCATCACAGGCCCTGCTCTCTGGAACAACCTTTGTGCAGCTATTAGAGCAAAGAGTGAACTTTCTCAGTTTAGGAAGAACTTAAAGAGGTTAGGGCTGTTCAGCTTGGAGAAGAGATGGCTGACGGGGGATATGATAGAGGTCTTTAAAATAATGAGAGGTCTTGAACAAGTAGATGTGAATCGGTTATTTACACTTTCGGATAATATAAGGACTAGGAAGCACTCCAAGAAGTTAGCAAGTAGCACATTTAAGACTAATCGGAGAGAATTCTTTTTCACTCAACGCACAATTAAGCTCTGGAATTTGTTGCCAGAGGATATGGTTATTGCATTTAGTGTAGTTGGGTTTAAAAAAGGTTTGGATCAGTTCTTGGAGGAGAAGTCCATTAACTGCTATTAATCAAGTTGACTTAGAGAATGGCCTCTGCTATTACTAGCATCAGTAGCATGGCTTAGTGTTTGGGTACTTGCCAGGTTCTTGTGGTCTGGTTTGGTCTCTGTTGGAAACAGGATGCTGGGCTTGGTGGACCCTTGGTCTGACACAGCATGTCAATTTCTTATGTTCTTATATTTCTTTTCTCTAGCCTTCCCAGACTGAGTATTTCTCAATTTTGTTAAGCTATGTTTTTGTTTTGTTTTTTTTGTTTTTTCCAAAGAGATGTATAACAGTGTTGCTTTTTAGTTGTTTTGGCATGTGTGTGTTTTGTGTTGTGTATGGTTTTGATATACTTTACTGTGTATGTTGACTGTAATCCGCTGAGATTGCTGGATCAGCGGAATAAAAATTGTGTAAACAAACATAAATAAATAAATAATGGTGTGCTTGGATTTCAGCAAGGTCTTTGACACAGTTCTGCACAGAAATAAGTTGAGCACCCTTGTTATGGAACCTAGAGTGACTGACTGAGTTAGAAACCAGCTGAGTGGGAGATAACAAAGGGTAGCAGTGAATGGAGTTTTCTTTGAGGAGGGGGTTGCTACTAGCAGTGTGCCTCAGGAATCGGTCCTTGGACCGATTATGAAAGGATTATGAAAGGGTTTTCAGGAAAGGTTTGTCTTTTTGTCAATGATACCAAAATCTACAACAGGGTAGACAGCCAGGAATGTGTGGAAAACATGAGGAGGGATCTAGCAAAGCTCAAGGAATGGTCTACGGTCTGGCAGCTAAGATTTAATGCTAAAAAATGCAGAGTAATGCATTTAGGGAGCAAAAACCTCAAGAAAAAGCTACAATATTGGAGGTGAAATTCTTCTAAGCAAAAAGAAGAACATGATCTGGGGGTGATTCTATCTGATGATCTGAAGGTGGCCAAACAGGTGGATAAAGTGACAGTAAAAGCCAGAAAGATGCCTGTCTGTATAGGGAGAGGAATGGTCAGCAGAAAAAGGGAGGTGATATTGTCCTTGGTGAAACTTCATTTGGAATACTGTATCCAATTCTGGAGACCACTCCTTCAAAAGGATATAAACAGGATGGAGACGAGCCAGAGGCTGGCTGTGGTACTTTGGACATTGAAGTGTGGGCCCTTGGTCGCTGTAAGAGATGACACCTCCCACAGGGCTCTGCCCTGTGGGGACTTGCAGCGATAGGCTAGCTCAAGGCAGAGATGGACACAGAGATATAGCTTTATTGTGCTGCAATGTAGATGGTAACCCGAAGAACAGGTGATGATTCCAGCGAGGAGAGGAGTCTCCAGATGGCAATGTTCCATCTGTAGGTTGCAGGGTGGAAAAGGCAGTTCCACAGTCTCATCAGGCCCGTGGTGCGGGGTAGGCCGAAGATCTATGGAGAGAGAGATGAGACGAGGCAAGACAGAACTGACGTGGCAGTTCTCACTCTGATGCTGGTAGTTGTAGTAGGAGAGCCCTGAGGAGCGGAGGTTTCCGATGAACACGGCCCCCGAGGAGTGGGTACCTTAGGCATCCCTGTTGGTAGCAGATAATTCCAGAGGGTAAAGAGGAGTGAGGCAAGGCCCCCGTGGAGCGGGTAACTAAGTCGTCATGGAGCGAGAGTACACAGAGCGGGAGCGTCTGGTAACGAGGAGAGATCAGCATGGAGGATTCCTTGCTAACTCGTATAAGGAATCGTGAATGGAGTTTAAATACACATACTAGTGACATCATGCGGTGGGGACTCCCCCGAGGTTCCTGCCATGACGCATGTAAAGGACGGGGCTGCACGCGCACGCACATGCCCTAGATGACTCCTGGAGAAAGATGGCGAACGGAATCGCCCATGCCGGCCCGGGGACGCCAGAGGGTTTGGTGTGGAGAAGTGGAGGCAGCCAACTTACCAAAATGGACTGAGTCAAGCAGAAAAAAGGTGAGCAATAGAGGGCGCAGCCGTCTGCGACTGACAGGCACAACAGTGGCTACTAAAATGGTCAGTGGTCTTCATTCTAAAGCATATGGGGATAGACTTAAAGATCTAAACATGTATACCTTGGAGGAAAGACAAGAAAGGGGAGATATGATAGAGACATTAAAATATCTCTAAGGTTTCCATGCACAGGAGGTGAGCTTCTTTCAACAGAATGGAGGATCTAGAAAGAGGGGTCATGTGATAAGATTAAAGAGGAGGAGAAGACGGCAGCGGCTCCATGCTGCAAGCGGGGATCCCGGCGGGGATTTCCCTGCTGCAGAGGAATGTTAGGAAATATTTCTTTACAGAAAGGGTGGAGTTATAATCCTGCCCATGAACCCCATCCCGCGGACAGGCCCTCACCTTCTCCTCGCCGCTGCTGCCCTCTCTGCGGCCTGGGCCACCCCGAGCTATGCCATCCTCTTCTTCGCAGCCTTGCTGCCGCCACTGCCGCTCTCCTCCTTTGCGGCAGTGTGCCACGCTGCTGACTCCACCCTCGGCAGCGGGGAAGTCACTGCTGGGATCCCCTTCTGCAGCATGGAGCTGCTGCCATCCTCTCCTCCTCTTCGGGGCTAGAGTCCGCCCCCAGAGTGGCTCCTCTTCAGAGCAAGAAGACACCTCCGGCCTGTCCTCTCACCTCCATATGGCAGGACGCCGCTGCAGGCCTCATCTCCGCCTTCTTTCCTCCAGGGTCCCTCTAGGCGTGGGCGCGCCTCTTCCCTCCTTTTAAAGGGCCAGCAGGAGGAAGCACTCCTCGACCCCAAGGGATGACGTCTTCAGAGCACTTCGTGGACCTGCCCTATATAAAGGCCCTGCTTCAATTCCTCAGGGCCTTTGAATAGAGTTCCAGCGATTCCATCGAGTTCCATCTAGCTGCTCCTGACCAGATGACTTCATGTTCCATGTTCTTCTTGTTCCCGATGGCTCCGTATAATGTTCCGGGTCTCGTCCCTCATCAGACCTTCCTCGTGGTATGTTCCAGTCCTCGGCTTTCCCTTCCTGAAGCCCTGGAGTTCCACGTCTGTGTCTAGATGATCCAGATGTCCGCTCGACCACTTGTCCAGATGTCCGCTCGACCACTTGTCCAGATGTCCACTCGTCCACTTGTCCAGATGTCCAGATGTGTACTCATCCAGATGTCCACTCATCCAGATGTCAAATGTCCAGATGTCTTTGCGTCTGGATGTACCATTCTCTTGTGTACTGATGTCCTTCATTCCTATCCCGATCCTGAAGAAATCCGCATGCAGCCTTGGTGTCCACCGGACTTCGTCTTCAGCCATCCTTTGTGGGAGTAAATCCATCTCATTCAGTGTCCATCTTCGGGTGACTGGAGTCCCCTTCCAGCTGGGCCTCTCCCAAGTGTTGTCTGGATCGTTTCTCCGTCCTGGGCATGTTCCACTCTCCGTGTGGTCGCGACCAGACTCTCAGGTGGTGTAGGGAACGCAGCAGGACAGGGTGGTCCGTGATCAGTCCACGATGGGCTGGTCAAGTTCCAAGAGTCTCATCCCTTCCAAGTTCCAAGAGTCTCGTCTCTTCCACGTCTCTGGTGTCCTTGTCTCGTCCACGTCTCCGGCGTTCTCGTCTTGTCTACGTCTCCAGTGTCCTCGTCTCGTCTATGTACTCTGACTCTTTCATGCTTTCTAGGATCCGGAGTCTTCTGTTCCAGTTCCTTGTCTCTTCGTTTCCAGCCCTCTGCCTCCGTCTGACTTCACTGGTGCATGTTTGCTCAGCGGGGGGCTGACCCTGTTTCGTCCCAGCTCCTGTGTACTTGCTCCGCCCGTGCCTATACTCGCTCACCTCCCTTGGGGCGTGTCTTGGGGCTCCTCCCTGAGTCACCCCGTGGGCCAAGAGCTCACTCTGTCCCAGGAGCAGGCGATCGCACCTCCACATCCCTCCTCAGGGCCCGCTGGGTGCGTTCGTAACAGGTGGTGGATATACAAAGTCTTCCCAGTGGAAGTGGAAGTGAGAAAAACTATCTGAATTCAAGAAAGTTTGGGATAAATACAGGGGATTTCTAAAGAAGTGATGGGAATTATAGTGCTAAATTAATTAGGAGGACGAGCAGACTGGATGGGTCATTCAGTCATTTTCTGCTGTCATGTTTCTATGTTTCAAAGGAATTAACTGTAGCACTTTGAATTTGTGTTTTCTTCTAATGGCTCTGAATTATATGATAAAAGTTGTAGCTGAAGATAAGAGGAGACAGGTTACTGTAGCACAGATAAGGAAGCAAGATTGGTAACCTCAGAGCACAGAAAAGCAAGATTTGCAACACCAGAAGAGCAACAGCGAAGATAGGAACTTAAAAACTCAAGATGATATGACAGGAAATGCTTCTGGAATATCCTTGTAACTGTGTGAGTCAGAACCATAGCTACCCTATGGCCAACATGACCTCGGCCATAGGAGCTACTGCCAGAAGGGCACTGTGATATTGCTGCTTATGCAGCCCAGAGAGGAAAAACAACAGGAAGAGAAAGTGTTATGTGCCCGACCCGTGGAGGTCCTTGGGCCGGTCCCCCACTTACCCCGGGGCGTCTGGCGGCAGCATGGCTGAGGCCTAGTCGGGCCCACGGCCTCCTTCGCGGCATTCCCTCAGTGAGGGAGACGCCGCCGACGTCAATGCAGGCCCCGCCCCTAGGCGCGCGCGCGTGCAGGGGCTCGGCCATTTAAAGGGACCAGCGTGGGAATACCCTGCCCTGCCTCAGGACGTGATGTAAGACGCTGCCAGTATTTAAGCTGGCTTGACAAGCGTCTCAGTGCCTTGCAACGAGGTTCACTCTTTTGAGAGTTACTAGTTGCTGCTTCCGACTACTGGCTTCTGACCTCGGCTTCCGACTACTGGCTTCTGACTTCGGCTTCTGACTACTGGTTTCTGACTTCGGCTTTTGTCCACTGGTTCCTGACTCCAGCTTTCATCCAGGAGACCTCTCCTAAGTCCAAGCAGCTCGGGTCCTCACGAGCTCCTCTCGGGGGGACCGCGGGCTTCCAGTGGTGAAGTTCCAGTTGGCCTCCTGGCTTCAGCTCTACTCTTCTCCATCCTCTGGAACTCCTCTTCAGACACCGACCCACAGGAGACTGCACGTAAGTCCAAGCGGCTCGGGTCCCCACGGGCTCCTCCTGGGGGGACCTCGGGCTTCCAGTGGTGAAGATCCCTCTGGTCTCCTGCTCTGTGCCGCCTCCCGGCTTCGACTTCCACTGTGGGTCTTCTCACGGTGTGTCATCATCTGTCCCAGCCGGCTCAAGGGTCCACGAATCCAACAGTTTGCAAGGCGATGGACCCGGTGGACATGACGGGCTTAAAGGCCATCCCCGGAATTGCCCAACGTTTGCAGCAACAGCAAGTCTGACTTGATGCTCTGATGGTGACTGTAGACAGACTGGCCAATCGTATTGATGGAACACCTGCATTCGTACCTCCTGCGCCAGTTGCTGCGGCCGATCCTGGACCAGCAACGCCCACACAGCTGCCGGCACCCTCACTGTACTCGGGGGGAAGCAAAGTACTGCCGCGAATTCCTCAACCAGTGTTTCATCCGATTCAATCTGCTGCCTTCCCAGTTCTCTATGGATCAGATTAAAACCAGTTATATTATTTCTTTGTTGGACGGGAAGCCCCTGGCCTGGGCCTCTCCACTATGGGAGCGTAAAGATCCCCTTCTAGGGAATCTGGAACAGTTTGTCTCGGCCTTTCGACATATCTTCGACGAGCCTTCTTGCAGACCCACTGCCGCCTCTGAGTTACCTCAGCTACACCAAGGCAATCGGTCCCTTGCCGAGTATGCAGTGGAATTCTGTACCCTGGCAGCCGAGCTGGACTGGAGGGACGACGGCCTCCACGGCATATTCCTGGAGGGTATCTCTTCAAGACTCCAAGACGAGCTAGCGGCGAGGGACCTCCCGGATGACCTGAACAGCCTGATTGATCTGGCTGGATGGGTGGACCACCGAATCCAACGCCGTTTTCGGGAAGGGAGATCCGGTCATAAGCCTAGTAACTCTGGGTCTACATTTCCCCGACTGGTACCCTCCTCCTTTGCCTCTCCCGGAGACTAAGACATAGAGCCTATGCAGTTGGGTCGAGGTCCAATCTCGCAGGAAGAGAGAAGACGGCGCCGCACTCAAGGTCTGCGCCTATATTGCGGTGGCAAGGGGCACTTCCTAGCCCGATGCGGTGAGCGGCCAGGAAATGCCAGAACCTAGGGATCATTGGGGAGCTGACCCTAGGTAATACATATTCCGCCTCCTCATGTACTGTACCGGTTACCCTCGTCTACCCTGGGGGTACATTTGATACGCTGGCTTTGGTCGATCCTCGCAGACCTCGTTCAGCAGTTGCAGATTGGCGTCCATCCCCGAATTCCTCCTATCCGGGTATCTTCTATTCACGGTACTCTCCTTCTGGGGAGCATTACTACCTGCACCAAGCTCTTGGTTCTTCGCACCGGCCTCCTGCACATGGAAAAGATCTCTTTCCTTATACTGGAGAAATCCATGCATCCCATCATCTTGGGCTTACCCTGGCTACAGAAACATTCCCCAATCATACAATGGGATACTCTTCAGATCGCATCTTGGGGCCCGTCTTGTTTTGACTCCTGCCTGACGAATATTCCTCGTCCCAGTGTGCCTCTCTTGACCACACCCATGGCATTCCCGCCACAGTACCAAGACTATAAAGATGTCTTCTCTAAGGAGAAAGCTGAACTTCTCCCGGAACACCAGCCCTTTGACTGTGCCATAAACCTGGTCCCTGGCACTACGCCTCCCAGGGGATGGGTTTACCCCTTGTCGCTTCCGGAGATTCGGGCCATATCTTTGTATATTCAGGAGAATTTGGACAGAGGTTTCATTCATTCATTACTAGTTGCTGCTTCCGACTACTGGCTTCTGACCTCGGCTTTCGTCCACTGGTTCCTGACTCCGGCTTTCATCCAGGAGGCCTCTCCTAAGTCCAAACGGCTCGGGTCCTCACGAGCTCTTCTCGGGGGGGGAGGGGGGGGCTGCGGGCTTCCAGTGGTGAAGTTCCAGTTGGCCTCCTGGCTTCAGCTCTACTCTTCTCATCCTCTGGAACTCCTCTTCAGACACCGACCCACAGGAGACCGCACGTAAGTCCAAGCGGCTTGGGTCCTCACGGGCTCCTCCTGGGGGGACCTCGGACTTCCAGTGGTGAAGATCCCTCTGGTCTCCTGCTCTGTGCCGCCTCCCGGCTTTGACTTCCACTGTGGGTCTTCTCATGGTGTGTCATCATCTGTCCCAGCCGGCTCAAGGGTCCACAAATCCAACAGAAAGGCTATATTAGGAAGAAGAGTAGTGGTCTTTTCTGCTATGTCCACTCCAAATTCTCCCTCTCCCCTCCTGTTCCCTGAAAAACATTAGAGAGGAGCTGGATTAGGGAGCAGAAAGACTCCCCTCTATTTCTGCTCCAGCATATACTTCACTCAATCCCTATCCTACCCTGCAGGCTGCCTAGTAGGGTGGAGCTGGAGAAGAAAGCAGAGGACTGTTCTCTGCTGAATAAGATTATGTGCATTATCCGTGTGTGTGTATGCCTAGGGAAGAGGTCAGTGCTAGGGGCTGTCCTGGGGTCAGGGAAAGGGGACAGTACTGGAGTAGGGATTGTGGAAAGAAGGGTGAGTGCTGGGATCTGTAAGCAAACAAATCTGTGAAAGATGCTTGGTCTGGAAATTGCAAGGGAAAAAGGTGTTCATTAGTGGTAGAAGAGATTGTAGACAAAGCTGCTGCTCATCCTGCTGAATCCATTAAGGCATTTCCTCTAGCTTCAAATGTTTTTTTTTTTGCATAATTTTAGCATGAAACTGCTGAATTTTTTTAACTTCTTTGGGTGCACCCATTAGAGGGAGGAAAAGAGTATGTAGTACAGCATAGATATAATCAGAGTTCTTAATGGGTGAATCCAAAGAACTTAAAAAAATTCCACGGTTTCATGCTAAAATTGTGCACAATTCCTAAAGCATAATGGGAATCAGTGTAAATCATGACAGTTTGGCCTTTCAACTAAAGGCAAACACGGTAAGTATTTATCCGGTAAGTAGTGCTGAATATCTGGCCTCATAAGTATAAATAGAAATGTGCAGACAAAATACGAACTAGAAATCACAACAAGCTAGACCCTGTTATGCAAGGCAACAAATGGAGAAACAGAAAAATACTTATTCCTCATAAAACATCAAACAATAAACTAAAGAAATATAAAACATCAATCATAATAGTAAAACCATACTAATCAATAAATATATTTTAAAAATAGCTGGGGAGGTGCTAGCAAGCCCGGTCAAAGATGTCCACTGAATCCACTTTATCCTTTCATCCGCTCTCTGAAATCGGCTAAATAAGGTAAGGCCTACCTGCAAGATATTTTGTCATTCTGCTCTGGCCTCCTAACCTTCCCTAGTCATTTTTCTTTTGACCATGGCTTCTTGCAGTGTAAGGCTGAGGAGTAGTGCTGGAATGAGTGAGCGGCTGTTTGTCTTCAGCAGTGAGCTCCGTGGAGGAGCCGAGTGAATGCCTTTGGGGCAAGAAAAGGGGCTAGATTTACAAAGAGAAATATAAAGCAATTCCTGAAGGTGGCACCTAGTCGAGCAGAGACAGTGCAAGGCTTCAGTGAAAAGGAGAGCTCCTTCCTGAGGTTAGTGTAGGCTGGCCAGAAACTGTTTCCGTAGAAGATAATGACTTCTTTACCCCCTGTGATTTTTCAAGTGTAGCTATCTGAGTTCTCTGTGAAGTTCAACAGAGACTACAGTGCTTTTGCCTCAGGCTTTTGGCAACCTGTTGAATACTTTAAATATTACAATACACTTTTTTTTTAACTCATTCTGACAGTTGCAGGCAGTTGAGTGGAACTCCAGCAGGGATAGGGCTGGAAGGCTGCAGCTCAGGGAGCCTGTAAATGAAGCTAGTGACAGCAACTGGAGGCTAAATATTGCAGAGACCCAACAGTGAGTCATACGGGAAGATGCACAGTTACACGAGTGAGCAGCAATTAAAAAGCTACTGGGAGTTATATCCTTTTGACTCAGGGGGTAACATTCTGGCATTATTATGTCTATTAAATGAATTTATGCTGAGTCCTTATCTAGGGCTAGAAACAAATCTAAGGAGTGTACAGAAGAAACTGAGACTATCTCTTCTCAGCCAGAGAGTGCTCCCTATCAGCAATCGAAGCTTTCAGCGGATGATCCAGTAATGAAGTCTGACCCGACAGCTCTCATTTGAGAATTCCAGTTACTCCAGTCAGAAATCTCAAGCAACATTGCTGGTTTGCAGAAGGACGTTAAAAATTTAAAGGACAGAGTACAACAGATCAAGTCTTTGGAGCTGAACGTTCAGAATTAGGAAGACAAGCAGGAAGATATGGAAAACAGGCAGCCGTGATCAAATGTTCATATTTTGGGAATGCCTGAAGGTGGAGACACAGAGGATGTGTTTGGGATTGTTAAGGATTGTTGGATTGGAGGCTGAAACAATTCCCAAGCATGAGAGAGAGCTCATTGCACATTGGGCAACAGGAATCATAACCATAGTCTTCCAAGACCTATAGAATGTCTGTTTCCACTCTCTTCAGGAACTTCTGATGAGAAAAGCGTGTGGAAAAGAATGCTTTTCCTATAAAGGGGCTCAGATCCAAATTTTTGCTGGCTTGTTTCAGCACACCTTACTAAAACGTTGTATTATCTGGCCTCTTACCTCCTAGCTGCAATCCCAAGACATAAATTATCAATGGGGATTCCCATTCTCCCTGAACTTTTCCTATGGTAACAAAGAAAACCACTTAAGTGGAAGAAAAGGTACCAATGATGAGTTTGATGGAGCGCATGAGCCAACGCAGAGAATTTGGTCAAAAAAGAGAAAATTGTCTAAAAGGTCCCAGGAGAAAAAGAAGATGCTAGAATGGAGTTTCTTGCTGCAGAAGAGGTCCCAGAATTAGGAAAACCCCTTTGCAGTGCCTGCTGACTTTTCTTGTTGTGATTTTTGCATTTTTTTACTTTTTTAATTGGCTGAGGTTTGTTTTTATTTTTTTAATTTGCAGGGGGTTTTTTCCTTCTACATAGCCCATGGGGATGGGAGGATGGATAGGATGAGCCCAGTGGAGGTGGGCTTTGGGTTACAAGATTTTATATGGCACTTGAAGCACCTTTTGGCTGAAGGAGCCAGAGGAGTTACTCTGGAATGAGGGTCCAGGGTAGAGGGAAACGGGGGTTATTTTATATGTTAAGATTGATCCCAGATTGTTAGAAGATAATTAAGGGAATTGTTTATATATTAATTTTAACTTCCCTATTTAGTGGAACTGGTAAAGATCTTTTCTTTCACTGTGTTGGCAATTTAGCCACAGAAGCAGGGTTCTATGCTATATATAAATGGTATTTAATTAGGAGCATATTCTCTAATATGCAGGGTAAGAAATGCTGAAGTATGCATTTTTTAAAAGTGATGGGATCAGTTAAGGTTGTAAATTGTTTGATATTTATTTATTTATTTAACTGATTTATACTACGCACAATCCAAAGTACTTGGTGGTTTACAGTTAACATACACAGTAGTCATAATGAGATATACAAAAGCAAAATACAATGTGTACAATAACAATAGAAATTAAAATAGAATAAAAAAATAAAAAGCCAAATGCATTAATAATGTGATAAAAACAAAAAAGATAATACATAAAACCTTCCAAATCAAGACATGAAAACACCATATTAGATGGTGAGTTTCCAGCTAAGGAACAAGTTATCCTCATGAGCCCTATGGTGAGCTGCTTAATGTAAAAGAGTTAAACTCCCCATCTAAGAAGATATTACTGTACAGGAAAATGTCCATATTAAATACAGATATTCTCTTTTTGCACAAGACCCATTTTAAAAAGGGATGAGAATTTAACCTTACCAATAAAAAGATAGGCATTTCTTTTCTGGCCTCATTTACAGAGACAATACAAGGGATAGCTATATTAATTTCTAAAAAAAATTCCCTTTAAGGCATATAAAGTGAAGGAGGACCAAGAGCAGAGGTGGCCATCTCCAGTCCTCAAGAGCCACACACAGGCCAGGTTTTCAGAATATCCACAATGAATATGCATTAGATAGATTTGAATACAATGGAGGCAGTGCATGCAAATCTATCTCCTGCATGTTTATTGTGAATATCCTAAAAAGCAGCCCTGGTTGTAGCTGTCAAGGACTTGAGTTGGCCACCCCTGACATAAAGTGTAGATATATTTGTCAAGGGGAAATTTCAGACCACATTATTACCTTGGAATCAATATATGCACCCAATATAAGGTAGATTGGATTTCTTTCTCAATTGCTAAGTGAACTTGCTGCTTTCTCAGAGGGGTGGGTGCTTTTAGGTGGCAACTTTAATATTGCCCCAAACCCAAATATTGATAGAATGGGTCTTGCCTTAGTAGCATGAAGGGCCATGTGGAGATTTTCTTTTTTTTTTTTTATTATTTAAAGTTTTTATTGAAAATTGTAGTAGGCATGATAACAATAATAACAGTAATAATAAAATAATACAGTTAAGAATAATAATATCAAGATTACCAGTACAGCAGAGGAATATCAGCGTTGTAAATACTGAAGTTATACTGGGTTGTAATAAACATTGAACACAAACCACTGCACTGTGACTGTCAATGTAGCTGGCGAAAAGAACCATCTCATCTCATAGTTTCCTCACCCCATGTGGAGATTTTCAGATGCCATATGGAAGACAGTGGGCTTATTGATCGTTGGAGCCATGGCCATAAAACTGGCCATGCCTGTTTTCCACATAATTCATACTCGTGCATTGATATGTTCTATAGTTGTGTAAACTGGGCCGCAGCTGTTCAGCTTGCTCTGGTAGGAGACATAGCGTGGTCTGATCATGCTCCAGCAACAGTGACTTGTTTGCTGGATTTTAGACCCAACATTACTTAAATGCCCAGAACATGCAGAATCTATTCAAAAGGCCATCACAGATTATTTTGATATGAGAGGTCCCAAATAATGTAGTGTAGGCTGCAGCCAAGGCTATCATTAGAGGTCAGCTTATCTTGCTTAAAAAAGCCATTTCTAAATCAAGGGAATAATGAGAATCTCAGCTGAGAATTCCTATTTAGAAGCTGATTCAATTGTTCCTGCTTGTAGGCTAACCTTCCCTTCAGCATGTGAGTGGGTGACTTTTGATTCAGAGCATTTCTGAATTTAAAAAATCACCTACTCACACACTGAAGGGAAGGTCGGCCTACAAGCAGGAACAATTGCATCAACTTCTGAATAGGAAAATGGAGTATTGTTTACAAAGAACAAGACAAAGATATTATTCAGTGGGAAACAAATCAGATAAGTTGTTTGCCCATAAATTGAAAACGATGACAAGTACATGGATGGTTACAGAAAAGGGTGTTATGGTCACAAATAACAGAGAGAGATGTGAAGCCTTTGCTTCTTTCTATAATCCTTATATTCATCAGAGGTTTGTTTCCAGCAAGATGTTATAGATAACTTCTTAAAAGATGTTCCTTTAAGATCCTTGGACACAAGTGAAGCCCTTTTTCTGAAAGAAAAAATAACTAGTCAAAAGGTGGAACAGGCCAGAAAAAGCCCAGATGAGGATGGGTTCACTTTTATTCTCATATTTTGTCGCCAAAGCTAGCTGATGTTTTCAATGAAGTCTTATTAGGGGCACAGTTACCGAGTCTAATGAAGTCAGCTAGCATCACACGAACTCCAAAAGAAGTAAAGATCCGGAGAAGTGCTCTTCATATTACACAATATCTTTGCTTAACAACGGTGTTAAAATCTTACCCCTAGATTCATCAAAATGCTATAATATCACATGCGGTAAGAGAAAGGAAACATGTTTAGGGTAATTTTTAGAAATACCACACCATGTGGTAACAGTGCTTTACATAGGTAGTATTGTGTGGTACAGTAAACATTTTGCACGCTGTGATACTTCCTATTTTGCAGTAACCCTTCACTGTATTCAACTATTTATATGCCTATAGGAGGGCCAACTAATAGCTCGAGGTGAGGTGTTGGAGGTGGTTTAGGGTTAGGGGCCAGTTTTTCATTCAGAATAAGACGTACGCACAGCACAGTACACCTCGGGAAAGGTTTAACGTCATTTGGAGTCAGGAAAGTCTCACAAACATGAAATTTCTACTATGTTCTCTCACCCTACCTTGATGGACTCTATAACAGGGTACCATCAAGCATGGGCAAGATAACATAGAAGAAATCTCATGTTTATGAGACTTTCCTCACTCCAAATGACGTCAAATCTTCCCCGAAGTGTACTGTGCTGTTCATACATCTTAGTCTACATGTAAAACTGGCCCTTAACCCTAAATCACCACCAGCACCGCACCATGAGCTATTAGCTGGTCCTCCTATAGGCATATAAATAGTTGAATACAGTGAAGGCCTCCCCAGAGGTGCTCTCTCTCTCTCCCACAGGAATGCAATCTCAAATGCAAATTGCATTACAGCCATTTTGGGCATACTACACAGCTTAATGCCAGGAAAAAAAGGTGTCGTTATTTCCAGTGTTAAAAGCTTGCAATAGTGCCCCCCATTTTTATTAATCCCACCCCTTCAAAAAATTTACATTCACGCTGTGCAATAGTACAATTATTGCATGCGTAAATGCCATAACGTATTTTGATGAATGACCCTATTAGACAGGTACTAGCAAATAGGATCAGTGACATTCTGCCCCAATTGAAAAACAGGTACCAGACAGACTTTGTGAAAGGGAAGCAAAGCTCAGACATTGTAAGAAGAGATATTACCTTATTGAATATAGCTGATAAAGTACAAATCTGAGACCGTTAGATGCTGAAAAAAGCATTTGCTAATGTGGAGTGGGACTATTTATTCTATGTATTAGAGAAGTTAGGATTTGATACCAATTTTCTCAACTAGATTAGAAACATTTATTGTGAGCCCAGGGCTCAGGTTAGGGTAAAACGAGAAGTCTCATTGAGCACTAGGGATACAAGACAGGAGTGTCCCTTGTCACCTATGCTCTTCATACTAGCAGCTAGAACCACTAGCAGCTAAGATAAGAGAGTCAATGGATATTAAAGGGATTGTTATCATTGATGGACTGGAACAGAAACTCTCTCTTTTTGCAGATGACATTCTGCTGAATGTGAGAGATCCACTTATCTCTCTCCAGGCCATAGTACAAGCTATCAGAGAGTTAAGTGTGTTCTCAGGATAGAAGGTTAATACGTCTCAAACGGAGATTCTTGAAATTAGACTAGGTTCCCAAACAAAAGTAGAAATCATGAAGAGATTCCCATTCAAATAAATCCCCAACTATATTAGATACCTTGGGGGGCAATTTTCAGCCACTAAGTGGCTCAGTTAGTTAGCCGGATAAACATATTAAACTAGCAGGATATATTCAGCAGGTTCAGTCGCTCTGCTGATTATACCCAGTTAAAGTTAGATGGATATGTTTTCTGGCTAACTTTAGGACAGGTCAGCGGCACAACCAGAGTTAGCCGCATAAATTAACTGGCTAACTCCGAATATCAGAGTTAGGCAGTTAACTTATGTGGCTAAATCAGTTCCTCCCCCAAACCCCGCCCTCCCCCGGAATGCCTCTGATATATGCGGCTAAATTCCAGTTGGATAACTCGTTATTCAGCAAGAATTTAGCCAAATAATTCTCTCAATATGCTGGTATTGCCATTTAGACAGATAACTTTTCAGCTTTTGAATATCAACCTCCTTGGTGTCCAGATCCCTTACTCCCTTATCTTCCAACCACTCTTGAAAACTATAAAACAAGACCTAGCATAAGAACATAAGAACATAAGAAAATGCCATACTGGGTCAGACCAAGGGTCCATCAAGCCCAGCATCCTGTTTCCAACAGTGGCCAATCCAGGCCATAAGAACCTGGCAAGTACCCAAAAACTAAGTCTATTCCATGTAAGCATTGCTAATGGCAGTGGCTATTCTCTGAGGGGCGGATTTTCAGAGCCCTGCTCGCGTAAATCCGCCCAAAACCGGGCGGATTTACGCGAGCAGGGCCCTGCGCGCCGGGAAGCCTATTTTACATAGGCCTCCCGGCGCGCGCAGAGCCCCGGGACTCGCGTAAGTCCCGGGGTTCTCGGAGGGGGGCGTGTCGGGGGGCGGGCCCGGTCGTCGCGGCGTTCCGGGGGCGTGTCGGCAGCGTTTTGGGGGCGGGTACGGGGCGTGGCTACGGCCCGGGGGCGTGGCTGCGCCCTCCGTACCCGCCCCCAGGTCGCGGCCCGGCGCGCAGCAGGCCCGCTGGCGCGCGGGGATTTACGTCTCCCTCCGGGAGGCGTAAATCCCCCGACAAAGGTAAGGGGGGGGTGTAGACAGGGCCGGGCGGGTGGGTTAGGTAGGGGAAGGGAGGGGAAGGTGAGGGGAGGGCAAAGGAAAGTTCCCTCCAAGGCCGCTCCGATTTCGGAGCGGCCTTGGAGGGAACGGGGGGAGGCAGCGCGGCTCGGCGCGCGCAGGCTATACAAAATCGATAGCCTTGCGCGCGCCGATCCAGGATTTTAGTGGATACGCGCGGCTCCGCGCGTATCTACTAAAATCCAGCGTACTTTTGCTTGAGTCTGATGCGCAAGCAAAAGTAGGCTGATCGCGCTTCTTTTAAAATCTACCCCTAAGTGAACTTAATAGCAGGTAATGGACTTCTCCTCCAAGAACTTATCCAATCCTTTTTTAAACACAGCTATACTAACTGCACGAACCACATTCTCTGGCAACAAATTCCAGAGTTTAATTGTGCGTTGAGTAAAAAAGAACTTTCTCCGATTAGTTTTAAATGTGCCCCATGCTAACTTCATGGAGTGTCCCCTAGTCTTTCTACTATCCGAAAGAGTAAATAACCGATTCACATCTACCCGTTCTAGACCTCTCATGATTTTAAACACCTCTATCATATCCCCCCTCAGTCGTCTCTTCTCCAAGCTGAAAAGTCCTAACCTCTTTAGTCTTTCCTCATAGGGGAGTTGTTCCATTCCCCTTATCATTTTGGTAGCCCTTCTCTGTACCTTCTCCATCGCAATTATATCTTTTTTGAGATGCGGCGACCAGAATTGTACACAGTATTCAAGGTGCGGTCTCACCATGCAGCGATACAGAGGCATTATGACATTTTCCGTTTTATTCATCATTCCTTTTCTAATAATTCCCAACATTCTGTTTGCTTTTTTGACTGCCGCAGCACACTGAACCGACGATTTCAATGTGTTATCCACTATGACACCTAGATCTCTTTCTTGGGTTGTAGCACCTAATATGGAACCCAACATCGTGTAATTATAGCATGGGTTATTTTTCCCTATATGCATCACCTTGCACTTATCCACATTAAATTTCATCTGCCATTTGGATGCCCAATTTTCCAGTCTCACAAGGTCTTCCTGCAATTTATCACAATCTGCTTGTGATTTAACTACTCTGAACAATTTTGTGTCATCTGCAAATTTGATTATCTCACTCGTCGTATTTCTTTCCAGATCATTTATAAATATATTGAAAAGTAAGGGTCCCAATACAGATCCCTGAGGCACTCCACTGTCCACTCCCTTCCACTGAGAAAATTGCCCATTTAATCCTACTCTCTGTTTCCTGTCTTTTAGCCAGTTTGCAATCCACGAAAGGACATCGCCACCTATCCCATGACTTTTTACTTTTCCTAGAAGCCTCTCATGAGGAACTTTGTCAAACGCCTTCTGAAAATCCAAGTATACTATATCTACCGGTTCACCTTTATCCACATGTTTATTAACTCCTTCAAAAAAGTGAAGCAGATTTGTGAGGCAAGACTTGCCCTGGGTAAAGCCATGCTGACTTTGTTCCATTAAACCATGTCTTTCTATATGTTCTGTGATTTTGATGTTTAGAACACTTTCCACTATTTTTCCTGGCACTGAAGTCAGGCTAACCGGTCTGTAGTTTCCCGGATCACCCCTGGAGCCCTTTTTAAATATTGGGGTTACATTTGCTATCTTCCAGTCTTCAGGTACAATGGATGATTTTAATGATAAGTTACAAATTTTTACTAATAGGTCTGAAATTTCATTTTTTAGTTCCTTCAGAACTCTGGGGTGTATACCATCCGGTCCAGGTGATTTACTACTCTTCAGTTTGTCAATCAGGCCTACCACATCTTCTAGGTTCACCGTGTTTTGATTCAGTCCATCTGAATCATTACCCATGAAAACCTTCTCCATTACGGGTACCTCCCCAACATCCTCTTCAGTAAACACCGAAGCAAAGAAATCATTTAATCTTTCCGCGATGGCCTTATCTTCTCTAAGTGCCCCTTTAACCCCTCGATCATCTAACGGTCCAACTGACTCCCTCACAGGCTTTCTGCTTCGGATATATTTAAAAAAGTTCCTTACTCAATTTCCTTACTCAATTTCATGGATTGATAGGATATCAGCTATAAAAATGATTGTCCTGCCTAGAGTAATTTTTCTGTTAGACATGCTACCAATCAGGGTCCCGAATTTATTTTTTACAGTGTTAAATTAAACTTTGTCTAAATTTATATGGCTAGGGAAAAGGCCAAGACTAGCACTATTGGTACTATCTCATCAAAAAGCAATGGTGGGCTTGGGACTGTACACGTGATATTAGGGGTTTAGGAACCTGTCTGCTGCTACTGTGCACCTCGTTTCCCCCTCCCCCACAGCTATCAGAGCTAGCAGTCAGTCCCACAGACAGTTCTCTCTACTACCTCCTAAACCTACACAATCTGAATAGTTCAGAAAACACCACGCGTTTAATACACAGAAGCAGACTTTTATATGTCAGACTTTGCAGGATTAGCAGTTAGAAGAAAATAAACAGTATCGGGCAGATTTTTAAAATTACGCATGGGGGGTACATTTGTGCGCACTATCCAGCGCGCACAAATGTACACCCGATTTTGTAACCTGCGTGCGCTACCGCACGCATGTTATAAAATCCAGGGTCAGCGCGCACAAGGGAGTGCACACATGTGCACCTTGTGCGCGCTGAGCCCTAGGGGAGGCCCGATGGCTTTCCCCATTCCCTCCCATCCCCCAGCCCTATCTAAATTCCCCCTACCTTATTTTGTTGAGTTACGCCTGCCTCCGGTGCGGCAGTCCCCGACACAGGCCGCTGTGTCGGGGCGCTCGGCCACACCCCCGGACCGCCGTCACACCCCTGGACACACCCCCGGATCGTGGCCCTGCCCACGGCCCCACCCACGCTGCACCCATTTTTGCAAGCCCCGGGACATACGCGTGTCCCGGGGCTTGTGTGCGCCGTCGAGCCTATGCAAAATAGGCTCAGCGCGCACAGGGGGGGGGGGGGGTTTAAAGGTTATGCACGTAACCCTTTTAAAATCCGCCCCTATGTCTCTAAAGTCCTTGCTACTTAGCATTGGTTTATACTAAATAAAGATCTGCATCATTAGTGGATTGAAATGCGCCATAAACCTTAGCCTGCATAGAGTATTAATAAAGGTAACTAGCTGGCTAGCTCCACACAACTTTGGGAGATTCCCTTCTGTTTACGTCTAGAACAGTCTATGATTAGAGATCTCAAGGACCATCTCAAGGGAAAGGCTTACATACATAAGAATACAAGAGCAGAAGATATGCCATAATGGGTCAGACCAAGGGACAATCAAGCCCAGCATCCTGTGTCCAACAGTGGCCATCCCAGTCACAAGAACCTGGCAAGTATCCAAACATTAAATGAATAGATCCCAGGCTAATAATCCTTATTGATTAATAGCAGTTTATGGACTTCTGCTCTAGGAACTTATCCAAACCTTTTTTGGATCCTTGTACTGGCTAGGATGAGGAGTCTTCTCCCAGCTCTGGTGCCATCTCTGGCTGGAGATCTCAGGGACCGTCTTGAGGGAAAGAGCTTGCTTCCTTGGTCCTGATACTGGCTAGGCTGAGGAGGTATCTCTCAACTCTGGGGCTGTCTCTGGCTTCATGGCTGGCTCATTTGGTTTTTCTCAGTATCTGTGATCGCTCACCAGGATGCAATTTGCTGAATAGGTCTGATATGGCACTGGAGGATGATGTCTTCAGCACAACCGAGGCAGAGGGGGCCAGTAGTGTCTCGGTGTCTATGCAGCTTCCAGCAGCAGTTTCAGGGCCAGTAGACGCTCACAGGTTTTGTCCTGTTCCAGCATTTGGGCCAGTAATTTCAGGACTTGGAGAACTTCAAGGGCTGCCAGGAACACAGGCTTTGCTCCACCCTTTGCCAACATCTCACTGCCTCCTCTAACAACTGAGGCTGCTCCTGCTTCTGCCTTGCCGCCGGACTCGCACCCCGTGAGGCTCAGGAACTACCGCACCGTGCCGTTCCCCCCTCAGCTGCTGTTGACCCCCCTGATATCATCAAAGGGCGCTGAGGGGGCCATAAGAACGGCGCAGGGTCACAGGCATTGCGTGCCAGGCGTCGAGTGCGACAAAGGGGCTGCCCCTTTGTATGCCCCTTTGTACAGCCCCGAGGGGTAGTGATTCCAATTTTATTGCAATGGTAACTAACATTATTTCAAACTTTTTAATTCCAGTATGCATGAATAGTAGAAAATACAGCAAAAGACCGTCAAGCAAGATGAGGATAAATTATCCTACAAGAGAAGTAAGGAACTGCAATAATCAAAATCTAATTAATATCCCTATCAATAATTTCTCTTCCATGAGTAACTGTTTTTTACTTTCTTTCTTCTTGATAAATGTGCAATCGCTTACAAAGAAATCAGCTGTCATTTCTGATCTACTACAAGACCACTGCCCGGACTTTGTCGCCATAACAGAAACATGACTGAAAAACACAGACTCGGTAATCACGAACCAAATTGCTAATGGAAATTATGACATCTTTTCCATACCTAGGCTGCAACGTAGAGGCGGCGGATTAATTCTTATAGTTAAAAAGAAGCTAGGTCTGAAAGTTATACCAATAAATCAGATACATAACCATGAAATTGCTTTGTTTGAAACTAGCAATCTCCAAATCTGCCTGCTATATTGCCCTCCAGGACTTCTAGAGCATAATATATTGCCTATCATAGAATTTTTTGTTTCCATTCTAGACCCAAATAAACCTTCCATTATACTAGGTGATTTTAATCTTCAGGTAGATAAAGACCTATGTTCTACTGCCTGTCAGACACTCACTGAAGCTCTTTCCGCCCTTGGATATGAGTTACTCAGTAAAGAAACAACCCATAAAGCAGGTCATGCCTTAGACTTAATTTTTAACAATTCTAAAATGATGATCAATACAACAACGAGTGCTACTCCAGTACCATGGTCAGATCATTTTTTGATCCATGCAGACATTACTTTTAATTCAACGCCAGTATCACAACCTAACTGCACGCTCCTTTTCAAATACAGACCACCATTTAAGACTGAGGACCTAAATAATGAGCTTATAGGCAATCTGAATAAAATTAATATATCAACTGGGAGAAATGCAGTTGAATCTTGACTAGAAATAACTTCAAAGATCGCGGATAGAATTAACCCAGTCAAAACCAAAAAGCTGACAGGCAAAGATAAACAAAATCCTTGGTAATAAACAAATTAAAGATGCGAAGACACTACTGAGATAGAAAGAAAAAACCTGGAGGAAGAACAAGACTACAGAAGCCTTAAGTAATTACGGAACTTTCCTTGTCCATTACAAAAAGCTAATCAATAGTGTTAAAGATTACTATAGAAAGAAAATTCAAAAAGTTTCCCATAACCAGAAAACCCTATTCAATATCGTTAATAAATTAACCTTAGACACATCCCATAGTAGTTTATAGCTTCTGGAATATAGATGTAATGAAATTGATTATTTTTTAAAAAATAAAATAGATAAATTATTGAACAACCTAGATGGAGCTCAAAAACAAGTAATAACCCTATGCGAGAAAGACCTCATTAAGTGGTCAAATTTCGAAGAATTAAAGAAGTAGATAATTTGCTTAAAATGCTGAGTCCAGCAAATTATCTGTTAGATGCTATTCCCATTATATGGATTATTAACAAATCACTTAATGAAGGTCATCTTCCAGACATACTAAAAGGCACAATTATTAGACCCGTCTTAAAACAAAAAAAATTGGATCCATCCGTGCCAAACAATTATAATTATAGACCAATTTTGAACCTATCTTTTCTATCTAAATTGATTAGCACTGAAACATTACTTCCCTCACTGTCAGATACAGCTTTAAGAGGAATGGATAGCGGACAAACATATTTATTAATTTTATTAGACTTTTCAGCAGCATTTGACACCGTAAATCACAATATTCTACTTCAAAGACTAACAGAAATAGGTTTAACTGAGAACACGTTAAAATGGTTCGCATCTTACTTGAACAACTGGTCTTACCAAGTACAAATCAATAATACTATATCTGATAAAATTGACCTTATTACTGGGGTTCCTCAGGGATCAGCCTTATCAGCCTCATTATTCAATATCTATATGTTACCCTTATGTCACTTATTGACCGGACTTGGCCTAACCCACTACCTCTATGATGACGATATCCAGATTTTATTACCAATACATGACACAATTGAAAAAGCGTATGAACTTATGACAATGTACCTGAAGGTGATCAAGCAATTGCTCATGCAAATGAAGCTGGTACTAAATATTGACAAAACGGAAATCATTCATTTAGAAAGAAAAATTTCCCCCAGGAGTTCAAGATTGATAACACTACAAGACAATACTACTTTCATGTTAGCTGAACATATATGGGACCTAGGAATCATTATTGACCCAGAATTATGTTTTAAGAAACATATATCAACTAAAGTAAGGGAAAGTTATGCTAAACTAATGATATTGAAGCGCCTGAAACCTTTATTATCGCAAAATGATTTCCGAACAGTCCTGCAAGCAATAATCTTTGCAAGCATGGACTATTGTAATTCCTTATTTCTAGGTCTCCTAGCCTCTTTTATCCGGCCTTTACAGGTCCTGCAGAATGCAGTGGCAAGAATCCTAACTGGCAGTAGAAAAAGGGACCACGGGATACCAAGATACCTGCCGTGTAGTGAACACGCGAACACAGCAGCTCCAGGCTATCGCAATTTCTACTCTGGCTAAACTATTTTCTTTTTGAAATTCTACTTTGCAAAATGCCTCATACAAAAAGAAAAGCCAGGGTAAGAGATGTTACCTTGACTCTGGTTCCCGAATCACGATAGCCGCAGATAGAAGCTATGTTCTCAAGGACTCCGCAAGTACAACCAGAGGGAGGGGGTTGCTAGGGAGGTCGGTAATGAGCAGTCACAGAGCCCTTTGACCCATGAAACATCCCTTAGCCACGGTGCGCTGACAACACCCAAACCACCATCTGGAATGCTTGAGACTGAATTGCTACCTGAAACGTTGAAGAAATTACCTGTTCCGATAAATTTTGGTGACCAGAGAAGAGCTGAGGAAACATCTAGCTCTTCGGTGAACCCGGAAGTCCAGGGTTCCAGGAACCAAAATGAAGGGACTATATTTATAAATATGTGTCAAGAAATAGCCTATTTGGGCTTTGAAATATATTAGTATTTACCTGTGTTATTCCTAATTCAATCCAGGTTACATTTCTTTAAATTCCATGATAGATCAGTTTTACCAGTTCTACAATCTTTTACTAGTCTAAATACTGTTTTTTTCTTTCACATATTATTGTTCTATTTTATGTTTGCTGACTTATTGTACTTACATAGTGTATCAATAAAGTATTCTTAAATTGAAAAAAAACAGCTGACAAATAGAACACCCAATAATTAAAAACTCGTAAAATTTTTAATAATAAAATATTTAAAAATAGCAGCTACATAAAATAAAACCCAATAACTAAAACTGATAAGGATTAAATAAAACTCTGCTCTCCAGTCCTGAGATCTTTTAATCTTCAGTCACCCTGAGATTGTTATATATAGGGGATGGTGTTAGTGTGCTTTGTAAAGGTTTTCCTATGAAGCTATCATTACTACACTGGGAAATTACATCGATCAGAATTGTAAAACTATTCAAGGTTGCTGACATGTCAGAATATGCTGAAATGCTAAAATGTAGGCAAGAAATTAAAAAGTATGTTAAAGTTCAGCCTTAAGTTTTGTTCCTACCTTCTGGGCTCAATTTACTTGAAATCATATGATAAAAGCTCCATTAACATATATAAAAGCTTCCATTAACATATATAAAAGCTTCCCCCTAGCAAAGACTCCTAAATACTGTGTTATTAGCTCCCCTCCTCCACCCTTAGCTTATCTTTCCCTCCCCCTCTCTCCTCCCCTTTTATCCCTTTCACTGACATCAATGGTCTGGTACCAACCAGCCCACCTGTACATATATTGTCTATTGTTAATTTATATTTTTCAAATATCCACCTGTACATATATTGTTTAGTGTTAATTTATATTTTGAATGTTCCTATAAAATCTCTCCTTCTCTATCCTTCCTACTGCTGTCCTCTCTC
Source organism: Rhinatrema bivittatum (assembly GCF_901001135.1). Classification (NCBI taxonomy): domain Eukaryota; kingdom Metazoa; phylum Chordata; class Amphibia; order Gymnophiona; family Rhinatrematidae; genus Rhinatrema; species Rhinatrema bivittatum. The sequence goes on from NC_042618.1 coordinate 101,887,039, forward strand.
CTCCTTCATTGCTGCTCCCCCTTCCCCTTCCCTGTTCATTGTATTTCACTCTCTAGTTAATTTGTTACAATGTAAACCGGCATGATGTTCCGCCGAATGTCGGTATATAAAAATCAACAAATAAATAAATAATAAATAAATATAAGATAAAATTATAACGCCAACTAATTAGGAAAATGTAATGCAAACAAACAAATTGGAGGTGGAAATCTTTTTAATTCTGTATGTCAACAATGCTCTGAGAGACTGCTTCTGAACTGTCTTGTACTCTCCTGGAATATTCCATACTTAATCTAAATAAAGATCGTTCTTTAAGCTTCTGGTATTAAGGGGTAGATTTTAAAAGACTTACGTGCGTAAACCTGGGCCTTACGCGCCGAACCAATTTTCAAAGGCCTGGCCATGAGTGTAAACCCCCGGGACGCATGATAGTCCCAGGGTTGGTGAAAGGGGCAGTCTGGGAGGCGAGGTGGTGTGGAGCTAGATGCACCCAGCACAGCGGCAGGGTGCCAGCGCGTGCAACGTGCACCTTCTCGAAGCAAGCACAAAAGGTAAGACAATGCATTTGTGGAGTTTAGGATAGGATTAGGGGGAGGGCAGGATAGGGGAAAGGAAGTCAGACTAGGGGGTTGGGAAGTTCCCTCCCAGTCTGCTCCTTAATTGGAGCAGGCTGGGAGGGAACTGGGGAAGGCCCTGATGCGTCATCGCGCTTAACAGCAAAAATCCTCCCTCCCTTGTGCTCACCGAGCCGGCATATTATAAAATCGCGCGTCCATGGGTGCGTGCCGGGTAGCGCGCACGCCCATGGATGTGCGCACGAAATCTTTTAAAATCTACCCCTTAGTGTTTCTTTTGATGACCCACAACAATGAGGAGGGAGGGTGCACATAAACTTCCTCCTCTTTTTCTCTCATATTACATGTTTTTTCTCGTATGTACTCCTAGTAAAATAGCAACATAGTACTGACAATAGAAAAGGATCAAATGGTTCATCCAGTCTGCACAGCAAACTTCTTATGATAATATCTGCTGCACCATGTCGGTCACCCCCTAACTTTCTCTTAAAGGTAGTCTGTGCAGTTACTCCCAATCCTTATGATAAGGGTAGTAATATTTATAAACAACTATCAATCCCATAAAAATTTCTGCTAGCAACATTACTGGGTGAGGGGACTTCCTGAAAATTCAGGCAATGCTAATTTGCGTTGCTTTTGGACTTAGCCGTAGAAATAGTCCTGTGCTTTTTCCTTTATATCTGCATATCAGTACCCCAGACCATAAAAGTCGGGGCCCATGTTGGTTACCATCTGAATCCAATTCTCCTTTCTCCTTTTTCCCCTCCCCCCCCCGCCCCCCCCCCCCCCCCCCCCCCCCCAATCAAATTGAAGTGTAATGTTGCAGTTGCATCAAAAGTATCAAGGCTTATTGGTTGAAGGTAATAATCACCATGCTTCTTCTAAGAGTAGTAACTGTTGCACCAATCGGATTACCCCATGCACTCTTTTCTTCATTTCTACCCTCTATCATTTAGGGACCCACAGTGTTTATCCCATGCACCTTTGAATTCTTTGACTGTTTTTGTCTTCACCACCTCCTCCGGAAGGGCATTCCAGGCATCCACCACCCTCTCTGTAAAGAAATATTTCCTGATGTTGGTTCTGAGTCATTCCCCCCTGAAGTTTCATTTCATGACCCCTAGTTCTACTGTGTCCTTTCCAATGGAATTTGGTTTGAAGTTTGTGCATCTTTAAAACCATTCAGGTTTCTGAAGGTTTGTATCATATCTCCCCTGAACCACCTCTCTTCCAGAGTATACGTTTAGGTCTTTCAGCCTCTCCTAATAAATCATTTGATGGAGACTCCACATCACTTTGGTCTCCCTTCTCTGGACTGCCTCTGTCCTGTCTCTATCCATTTTGAGATACAGTCTCCAAAACTGAACACAGTATTCCAGGTGAGGCCTCACCAAGGACCTGTATAAGTGCATTATCACCTCCTTTTTCTTATCAGTTTTTTTTCTCTCTCTATGTAGCCCAGCATTCTTCTGGCTTTAGCTATCACTTTGTCACATTGCTTCTCTGTCTTCGGATCGCTAAACATTATCACCCCCAAGGTCCCTCTCTTGGTCTGTGCACAACAGTCTTTCACCCCCATCATATACAGCTCTTTTGGATTACCGCACCCCAGATGCATAACTGCACTTCTTGGCATTGAATCCCTGCTACCATATCTTTGACCACTGTTCAAGCTTCCTTAAATTACTTTTCATACTCTCTACTCCTTCAGTCATGTCCACTCTGTTGCAAATCTTAGTATGATCCAAAAATAGATAAACTTCACCTTCTATCCCTTCTGTAATGTCACTCACAAACATATTGATCAGAACCGGTCTCAACACCAATCCTTATAGCACTCCACTTAACACTATTCTCTCTTCAAAGTAGGTTCCATTTACCATTGCATGCTGTCTTCTAATCATCAACCAGTTTATAATCCATGTCACCATCTTCATGCTCACTTCCAAGCTTCTCTTTTTATTCACAAGTCTCCTATTCAGGACTATATCAAAAGCTTTGCTGAAATTGATCCAATTCTTTAGTCACCCAATCAAAAAATCAACCAAATTTGTCTGACAGGACCTTCCCCTGGTGAATTCATACTGCCTCGGGTCCAGCAACCCTCCTGATTTTTGATAGTTCACTATCCTTTCCTTCAGCAGAGTCTCCATTAATTTTCCCACCATCGAGGTGAGGATAACCTCCTGTAGTTTCCAATCTCCTCTCTGCTACCACTCTTGTGAAGCAGGACCACCACCACTCTTCTCCATCACACAGCACCACTCCCGTTTCCAGGATCTATTGAACAGGTCATTTCTTGGACCTGCCAGCTCATCTCTGAGCTCCCTCAGTAGCCTGGAATGAACCTCATCTGGCCCCATGGCTTTGTCTACTTTCAGTTTTCTGAGCTCTTCCCATACATTCTCTTCTGTAAATGGAGTATCGTCTACTCCATCCCCATCTATGGTCTTGTCAACCAGAAACAGTCCTTTTCCAGGGTCTTCTTTAAGTTAACATCAAACTGAAGTATTTGTTTTATATTTCCATGTCTTCATCTCTCGCCATACAGTACTTCTTGTCACCTTTCAATTTCATTATACCATTTTGGGCCTTCCTTCTTTCTCTGATACATCTGAAAAATATTTTGTCACCTCGTTTTACCACTTTGGGAATCCTTTCTAGCGCTTGATCTTTTATTTCCTGATTTCTTTTTTCATCTCCCTCAGTTTTCTTTAAGTCTTTATTTTCAGTTTTGAAAATTAACCAGGAATGAACACTCCTATACAGAAAAGTCAATGTCAATAAGTAATAAGTAAACAATGATATACAGATAAAGTAAATATATATTCCATATAATATGACATTTAGATTATAATAAAAAAATATATAATTGTAATTAGGGTCAGAAAGGAGCATATTTTTCAATGTAAATTATTAAATCAACAATTTATTGATAAGCTCGCCGAGAGGTTACCATCTTTTATACTATTTCACACCGGGACTGAGGGGGTTATTATAGGGGACCTTAATTGCAGTGGATCAGCAAAAACGTAGTTTTCATTCAAGTATCTAATGCATGCTTTACAAGGATATTTCACTACAAAGCGAGCTCCCAACTTCAGTACCTCAGGTCGCAGCCTAAGAAATTCCTTTCTGCGTACCTGAGTAGATTTTACCACATCAGGAAATATCCATAATGGGCTGCTGTAGAAAGAAGATTGTCTATTCCTAAAGAATATTTATTTATTTATTTACTTATTTGCTTATTTAATGAGTTTTATATACCGTCATTCGGAAACATCAAAATAACGCCATCATAACGGTTTACAAAATAAGGTTACAGGGATAAGGGGGGTTAAACAAGTGTTGCAAAGTACAAACTGTTATTAAGCAAAGGGGATAACGTGTAAGGATTTAGTTCAGTTTTTTCTTTCATTTCTTATTTATGAAAACATAGATGTGATGAATAGACACATAACTTGGTTTCTTTCAGAAAGAAAGGCAAACGACACTAACATTGACCTTCTAGAGGTAATCTGAAGTTCTGAGGACATTTCTAGTAAATTAGTCAAATCCAAAGATTGCTCTTGTTCCTCGTTTTGTACTCTTTGCTGCAAGTAATATGCTTTTGTAACCACCGGGAGGGCATTCTCTGGGATCTTAAGGACTCGAGTCATATATGTTTTAAATAATTCAATGGGAGAAATGAATCTCACTAGAGGAAAATTTAAGATCTGGAGATTATGAGCCCGTAAGGCATTTTCTATTGATCCCAGTCTTTTATTTGTATTGCCTTCAGATTCCATTAGTTTAATGTGCTTATTTTCAATCAATGTCATTCGTTTATCCACTTCTTCCATTTTATTTTTATAAGTAGATATCAATTTATTATTTTCAATCGCTTGAATTTTTATATCCACGGTTGTCGCTGACAGAATTTTTATGGCGCCTTCTATGGAACTTAGCATTGTCCATATCCCATCCAAAGTCACTACGTCAGGTTTTGTAGTTAGTGAAGAAGCAGCAAGCACTCTCAGCCGTTCCTTCCCCTCACCTTCCACAGTTCCAGCACTCACCCCTCCTGTAGTCGATGGGTAAGACTTCCATCTCTGAAATCAGCGGTGATGAGGTCATAGCGGGACTCTCCACTTCTCCTCCTTCACCTTGGTTTTTCTCCCCCAGCAGCTGTTCCACGCTGGCACTTCCGACTCCCATCCAGCTGGCTTCAGAATTTTTTTTCCCGGGCCATTACTATGGCCGCTCCTGCTTCTACCGAAGTAGGGCTGGGTATCGAGATGTCTCCGGGGTGGTCTGGTTTCCGAGGTGATCCGGGGCTTAAGGTCATATCTAGGGTCAGGGGGGAGAGCCCATGCTCCCTGGCTACTGCCCCAGTGACCAAGTTTCCCAGTTCTATCAATGTTGTGCCCATGAAGAAACCAACGATTTGCGGCTGGCACGGGTCTATTGAAGGTGAGCTAGCATTCTTGACCCTCAAGCGGCCCTTTCTTTTTGTATGCGGCATTGTATTTGCAGGGGGAAAAGTATAAAAAAGAAATATTCAGCAGCTCTCCTCTCTGGCGTCTCACACCAGCTCACAGCTCGGTGGCCATCTTGCCTCTCATCTCCCTCAGTTTTAACATATATTCTTCCTTGTGTTCCTTTCTCTGGGATCCTTTAAACTTTATAAATGCTGTTCTTTTTGCCTTAGTTTTTTCAGCCACCTCCTTTGAGAACCAGATAGGATTCTTTTTCCTCATACTTTTGTTTACTTTCCTAACATATATATTTGTTGCCTTTGTAATAGCTTCTTTTAATTTGGTTCACTTTTGTTCCACTTCACCCATTTTCTCCCAATCTTCCAGTTCTTCCTCCAGGTATGTCCCCATTTTGACAAAGTCCGATCTGTGAAATTCAAAATTCAGGTCTTTGTGTAACTTCTCTGTATCCTATTTGCGATATCGAACCATACTGTCTGATGATCACTGGTGCTCAAGTGAGCCCCTACCCAAACATCAGAGACATTATCCCCATTAGTGAGCACTAGATCAAGTACCACACCCTCCCTCATGGTTTCTAATACCATTTGTTTGAGAGAGCAACTTGAAGGCATCCACTATCTCTCTAATTTTTGTAGATTTCACAGAAGGGATACTCCAATCCACATCCGGCAGATTAAAATCTCCAACGAGCAACACTTCTCCCTTCTTTCCAGTTCTTCTGTTTGAGTCAGAGGCCTGTAGATCACACCAGTAAAAATAGAAGCACCGTCTTCTTTATTTAAGATGGTCTATAATGCTTCTTCTTTACCCCACATCCTTGCAATTCAATTCCTTGCATATTGTTTTGATATAAAGTCCCCTTTCTTGTCCTCTCTGCCTTCCTTAATACACAAACTCACAAATATAAACACTCACGACTCTCTTACATACTCACTGACTCAAGGCTCACATACATACAGGGATGGAATGCAGGAAAATATCAGCCGGAGAGAATTTGTTTTCAAAACCAGCTCACTCATGTGCTTACCTCTCTTCGGTCTGATACAGGCCCTTATCAAATACAGAATAAAGACACTATAAAATATAAAGAGAAATGTGCAGACAAAAACTGAACTGGAAACTGCAACAAGCCAGATTCTGTATGCAGTACAATGGATAAATAATAACCATTCCACATAAAACATCAAACAATAGAATCAAGAAATATAAAATATATTAGTAAACCATACTAAACAAATGAATAAATATTTTAAAACAGCTGATAAATAGAACATCCAATAAATAAAAATTCATTGTGAAATGTTTAAAATATTTCCCAAACACCAATAAAATAATTCAAAACAGCAGACACATCAAACAACTAATAAAAATTTTAAAAATTCACCACTCTCCATACCTGATAATTGTTTATTCATCACCTAAAAATATAAAGAAATGTGCAGACAAAAACTGAGCAGGAAACCGCAACAAGCCAGACACTGTATATGAAAAACAAAAGCATTACCTTTCCTCATAAAACATCAAACAATAAAACTAAGAAATATAAAATACAATAGTAAAACTATATTAACATAATGAACAAATATTTCAAAATGGCTGAGTGTTAGAAGTTCCAATAATTAAATTTTTTTTTTAATTTACTGTTTTGAAATATTTTTTGGTGTTTGAAAGACACATCAAATAACATCTAATAATTAAAAATAATAAGGATATAAAAATCTTGTGCTCTCCATACCTGGGAATTTTCTATTTCCTGTCATACTAAGATTGTCATACATTAGCAAGAGAGAATAGATGTGCAAACTTTCTCCTCCCTCCCTCCCACCCACATACACCCTGACAGAAGCAATCTCCTTTTCTCACACAGCCACAGCCAGCCAGAAACATGCTCCATCTCTCCCTCACACACACAGACAGAAGCAGCTTGAAGTGAAAGGGATGATAAGCAGAGGGAAGATTTCATTTTCCCCAACCCCCCATCAAGATCGGACTCCCCCACTTCCTCTACCTTCCCCCCCCCCCCCCCCCCCCCAGTACCATCACATATCCCTCAACATACGCAATCACCCATGGCACCATATTGACCCTATCTGGTCCATCATGAGCCCTCCCCCCAGCACCATAATGACCCTCTCTACCACCTCTTCTACGTCTAAGGGAAACCCTCCTGGAATGGGTCAGGAGAGTCTGCGTGTTTGGGGGATGTCTGGGTAATTTTGGCTCAGGGAGCCCTTGATCTTGCTGAGGAATGTTTATGATGGTCTAGTGAAGGGTCATAATTGTTCTGCAATGGGTTTTTAGATGACTATTTACATGTGGGGAGGGGAGGGGAAAGGGAGGAATATGTGATGGTGCCATTGATGCAGAGGTAGGTTTTTTTTATCTTGATAGGGAGGGAGGGGAAATTAAATCCCCCTGCTAAACAGTCCTTTTGCTCTAGGCCAGTTAGTACAAGGATTTTGAGAAGTAGCGTGGACAGTAAAAACTGAACCCTTAGTCTAAGGCACATGTTTCTCCAAATTCCAAAGGCCAAAACCTTCCAACATAAATCCTTGAGTCTCAGAGCCTTCTCTTCAGCAGGTCCAGCTCTCTGGAACTCTATCCCACCAGACTTAAGACAGGAGCCATGCTCTCTAACATTTAGGAAAAGACTAAAAACTTGGCTTTTCAAAAAAGCATTTCCAAGCCCTGAATAAAACCTTCACGCAACAGCACAACTGGATCTAAATTCTGTATTATATTTATTCATATTCTCTGTCATACTTAGCCTTCTAGATACATAGGTTCCATCTCACTGTGATATACCGCCACATTTATTCGCATAGTCTTATTTACTCATCTTGTTACTCTTTTACATTAATTGGCTGAAATGTAAATATTGCTCTGTTCCTTTATCTCCCCTCTTCCAGTTCCAAGTTAATTTTCCCTGTTTTTTGTAACTTTCTCACATCCTTTTCTGATTCCCTGTATTTAAAGTTCAAGGTTTTTATTGAGAATATTGTTATTACGCTACGTTATGCCTTTCACACTTTGTTAATTGTAAACCGGGTTGATGTGATGCCTGTCATGAAACTCGGTATAACAAAACAATAAATAAATAAAATAAATAAATGTTAAACTGTAGGAGTTATTGAGCCCACAGTAAATAGTGGGTACAGATGAGTATAACATGCTATTTATCATAATTCTGTTAAAGCCTCATCTATATATGACATTTCCCCATTTACATGTGGGTAGGCACTAATTTTAGTGTATCCTACTTTTAGCATCACCCCTGGTTTAGCCTGCCTTTTAAACCTTTAATACATATTATTATTTGTATAGTGCGGCCACGTATACTCAGCACTTTACGGACACATATAATGGACAGTTCCTGCTTTTTTATGTTTAGCTTGCTATTTTTACTGTGCTCAAAAGGCCCTCTACTTGCACGCTAACCTTTATTGCATAGGCCCCCTTAGCCTTAATTATGATATCTCTAGGTCTCAAGGGTCAGAACTGTCTTCTTTAGTGGTGACTGAGTGGATGTTTTTGGCTTGGGATTCCACAGAGAAGTGTAGAGGAAAGATAGAAAGAAGTGAGAGTAAAGAGTGAAAGATGAATAAGGTATGGGAAGGGGGGATGGAAGGGTGATACAGAAGGAAGAGAGGGTAAGAGTTTGGAATTCCCTAAAGGAGGCAGAGAACCACCACTTTTTTACATTTCAACCAGTCCTTGCTTGGGAATAGAGTGCAGTTGTGATGAATATTATTGAAATCTATGAGCTTTATACTGTAAATTGTTTTCAGTGAATCATCTATGGCTAAAAGAAATATCCCTATTCAGGGTTCAGCTAATTGGCAGCTTCTATTGATCATGCATATTCTGCTGGAATTTTAATAATGAATGATATGTAGTGGTAGATAGTCATTCAGCTTGAACCACAAGAGCAGCTAGCTATAAACTGCCCAATTAAGCTTGAGTGGTGCAATTACAGACTTTCTTTATGAGGATAGAATATGGCTGGCTTTCATTAAAGGTACTGAGTGGGTTTTCCATAGAAGCAGAAGAGCTAGATGTTTACAATTCATTTTAAATAATGTTCCTGTCAGTGTGCTCAAATTCAATCAAAGTGTGGAAGCTTTTCACTATATGGTCATTAATAGAACACTGAGTACATTTTCTTCTATCCTGCATTGTAAAATGTCTCATCTTCCTAGTGTAACTGGTTCTATCTTAGCTTCACACATTGCCATCTGGCTGAGGCCCAGTAGACAGATGACAAAGAGACATAAGTACTGATCAAGTTCCCTAGGCCAATAATGGAATTTTTTGAGTTGATCTTTTCTTCTAAAGCCGCTGAATCCCTTCAACATTAATTCTGCTTCCACAAAAAACAAATACTAGCCCAGCCTCTCTCACTAAATGCCTCTGTATCATATATGGGTATACACGTTATATATGACTTTGCTGAGGAACACATGAGATGTAAAGCTGGAATGCAGGACTTTGTGCTTCCATAGCTGTAACTCCCAGAAGGCTCATAGTGTGAATAATATTGAGTTCTTCCCATGTTTTCAAGTCCCAGGTCCAATCTCAGCATTTACTTGCACTTCCCTAGCCTCTCTGGGTCTTTTGCATGGCAGTACTTGATAAGAAGGCCCATAAGAGGAGGATTTAGAAGGGAAAAGAAGAAAAAGAGCTTTTAATTTTCTCCTGAAATGCACTGGAATAAGGAGGAAACATTTTTGGATGAATAAGGGGAAGTTTACCCCCTTAAACAAAAGAGCAGCAACTTTTGGTGCTGACAGCGAGAAGGCAACTAATGGCAGTACTTCTGAGAACATTAACTTTCCTTTACCTCTATCTACTAAGTATCACTGAATTAAACTGTCAGTCACCTTCATGTCACCACTATGGGTGTGTTTTGTTTTTCCATCTATTTTGTTAGTTTTATTCACGTCATTCATTTTGTTTTTAGCATATGCTATTTTTTACAATGCGTGTTATTATGCGAATAGCATACATTAACATGTGAGGAAAAATTGTTAGACTTTGTGTCATTTAGCTGGGAAATGACACAAAATGAAATAGAAAATGTCGTTGGTGTTTCCATGTTGTTTTAAACACTTTCCTAGTCACCACTGAATGCTGGAGATTTTTATGAAAAGTTGATCACTTTCTCGGAGATTCCAACACATTACATGGAGTCTCTCATGATGTAAATGATGGAGGCCTCAGAAAAATATGAAATGTAGAGGTCTCAGCCATTTCACAATAGTGACACCTGTTGGCCAGAATCAGGGTGCACAAGTGCTGGCTTCTAGAGGGAGCTACAATCCCTGCAATGGTTTGGCTAAGTAGGGGTTATTATAGGGGGGAAATCCCAGGTAGTTGTGAACGAAGGCGCTTGGCACTGTAGCCCAACAGAGGCCAATTCAAATTGAGATAGAAGCCCAGAGGAACAGGAGGAATGTGCAAGGTCAAATCCCCCTTTAAGAAAGGATAAAGAGTATGCCCTTAGAGGTCAATTTTCAAGCAGCCTGCATAGTCCAAGCTACTCAGGTTGTTTCTTTTTGAAAATTAACAAGTGCAAAGAACACGTATTAAAAGTATCCAAGTACTTTGAACCTGATATTTGAGCAGAATTGGGGAAGGGGGGGGGGGCAGTCAATGGCATCCATATGTTTGAAAATCAAATGCATGCATGTTGTTTTCCTCCCTCCTACTTAAACACACTCTCAGGAAACCTTATCTTAGGGATGCACATTTTCATTACTGTCCATTATGTTTTAGCATGTGCTAAAATGAAACAAACCTGACAAAATGAAAAAGCAAACGCTCACCCAGCACATAGTTAATTTCATTTGATAACCCATCTTTCTTCCCATTAGGAATCAAGGTGATGTACATTACATCCCTACCTCTTTTAATATAGCTAACAGTAGGCCCACTATGGAGCCTGGGTGACCGTTTTGCCACATACTGTATGAGCAGGCCAGTTTTCAGTCAGGCTATTTTATCCAAGTAAATATCCTTTGAACGTTGGCCTTTCCATGTAGACTGGAATGGTAACCACCTTTTCATTTTCATTTTAGAAAACAAATCTTACAAGAAATGTATTTACAGGGTTATCGGGCACAAGATGTTTTTTTTGACATAGCATACCTCCACACTCAATGTCCTTCCATGGCAGGATGTGACCTAATTGCGGGACACACCCACATCTTATTTCTGTTAGATGAAGACCAAAAAAGCAAGACAATTTCCCTAGAAGCTATTATTTGGAAGACCACAACAAGGAGGACCATTTCTGCCCATCTTACATCCCACTCAGTCCCTTATGTTGACATGTGGCAATTACTCCATTTCAGTCTTTCCTTCAGTAAATGCTGCTGGGCCAGAGACAGGGGCCACCTAACTACCCTACTTTACAGAAGTGAAAAACAAAATGCATTCCCCTTTGTTAGCAATGATTTGAATGGTCATATTATGGCATTTGTGTAACCGTAAAAAAAAAAAAAAAGAAAGAAAAATTATAGCAAGAGAAGGAGCTAGAAGCCAATTTTCAGTTTTATCATTTGGTTGGTAGCTGATTGCAGAGGGTGTTCTTTTAATTCTCAGACCCCAAGTGTTACTATGAGCGCCCATCTATTCTGCATCATGAATAATTGTACAATTATGTGACTGAAGGTTTCAGTTCTTCTCAGCTATCTCTTCTGAAGTGCAGAACTGCTGCCAGAGCCCAATTATCTAATAGATCTGATTACCTGTAATTAGAGGTGTTACTGTCATTCTCTGTCTTTGTGGACTGGCACTCTTGGCTCAGCTGGTGAACAGAGCCCCGTGGGAGGATACAGACATGAAGGAGCTTTTTACTCTAAAGCAATAAGGAGACTGAACATCCTGTAAGACAGGACAGACTATATACTGATACCTGACTGAAACAAACATCAGGCTCTGGCTATCTGGGGCTCCCGACAGACAGGCAAAAAATAGCTACATACAAATAACTGGAAATCCCAGAAACCCAGCTTTAAGATAACTGGTTTGGAAGTCTTTTCCTTGCTGGATTTAGGGCCTGAGTTATGAAGGGTTATCTCCCATTCTGATTCAATGGGAAATCTTTGACAAATCACACCATTAGTCTGGGGTGGTGGCCTTTGCCAATGATTGACCCATATTATTATTGCTGAAAGCATTGACAGCATGTGTAAGAATTGTGCTAATGAGGAATACGTTATCACTATCTGAGTCTGAAGCTACTTAAATTGGCAGTCTGAGCCTCGCCTTCCTTCAAGGTGATTAACAGTCTGTGCGTTATTCTACAACATGTTGTACTTTTAGCTGCATTGAGAGGAGGTGCTCCTGCGTGCGTCTTTATGTCAGAGGAGGAAAAATATGCATGTAGATGGCATTTTCATATCTTTCTGCAAATTTCTACCCACATAGAAAGCATGTACAAGTGTCCACCCATACTTTATGCCCATGGCATGTTTCAGAGCGTATGTGCATATTTTACTTTTGAAAATTGGTGCAAAGCCTGCAGGTAAAAAAAAAACTGCACATGGTCTTTGCCCCGGCGAGGACATTTTGAAAATTACCCTATGGTAAATAGTCATTATGAGGACAATTTTCAAAATAGGTGTGTTGCGTATAGGCCCATGGACCTGCAAACTAATTTTTAAAGGGAAGCTCCTAGTGGCCAGTGCCACGGGTGCTTCCATTCTGTACCAGAGGACTTTGCATCTATTTTCTAGCAGGTGCAAAGTCAGTGCCATAAAGCATGTGCAGAGATTTCAAAATGAAATGTCTCTGATTTTGCTGTCAGCTCCGCTCTCCCCCCTTCCTCTTTGCAGTGTGGGTACTTTTACCTGTAGATGGAGAGAGAAAGTTTCTACAAATGATGTAACCATTTAGCTTCCTAGACAAAATTGTTTGAGAATTGTCCTCCAAATGTTTCCATCACTAAAATTTCTGAGATAAACAGTAAAAAAAAAAAAAAAGTCCAAGTCAGACCACAGCCATCATGCGGCCGCTGGTTGTTGTTTACAACATAATCACTTGTAAATATAGACTGATGAATTAATTGGTGATCAATAGTGAAATCTGTTTTTGAAAACCAAATATTGGGCAGAACTTGAAAACTCATGAGAACCCGGGGAATAACACAGGGAGAACAATTTTCAAAGGCATTTACCCAGGTAAAATGATCTGACTGAAAGTTGCCCTCCTCCGTGCTGTCCATATTAGGCATACTTTCAGTCACATTCCTGCAGGCCTGTTTAGGTCGGGGGAAGTAAACAGAGTATCTACATTTGAGTTTCAAATGTACACATCCTATTTTCCCCCCCTCCCCCCGCCACCTGTACAAATGGCAGATGCAAAGCCCGCAGATCTTTTAATCGTATGTACTGCGTGCTTGCTAATTCTGAGAGATGCATCACAAGTAGCTTCCTTGAAAATGTGCCAAAAGTTGCTGCATTGAAATTGCTCTTAGGGAACCAGACTGTCAAATCTCTCCGCAGTACGGCAATTGCACACGTAAGTGGATGTGTGGAGATGAATGCCCATGTCTTATAAACTGCGTGGCGGGAGCTGCAGAATTTATAAAATACTGTGTAGTTCTGTTCCCACATTATGGGCATATGTTTCGGTATGCGTGAATATTTCCAGTGCAAGAAAACACAGACATTTTCTACCTATTGTATAAGCATGTGCACATAAAGGGGAATTTTAAAAGCCCAGCGTGTGCCAGAACTGGGAGATACGCACAGAAATCGTGCTGGCATGCAGCAATCGGATTCTAAAAACCACCTGGCTACACGCGTACTTGCCACTACACACGTACAAACGAAAAGTTCAAAAAAAAAAAAAGGGCGGTGTGTGGGCTTTGCTGTGGGCGTTCCTGGATTTTAACTTGAAATTAACGCGTGAATAATTATGCACACAGTCAAGTGCCAGGGTCCCCTGCCACGTAACTTTACTGCTCCTGCTATGGATGACGTGCAAGTTATAAAATAAAGATAAATAGGCAGATCAGCGGGGTTTTAAGGATCGGGGCTAACAGGGGAGAAGGGAGACTATTAAACTAGGGGGGTTTGGAAGTCCTATCCCTTACCTGGGTGAACTGGGAACAAACTGATACAACTGGTGATGAAACCGGCACGCGTGCGTCTTTTAAAATCCCCCCACTTTGCGCACATAGGTGCACATCTACTTAAAACTGCGTACACACGTGCGCAAGGTCAGGCTGTTTTACAACATGTGGGTATGTTATAAAATGGCCACATCCCTTGGCGTGGGCCAAACACACTCCCATGTGTACAAAATAATTGTGAGACTGTGGGGTAGATTTTCAAAGGGGTACGCGCGTAAGATACGCGCGTACCCCTCGAAAACCTGCCCCAAGATCCCCCTGCGCGCACCGAGCCTATGGTGAATAGGCTCGAGGCGCGCGCAAGCCCCGGGACGTGCGTAAGTCCTGGGGCTTTCCTGGGGGGGGGGCGTGTCGGGGGCGTGTCTCGGTGGCACGTCATCTGGGGCAGGGCCACGGGCGTGGTTCCAGCTCGGGGGCATTTCGGGGGCGTGACCGAGGCCTCCGAAACTGCTCCCGGGTTGGGGAATCGCGTGCCGGCGGCTGGGCCATTGCGAGCGAGTTACGCCTGCCTGAGGCAGGCGTAACTTTTCAAACAAAGGTAGGGGGGGTTTAGATAGGGTTGGGGGGTGGGTTAGGTAGGGGAAGGGAGGGGAAGGTGCAGGGGGTGGAAGGAAAGTTCTCTCCGAGGCCGCTCCGATTTTGGAGTGGCCTCGGAGGGAATGGAGGCAGGCTGTGCGGCTCGGCGCGCGCAGGCTGCCGATTTTGCGCAGCCTTGCGCGCGCCAACCCCGGATTTAAAAAGATACATGCGGCTACGCGCATATCTATTAAAATCCGGCGTACTTTTGTTTGCGCCGGTCGCGCGAACAAAAGTACACGCGGGCATACTTTTTAAAAGTCTGCCCCTGAGAGAATAAACACCCGGATTTAAAGGAAACAGATATTTTTAAAAGTGTGCCTGTATATACTGTTTTGAAAATACCTATTTGCACGTGTACTTGGAATAACCAGTTTGCCGATACCTCCATCAGTTCACACAGGCCTTCCTCCCAAAAATTGCAGACCACAAGCAAGTCTGATTTCACTTCCATGAGCAATTAGCAGGTTTACAATTGTATGAACAAGTTCTGTAATGTATAAGTGTATAATAAAACAGCAACTACTGTGTGTAAGTCTGAACCCTGTCCTGGAATACCCCTAGACTGATCTTTTCCCCAGTAAAATCTACACACAAAACTGAATATACATGCATACTCTTGACATTTATAAAATAGCATAAACTCATATAAATACTACTTATGCATGTGCATACTACTTATTTATCTATTTCTTGTTATTTCTTGGCTGCTAATTCCGAAGTCCCTAGCAGCTTACATTTCAAACATACGCAATAAAATGGATATGAACAATGCAAATGAACAATAAGATACCAAACATATTTATAAAAACATAAAACTAAGATGCAAACATGATAAAAAAAAATCAATAGCAGCATCACGTGAAATCCCTTTGAAATTTCACTCCAGTTTTGAAAATTACTCCCTAATGGCATACCACTGAGCAAAAGAATGAGAGAGACAATTAGCCATCATTAACCAGGATGCATTGCAATGCCCAGTATTCTGACTGGAGTGAGAAGCCCAATGGATATACCAGGCAACTGAACTTCATCCTAGGGCTAAATATAACATGACAGATGAGTCTTGTCAAGGATGTTTTTATTGGGTAAGCTCAATAAATGTTTTGTAATTTTTGAAAGATCTACTCCATTAAGTTGATAAATAATAGAGCAATACTAAGTAATATTCAAAATAGGTAAATTCTTGTTCATTAACCATTGGTTTTATGAAGGGAGTGTATCTGTTTAACATCTGCCAACATGGTATTTTGAGCAGATCCAGTGATCAGTGGCCTATGATCTGGAATAAAATAGGACTTTCTCCTTCCAAGGACTGTCATACTCTATTTATATTGCAAAAAATGCTTAAGTAAAAGCATAATAGCATCTCTAACTATTCTTCTCAATAAAACTGGAAGGTCTTAGGCAGTGCCTTAATCTGGTGCATGTTATCATTTGTCACTTAACATGGAGAGGAGCAAGTCTATGTTAAGTGACAAATCTCATCCCATAACAACTACACCACAGACTGTTGGATACAGGTATTTGCATGACTAATTACAAGGCCAGGATTCCATTTGCGATATAATGTGTCATACAGTTAACGTGGCATCCTGCCTCTATGTCATAAGGAACAGGCTAATCCAAGTCCTGGTTTTGATATATTGCATTCAGGGACTTGTTCCGCTTGTCCCAGCTAAATCAATGGGACAATCAGAACTACAAGTCCCTGCATGCAATAGGATAAAACCAGTACTAGATTAGTCTGTTCCATATGTCATGGAGTCAGGTAGCAACCACTACATACAGTGATTTTTGTAGCGGACAGTGTCCCTCAAAAAATGCCTTCTGTGAGGAATCACCATAGAAACAGTTTGAAGATAATACCGGCAGATGGGGAAGGAAAAATCCAATTTTATTTGCCAGATTGGGTTAGGTGGCATGCTATCTGCGTGTGTCTATGGGAGGAATATGCATGTACATATGTGTGTGTGTGAGTGTGTGTGTGTGCGCTCACGCACGCGTGTATGTTGGGGGGGGGGGGGTGTCATACTGATATCCTTTTAGTTCTTAATCATCTCAGTTATTTGTTGTTCATACCTATTGCAGAAATCTTTGAAACAATGTTGACAAATGGAGAAATTCTGAAACAAAACTAAGCATGTCTGTGACTGTGAAGGACAGCTGATGGGTAGGACTCTCTTTAAGACCAGCATCCCTAGGTCAGATAGATAAATAAATAAATAAATAGATAGATAAATGATTATCTTTCTACAATACTTGGTTTTGCACTATACTTCTCGCTGCTTCTTTCAGTTTCATTCCTGCAGACATTCATAAAAATAGATTTCATAAGACCTCAGTAAACTATTACAATATTTCTCTTTTGAATGAAAACTACAACACAAAGCAATTTTGTTAAGTTTTTCTCTGTTTGCAAGACCACGGACACAGAGAGAAGAAAGAGCTCACATTTCATTGTGTTTATTAGGCTGGTCTATAGCCATGTTTCCCTTCAGTGTTTTGTCTACCTGCACATTATTTCTTTCCATCATCTTCCTGTAAATCATTACCCTGGTTATGTATTTTTTTTCCCCTCCGTGTCAATACAGGGAGGTCAGTTTTAAAATGAGCGCACGTGCCCACACACACGCATATCAGTGCGCAAGCAAGGATACACTGGGAGTTTTTAATTGTGTGCGCACTTATACGCATACGTTTTTAAATGTCCCACCTGCACGTAAGGATGCTCCTAGTTTGAAGAGGTCACTCAAGCACAGCTGGCACACACCTGTGTTTTCCATAAGGTTCTTGTTGGCTTTTACGCGCGTGGTCGTCAGCAAATTTCAAAACAGGATTGGGCAAGGCACATTTCCAGTTTTGCAATTAGTCCTCCAGTTTGTCCAGTTAATAGCGAGGTCTTTCAGACCTCTCTAGTTCGTCATCCTAAATGCCTCTGTGGCCCTGTTCTGTAAGCCCTACAACTCGAGATCTACAGACATTCTTTTCATCAGGAGCAGCAGTAAAGTTACGCGGCTATCTAAGGTACACACGCTGCGGTTTACAGTTTTACAATTCGGAGTTACACGCGTAAGTCTTGGCCTTGCCCCCTAATGCCCATGCCTGCCCTTTCCCTTTCCCTGTTCCTTTTCCGCCTCCTTATTCCGGGTACATATGCGTATATTTTGCGGCTTTTTTAAATCTGCGAGGCTCACATTCAGCCCACATACGTGCGTATGCGGGCAGTTTTGCGTGAGCAGCACTTTTAAAATCAACCTGTAAGTGTCCTGAGGTTTCACACCTGGGGAAAACCTGAAGGGTGAGCCTGTGCTTTGAGTTTTCATTTCATTGTAATGATGCGTGAGCCATGAAAGCTCTTCTGAATTGCAAAAAGACATGAACATGGCCCTAGTGCTAAGAAGTCCTGACTATAGGGCCTTTCAAGTGAGTGGTGTTTGTCACTGCATCCACTGTAGGACTTCCTCTTGAAGAATGCTTAATGACTTATCAGGGATGTTCATTCCCAAAATGTTTGTTTCATTTTGGTGGGAATTTTAGTTTTTGTTTCTTTCACTTTCTTTTTTTTACATTTTTGCATGCAGGTCAGGCTTACGAATGTATTAGTAGTTGTGCACACAATTTACCAATCTGTGCTCATAAATCAGCAATTGATGTGCGCAACTAGTAATACGTGTGCAAGCTACTTAACTGCCCACTCAAATTATTGAAAATGAATAAAATAAAATGTTTCATTCATTTGGAGGCACTGGCCCATTTGGTTCATTCCATTCAGAACAAACAACAATTGCCTTATTTATCATGTTTTACACATTCATTTGAAACAAATGCACATGCCTAACCATTATTAGGATTCAAACTGAACAATACAGCGTGTAGCACAACCAGAGATTCCTACTAACATTAAGAGCAGCAGTTAAAACCCAGGAGCTAGCGATGTTTCCTGGCAGCTAGTATGACATTTCACCTTTTTCTGATAATGTCTACATTAGTACCAAGGCCACACTATTTAGAAAAAAATAGTAGCATGCCCTCCATAAAACATATTACATAGCACATTACCAGGCCAATGTAATACCAGGCACTCAGGCTAGCGCACAGGGCAACCTGAGGTTGGACACGCGTTTTGGATACTCGTTCTTAACCCCTTATGCTATAAGGGCATTAGCATGTCCAAAACACACGTCCAAACCAGCACATAGCTAATAGCGCACATCACATGTACATGCCACGTTGATGAGGCTCTTAGCTAGAACCCCCTTATGTAAAAAATAACTGTGCGCCCAATACGCACATTTTAACTCTCAAAAATTAATGTCAGCCTGGAGATGGCGTTAAGACTTGAAAAAAGCAGAAAATACTGGTTTTCTATGGTTCCTCAAACTTATTTATTTATTTATTTTGAACTTTTTTATACCGACATTCATGTAGAGAAATTACATATCAAATCGGTTTACAGTGAAACAAAAACATTGCAAAAAGCATTACAATGAACTTAACATCGTGGTGATATTAAGTTGAAGGAACCACAGAAAGCAGCAACGCGTAAAAACAAATAAAAAAAAATGTCTTGCCAGCGGGCAGGTTAGGAAAACGGACGCTCAATTTATGAGTCTCTATTTTTCTAACCCGTGGCTGTTCCACGATAGGCACACGTTAGAAAAGCGGGCGCTCAGTCATGAGCGCCTGTTTTTCTCGCACAGACATTGCATCGGCCTAAAAGTGGGGTTTTAACATGCATGTAAAAGTTTTACTGAATTGCCAAGTAAAACTTTTGAAGTTCACATTTTGTAGCATAGGCCCCTTAATCTAGTTAAATGCCACTATTAAAGCACTCTCATCTCATACAATGACTCCTGCCAACTCTTCTTTATCGTCGTTAACTACCTCCTTCATTCACGTCTCCTCCTAGCCTGCCTATGCTCTCCAGAACTCCTTTTTTTACTTCTTCGGTAAAATCTTTCAGCAGAAATCTCTGTTCTTGCACGTAATTGTTTTTCTGAGACCTCCCCTCCAGCAGTTGGGGGTCCCTTTCATTCTATTTGACTGAGCTCCAATTCTCTTATTTTTTTTCTTTCAGCTGCTTTCACTATTATTATGCGGAAGACATGCAGAGCTAACTTACTTTCTCATCACCTTCTGAATTTGTTCCTTTCTCTTCCTGCTTCTGTGCTTTTGCAACCTAAATTAACTCCAGGTAACTGATGCCTAAACAAGGGAAAATAGAACTTTTGTCTGTCCTTGTAACAGAGCCATAACTTGGCACCTATGGCCAAGTGAGAAATTGTGCCCCCACCCTTTACAGAACACATGACATCAGAGTAGGCCAACCACGTTAAATGCTTGTACAGCAGTGCCAAAGGCCAGTGCATGGGTATTAGGTGCCCCAGGCAAATCGTACAGCCTTGCACCCTTTTACATCCTCTGTTGTGTCTGTGGACCCTTGAGCTGAGGCAGGATTGACTCTGCCTGCAGGGAGGAGCCCTGCAGGTTCCTACTGATGGCAAGAAGACCCAGGCAAGGCAGAGACCCAACTGGAACTTCACCTACACCATTCCTTGTTCCCTGCAGGTTGAGCTTTCTGGTGCCAGATCTGGCAGGATTCAGGTGGGGTCTCTACTGTTGGCAGAAGGAGAGGTTCATGGATGGCTATGGTCGGAAGGCAGGCAGCAGTCAGACATATTCGGGGCCCAGGCAGTAGTTAGAGGCAGATGGTCAAGCATATTCGTGGTTCAGGCGATGGTCAGAGCCAGCAGTGGTCAAGCATATCTGGAATCTAAGCCAAGGTCAAACCAGGTATCCGTCTGAATTGGAGGATGGATAGGTAGGCAAGGAGAGAACAGGTGGCTAACACAGGAGAAAACAAATGGACCAGAAGAGAAGACAAGGAGGAAACAAACTGAAGACAAGCTGGAACAGGACTGAAGAAGAGTTGGAATGAAGATGTGATGCTGGAGAAGGTGGATTTGGTGCTGAGGCAATGAAACAGAGGTAGCGAGAGCCTTATATAGGCCTATGTATGTAATGTCATCCCCATGCATCCTTTAAATCAGGTAGCATCAAGCATGCACGCTTAAGGGGGAGCATGTCTGGTTGCGGTTGGCGGCGCCCTGTCACCTGGAGCCTTGGCAGGAGCTTGCTACATCAGAGCAAAGCGTTTCACTGCGAGGATGGCAGGGGAGCCTCAGGCACTTCGGAAGCCAGTGGGAGTGGCTCGTTCAGGAGGGTGAGTAGGGCAATTTGCGGTAGTAGCTCGTGGACTGCCAAACGTAACAATATCCTCCCTCTTAAGTGCCCTTCCTGAAGCTTGGGGTTTCCTGGGGTACTGCTGGAGAAAGTCTCTTAAGAGGCTAAGGTTCAAGATGTTGGAGCCTGGCTCCCACGAATTTTCTTCTGGGTCGTAGTTCTTCCAAGAAATTAGGTATTCAATTTTTTTGCCCATCCGACAGGAATACAGAACCTTTTGTACTTCATACACAGTATCTTTATCAACGGCCACATCTTATGGTTTAGGTGGCACTCTGGAGGGCCAAGAAAGTACTACCGGTTTGAGCAGTGACTCATGAAATACATTGTGGACTTTCAGTATTAGGCGGTAGCCTTAGTTGGTATGTGTCAGGGCCTAGTTGCTGAAGTACCCAGAAGGGCCCAATGTAATGGCGCATAGAAGGGAGTCTCAGGCATAAATGCTAGGTACTCAATCACACCTTCTCTACTACCATGGAGCTGGTCTTCTTCAGGAATCTACCTTTGTTTTTGGCTCTGCCAGCGGCTTTCTTAATCAATATATTATTCTGATCCCATAGTTCATGCAATTCCTGGGTAGATAGTTGAGCCGTTGGTGAGGGAACTTTCATGGGGAGTAGCGGAGGAGGCAGAGTTTGTTTCCCATAGACCAGTTGGAAAGGAAAGGAGCTGGTGGCTGCGTTGATATGAGTATTATGGAAGAATCTGGCCCAAGGTAAGAGGGCAATCCAGTTATCCTAGCACTCATTGACGTAAGACCCGAGGAAGGTCTTGAGAGTACGATTGGTGCACTCTGCTTGCCTGTTACCTTACGAGTGATACAGGGGCTGATTGGCCTATCGGGGGATCGGGCTTCCCCCGGTGGGCCGGTCGCTCCCATCACGTGATTTTTTTTTTTAAACTTCCCGGCCAAAGACAAGAAGAGGGTCTGCTGGCGCTGCAGCCCGAAGAGAAACATGCAGGCAGGGCCGGTGGAAGCACTAGGCCTGGGCCTGGGGCGCTGCAAGCAGTGGTATCCCGAGGGGAGCCAATGCCCCCGGGCGCAGGGAGGCTCATGCGGCGCAGCGATAAGCAAATGGGCAGGGCCATGGTGAGGCTCACGTCACCACGGCCCGAAGAAAAAGATCGCGTTTAAATGCGCTGATGCTCCTCCTCCTTCCTGCCTGTGCGGCCCCGGAAGTAAACATTGCTGGAGCCGCGTGGGTAGGAAGGAGAAGGAGCATCAGCGCGTGCAGAAGAGGAGCCTCGCTTACGGGCCGCCATGAAACCCAAGTCGCAGCGGCCCGAGAAGAGGAAGAGGCCCGGTAGCAGGGCCGCCGCGGCTCGAGAAGATCAGGGCCATTGCAGAGCCCATCCTGCGGCCACCCACGAAGAGGAGGCCCAGAGGTGAGAGAGAGGCTGAGGGTCTATAGAGGGTGTGTGTGTGTGTGCGTGTATGAGATGAGTTGAGAGATTGTGTGTGAGATTGTGTGTGAGAGTGAGGACCTGAATGTTTGCAGAGACAGCATGTGAGAGCTTCTGTGTGTGTGAGAGACAGCATGTGCCAGTGAGAGACTGTGTGAATGAATGATTTTATATGAGAGAGCATGTGAGAGTGAGAGCCTGTGTGTGTGTGAGAATGAGAACCTGATTGTGTGTTTGAGGGAAGACGATGGAGAGAAAAGAAACAGAAAAATAGACAATATAAAAGGAATTGGCAAAAAAAATAAGAAAGGGAAGGTGGAAAAAAAAGTCTGTGACCAACCAATTAGAAAACTAAGATCAGACAGCAAAGATAAAAAAAAATAAATTACTTTTTAGTGATTGGCACATGTAATCTTTGGGAATGTGCAAGAATAGCACTTTCTCCATGCGGATCTCACAATGTGCGAGATCAGCATTGAAAAAGTGAAAGCCCACGGGGCCTGCACAGAGGAGGCAGCAGAATGGGCTTCAGTGTCAGTAGCAGCAAATCAGCACCTCCCCAATAGCCATGTGGCAGCAGTGACAGTGGCAGCAGAGGAATAAGAGAGGTTCCGAGGTTGCTGGCAAAAGAGAGGGGGGTCTGCCTTTAGTGTGTGCATGTGTATGAATGGGACTCTGCCTGGGGGTGTATGTGTGTGAATGCATGGGTGCCTGCCTGGGGGTCTGTGTGTATGAGAATGAATGTGTGCATGCCTGGGGGATGGGGAGGGAGTGGTGTGAAAATGAATGGGAGCCTGCCTGGGGGTCAGTGTGTGTGTGTGTGTGTGTGTGTGAATGACTGGGAGCTTGCCTGGGTGCGTGTATTTGTGTGTATGTGAGGGAGCCAGTGAGTGTGAGAGCATGAGTGTGTATGAGAAAATCCAAGGGAGTATGAGTTTGTGTCTGGAGGGGGAGAGAGTGTCTTAGAGCCTGAGAGTGTGTCAGTGTCAGTGAGAGCGAGAGGTTATGGTGGATATAAGAGCTTGAATGTGTATGTATGTGACAGTGTATGTGTGAGAGAGAATGGACATGTGAGTATGTGTGAGAGAGAGAGGATAACCTCCTAATCCTCGACAATATCAGGGTGACTGGAAATCAAGAGCTCCCACAGAAGGGGACAGCAGGGGCTTTTTAAAATCCTTATTAGTTTTAATTACTGAATATTATTTGATGTCTGCTCTTTTTGAAATATTTTATTGGTGTTATATACAAATTTTTGAAAATTTCCCTGAGTTAAATATCTGGAGGTTCTATTCATCAGCAGTTTTGAAATATATATTTTTAGTATGATTTTCCTATGTGATGTTTTATAGTTCTTGATTTTATTGTTTGATGTTTTATGAGGAATGATGGTATTTTCTGTTTTTCCATTGCTGCATTACATACAGTCTAACTTGTTGTGATTTCCAGTTCAGTTTGTCTGTGCATTTCTATGTATATTTTATGATCCCTTTTTTCTGTATTTGGTGACTCACCAAATTGTATGTGTAACTGGGTACCCATGGGCCAGTATGGAGTCAAATCCCCCGGGCCACTATTTTCCCACAGTCCGCCCCTGGAGTGATAGGCCGTAGTGTAATCAAGCATGATTCCAAACTTCTTGCAGAGGGAGCAGTGGCATAGCCAGGACTGATATTTTGGCAGGACACAAGGTTAACTGGGGTGGGCACTAGGCAGAAGGTCGTGAGCATGCTAATTATACTGTTAACAATAAACTCTTCTCCCACAGTAGTGTCTACTGCAATGTCCCACTCTCCCCCTTTGAGAGAGAGAGAGAGAGAGAGAGAGACTGCAGGAGATGAAGAATTGAAAGAGAGACTGCTGGGATGGGTTGGTGGGGATGAAATGACTCCCATCCCTCACTCCATCCTCAGTGGTCTCTTCCAATTCCTGCTCGTCTCCAGAAGTCTCTCTCTCCCTCTCCCCTCAACTCCCCTCCCCCTTTTCCCTTAGGACAGGAGTAGCCAACTCCAGTGCTTGAGAGCCACAAACAGGCCAGGTTTTCAGGATATCCACAATGAATATGCATGAGAGAGATCTGCATGCACTGCCTCCATTGTGTGCACATCTATCTTATCCTTATTCATCGTGGATATCCTGAAAACCTGGCCTGTTTTTGCTCTCAGATCCGGAGTTTGCCATCCCTGCCTTAGGACCTATCCTGTCTCCAACAATTTCTCTTTCAAATCCCCTTACCATTCTGCTTTTGTCTTAACTGAGCACGCTGCTGAGCCTTCCCAGGGTTGTTATTTCCAATTTAGCAGACTCAGGGATTGGATCAACAGGGACCCTGCCAAAATTTTGGCAACAGTGGAACTAATTGTCACTAACCTCCCATCCCTCCGAGAATGATCCTGTCAAAACACATAATTGATCATACTTTTAAATATACAACTTTAAATGAATATTCAAATTCTGGTATCACTTCAGTAATAGCAACACAAACTATCTCCACTGCCAGGCACATTGGAAAGTAATACAAAACCACTCCTAGCCTATAGAGCAAACTTAGCACACCACAACAGATCTAACTCCCAGAACTCACAGTAAGAACCCAGGGCCTCTTTTGCCGTCCTGTCTGAGTGTCAGGAC
The DNA here is from genome assembly GCF_901001135.1 of Rhinatrema bivittatum. NCBI lineage: Eukaryota > Metazoa > Chordata > Amphibia > Gymnophiona > Rhinatrematidae > Rhinatrema > Rhinatrema bivittatum. Next base: position 101,912,091 of record NC_042618.1, read on the forward strand.
ATTGCTTACTGGAGACCAATGCAGTTGGTAGCAGGTTACCAGATTTCTGATGGACGAATCTGGGACATTTGCTTTCTGCAGTAACAGCAGCAGGCAAGCTTTGGGGGTCATGGGGGAAGAGGGTGGTCCAGTGGACTTTCCCCACAAAAACTGTAGTAATCTACCCTCTAAAAATATGTAAAAGTACATATTTTGTTACCACAAAACATTTCATACCCAGTGTACAAGCCTCAAGACTGTTAAGGTATGTCCTATATACAAGAAAACTAATGATGCACCGGAAAAAGTCAAACCAGCAAACAAAATCCTATTATTCCCAAAATATAGATTTTGATAGGAGGCATGTTCAGATGAGAGACTTTGAACTGGGTCCCAGAATATTTTACAATAATTGGTTAACATTGTGCAGCCAGACTCCAGCATACTCAGCCTTTACAGACTGGCTCAGTTGTGTGCCACAGGCCCGTGCAGATGCACATTTTGTACAGTGGGCTATGCAGGCTCTTCAGAGACACCCCCCCCCCCTCCCTCTACCCAGCAAAAGGCAGCACAGTGAATACTGTAATGGTCTCTAGAACATTAATACACTTCCAATTGATAAAAAAAGAACAGGCCAGGCTGCTATAGATCCCTACACAGACTTTGCACGCTATCAGAATACATCCCCTTAGTCACACATGCAGAACACAGTCAGACCCTCAACAAATACTGAATAGGGACCACAAACTAGAAATAGAAATATATAGACAAATATTAAACTGGAAACCCCAAGGGCATCTGGAAATCAAAAATTCCCAGGTACGGAAAGTGGGGATTCTGAAAAAATCCGTATTAGTTTTAATTAATGGCTGTTATTTGATATATCTGATTTGCTTCACCTACATCAAGGTTCCTGCACCCTGGCAGAATATGGAGTGGAGTTTTGAACACTAGCGTTTGAATTAAACTGGTGGGAAGAAAGTTTGGTCGCCATCTTCTTGGAACATCTATCTAGGAAGATTAAAGATGAGCTAGGGACCTCCCCACTTCACTAGAAGCCCTCATTGCCCTCACCTGCAAAATTGCTTATCTGTCACTCTTAGCTATTCTCATGCTACTCCTCTCCTCCATGCCCTTACCTGGCTTCCTGACATATTCCTGTCTTATTCCACTCATTACAAATCTACCAATAACCTTCAAGAAGGCAGTCTTCAAGTAGCGCTATAGAAATGTTAAGTAGATGTAGTAGTAATAGTTGTAATAGTAATAGTAGTAGTAGAAGCAGTAGTAGTAGTAGGGATTTTATTTGGTAACTAACAGCCCAATTTTCAAAACTGGGCTTAGGCCAAGTATAAAGCCACCTTAATTAGGAACCTTAACTTGGGCACATAAAGATATTGCAGCTATTGGGGGTGACCTAAATTATGCCATCTTATTTATGTGACAAGCGCTGCCCTGTTTAGGAGTCTTAATTTAGGGATCTTGCAATGTAAGGCACCTAAATTTAGGTGCAGAGCCCAGGAAAATAATTAAATTCAAAACACTAGGCACTGAACTCTTAAAGTCAGGCGCCTAGGGCTTTTCAACATCCTGACCTATGCAATTACTCAGCTTGATTACCTTGATTGAAAATTGTCCTCCATCACAGAGACTAAAGTATATACGGATCTTCTCCACATACATAGAAATAAAGATTCCCAACAGCAGAAAAAAGCCGGATTTTAAAAGGTGCTCCCGGAAGAGTGTTTAGGTTGGGGGAATAAACATGCATTAATTTGCATTTTCAAATGTACACATAGGAGGTAAAGAGTTATGCAGCTAAAGATTAGTACACATGCACATAAATAGCTTGTACTCTCAAAACTTCTATTTTATAAACATCAAAAGACATGCACCATTTAGGTTTGGCGCACACATGAATGCGTGTAAAAAAGGTGCTGCCTAGGAGTGTTCTGGTGCGGGGACCAACAGTTATATGTATGAGCTGCAATTGTAAAAAAGACTGACACGCATATATTTACAGCTGCTAATTGTCTTGCGAAAGTGTTATCAGACATGTTTATTATGTAGTATTGGCTGAATGGGAGGTCTGGGTGAACTGAAACATAGAAACATAGAAGTGACGGAGGAAAAGGACCTAATGGCCTATCCAGTCTGCCCAGCAAGCTCCCATAGTCATCAGGTTCCCATACTTATCAGTTACTCAAACCGCTAAGGTCAGGGCTCCTGTTGGCTATTGTTTGAGTCCAATTTCCTTCTCCCCCCCGCCTTTGAAGCAGAGAGTAATGTTGGAGTTGCATCAGACGTGTAAAATATACCAACTTACACATGTAAATCAGGTTTTATGCAAGCAAGTCCTGCTTTATTTTCACGCCTAGGAACGGTAACTTTCACAGCAGCACGTGGGCGTTCTTTGGCGCATGTGCGTCGGCACGTGCCCAGATAAGCAGCCATTTTATAACATGCGTGTGTCTATGCGTGCATGTTATAAAATAGCCTGATTGCACGCACATGTGCACCAATTTTAAGTGGCTGAATGCCTATGCATGTAAATTCCTCTATTACCATGCAAGTTGGGGAATTTTAAAAGGGGCACATGTCCACGCCATTGCCAGTTTCACCAGTTCATCCACCAGTTCACTCAGTTAACAGCTAGGTCCTTCAAAGGCCCCTGGTTTGAAATGCCGGCACTCCTCCAGTTACCTCAGACCCTTTAAACTCCTGAGAAGTGGCTTTCGTTTTAGCTTTTAACTTACTTCTCATCCCTAGCAGAAGTAAACGTACGCTGCAGGGGATCTGGGCACGCACCCAGGCTTGTATTCACGTGCACATCTTTTGGCCATGCCCCGTAACGCCCATGTCCTGCCCAGACCACACCCACGCTGCACCCCTTTTTGAAAACGTTTGACGTGTGCGCAGAGGGAGATACACACGCCTCTGGGCGGCTTTTAAAATTCAGTGGGCGCACATAAGTCTGACTTGTGTGTGTGTATTTCCCGATTTTGGTGTGCGCTGGGAATTTTTTAATTCACCTCAAAATATACACATATAGTTTTAAAACTGATGGGAAAAGAACTCATGTTCAATACATTGAAATGTCGCTTTCACTGCATTACATATATTTGCACATAAATATGTATAAGCGCATATGTTGCAGGGTAGACACAGAGGCCGATATTCAGGAGCCATTTATATGGATAACTGAAAAGTTATCCGTTTAAATAGCAAAGTGATGATATTTGAAGCCGTATGCAGCTAAACTGTAACATAAAACTCGTTATGTGGCTAGAATTTAGCCGCATAATTCCAGGGTGATCCGGGGGCAGGCCAGAAATGTTTCGGGGTGTGCCAGAGTTAGCAGCTTAACCAATGCAGCTAACTCTGGTAGCGCTGTAGGGCTGTAGCCAGGTATATTCAGCCGTTGAATGTCCATGCTAAGTTAGCTGGATAGCTTTATCTGGCTAACTTAACTAGCCGCTCCACAGCTGAATATCAGCACCAAATATTTTATAATACACACATATGTGATACATGTGTGGCCGACCCTTCGGTAAGTCACTAGATGGCCCTAGGTCCCTTAACATTGAAGGCTAGTAACAGCATAGTCAGATACTCCCTTCCCTTTTCAGTCTCTCCAAAGAGCTGACTGTGATTGGCTATCCCAAGGGCATAAGGTGGAGCTAAAGGTAGAGAGAGTGTGGTCATTTTGAGTTAGCTCTTGAAGAATAAGGAGCTATTTTTCCTTTCACCCTGTTGAGTTGGGCCCATTAACTCAATTTGCATTTAGAGGAGCTTCCTCATCACTACATTCCCTGTCCGATGTGGTCTGCCTCATTTTTGAGAGAGAGAGAGATTTTGGAAATTTTGATTATGTTTTGGATAATTTTTTATCCCCCCCCCCCAATCCTGAGGACAGGGGCTGGAGACCTGTGAGCTAATCCTTCCACTTCCTAGAGGAAGCAAGACCAGTGACAGCATTACCCAGCGAGGGATATTTTTTGTTTTACATTTTGGATTTTTCCCCTTTTTGTTAGTGTGGAGGGTTTTTTTTTTTGTTTTTTTATTTATTGCAATTTTTTAATAATTACAAAGCATATCCATCTTTGTACAGAAAAGAAAAGAAAACAACCATTTTAATCCAATCAAAATAAAATTCAAAGAAAAATACTTATTTCTATAGTCCCCTATATAACTGGAGGGGTGGGTACTTGGATACTAAGGAAGCTACGATTTCTCTTTACATTTTACAGAAATAGACATAAGAAAACTGCTCTTAACTTGCTATGAAACACCATTTTTTTAAACTAGGTTATTGGACCTTCAACAGGCGAGGATGTTACCATCGCTGTTTTATGGGAATTGAGCCACAATTTCAGTTGTCCAGGAGTCGTAAACACATATGTATTACTACCATACTTAATGATACATTTACATGGGTATCTAAGTTGATATGTAGCCCCCATCTCTCTAGTCTCCTTTTGAAATGTCAGGAAACCCTTTCTCCTTTCTTGTGTGCTTCTTGCCAGATTGGGAAAGATCTGAACAAATTGGCCCATAAATTTTTCCCCCATATTCTGGAAATAGTTCTTCATTATCACACTCATATCTTGTTCATAGATAAAAGAAATCAATAAAGTTGCTCTCTTGATGATCTCTACTGCAGATGACTCTAAAAAGTCAGTTAGATTTTCCAGGTCCATTTGATTCTGACTCATCCCTTCTTTCGTCTGATTGAACGGCAAAAAGTAGACCTTGTTAAGTGCTGGAATGCTTTCAAAAGGGATTTTTAATATTTCATTCAGATATCTTCGCAGAGTTAATCTTGGTTGCTCTCCCAATATTTTGGGGAAGTTCAACAGCCTTAAATTAAGCCTTCTCAGCCTATTTTCCAACAGCTCTGTTTTTCTATTTAAGGCAATACAGTCCTGGATTGTGACCGCTTGTACTCTCTGCATCTCTTTCATCTGAGTTTCAAATAATTGCATTTTATCTGACTGGTCCTTGATTCTTTTATCATGATCCTGAGTTACCATTTCCAGTTTAGAAGAAATTTGAGAAATCTGATTCATACAGCCTTGGAGGGCTAAATTTTGCTGAGCCATCAATTCCCATAGGGAGTCCATTGTTACCACCGGGGGTTTACTTGGAGGGATTAGCTCACCATGTTGTTCCATAGTCGACGTTAATAGCAAGGAAACATTTGAAGTAGGAATCAAAACAGCCTTACCATTGCTGGCTTCTTCAGGCTTCAGAATGTCCACCGACATTAGAGCTGTCTCTCCTCCTTGTAAGTTGGATCTCCCTCCGTCCAAGCCATTAGTGTCTGTACCCTCCATGGGCTCCCCTGAGCAAGTTGCTCTGGATATCTCCGTCACAGCTTTCACCGGCTGGCTGAACAGCATCGCTTGTGGAATCCTAGGAGTGAGGGGGGCTCAAAGATAGTTCCCCAGACGAAGCGGCTGCTTCCCTGCCTGTTTCGTCAGCGGGGCACGGCCCCTCCCGCTTTTGGTGGACAGGAGCGCACTCGATGGTTTTTTGTCCTGCGGGTAAGGAGGATCGGGAGGGGTAAGTCCTCAGCTTCCCCTTTCTCTTTGGAGGCATATTTAGTCTGGAAATTAACGTTAGAAAGAAATTCTCTGCGGGAGCTCTGAGTCAAGGCTGCATGCAAGCGGCCATCTTGACTCCACCCCAGTGTGGAGGTTTTTTTTCCCATCCCTCTTCACAATTTGGAGAAGGTAGATAGAGAACTTTGGTCAAGACTGGAAACATCAGACTTTTCTCCCAGAAAACTCACACAGAGTAGAAGGCGAGAATGGGACTGAAACTTCGAGACCTGAAGACTCCCAATCAGATCTCCACCCTAAAGGGATCAGGACACAAGTTGTGGGCAAAAGACAGGATTCAGGTAGGATTTTTCATGGCGTGGGGCTCCCCCCTACAATTCCCCAACTTGCAGGGGCTGTTTGCAGGTAAGAAAACAGTGGCAAAGCTCCTTCCCAGGAGCTAGGGAGATGGACACAAGCGCCCCAGCAGAGAGGCAATGTAAATAGTTCACATGCAGAGTTTCATTTGGGGAAAGTTTGTGGGACAGTGATTGGCGTTTTGGAAATAATCAGTAAACTTTATTTGAACATCCAGTCCGAGTCCCGCCTGTTTGTCCCTCAGGAGTATACTCAGCTGTGAGATACACACGCACACACTATAAGAAACACCCCATCACCTGGGCCACAAAGGATTTTCCTTCCCTCCGCAGAAAGAGCTCACTCCCTGGGAGATGCAGAAAGCAGGGGAAGGATGGAGAGAGCAGCCCCGAAGAAAAAATACTTTTATGACCTTAGGGGAAAGAGCAAACCCTCTGACAAAGGGTTACACTTGTGGGTTATTAAATACTATCGCAGATCTCTGCATGGCCATACTTGCATGTATATGGGGCCGCCCAAAGTTGTTTGAAAGTTACCCTCCTCTGTGTTTTGCCTCTTTTTGCTGCCTGCAAAAATAGGAGGTGCAGACTACATGGGCAATTGTGTGTCTGTGTGCACCTCGTAGGCAATTTTGCAAAGGGAAAAATGAGGCAGCTTTCCCTTTCAAAATTGGCTGCTAGGTCTGCGAGTGCAAAAGCACAGTACCTGAGAACTTTGCAACAATGAGAGCTATTGAATGTTACCCTCTCTCCAGGGCGGTTCTATAATGAGGCAGAGTGAGGCAGCCACTTCAGGTGGCAGAATTTTGAGGCGGCAAAAAAATGCCTCTTTCAGAGTGCCGCTGTGGCGTCCACCTGCCCCTGCCGCGGCTGCCTCAGCTCAGGCTGCTGGCGGCCGAAGAACGGAGAGAGGCTCGGCTTGGGACTGCCGCCAGAGCTCAGGCTGGTGGTGGCCGAAGACCAGAGAGTGGCCCCGCAGAGGCGTGGGCAGAATTAATTTTTGGTGTGGGTGCGCATGCTTCCCACCCGCGCACAGCTTCCGCTCCCTCCCCCCGCAAGCAGGAAGATTGGTGGGCCCTATAGCAGCAGGAGAGGCTGCTGGCCTCCTGCTATATTTGGACCGTATGGCCCACGATCTTCCTGCTTGGGGGGGGGGGGGGGGAAGGGAGCGGAAGCTGGGCGCGGGTGGGACTTCCTCTTCGCCATCGCGGGGATGAGATCCTGCGACGGCCTTGCAGTTCCAGCGCTCCTCTTCCGGTTACAGTTGGGTGGGCCTGGATCCAAATTGCCCACCAGGCCCAGCTGTGGCTACGCCACTGGCCCCATGTGAAAGAGAGACAGTTTGCTTATGTGTGTGCGCACTTGTGTGAGAGGCAGCTTGGGTGTCTGTGAGTTTGAGAGGCAGCTTGTGTGTATGTGCGCGTGTGTATGAGTTTGAGATGCAGCTTGAATGTGTGTGTGTGTGTGTGTGTGTGAGTTTGAGAGGCAGCTTTATGTCTGTGCTTGGGTGAGAGGCATCTTGTGTGTGATACAGCTTGCTTGTGTGTGTGTGTGTGAGTAGCAGCTTATGTGTGTGTGTGTGTCAGTGTGAGTGTGTATGAGAGAGAGAGATTGCAAGCCTGGGGGGGGGGGGTGAGAGAGCTTGTGTGAGGGTGCTTGGGGAGGTGTGAGAAAGAGCATTTGTGAGGGTGCTTGGGTCTTGTGAGAGAGAGCATGTGTGAGGGTGCTTGAGGGGGGAGAGCATGTGTGAGGGTACTTGAGGGGGGGAGAGCATGTGTGAGGGTGCTTTCGTGTGGATGCCAGAGAGAAGGTGCCTATGGAGGAGAAGAGGGGGAGCAGGGAGGGGGGGGGGGGGAACGCCGTCTCAACCCCCACCTCAGGCAGCAGTTTGCCTTGAGTTGCCCCTGCTCTCCCCCACCAAATGTACCCATATTTCACCCCCACTGAATAAGAACATAAGAACATAAGAAAATGCCATACTGGGACAGACCAAGGGTCCATCAAGCCCAGCATCCTGCTTCCAACAGTGGCCAATCCAGGCCATAAGAACCTGGCAAGTACCCAAAAACTAAGTCTATTCCATGCTACCATTGCTAATGGCAGTGGCTATTCTCTAAGTGAACTTAATAGCAGGTAATGGACTTCTCCTCCAAGAACTTATCCAATCCTTTTTTAAACACAGCTATACTAACTGCACTAACCACATCCTCTGGCAACAAATTCCAGAGTTTAATTGTGCGTTGAGTAAAAAAGAACTTTCTCCGATTAGTTTTAAATGTGCCCCATGCTAACTTCATGGAGTGCCCCCTAGTCTTTCTATTATCCGAAAGAGTAAATAACCGATTCACATCTACCCATTCTAGACCTCTCATGATTTTAAACACCTCTATCATATCCCCCCTCAGTCGTCTCTTCTCTCCGATCTCTAGATATACCCTTTCTTTTCTCATGCGTTCCTCTTGTCAATTCCTTCTTCTTCAACCCATTCTAAACAAACTTCTTCCATCTTTCAGGCTGTCTTTCTATGCCCACTTTCTTTAGAATCAGTTCCTGTCTGACGTTCAAAGCTTCTCTTCCCTCTCATCCTTTAAATCTAAGCTATAACCTCTTTTGTCTGGCCTTCACATAAAACTGCTGTTATTCACTAATATTTGTATCACCTTTAAATAACAACTGCAATTCTGCTTTTTTTAAGGTGCCTTCAATAAGGGTGCATTATAAAAAACCACATGATATGCTTGTATTGCTTTTATGATGTAGTTTTATATTTTATGAATAATTTGTATTATGCACAATATTATGAGATGTATTATGATTATTATAGCGTTGTTGTACCAAACTGGGCACATTTAGTAGACAAGCTTGTAAAAAAATGAAAGATAAGATTTGAGTTCTAGAACAAATTGTCTACTGAATGAGAAAATATATGCTGATAGTTTCTGTATACATAAAATGATTTTAGTAATTGTGTTAGTTTTGTTTTGACATGCTGAATCCATTGCTATCTGTATTTAAAATTTGTGTTGTACCCAATGACAGAGGATTTTGACAGTAATTAATGTTTCCAGTATCTAGATCCGTCACTCAGACAGTTACATCCCTCCGTTTTTATTGTTTCTATGGCAACAGAATATGCACTTTTTGTATACTGTAGATTGCTGAACACATTTATTAATATGTATGACTTCCTGGATGATTTCACATGTCCATAAGAAACGTGTAAGCACAAACAAGCTCCTCAAACAGAATTCTGATTTTTACCAAAAGAGAATTGTTACAAAGAAAATAGAAACCCATCTTCAAAACACACAAATTGTAGAATAAAGCAAGGAATGTTTAAATTTACTTCCTTAGCAAACTAAAACCTGGATTTATCAAAATGCACTAAATATCGCATGAATATCGCATGCGGTAAAAAAATGGGCATTTCTATGTAAATGAATGTGTTATCGCTTCGCAAAGGTAAGTATCGCATTTTGCGGTAATTTCGCATGCTGCGAAGTGACTTTGCATTTTGCGAAAACGTCATCGCATTTTGCAATGTTTTCAATATAAAAGTACACTTCCTGCACCTTCCCCTTTGAGGGTGTGTTAGTGGTTGGAGATTTTGGAGAGGTCGTTGGAGTGGTTTACATTTGATTTCTGAGTGAGTAGTGCTGTCTCTTTGTTGTCCTTTGTTTGCCTTTACCTTTTGTCTTGTGTCATATTTGTTGGAGTGCAAGTTTTGTTTGTCTTGTTTGTCTATTTCTGTGTGGAGGAGGTGAGGAGTGGTGGGAGTGGAGGAGTGGTGGGAGTGGTGGAGGTGAGGCGTGGTGGGAGTGGAGGAATGGAGGAGTGTTGGAGGTGAGGAGTGGGGGGAGTGGAGGAGTGGTGGAAGAGAGGAGTGGTGGGAATGAGGAGTGGAGGAGTGGTGGAAGAGAGGATTGGTGGGAGTGAAGAGTGGTGAAAGAGAATGGAGCATGAGAGGAGTGAGAAGAGGAGGAGGAGGAAAGGAGTGGCAGGGGAATGAGAAAAAGGAGTAGAAGTAGGGCCAGGGTTAGCAGCAGGGACAGGCAGGAGGGAAGGGAAAGGAGGGTGGGGGAGGGGGAGGGGGAAGGGGTTAGTCAGGAAAGAGTGGTGGAAGGAGCAGAAGAGGTTAGAGAGACAGGACAGAGGGGAAGGGATTTGCCAGGGCAGGATGAGGTGGGGGGGATGAAGGAAGGGGAGATGAGAGCTGGACGGAGCGTGGGGGCAGGGAGGACACCCGTCCGGGTCTGGAAGTGGCACCCCCCTCAGGCAGCCAGGCAGCACCCCACCAGAGCCTGCGGGCTATAAGATTCAGTACAGAGGAGAACGAGCTGCTCATGGCAGGTGTGCTGCGTAATTATGCACACTTGTTTGGCAACAGAGCAGCCAAGACCAACAAGGCAGCAAAAGTCCACCTATGGAATGGCATCGCCCAGACCACCAGCCGGCACAGTGGCATCCCGAGATCTTGGGAGTGGGTATCTCACAGGCATCGCGATGTAAAAGCCCAATTAAAATCTAAAGTTGCATCTCGGCGAAAGTATCAGCAGCAGACAGGTGGAGGGGCACCTTGTCCAACTGTCATAACTGAAATGGAGCAGAGGTTACTGGAGCGTCTGGGACCGGATGTTTTTGAAGGCTTGGAGCCGCGGCGGCTGGACACCTCACACGTCACGGCTGGTAAGTTCCCATGATCCATAAAGGCCCACCCAGCAACTGATACACACCGACTGTGTCACACACTATGTGTTTTAGCCATTCACAAGGAATAACCCAAACACAGTAGTGTTTGCCCACACAGAAATTGGCATTAGATCACTTTCAAATTTATTTATTTATTTATTTATTTGGAGATTTTTATATACCGCGGTACGTATAGATATACATCACCTCGGTTTACAGATAACAATAACTTAGCAACAGGCTTTACATATAACAGGTTATTCAGTAAGTAAACAATAAGTAAGCAACAGGCTTTACATAACAGTTTCTACAGTAAGTATACAATCAAAAGCTTCAGGTTTTACATCAATAACAGTTTCCAGAGACTAATCTATAGCTTCTGTAATTATAGTCAACAAAGAATGTTTAAGCACAGCATAATTTAGGCCATTAACCTGATGACGGAGAGATCCAATGTCAGTATCGAGACAATTCACAGAATAGCACAAAGGGAAGGCATGGAAAAGAAGAACAGAGGGATAGGTAGAGAAGAATAAACAAGGGGAGTAATAAGTACATGGCGCAGGGGTGGTATAGAAGTAGATATGTCAGATGTAGAAAAGAAAAACATGGAGTAGGAGAAAAAAATTTAATACAGGGAATACTGAATTTAATGTTAGTTATTGATTATTGATAGAAATCTTGTTCAAACAACCATGTTTTGAGGTTTTGTTTGAATGTTTTGTGGCAGGGTTCAAGACGCAAGTCCAAAGGCATATTGTTCCAGAAGTTAATGCCAGCTATAGAGAATGCACGTTCTCTTGTGGATACATGTTTAATGTGTTTGAGTGGATGCGAGGCTAATTTGGCTTGGTGGATATTTCTTATTGGTCTATTGGATGTGCGGAATATGAACAGATCTGAGAACCATTGCATCTCTTGGTTGTGGATTGGCATCAAAGGAGCACGTTGTGGATTGGCATCAGAGGAGCACGTTGTGGATTGGCATCAGAGTGGTTGTGGATTGGCATCAGAGGAGCACGTTGTGGAAATCCCACAACGTGCTCCTCTGATGCCAAATACCTTGAAAGCTTGCTACGCCATATATATTTATCTTGGGTTTTTTTTCTTTTCTGTTTCCACAGCTCGCCTTCAAGAACGTCCTGGTCCCAGCCATGAATTGCCAGGACCCAGCTGGCAAGGGGCAGGTATGAGCCAGGCCATACCATTAATGCAGCATGGCTTAGTGCTCGATGCCGAGACAGGTGGAGCAGGAGGAGCTGCAAACAGCGCAGGATTCTCTACCCTTCACAGGGCTTAATGCATGACACAGCAGGCTGGAGAGTAACTAGCAGCAGCACCCCAATACACTCTGCCAGCAGTCCAGGTATGCCAATATTGAGGCCTCATGCCCTATCAACACCATGTGGCCTGGCATCACCCATCAGCCCCAGCACCACCACCTGCAGCCGCCATACCACATCCTGATGATCCCATGACATCATCGCGACGCAATCCTGGCTCTTGTGAGCAGAAATCCGCAGCCTGCGTCGACTGCTACAAAGACAGAACCGCATCCTGCATCATGGGATTGCTGCTGGGTCCCAGGATGCTAACAGCATAACATCATCGATAAGTACCCTGACAAATATCATGAGCCAGATCTTGGAGCGCATGCCCTACCCCACATCAGAGTCTTCCTCCCTTGTGTCAACACCCTGCTGCAGTCCAGCACGGGCACGAGGCCGTAGGGGTCAGCCCTCTAAAGCCATGCCGCCTCCAAGAGGCAAGGGACCGCGTAGCAAGGGGCCATGAGGTGGAAGGGCATGGGGGACAACAGCCCTTCTCTCTAGCTTGTCAGCGTGGCCCTCCACAGAGTTCATGTGCCGTTAGGATGGAATTAAACAGATCAGCGTGGGCCCTCCACAGAGTTCATGTGCCGTTAGGATGGAATTAAACAGATCAGTGTGGGCCCTCCACAGAGTTCCTGTGCCGTCTAGATGGAAGAAAATGGATCAGCGTGCGTTTATCTCTTCTCAATTTCTCCAAGTGCTGGCTGCATGCCGCGGGGTGTCTCCTCTTCTCATCTTCTCCAAGTGCTGGCTGCATGCTGCAGGGGTGTCTCTTCTCATCTGTTCCAAGTGCTGGCTCCACGCTGCGGGGTGTCTCCTCTTCTCATCTGCTCCAAGTGCTGGCTCCATGCCGCGGAGTGTCTCCTCTTCTCATCTGCTCCAAGTGCTGGCTGCGGGGTGTCTCTTCTTCTCCAAGTGCTGGCTCCATGCCAAGGGGTGTCTCCTCTTCTCATCTGCTCCAAGTGCTGGCTCCACGCCACGGGTTGTCTCCTCTTCTCATCTGCTCCAAGTGCTGGCTGCGGGGAGTCTCTTCTTCTCATCTGCTCCAAGTACTGGCTGCGGGGAGTCTCTTCTTCTCATCTGCTCCAAGTGCTGGCTGCGGCGTGTCTCTTCTTCTCATCTGCTCCAAGTGCTGGCTGCACGCCGCGGGGTGTCTCCTCTTCTCATCTGCTCCACTTGCTGGCTGCGGGGTGTCTCTTTTTCTCCAAGTGCTGGCTCCATGCCGCGGGGTGTCTCCTCTTCTCATCTGCTCCAAGTGCTGGTTGCGGGGTGTCACTTCTTCTCATCTTCCCCAAGTGCTAGCTGCATGCGATAAATACTACATTAGCATAAACCACGCCCCTTTTGCTATCGCATGCGGTACTTACCGCATTTTGATAAATCCAGGCCTTAATTGGTTAAGGGTAGTAACCGCTGCAATAAGCAAGCTACTCCCATGCTTATTTGTTTACCCAGCCTATGCAATTTATTTATTTAATTTAAAGACTTTTATATACCGGTATTAGTGGGGGACGTCATACCGGTTTACATTTGAACATTTAAGCTTGGAAATACATATTAACAGGGAGATGAAACTGGGAGGGGGATAACAAGAGAGCAGTATGGAAAATATAGATTAAAAGAACAAAAACGAGAAAACCTTAAAATAAGGTATGTATAATCACATTGTGAGGAGCTTGTGGGTTGGCGGAAGGGGAGAATCTATTCTGGATATGCTCTTTTGAATCTATTCTGGATAAGCATAAGAACATAAGAACATAAGAAAAAGCCATACTGGGTTAGACCAAGGGTCCATCAAGCCCAGCATCCTGCTTCCAACAGTGGCCAATCCAGGCCATAAGAACCTTCCAAGTACCCAAAAACTAAGTCTATTCCATGTTACCATTGCTAATGGCAGTAGCTATTCTCTAAGTGAACTTAATAGCAGGTAATGGACTTCTCCTCCAAGAACTCATCCAATCCTTTTTTAAACACCGCTATACTAACTGCACTAACCACATCCTCTGGCAACAAATTCCAGAGTTTAATTGTGCGTTGAGTAAAAAAGAACTTTCTCCGATTAGTTTTAAATGTGCCCCATGCTAACTTCATGGAGTGCCCCCTAGTCTTTCTACTATCCGAAAGAGTAAATAACCGATTCACATCTACCCGTTCTAGACCTCTCATAATTTTAAACATCTCTATCATATCCCCCCTCAGCCGTCTCTTCTCCAAGCTGAAAAGTCCTAACCTCTTTAGTCTTTCCTCATAGGGGAGCTGTTACTTTCCCTTTATCATTTTGGTAGCCCTTCTCTGTACCTTCTCCATCGCAATTATATCTTTTTTGAGATGCGGCGACCAGAATTGTACACAGTATTCAAGGTGCGGTCTCACCATGGAGCGATACAGAGGCATTATGACATTTTCCATTTTATTCACCATTCCCTTTCTAATAATTCCCAACATTCTGTTTGCTTTTTTGACTGCCGCAGCACACTGAACCGACGATTTCAATGTGTTATCCACTATGATGCCTAGATCTCTTTCTTGGGTTGTAGCACCTAATATGGAACCCAACATTGTGTAATTATAGCATGGGTTATTTTTCCCTATATGCATCACCTTGCACTTATCCACATTAAATTTCATCTGCCATTTGGATGCCCAATTTTCCAGTCTCACAAGGTCTTCCTGCAATTTATCACAATCTGCTTGTGATTTAACTACTCTGAACAATTTTGTGTCATCTGCAAATTTGATTATCTCACTCGTCGTATTTATTTCCAGATCATTTATAAATATATTGAAAAGTAAGGGTCCCAATACAGATCCCTGAGGCACTCCACTGTCCATTCCCTTCCACTGAGAAAATTGTCCATTTAATCCTACTCTCTGTTTCCTGTCTTTTAGCCAGTTTGCAATCCACGAAAGGACATTGCCACCTATCCCATGACTTTTTACTTTTCCTAGAAGCCTCTCATGAGGAACTTTGTCAAACGCCTTCTGAAAATCCAAGTATACTACATCTACCGGTTTACCTTTATCCACGTGTTTATTAACTCCTTCAAAAAAGTGAAGCAGATTTGTAAGGCAAGACTTGCCCTGGGTAAAGCCATGCTGACTTTGTTCCATTAAACCATGTCTTTCTATATGTTCTGTGATTTTGATGTTTAGAACACTTTCCACTATTTTTCCTGGCACTGAAGTCAGGCTAACTGGTCTGTAGTTCCCCGGATCGCCCCTGGAGCCCTTTTTAAATATTGGGGTTACATTTGCTATCCTCCAGTCTTCAGGTACAATGGATGATTTTAATGATAGGTTACAATTTTTATTAAGAGGTCTGAAATTTCATTTTTTAGTTCCTTGAGAACTCTGGGGTGTATACCATCTGGTCCAGGTGATTTACTACTCTTCAGTTTGTCAAACAGGCCTACCACATCTTCTAGGTTCACCGTGATTTGATTCAGTCCATCTGAATCATTACCCATGAAAACCTTCTCCATTACGGTTACCTCCCCAACATCCTCTTCAGTAAACACCGAAGCAAAGAAATCATTTAATCTTTCTGCGATGGCCTTATCTTCTCTAAGTGCCCCTTTAACCCCTCGATCATCTAAAGGTCCAACTGACTCCCTCACCGTCTTCCTGCTTCGGATATATTTTAAAAAATTTTACTGTGAGTTTTTGCCTCTACAGCCAACTTCTTTTCAAATTCTCTCTTAGCCTGTCTTATCAATGTCTTACATTTAACTTGCCAATGTTTATGCTTTATCCTATTTTCTTCTGTTGGATCCTTCTTCCAATTTTTGAATGAAGATCTTTTGGCTAAAATAGCTTCTTTCACCTCCCCTTTTAACCATGCCGGTAATTGTTTTGCCTTCTTTCCACCTTTCTTAATGTGTGGAATACATCTAGACTGTGCTTCTAGAATGGTATTTTTTAACAATGACCATGCCTCTTGGACATTTTTTACTTTTGTAGCTGCTCCTTTCAGTTTTTTTCTAACAATTTTTCTCATTTTATCAAAGTTTCCCTTATGAAGGTTTAGCACGAGAGCCTTGGATTTGCACACTGTTCCTCTTCCAGTCATTAAATCAAATTTGATTATATTATGATCACTATTGCCAAGCGGCCCCACCACCGTTACCTCTCTCACCAAGTCCTGTGCTCCACTGAGAATTAGATCTAAAATTGCTCCCTCTCTTGTCGGTCCCTGAACCAATTGCTCCATAAAGCTATCATTTATTCCATCCAGGAACGTTATCTCTCTAGCGTGTCCCGATGATACATTTACCCAGTCAATATTGGGGTAATTGAAGTCTCCCCTTATTACTGCACTACCAATTTGGTTAGCTTCCCTAATTTCTCTTAACATTTCACTGTCTATCTCACCATCTTGACCAGGTGGACGGTAGTATACTCCTATCACTATAGTCTTCCCCGACACACAAGGGATTTCTACCCATAAAGATTCAATTTTGTATTTAGTCTCATGCAGGATGTTTATCCTGTTGGACTCTATGCCATCCCGGACATAAAGTGCCACACCTCCTCCCGGGTGCTCCTCTCTGTCATTGCGATTATAATTTGTACCCCGGTATAGCACTGTCCCATTGGTTATCCTCTTTCCACCATGTCTCTGAGATGCCAATTAAGTCTATGTCATCATTCACTGCTATACATTCTAATTCTCCCATCTTACTTCTTAGACTTCTGGCAATAGCATACAAACATTTCAAAGTTTGTTTTTTGTTTGTATTTTCATTCTGCTTTTTAATTGATAGGGATAAGTTAGAATTTTTTAGCTCAGGTGAGTGATAAACGAATGCACATCTCTAGTGTACATTGCCAGAGACACTGTGACTATGAAGGTGCTTAGAAAAGTGTAAAAAAATGATAGTAGTAGTACATGGAATGTGCTCTTTCATTGTTCAAATATATTTTATCCAAGCGAGCCATGTTTCCTGTCCATACCTTTGGGGCATGGGAGAATGCCATCTGACTTTTCCTATGAAAGGTGAATTAGCAGCACATTAACTCCCTGCCTAAGAAGTATCAAAGAGCATGGTGTGCTATGCAGATTCACATAGGTCTACAATACACCATTACGCTGCATGTACTGCCTGTATCAGTATATTATCAAGAGCTTGCTAGTTAATGACAAACAGCTTATGCAATTTGCCTATAACACTATTTACAGGTCACTACATTGTACACATGCCATTCTAATAATTGTTTGAGGTTCTGTGTACACTGGTTGAATACTCTTAAGGGGAATTTGTGCACACTCACAGCTGAAGCCTGATCAGTAGGCCTGACCATTTTTTCTGTACTATATGAAGCAGTATGGCACTGGCCATCTGCATACGCCCTTGCTTTGGAAGTGTGTACAGTAGGTATAAGGTAAGCCTTAGTTGAAACTTACTTTACACACCCACAAGGGAGGCCAGTACAGGCATGGGAGTCAGACTGTAGAGGTGTTCCTGATACACAGCAACACACCACTCCCTCTGCTACTTGCCACCTCAGCAGATGCAGTTCCACACAGTACTGACGTACTCCTGCTGTGCACTTGTGGCAATGTACTTTAGACTGTGTAAGAACACTCACTCCAAGCACAGCTAACTTGAACACAATGGTGGTATAATGTATTATTTTAAATACACTGATTTGTTAACGGGGAGCTCCAGGCGTTCTCCCAAAGTATACTTTGGTAAGTTGTTGCATGATATCGAAAAGATGAGCAATTTCATATGCCCCATACAGAGCTGGTGTAAGCTGATTATGTGTGCCCAGCAAATAGTTGGTGGTGCAAAAGGTGTTGTGCTGGGGGGAACGCTATGGCCATACCATGTGATCTGAAATAAATACATACATTGTACTGAGTGACAGCTTTTGCACAATCCAGGTGTCAGGATTGTTATAGAATGCCCATCCAGACACACAGAAAGGGAATGAGGCACCTTTCTATGTACATGCAGTGTGTGAAGCTGGATGTTGGGAACAAGGCTGTGAAAGGTATCTTTAGTGCAAGCAGTAAATAATCATTATTTACTGTGTCTCTCCAGGCTGCACAACATGCACACAGGCATGAGCCTTGTAATTAAGTATACAAGCTGCCAGCATAAATAGCTAACGGTATGTGAAAGGTGACTTGGCCAAGGTAAACATAAACACTAATTCAGGTGACTTAGTACAAACACTTGCGGCCCAACCCTTGTTGTGGTGCTCAGTACAAGCTGAGTCAATATACCATATGGTGCCTAACTACTTCATATGTCAGTATGGCCACTGCCACACCTCTGCACCTGCAAGAACAGCACATTTACCGAGTGATTTCATATTGAAATTTCATGGTAATATTTTGTACCATACTGACCCCAGTTCATAATGGGTCACTGTCAGAGGGCCATGAGCCCTCTGACAGTGACCAGAGAACTTCTACTACCTCAAAGCACTAAAAATGTTAATACTTTGAAAAAGACCTAGAACCTGATTACATGCTATACTCTTATGTAAAAACAGACACAAGGGCGGAAGGCCCAAAAGCTGAAGGCCCCGCACACAACAAGTAGCCAAGAGACCAAGGTGCACTCAGAACAACATAACCTACGTATCACGCTCATATATGTTAGCAGTACCCAGTACAGGTTGCTGTCCCTTCACAGATACATTGTCCAACGGTACTCTGTTAATGCCAAGCTTGTCAATATGGATGAAGCTGCTCATTATCAGCTTACTGTAACTTGTTCTCGGTCATTGGCACTCCTTCCTTCACAAACATTAAGTATAGCAGCATTCAGGAATAGGGATGTGAATCGTGTCCTCGATCGTCTTAACGATCGATTTCGGCTGGGAGGGGGAGGGAATCGTATTGTTGCCATTTGGGGGGGTAAAATATCGTGAAAAATCGTTAAAAATCGTTAAAAATCGAAAAATCGAAAAATCGAAAAACCGGCACATTAAAACCCCCTAAAACCCACCCCCGACCCTTTAAATTAAATCCCCCACCCTCCCGAACCCCCCCCAAAAAACTTAAATAACCTGCGGGTCGTTAAAAATCGAAAAATCGAAAAAACCGGCACATTAAAACCCCCTAAAACCCACCCCCGACCCTTTAAATTAAATCCCCCACCCTCCCGAACCCCCCCCAAATAACTTAAATAACCTGCGGGTCCAGCGGCGGTCCGGAACGGCAGCGGTCCGGAACGGGCTCCTGCTCCTGAATCTTGTCGTCTTCAGCCGGCGCCATTTTCCAAAATGGCGCCGAAAAATGGCGGCGGCCATAGACGAAAAAGATTGGACGGCAGGAGGTCCTTCCGGACCCCCGCTGGACTTTTGGCAAGTCTCGTGGGGGTCAGGAGGCCCCCCACAAGCTGGCCAAAAGTTCCTGGAGGTCCAGCGGGGGTCAGGGAGCGATTTCCCGCCACGAATCGTTTTCGTACGGAAAATGGCGCCGGCAGGAGATCGACTGCAGGAGGTCGTTCAGCGAGGGTTCCGGCGCCTCGCTGAACGACCTCCTGCAGTCGATCTCCTGCCGGCGCCATTTTCCGTACGAAAACGATTCGCGGCGGGAAATCGCTCCCTGACCCCCGCTGGACCTCCAGGAACTTTTGGCCAGCTTGTGGGGGGCCTCCTGACCCCCACGAGACTTGCCAAAAGTCCAGCGGGGGTCCGGAAGGACCTCCTGCCGTCCAATCTTTTTCGTCTATGGCCGCCGCCATTTTTCGGCGCCATTTTGGAAAATGGCGCCGGCTGAAGACGACAAGATTCAGAGCAGGAGCCCGTTCCGGACCGCTGCCGTTCCGGACCGCCGCTGGACCCGCAGGTTATTTAAGTTATTTGGGGGGGGTTCGGGAGGGTGGGGGATTTAATTTAAAGGGTCGGGGGTGGGTTTTAGGGGGTTTTAGTGTGCCGGCTCACGATTCTAACGATTTATAACGATAAATCGTTAGAATCTGTATTGTATTGTGTTCCATAACGGTTTAAGACGATATTAAAATTATCGGACGATAATTTTAATCGTCCTAAAACGATTCACATCCCTAATGTATGATACCTGTCAGTGAACTAATTATTCAGTGCTGTTTGCTATACAGTACAGTCCATTTTGTAGAAATACTTGTGCAATTTGTATAACCTGAATAACTATAGATTTTCCTTTTTAAAATAGGGGCTACTGCCTCTATGTCATACTCTATACTGTATTTACAAAACATGAGAAAAATAAGGCTAGGTCTTGGAGCAGATACTGGGGTGGACGCAATAAATGTGCGCAGAAAACCAGCGCTCAGTGATGAGCGCCTGCTTTCCTAATGCGCGCCCAGCCACTGATCCTGGGCTCGCTATCCAATATTAAAATGAGGAGTTGAGCTAAAAAGGAGATGCTAGGGACAAATGTGTGTCCCTGGCGCCTCCTCAGCATCAGGCACACAGGAGAGGTTGCTGTCAAGCCGGTTAGGAAAACAGATGCTGAATGCACAAGTATCCGTTTCCTCCCACGCCCGGCATATGCATGCACAAGATACATAGCCTGGACCGTGCATCTTGTGTGTATATTGGACGTCCCAAATTTTTTTTTTTTCAAAACATTTTTTGTAAATAAATACTGCTTTATTTGGTTCCTCTTACACAGTGGGGCGGATTTTAAAAGGAGCGCGAATAGCCTACTTTTGTTTGCGCTCCAGGCGCAAACAAAAGTACGCTGGATTTTAGTAGATACGCGCGGAGCCGCGCGTATCTGCTAAAAACCTGGATCGGCGCGCGCAAGGCTATGGATTTTGTATAGCCGGCGCGCGCCGAGCCGTGCAGCCTACCCCCGTTCCCTCCAAGGCCGCTCCGATTTCGGAGCGGCCTCGGAGGGAACTTTCCTTTGCCCTCCCCTCACCTTCCCCTCCCTTCCCCTACCTAACCCACCTGCCCGGCCCTGTCTAAACCCCCCCCTTACCTTTGTTGGGGGATTTACGCCTCCCAGAGGGAGGCGTAAATCCCCGCGCGCCAGCGGGCCTCCTGCGTGCCGGGCCGCGACCTGGGGGTGGGTACGGAGGGCGCGGCCATGCCCCCGGACCGCCCCGGGCCGTAGCCACGCCCCCGTACCCGCCCCCAAAACGCTGCCGACACGCCCCCGAAACGCCGCGACAACCGGGCCCGCCCCCGACACGCCCCCGACACGCCCCCCTCGGAGAACCCCGGGACTTACGCGAGTCCCGGGGCTCTGCGCGGGCCGGGAGGCCTATGTAAAATAGGCTTCCCGGCGCGCAGGGCCCTGCTCGCGTAAATCCGCCCGGTTTTGGGCGGATTTACGCGAGCAGGGCTCTGAAAATCCGCCCCAGTATCGCCACGATACTATTAGGAGGAATCACAGAAAGCAGGATTTTTCTTTTTTTCCAATGCTCCCTTGAGAGTGGTTGCAGTCCCAGGCTGGCGTAAAATTTGACGAGTTGCAAGGGTGCATTGGCTGCATGGAGATTTTTTTTTTTTAATTTCCTGTTTATTAACAAGAATAGCATGTACGGAAAACAGAGCCAATACAACATGCCACCGCATCCTGCCCCAAAGTGCCCACCCCAACAACATTTTGCTTTATATTTTAACATATCAGTTACCCCCAAATCCACCTCCCCTACCCACCCATCCCATTCCAGATCCCACAGGGTTAGGACTCATGGGAAGCAAGACACTCTAGTAAAAGATTATTGAGCCAATAAATTCCTTAACCTAAACCCTTGAGAGCCCGCCAAGATATAAAAGAACCCCAGTTTTTCTCTGCGTGTAAAATTTATTGGATCATGAGGATTAACTAATAGCCTCATCTACATGAATTTCTGTGTGATGAGTGCTATTAGCTACGCAGTGATTTGGATGCGTGTTTTAGATGCGCTAATCCCCGTATTGGATCGGGGGTTATGGACACGCATCCAAAACGTGCGTGTTAAGCTGTGCGCAGGGGCTAGCACCAGGTATGGCTTCGGCCCCATTATTTATGAACTGCAGTGCGAACCGGCCAGCTCCTAAGCAGAATCTTAAGAAGGACAGAAACTAGCACAGGGGCTCCAGCCTATACATTTTCCTTTATAAAACCAGAGCAAAACCACCTTCCTCCTCTCAACTCTCCATGCTACTTGCTGTTGTTCTTGCCTCCTGCGCTGATTGGCCTTGAGCCTGTCAGCATCCGTCTAGGCTGGAAGATAAAAGACCGGGCAGATGGCTCTTTTATCCTGCCATGGGAGTGAGCAAGAGAGTGATTCCAGATTGGGGACCTCATTAGTAAGCATTCTTCTTCCTCTTCTTCACCCTCTATGCCGTCTAAGTCTGTTCCTATTCCTGCCTCCCATGGTGATTGGCCCCATTCCCTGTCAACATCACTCTGGGCCAAAAGATCAAAAGACAGCCTGCCGTGAGTGGTGGGTTGCCATCAGCCGTGTGCCCCTTTGTGGGCCCTGAAGGACTTGGTGATCTGATGTCATTTCTAGTTCTTGCATGTGGAAATTAGTCTGGTTTGGGGACTTGGTGCACTATTAATTATTTAATTTACATTTTGTTAGTTATTAATTCTTTTTATGAAATTGTGTGTTTACATTGTATTTGTATTTCAATGCTTTGGGATCATGTATTGGTTTAGGAATTGTTTATATGTTTATGAACTGTATCTATACGAATTGTATTTTGGGTTGTTCTTTGGGATTGGAAAGACAGGACATAAGTGTAGATAAAAATAGAACAGAAGTAATTTTGAACTTTTTCAGGTGAATTTTCAAAGGAGTTACGCATGTAAATGTAATATACTGCTGCAGCAATTTTCAAAAGCCATTTACCTGTATTAAGTGCACTTAACACGGGCAAAACCTATTGACAATTCAATGGCATTTATTGTAGCAGTTTTCGAGAGCCCACTTACACGTGCATATCATTTATGCGTTTAAAATCCAGCTTTAAATCAGGCTCTTATTGTACTTAAGTGTCCAAAATGCTCTATTCGAGCAGACATTAGTAGAGTCAGTATCCCTTTTTTCATACTCTGAAAAAGATGGCTCCAGCTTACTTGGCCTCTGGAATATTGGGTAGTAATTGAGCCTTCAGGAACAAATTAAAATGGCTCGCATAATGAATAAATAATAAGGCTGCCATTTCTCATCATTATAACAGAATATTGTTGATGTCACTTTATTTGCACTGTACATTGATCTGAAAGAGGCCCACTAACAAGGGTTTCCATTAGAAACCTGAGATAGATCGTACAAACACACAGTTTTCTTGTTACGAGACCATTTCTCCTAGAAAATGAATTAGTTGTTCAGCCTCACAAATGCATTGCTTGGGCAAGATTGAATTATACCAGAGAGCTATAAATTTACATTCATGCATTTGCAATTAAAATGATTTCCTTTTATTTTGTTATAATTACTGTTGCTTCAACTTGATACGAAACAGCAAAATATTAGTGTTTGAAGGTAACTTGGCAATTGAACTTTAATTGTTCAGATTCCCTGTTTTGATCCATTTATTTAAAAAAAATTCTGTTCCACACAAATGCAGTAAAACTCTTCTAGACAGATTACAACTTTAAAAATAAAACATCGATATCAATATAAAAACAGCAGTAACCATATAAACAGTAACGTACTACATTCAACACAACAATAAAGAATTAAGAATGTCTACTCTGTAGAAAGCATCTTTCAACACAGAGCAAAATCTAAAACTGGAGCTAATCCTCCAGAGAAAAAGTTTGCTTTAAAAGAATAGGTGCATCCCTAATTTCTGAGAGGAGAGCATTCTAAATCAAAGGACTGGCACCAGAAAAAGTCGATTTTGAATATATTGGAGTAGAAGAGGACCAGAAGGCTCATTTGCATATTCTACCCAGCAGCCCCCAGGAAAGGACTCCAGTGATCACAGTGAGCAATCCAGGCTTTGCACTCCACAGCCCCAGCTTCCGGAGGCCCTTGCACCATTTGCAGCACAAGAGAACTGGAAGGCTCATCTGCATATTCTACCCAGCAGCTCCTGGGAGAGGACTCCAGAGATCATAGGACCGGATTTTCTAAACTACCGCAGCTTCTTGAATCCCGGCGCTAAGGGGGGGTAGGCCTGCAAAAGCCAGCAGCGATCGCACCTCCACGGAGCGATCGCTTCCAGCTTTCGCACCCAATAGCGCCATCGTAAAAAGTGCTGCGGGAAGGCGGGGCGAAGCTGGAGACCTGCCTCCTCCAACCCCAAAAGGGAAGAGACATGGCCCAAAAAGCTAGCGCGTCGCAGTGACATATGTTGCTGGAGCCGCGCAGGCAGGAAGGAGGTGTATCAGCCACTGCAGGTGCTCCTCCTACTTCCTTCCTGCCCGCCCTGCCCCGGAAGACAAATGTTGCCGGAGCCGCACGGGGAGGAAGGAGGAGGCGCGTCAGCCGCGTGGGTAGAAGAGGCGCTTCAGCCGCGTGCAGAAGAGGAGCAGCGGGGTCGGGAAGACTAGGGCCGCTGCAGAGCCCATCCTGTGGCAACCCGTAAAGAAGAGGCCCAGAGGTGAGAGAGAGGTGTGTGCGAGTATGAGATGAGTTGAGAGACTGTGTGTATTTGCAGAGACAGCATGTGAGAGCCTCTGTGTGTGTGAAAGAGACAGCATGTAAGAGTGAGAGCCTGTGCTTGAGCAAGGCAGCATGTGGGGGTGTGAGAGAGCCTGTGTGTGAGACAGACAGCCTGTGCCAGTGAGAGCCTGTGTATGTGTGTGTGAGAGAGAAATGCATGTGAGAATGAGAACCTGACTGTGTGTTTGAGGGAAGAAGACAGGTGGAGAGAAAAGAAAAAGAAAAAAAGGCAATATAAAAGGAAATGGCAAAAAATTAGAAAGGGAAGCAGATGTAAAAAAAAAAAAAAATTACTTTTTACTGATTGGCACATGTAATCTTTGGGAATGTGCAAGAGTAGCACTTTCTCTATGGCGAATCTCACAATGTACGAGATCAACATGGAGGAAGTGGAAACCCACGGGGCCTGCACAGAGGAGGCAGCAGAATGGGCTTCAGTGCCAATAGCAGCAATCAGCGCCTCCCCAATAGCCACGTGGCAGCAGTGGCAGTAATTAGATTAATTGTTTGACTCAGCTGGAGGTGACAAAGTATGAAGTGGGATGTGAAATCAGCTTGATCTGGTGGAGAATTAGGATTGCTGTTACACATGAACTGTATTTGGCAAACATAAAGGGAGCCAGGATAATCAATTGAAGCCTGCAGCTGAGGACTGATTCATTATGACTCATGTAGAAATTAGTGCATTTTCCAGATTAGTCTGCATAACACAATTCTCAACATTCAGCATTATTTCTGCTGCATAGAGTTTTATCTGAAAGGCTCTGAGGTTGTGAGGGAGCCAGTAAGAGTGAGAGCATGAGTGTGTATGAGAAAATCCAGGGGAGTAAGAGTGTGTGTGAGTGGGGGGGGGGGGGGGGGGGGAGAGAGTGTCTTACACCCTGAGAGTGTATCAGTGTCTGTGAGAGTGAGAGGTTATGGTGGGTATAAGAGCATGAATGTGTATGTATGTGACAGTGTATGTGTGAGAGAGAATGGACATGTGAGTATGTGTGAGAGAGAGAGGATAACCTCCTAATCCTCGACAATATCAGGGTGACTGGAAATCAAGAGCTCCCATGTATGGACAGCAGGGGCTTTTAAAAATCCTTATTAGTTTTAATTATTGTGTGTTATTTGATATATGTGCTGTTTTGAAATATTATTGGTGTTTGGGAAATTATAAAAATGTATATGATTTTAATTAATAGAAATTCTATTTATCAGTAATTTTAAAATATTCTTTTATTAGTATGGTTTTACTATTATAACTGATGCTTTATATTTCTTAATTTTATTGTTTTATGAGGAATGGTGGTTCTGTTTATAAATGTCATAATAAATAAGTATGCACTAAAATCCAACCCCATCCATAACCCCGCCCCCATATGACCAAAGCCCCACCCTCACCCCGCCCTCGCAGGGCGGGGCGAGGGGTCACCTCAACATGAGGAACTGTATTTCGGGGTCACGGCATTAGAAAGGTTGAGAACCACTGGTATAATCCTTATTTTTCTGGATGTGGCTTGTGCCACTCAATTGAGACACAGGCAATTTCTTATGTTAAAACCCCAAGTATTACAGTTAGGTGCAATGTTTTATTTAAAATATCCAGCTAAATGCCTAGTCAAATATTGCAATGTTAAATATCCCTTTTTTGAACCCACTCAATTGATTGCTTTTCTTTCTGATAAGGCTTCCTCCAAGATTGTGTGATTTTTTTTTTTTTTTTTTTCATCCTTGAGCTAAGTTGGGTAGAAGCCTCTAAATGATTATGGGCTGGTAATTCAATGAGCTACCCCATATATTTCTTGCTTTTTCTTTTGATTGTCTTTGAATTGTGGCCCTCCCCTTCTGAATATTGTGGACTTTTGCGTATTTCCTTATGTTTATAAATGTAGTAATTGCTGTTATTTTCTATTATTGTACACTTTTCTTAACAAGAAATATATTCTTGTTTTGTTTAAATATGATAAAAATAAAGTTTAAATAAATTATCTGGTTTGGTGCAAATATATATTTGTGCATTTTTTTACACGAGTGCACATGTTCCCAGGTACATTTACATGAATTTTATAACCTGCGTATATCATATATGTGCAGGTTATAAAATACCAGAGCAGTTTTGCATGCTCCCATATTATATATGCATATATAGGTGCACGATTTAAAGTTATCCTCCCTGTTTTTAAACTCTTTCTTCCCCTTTTTTTGGCTGGCATGTCAGGAGGCACCAGAAAGTTATAGGCATGACCATAAGAAGGCACTTCCTGTTTTGAACCCAGCTTCTCTATATCTCAGCATGCACCTTGCTGACTAATCTCAGAGCCTGGCAGTGGGCTCTGATAGGGTCTTCATCTCAAATGAAAGCAGAACATTCCTTTCACAGATTCTTAGAAAAGAAAGGAGGGGAGGATGGGTGAGAGAGTTCATGTTTTGTTTGCAGAATGTATCCAGCAAATAAACACAGTCTCTGTAAATAGGTCAAAAGTGCACTGCAAACAAAGGCACAGTTAGCGTGATGTCCATTTTAGATTTGTGGTCCTGCAGAATGGGAGGAATGGGGTTGGACAAGGCACACGGAAATGATTTAATTGCACCACAGAAGGTGAAAGTGAAGATGTTATTCAAAGAAAGATTTCCATGTCTAATGACTGTCCTATGTATCAAGGGGAGGAGGAGATGTTCTGTTTTTGTTTGAGAGGATCAGCAGGACAAAATCATTTTAAGGCTTTTACTGCCTGCTAATAAGCAATTGTTAATTACCTGGAGCTTTCAAGCAGGTTTAAATGAGGATTCTATTAATGCTGGTGTCTCTTTAAGAGCAAAATAACAGAAATTCACAATCTAACAAGACTATAATCCAGGTATTCCCTGCTGGGTGGAGTCAAAAAATCAGATAGAAATGAAGCAATACAACTGGGATTTACGAATAGCAAAGGCATCGATATCCAGAATATGGACGATCAGAGAGTAGGATTTTCTGGCCTGCCTCTAGAAAATACTTGCAGGCTGATAGAGAAAGGTGCGTTCGGCTAAGGGCAGATTTCTGCCTGCACTTCAATGCGCATTTTCTGTGTGCAAAACTTAGTGCTGATGCAGCAAGCATTTTTGTAGACAGAAAATTCATTTTTCTAAATGGGAATACTGTTCAGTGCCCTCGCATGGAAATCCCATGCAAATGAGGGCATTAAGCAATACTCCCCAATGCAGAGAGACTGCATCTGGCCTGTGTACCTTTTTTAGTGCTAAAAACGTAACGCCGGGTCAGAACTGGAGTTAAGTTTCCTGCTCTACCGTGCTGGCACTTAAAACCCCTAACAAAGGGGGGGGAGGGAAATGTTTTTAAAAAGTTTTAGAATGTCTGCAGATAAATACTGACTTATCCGGGTAAATGGCAGTCACCCACGACAGATAGCCAGATAAATCATTATTTATCTGACTAAATTGCAGTGGTTGCTGTCACTTATGGCCTGTCAGGGATACCACCCCCCACCTTTCCTGAGTTAAAATGTGTTTTGGACTTGTGCCAAATGCACATTTTACTCTAAATGCTCTTTTTTAAATTTCCAGTGCATTTGCATATCATTAACTTACTGTATTGGGAATTTAAAAACAATTAAACTGGGCATTAAAAATGTGCGCTGATAATTAGCACACAGTTTCTTAACGCCCCAGATTACTGTATCGGCCTGTATGTATTTCCCAAATCCCTATTTGGAACGTCGACAGACTAAAACTACCCTTACGCTTCCACACGTAGAATAGCACAAATGAAAACATTTTCAATTTGTAAACAGGATTAAAATACCAAATCAGTGGGCTATCAACTGAGAATTTTAAGAAAACAAAGGATGATTCTATGCGTGTGCTGGATCATCTGAGATAGTCTATAAGGTTTCAGTTAATTTGAGAAATAATCTGACAGAAATACTGACAAAATTCTAAGATGAGAGGCAGGAGACATAATAACCAGGTGCTCGAGGTACTGAATCTGTCCATGCAGGCAACAGACCTGCAACAATATTGTTGCATCCACCTTATGGCAAATTTTTCTGCAGTCTCAGGATTAAGATGCTGTTCAGCAAACAAATATACATTTCTTTTCTTTGTTTGCTTGCCAAAAATCTCTCCCTGCAGCTGTATTAGATTCATTAACCTCTCCAAAGCTTCCTGTCTGTCTTTTCAGACTTTTCTTGAGCATCTGGAAAAATACTATTTTTAAAATAACAGTTACACACCTTCTTTTCCTTTCCCTGGGGATCCCCTATTTTATAATATAGAACAATCCTTTGTAACTGCTTCATTCTGTGGAGTCCCAAAGAATTGTTTAGGCCAAGCAATCACTGCTACCGTTTACTACCATTTGATAGTTGTGAAAAAGGACTGAAAGTACACTGAAGGCATCTGCCATACTTCAGGTATCTGAGTGGAAGAATGCTCCAGATTCAGAAGTAGAGAGAGCTCCATAAATCCTGTTTCTGGGTTCGCATGAGTACTGACCAAGATTTCTCAGTGAAGCAGCAAGAGAAATGGTCAGCCTGTCCCCAAATACAGGATGAATTTCATTTTACAGCTCTCCATCATCCCCAAAAAAGAAACTAAAACAGCACCTAATTATTGTTTTGTGTGTGAGGGTCAATAGTCAGAAGGGTTTGTCCAGCTAAGTTCTGGAATTAGTCAGACAACCTGGGTTTAAATATGTACTCCCACTGACCAGATAAGGCCTAGATTTATCAAACTGCGGTATGTACCGCATGTGATAGCAAAAGGGGTGTGGTTTATATATGAGAGAGAGAGAGAGAGAGAGAGAGAGAGAGAGAGAGAGAGAGAGAGAGAGAGAGAGAGAGAGAGAGAGAGAGAGAGACTGGCCATAAGAGCATATCCTGTAGATAGGTATTTGTATCCCTAGGATAGGCCCACCTAGTAACTCGAGGTGGGGATGAGGTAAGAGTGTAGGGGGTTAGGGGCCGCTTTCACATTGTACATGACACGTACGAACAGAACAGTGGTCTCTTGTGAAGATTAGCTGGCCTTCGGAGTGAGGAAACTCACTCCAAGATGAGATTTGTGCAATGTTCTCTCAACCTAGCTTGATGGACTCTCTACCTGGGTAACCTCAAGCTAGGTTGAGAGACCCTTGCCCAAATCTCATCTTGGAGTGAGTTTCCTCACTCCGAAGGCCAGCTAATCTTCACAAGAGACCACTGTTCTGTTCGTACGTCTCATGTACAATGTGAAAGCGGCCCCTAACCCCCTACACTCTTACCTCATCCCCACCTCGAGTTACTAGGTGGGCCTATCCTAGGGATACAAATACCTATCTACAGGACATGCTATCATGGCCAGGCTCTCTCCCCCTCCCCCTCCCCCTCCCCCCAGCTCTGGAGCCTTCAAATCCTCTGAAAGAAGCCATACAGGACACATCACAAATGGAGATAAACCCTTTCCACAGGGTCACAGCCACTATCACACCGCCTAACACATTTGAAAAAGGTGTAGCTAAATATCTGCATGATACTCTTCGCAGGGAGCCTAACCCAGCCCACTCTCCACCCCTACTCCTCCCATTTTTGGAATTTGCATCGCACCATACGATATGGTGCGATTGCATGCGGTAAACCCGTTTTCGCATGCGTTAAAGGCCTATCGCATGCGAAAATGGGGCTTTTCGCATGCGATAAGCCCTTAACGCATGTGAAAACGCCTTACCGCATTTTGAAAAATGACCCCCTTAGCTGGATAAAAAAGAGGCTATGTGGGGTATTCTAGGGACAGAGCTTCAATTAACTGGGTAGTGCTGAATATCAGTGTTACCAAGCTAAGGCCTGGATTCATTATCCATCACTGAATGATGAATCCAGCGAAAACGGGGGGCGGGCCTGCGAAAGCCCGCAGCCTTCGCACCACTGCAGTGTCTTCGTTGCCACTTTTGCACCGAATAGCGCCACCGTGAACGGTGGCGCTATTCGGTGCACTACTGCCGATGATAACATTGGTAACGTTTTCGCTGGCAGCAAAGATACCACAGACTCCTCCCCCCCTGCCCCGACTCCTCCCCGCCCCCTAATTAGCATTATATCACATGCAATATGGCCTTAACGCCTTAACGCAATATGGCCTTATCATGTGCGTTAGGGCCCTAACGCACATGATAAAGCTTTAGTGAATGACCCTATAAGTTTAGCTGGAATAGGGGCCAATGTAATAAGACCCGTGGTGAAATTGGCACTATTTTTCAGCACATATTTTTTTTAGCACGCGCAGCAAAAGCAGGCTCCTCCATGGAATGTAATAAGGAGTCGGCATTCAAATGAGATATGTGCAGAAAATCTGCGCAAAACATAAATCCGCACAGATATGCACGCTACCACACACTAATGCCAGCGTGGCTCTCTCATTACCTATGAATAATTAATTTCCTCCTTTGCATGGCATTAGCATGGACTCGTACTAAACCAGCCAAGGCTTTTTGGGCATGTGTGTGTTTTTTCTGCGCTAACTGGGTTATTACATACACGGGTAAGATCAGTGTAGGAAAATGCACATAATAACACGCAAAAAAAAAACCAGCAGCAGGACTACCGCAGCTTATTACATTGGTCCCTAAGTCTGGTCATGTGAAAAGCAGTCCTGAAGTTATCCAAGTCTGTGTACCCGGAAAACTTTAACCTTTACTGGCTATATTCAGAATATAGCTGGTTAAGTAACGCAAACCCCCCACCCCACCAAAAAAAAACCCAAAACAAGCCTTCTGGGCTAGGAGGCCTGATTTCCTCCCTCCCCTCCCCAAAATTCTCTCCAATCCCAAAAGAAAGGCAATAATTTATAGGCCTAGAAACCTGAGTGCCCTCTCCCCACCAGATTTGAAAAACCGAGGCCAGCTCCAAGCCTCTTTCTAACTCTCTTCCTGCCCATCCACAATGCCTATCACCACCCTACTGTTGCGATTCTGCTTGTGGGATAAGCCCACAAGCCGCCTCTCAGCTTGTTCGCAGCCTGGAGGCCACTGCCATTGCAGCTGCCGCCGCTGTCCACTCAAGCCAGCCACTCCCAACTTCGCCGCTGCTCCTTCCGCGGCCCAGAGCCACCGCCATCAGCTCTCCTGCGGCCTGAGCACCGCCCCCGTCCATCTTCGCCCCCGGGAAGCTGTCGCCATCGCTGCTGCTGCGACCTGGGAGCCACCACCGACCAGGCCTTCCACGCGGCCTGCGAGACACCGCCGTCCTTCTCTTCACGGCCTGGAGACCGCCACCAACTCCGCTGTTTCTTCGCGGCCTGGATCTTCAGTTCCAGCTCTTCATTCCAGGAGTCCATGATCCCTCTTCACTTCTTCAAGGCACTCTGTTCTTCGTTGGTCCTCCTCTTCGTCCATGGTTTTTGAACCTCCGTTGTCTTCTTTGTTCCATGTTCTGGTCTCTCAATGGATCCGTCCTCCTGTCTTCAGATGTCCAGATGTCTCCATGTCTTCTGATGTCACCATGTCTCCAGATGTCTTCCCGTCTTCAGTTGTCCTGATGTCTCCATGACCAGATGTATCCCTATCTCCGGATGTCCTGATGTCTCCTTGTCTTCGGATGTCCAGACGTCCCAGTCTCCCGATATCTTCATCCGTCATGTTCCAGTTGTCCCTGTGATCCTCCTCTCTAGAAGTCCCCTGATGTCCAGATGTCCCGATGTCCCAAGTTACCGGTGTCCATTCATATCCGATGTCCTACATTCCAACCTTGATGTTCCAAGTCTCGCTTCTGATGTCCTTTGTCAGGTTCCGAACCTGAAGTACCATCAGTCCTTAAGTTATGGGTTCAACTCGCTTGCCCCGGACCTTGTCTTCAGCTGACCTTCCTGGGAGTAAATCCATTTCTATCTGGTGTCTGAGTTGGTGACTGGAGCCCTCTTCTGGCAGGATCTGTCTTCGAGCACTGCCCGGATTGCTCCTAGTCCCTGAGCCTCTGTCTTCGTCTGAGTATCCTGAGACCTTATCCTTGTCTGAGTCTTCCCCAGTTCCAAATCCTCATTGGAGTATCCGGAATCCTTGCCTGACTCTCTACAACCCACTTCTGATCTCCACCTACGTCTGAGAGTCTTGCGTCTGAGTTCCAAGTCACCTCACGTTCTCGTCACGTCTGAGTTCCAAGCCACCTCGCATCTTCATCTTGTCTGAGTCTTCAAGCGTCCTCGTCTTGTCTGAGTCCCAAGTTCCATGTGTCTTCATTTCATCTGAGCCTCCGAGCTTCCTTGCCTGTTTCAAGCCATCAGCCTAGTCCAAGGCCGAGGTCCTGTCTTGTTCCAAGCTCCAGTACCATCGCCTGTCCTCGACCTCTGTCTGTCCTGCCGCATCTGCCGCTACCCAGTGGCAGGTCTGAAGGGCTATCGAGTGGATGAAGGGCTACTCCAGAGACCAGCATTGTGTTGTTGGGTGTCTACTGGTGCGTACAGGTTCGGCAAAGGTTAGGGCGGTGGTCAGCCTGCTCCTCCCATACTGGGACACGTCTTGCCTACTGCGGCACTTCTATGGAGCTCCTCTCTGCAGTCG
Source organism: Rhinatrema bivittatum (assembly GCF_901001135.1). NCBI lineage: Eukaryota > Metazoa > Chordata > Amphibia > Gymnophiona > Rhinatrematidae > Rhinatrema > Rhinatrema bivittatum. Next base: position 101,945,082 of record NC_042618.1, read on the forward strand.
CGTTGTGGTCCATGGGCACACATCCCCCCGGAAACGGGAGCGCTCCTTAGCACTCCCTCCCACAGATTCCAACACCTACCACCACATCTAGAACTCCCCAAACCTATAAGCCCCCAGGGAACTTGATATAATCCTAGCGCTTCTGGTGGTGTCCAGTATTGCTGTCATAAGAACATAAACATGGCCAAGCTGTGTCAGATCAATGGTCCATCTAGCCCAACGTCCTCTCTCTGACAGTGGCCACACAATCACTAAATGTAAACCCGAGTTCATCTAAGTGCTCCCTAAAGATCTATAACAGTGTGAAGCCACTTTGCCTCCATACAGTCTCTAATATTCATTTATGTCCTTATCTTCCACAAATGCATCCTTTTAGCCTTTCTTCATATGAGAGATGCCAGAATCCTCTAACCATTCTGGATGCCCTTCCCTTCTTGAACTCTGCAACATCATTTTTGGGATTGGGCAATCAAAACTGTACGCAATACTCCAGATGTGGTCGCACCAGAGTTTGGTACAGAAGCATGATAATATCTTCAGATTTGTCATCGACACCTTTCTAAATTATTCCTAACAAAAGGTTGGCTGCTGCGGGACACTGCACCAATGGTTTCAGCATGTAGTCTACAACAGTTCCAGGAGCCCTTTCTTGATAACAGCTTTCCAGAGTGGATCTTTTTCTCCTCCAAAGTGCATCACTTTGCACTTGTCTTTATTAGATTCCATTTCCCAATTTTTCTAGGTCCTCCTGCAGTTTTACACAATCCGCTTGAGTTTCTGTGAATTTCACAACCATGCTCATTATTCTGTCTTCCAAATCATATATAAACCACTGTGTACTCCCCTCCAGTGTGAGAACTGGCCACTTAGTCCCTTTTAGTGCCTCCTGTTTTTTTATTCAGTTACTGATCCATGAATGTACATTGCCCCTTATCTCATAGCCTATCAGTTTTCAGAGTAATCCCTCATGTAGTACTTTGTCAGATGCCTTTTTAAAGGTCAAATGCACAACGACTGGTTCACCAGCATGCTTGTGCCTGCTTACAATTTCAAAGAATTCTAAGAGATTTATGAGACAAGACATGCCTTCCCAAAATCCATGCCAGCTATTCCTAATTATACTATTTCCAACTATGTGCTTAACAACTTTGTTCTTGGAATTGTCTCCACCATCTTACCCGGTATTCATGTCAGGCTTACAAGTCTCTAATTTCCCAGTCCACCCCCTCCAAAATTCTTTTTAAAATTGGAGTCACATTGGCAACCTTCCATTCCTCTGGTACAGCAGCTGTTGTTAGTGACAAATTGCAATCAGCCAGTGTTTACAATTTCTAGTTTTAGTTCTTTTAGAGCTGATGTGGATTCCATCTGGCCCTGGGTGTTTCATACTGTTTAGCCTATCTATAATTCTTATTTCTTCCTGCTCCACAGTGATGTCATATAGCATTTCAGAGACATCACCTCTAAGGAAGGCCTCTAGTTTGGGAATTACCCCAACATCCTCCCTGATGAAGACCAATGCAAATAAATCATTCACCTTGTCTACTATGGCATTCCCATCTTTAATAAACCCTTAAACCCTTGATCATACAGAGAGTTGACTGCCTTCCTCAATGGTCTCTTACTTTTCATATGCTGGAAACAGGCCCAACACGATCAGGTTTGCACAACGTTGTTAGAGAAAGTGGACCCTTAGCCCAAGGCGGGGTTGGTGCAACTTGCAGGGAGGGGTCATGGCAATGAGAGATAAGATCCTTAGAAAAAATGAGGATGTAGTAATGGTACACCATGACACAGGTGTAAAGAAAGTTTCTGAAGATGTCATCCATCATCTTTTGGAACACTGCCAGGGCATTATATAGTCCGAACGGCATCACAAGGTACTCATAATGCCCATCCCTTGTGTTGAAGGCCGTCTTCCATTCATCATTGGCATGGATGCAGACTAGATTGTAAGCCCCTTGGAGGTCCAATTTGGTAAAAATTCTCACCCTTGCAGGCAATCGAACAATTCTGAGATTAAGGGCAGTGGGTATTGGTCCTTTTTAGTAACTGCATTGAGACCTAGATACAGATGCAGGGACAGAGCCTCCCATCCTTTTTGGAGACAAAGAAGAATCCTGAACCAGTTGAAGATGTGGAGGGATGGATGAACTCCCTGTCAAGATTTTCACGGATGTACTCACTCCGACATCACCTTCATCTCTAGAAGTGAAAAGGGTATACCTTGCCACGAGGTGGATTGGTGTCAGGAAACAGATCGATTGTGCAGTCAAAGTCCCTATGAGGGGGTAGAGTCTCTGCCCTCTTCTTAGAGAAGATGTCCAAGAAATCTGCGAACAGTGAGAGAATGCCAGCCACTGTGACTGCCATGGGAAGGCATGGTGGGACCTCAATGTTTTCTAAGCAAGAGTCATGGCAGTTGGGACCCCCAATTGGAGAACTGAAGGGAGGTCCAATTGAACTGTAGGGAATGGAGTTGAAGCCAAAGTAGTCCCAGAGCCAAGGGGTGAATTGCTTGCTCAATGGCATGGAATACGATCTGTTTGACATGTACAGCGCACAGGGTCAGTAATGTAGTAAGTGTAATTCTACCAGGTAACAGATCTCCATGAATGGAGGAGATTACTAGTGGAATCTTCTTGGGGATGGTTGGAATGTACAGGTGGTACACCAAGGCCTTCATGAGGAAGTTCCTACCCACGTTGGAGTCCACGAGGGCCAGGATGGAGAAACACAGATCAGCCATGGAGATGATTACTGGAAGCATCAGTTGGAGAGCTGGAGTCATGAAGCCTAGGGTCAGCCTCCCACTGGACCCTAGGCTCGGGAGTTTCCCAGTCTGATTGTGCACTGTGTTTTGCGATGCCCTGGGCCGTCACAATAGAGGCATAATCCGGCCTAACGACTCTGTTGGCATTCCTCTGGTGATAGGCAACCACGTCCCCAGCTTCATTGATTCCTCTACAGTTCCAACTGTGGGCGGAACCAAAGTGGGTGGCATCAGTGATGGTGGAGAGCGGGAGCTCAAGGTGATGAACCTGTGAGGTGGGCGAAACTCCTGGGCACCCTCCTGGAGGCGGCAATCTGCTCTGCCAGCCAGGTTGATGAGGGCCTTCAAGGATTCCAAGAGGTCTCGAGCATCCAGCTCGTCCTTGATTCAAGAAGAGAGCCCTTCGAGGACAATGGGATGCAGGCAGTGCTTCCTCCAATTGATGTCCGTTGCTATGGTTCGGAATTTGATTGCATAATCTGTTGGGTACCAATTCCCCTGGCATAGGTGGAGGAGGTCCACACTGGAAACAGCCTGGCGGCTGGGGTAATCGAAAATCTTTTTGAAGGAGGAGACGAATTGCTGCAGGTCTTGAAGTAGGTCAGAGCAATTCCAGAGTGGTAATGCCCATGCTAGGGCCTTATGATCCAGATGAGAGAGAATGAAAGTGGTCTTGGTGGCTTCTTCTGGAAATAGAGAAGGTTGGAGCGAGAAGTGCATGTAGCATTGATTAATAAAGCCCTGACACTGCTTCGGATCCCCAGCATAATGGGAAGATGCCAGCAGAGGAATAGAGAGGCATCTTGGAGCTGCAGGAGCATAGGGAATCGCTACTGGCAGCAGCAGTGCAACATGAATTGCTGTAGCATCCACCCGGGCATTGAGACATTCCATGGAAGCTGCCAGAGCCTTGAGGAAGCACTGCTGTTCCTGGATCTTGTGGGCTAGTCCAGGAATGGCCTGAAAAGCAGTGGCCTCTGCGGGGTCCATGACCTTGGCAATATGTTATGGAAGTGGATCCTTAGACAGAGGCGGAGTTGACGCAACCTCCAGGGAGGAGCTCTGCAGGTCCCCATCATTGGTAGGTGGAAATGTCCAAAGCAAAGGCCCAACAGGAGCTTCACCACTACCAGCCCTCATTCCCCTTGGTTGAGCCCTCGGGTACTTGAGCCGGCTGGGCTTAGGTGGGGGCCTCCGTGGAGAAGAAGATCCGAAGCTTGGCAGATGAGCCAGGCCAATACAGCAAGATGCAGTTGGGTCAGGCCACAAGCAAGACAGGCAAAAGGCAGCAGAATCTGGACAAGGCAGCGGTCGAAGACAGGCAGAGTTCAATAAAGATGGAGTACAGGTGGTGGTCAATGGCAGGCGAAGGTCAATTTATTTATTTTATTTATTTGTTTTTATATACTGAAGTTCGTAGAAAACATCACATCGGTTTACAATATAATGATATATATATATAACACAATTGAAAAGATGTACAATTAATTACATAGTTAATTAAAAGAAACAGGATAAAATACACAAAAAAGAAAAAAGTTTTAATAAAAAGCATCTTAAGAAAGCAAGCACTAAACTAGATAAAATAAAACTATCTAAGTTAAAAGGTATCATATATAACAGATGGGCTCTGATTCCTGAGGGTAACATAGAGTCCACTATGACTTAGGGTCGGGGTAGAGCTGCCATGTTTTGATTAGGCATAGGCTTGCTGGAATAGCCAGGTCTTTATTTTCTTCTTGAAAATTTGGAGGTTCACTTCTAATCTTAGGTCCTGTGGTAAAGAATTCCATAAGTGAAGTCCTGCTAGGGATAGAGCTCGCTCTCTTACAGTATTTAGATGTGCTAATTTGGGAGAGGGTATAGATAAAGTGCTATTGCTTGCTGAGTGCATGTTTCTTTGTGGAGTGTGGAAATGGAGGGCTGCATTGAACCATTCAACTTTGTCATTGTATAATGTCTTATGAATTAATGTTAAGATTTTGAAGCGAATTCTATGTCAGGTCCAGTCCAAGGTCAGCCAGAAGATCAATCCAAGAAGGATGACTTAGAAGAGGAAGACAAAGGACCACAGGACACGAGGAGATGCTGAAGACAGGCGAGGGGAGACTGTCCACAGATGAGGAGATCCAAGGGCAGATCAACTGCAGGAAACAATGACGGAAGACACGGACTCAGGAACACCACAGTGGAGTCAGGAACCAAGAAGCAGGATCAGGAACAGGAATCAGGGACACTGGCAAAGCACTTCTCCAGGAGGAGTTGACCTATTGCCAAGACACTGGAGAGGCATCTGGAGCAGCTTTATATAGAAGCCAGCCAGTAATGTCATCCCGTCAATGGCCCTTTAAATGTGGGGGAATCGGCCGCATGCGTTCCTAGGGAAGCAGGAGGGGTTGCTTCCCGGAAGGTGGAGTGCTATCATGGAAGAGAGAGGCTGGCTGGAGCAGTGCAGTGCGGCTTCCTACCACGTTCAGAAGGAGGAGGCTGAGCAGGGCCACTGGGAGCAGCATGGGAGACGCGACGTCGGAAGATTGTGCAGTCGGGCCCAGCTAGTAGGTAAGGGTAGTGGGTCGCGGGATGAACCCGCGGTCCGCCGAACGCAACAACCGTGAATTTGCATGGGGTGGCACACCTGAGGGGTGGCGGCAGCTGGAAAGGATGTGGAGCTGCCAGTCAAACTCAAACCACTTGTGGCTGAAAATGAGAAAAAGCCAGGAAGAAGAGAGGCAGGCTGCTGGTGGAGCTCAACCCACTGGCAGCCAAAAATGTGGAAAGGCCGTGGCAGTTTTCCCTGTTAGCTCACAGCTTTCTGGGCCCTGATCCCCGTCCCAATTACAAAAAGGCCGACGGGGACTAAGGAAGGACCAACCCGCGGGGCCGTGGTGGAGCTCATCCCATCATGGCCCGAAGTAGAGGATGGAGGGGATCGAGGTGGAGCTCATCCCACCATGGCCTGGAGAAAGGAGGCTATATGTGTGAGAATCTGTGTGCATGTGTCTGTGTCAGAGCTTGTGTTCATGTGTGTGTCTGTGTGAAAACCAGTGTGCGTGTGTGTGTGTGAGTGCCTGTGTGTATGTGTATTATTTTATTTATTTATTTGTACAGTTTTTATATACCAGTGTTTGGTCCGAGGACCATCATATCAGTTTACAATAATACAATTTAAAAATCCATGGTACATATATCAATACAATAAAAATAAAATCATACATAAAATTAAAACAAATTCAGATCATAAAGTGATGAATAAAAATATCAGAGTAAATTGATATTTTTATTCATCACTTGATGTAACTGAGAAAGCCTATGTGTCACATATAGGCTCTCACAGACATTTTATTTATTTTTTATTTGCACGTTTTTCTATACCGATCATTATCAGAGATATCATGCCGGGTTACAATTAACTAGGGATAATGAAGAAGGAAGAAAGCAGTTACAAAAAACAGGGTCAAAATACTGGGGGGTGCGAGAGTAAAGACGTACGGGAAGAGGAGTAGCAGGCAAGAGGATCGAAGACCTTAATAAGTAGGCATATATAACGATGTACAACAGCCGTCCAAGCAGTTGTGTGGTTACATTAACAAATGTTGCTAACAGACAGTATACATACAGTACATTACAGTGGTTATAATAAGAAATGTTGTTAGACAGTAGATATATTTACAAGAGAGTAATGCCATATTTAGGTTGGGAGGTAGCTTGTGAATTAATAAAACAGCAGCATATTTAGTTGTATAGCATCTTAAAGTAGCATCAGGTATCCAAAGTACAAGCTTAATACAGCGAGATTTGAGAGCCTAGTATTTGAGAGTCCTAAAGCGGTTTCAGGTATACAAAGTACAAGCATAATAAGTACAACAAGATTTGAGAATCTAGTGTTTGAGAGTCCAGTAGTTACGAGTCCAGTAGTTGCGATGCTAGTATCTACAAATGATTTCTGCAGCAAGAGGAGAAGTACACATACACACATACACATACACACATAATGTCTGTGAAGGACAGGGAGGGAGTGTGTGTGAGAGTACAGGTATGCATATGAGAGATGGAGTGTGTGAGAGAATGAATATGTGTGCATGTATGCGCATGTGTGTGAAGATAAAGTTTGTGTGGCCCTACCTCCCACAATGCACAACAATGTCAGGGTGACTGGAAATCCAAAGATCCCAGGTATGGAGAGCAGGAGATTTTTTTTAGACCTAATTAGCTTTAATTGTTGGGTATAATTTGTTGTTTCTGCTGTTTTGAATGTATTTTTGGGAAATATTAGAACATATTTTAATTATTGGATTTTTTTTTTATTTATCAGATGTTTTGAAATATTTTCTTGGTATTTGGGAAATTTTGGATATTCCATTTGTTAACTGGTTTGAAATACTTATTCATTTTGGGGTAGATTTTCAAAGCAGCGTGCGAGCGTACATGTGTGTGCGCTACCCAGCTTCGTCGGCAGCCTGTCGGTATGTGATTCTCCGACACAGTGGCAATGGCCGCTGTGTCGGAGGCCTCTGGCCCCACCTCCTCCCCCAGACTGCCCCTTTTTGCAAGCCCCGGGACTTACACGCGTCCCAGGGCTTTACAAGCGTCTCTGGGCCTTTTTAAAAATAGACCCGTCGCGCATAACCACCCCCCCCCCCCCCATATGAGTAAATCCTCTGGATTTACGTGCGTAGGGCTTTTAAAATCTGGCCCTTTATGACTATGGTTTTACTATTATGATTGATGTTTTATATTTCTTGATTTTATTATTTAATGTTTTATGAAGAATGGTAATGTTTCTGTTTTTCCATTGTTGCTCTGCACATAGAGGCTGGCTTTTTGTAGGTTCCAGTTCATTTCTCTGCATGTTTCTATTTATACTTTCTGGTCTCTTTATTCTGTATTTGGTCAAGGTCTGTCTGTGTTCTCCATGGGTGACTGAGGTGAGATATTCTGCTACCATATAATTTATCTGTAGTGATCTATAGCAGTCTGATTTGTTCTGTTTTCCTAATAAAAGGTATATTGGTGTTCTAGGGCCTGGTGTAATATGTGCCGTGTTGCCTTTTCATAGATAAGGTTGTTAGGGTTGTTTTGGTACGGGAGGTTTACTGTATTGTAATGGTAATTCTGTTTATTCATTGCTTTCTGAGGGCCAAGCCCACACACAGTACACATTACAAAAAATGATTCCATAGGAGCTCCAAGTGTCTTTTTTGCAGGATTTTCTGGTTGGTACCACAGCAGTGCATGTAAATATAATATGCAGGTTGTAAGTGATATTTTTGCTCAGACAACTGTACTTTGGAATATGCTTTTTTTTCAAGTAAAATCTATTATAAATGAATAATTGAATTGTGTGTGAGAGGTCTGTAGAGGGTTTGTGTGTTTGTGCAAGGCTGTAAGGTTTGCCTAGAGTATCTAATACCTTTCTTTTGACCATGGGTTCAGTTTTTAAAAATAAGATTGCTGGAGGGAGCTGGGCTTTTTTTTTTGTTTGTTTTTTGGGTGGGCCCGGGTCAGAAACTGAAAGAATCGGGGAGGGGGGGGGAGGGGCAGCACAGTAATTGTTCACACAGGGCAGCAAAAAAGCTAGCACCGGCCCTGACTGGAAAACACTTTTAGTATTATTCCTCGTCTCCCTGGTGAGCTTCTGATCAAAATCCCTTTTGTCTGGCCTTAACAATGTTTTACATTTACTCTCTGCTCCAGGGAGACAAGGAAAAGCTTCTGAGATTGAGACCATTCGATCCCATGTGCCCTATATCTTAGTACTCGAAACATTGGCACCAATGTTGGGCTAAGCAGAAATCGGCATCATTTATAAGCTAAGTTTTGGATGCATTTATAAAATTCATGAAAAAAAGAGTTCATTTTGATGACCGATGATTATAATCTAAGATGCTGTTTGGTCCACTTTAGTGGCCTCTGTCAGCAGAAAGTTATGAATCATTGTGTCATTATATGAGAAACACCGCATTGCTCGCCGTGCATTAGTGCATTTAGAGAATTTTTTAAAATAACGTTGTACTTTTTCTCTATTAGTTGGGTTCAGTCTTTGTATTATATCTACTCTGGCATTGTTTGTGCTCCCTTATATTTTCATCATTTGTGTCCCTTTTCCATTTTTTAAAGAAATCTTTCTTGGTTTCTAAATGCCTTGTTCACCTCACAATTTAGCCATGCTAATAACTACTTGGTCCTTTTTTTTTTATTTTATGAAACTTATTGTTTATTAAACATCACAGCAGGACTACATAAAGAGTATTATCAACATTTCAAAATCAACCAAAATATGTATAAATTTAACAAAGAACAACAAGGTGCTTCTCTAAACAGCGTGTAGTGGTAAATAGAACCTACGCTGAAGACAGAACCGTGTTAAGTGGAGTACCACAGGGATCGGTATTAGGACCAGTTCCTTTCAATATCTTTCAGGCCGATACAGTACAGTGCACTCAGACGGAGCGCACTGTTAGCCAGCATTTGGACGCGCGTTTGAGACGCACTAGCTTTACCCCTTATTCAGTAAGGGGTAATAGTGCGTCCAAAATGCGCGTCCAACCCCCCCGAACCTAATAGCGCCCGCAACATGCAAATGCATGTTGATGGCCCTATTAGGTATTCCCATGCGATTCAGTAAGTAAAATGTGCAGCCAAGCCGCACATTTTACTTTCAGAAATTAGCGCCTACCTAAAGGTCGGCGCTAATTTCTCCAGGCACTGGGAAAGTGCACAGAAAAGCAGTAAAAACTGCTTTTCTGTGCACCCTCCGACTTAATATCATGGCAATATTAAGTCGGAGGTCCCAAAAGTTTAAAAAAGTAAAAAAAAAAAAATTTGAAATAGGCCCGCGGGTTGAAAACCGGATGCTCAATTTTGCCGGCGTCCGGTTTCTGAACCTGTGGCTGTCAGCGGGCTCGAGAACAGACGCCGGTAAAATTGAGCGTTGGCTGAGAAACCCGCTGACAGCCGCTGCTCCTGTCTGAAAAGAGGCGCTAGGGACGCGCTAGTGTCCCTAGTGCCTCTTTTTACCACCAGGCCTAATTTAAATAAATGTATTTACTGTATCGCACGCACAGGAGAGAGTGTCCTGTGCGTGCGCTGGGAGAGCAGGTGCTCTCCCGCTCTCCCGCGTTTTTTACTGTATCGGCCTGTTTGTGAGCGACATTATGGAAGGAATAAAAGGAAAAGTTTTTCTATTTGTGGATAATACTAAGATCTGCAACAAATTGGGTATACCTGAAGGAGTAGAGAGAATGAAAAGTGATTTAAGAAAGCTTGAAGAGTGGTAAATTTGGCAGCTGGAATTCCGTGCCAAGAAGTGCAGAGTCATGCATCTGGGATGTGGGGATCCAAAAGAGTGATATGTGATGGGGGGTGAAAGACTGATGTGCCCGGACCAAGAGAGGGATCTGGGGGTGAAAGCGTCTGGTGATCTGAAGCTGGCAAAGCAATGAGAGAAGGCGATAGCTAAAGCCAGAAGAATGCTGGGCTGCAGTGAGAGAGGAATAGCAAGTAAGAAAAAGGAGGTGATAATACCCTTGAACAGGTCCTTGGTGAGGCTTCACCTAGAGTATTGAGTTCAGTTCTGAAACCTATATCTCAAAAAGGATACAGACACCAGACAGGATGGAAGCGGTCCAGAGAAGGTCGACCAAAATAGTGTGGGGGTCAGCATTAGAAAACTTATGAGCAGAGGCTGAAGGACCTAAATATGTACACCCTGGAAGAGAGGAGGTGGAGGGGAGATATGATATAGACTTTCAGATACCTGAAAGCTTCAACGACAAGGGGTAAAGGAGAATTAGATTCAGACAGCAACCTTTTACAGTCTGGGAAACTGATAAGCATGAGGATAACCTGCACAGAGTGGCAGATACTATCATAAGCTTGCTGGGCAGGCTGGATGGACCATTTGGACCTTTTCTACCATCATTTCTATGTGAAAGGTTTTAATGATGCACACATTTCTAACTTTTTCTGTTGGAAATAAATCAGTAGAACCAGGGGTATTGGAATGAAACTCCAGGGGTGCTGACTCAGAACCAATGTCAGTAAATATTTCTTCATGGAAAGGGTGGAGGATGCCTGGAATGTCCTTCTGGATGAGGTGGTGAAGATGAAAACAGCCAAACAAGTCAAAGAGCCTGCGATAAATACTATGGTATGGATCCCTAAAGACTAGAGGATGGAAATGAAGGGAAGAGTGCATGGGGGTAACTTGAGGATTCCTATCCTTAACCAATAAGCCTTGATGCAACTACAACATTGCTCTCTGCTTTGACAGCAGGGGGAAAAGGGGAATTGGATTCAATCAATGAGGGCCCTGACTTTTACGGTCTGGGAAACTGATAAGCATAGGGGTAACCTGCATGGAGCGCTAGTTATTACTCTTAACAGAAGGCATGGGCTTACCCTGAACCAATAAACCTTGATTCTTCTGATGCAACTGCAACATCACTCTCCGCTTTTCACGGTCTGGGATACTGATCTGCAGAACTAAGGGTCAAAGCACAGGACTGCTTCTATAACCAAGTCAATAAGCAAAGCCCGTCAAGCACCACTGTCTGAATTTTCAAGAAGGCTCATCACCCAGTAAAATTGTTGCTGGCAGTACATTTTGTTTTTAGGGGTTATCAGAAGGCTTTGGTATAACTGCACGGAGCAGCAATTGCTACTTTTAAGAGAAACTTGGGGGAGAACCTGCACAGTGCAACAGATTCTAACATAAGAAGCTTTCTGGACAGACTGGATGGACGATGTGATCCTTTTCTGATGTTATTACTATGTTAGAATGTTAGAAAAGAGCAACAGTGAGGCATCCTTCAGTAATATACCTTTAACACCCCCCCCCCCCCCCGAAATTCCCTCCCTATCATCTTCCCCTAGTCACCTCACCCATCCCATCAGTCTATAAGTTTAAACATAACCTCCCTCTCTGCATCGTGAAAGTACCAATTCTTCCATATATTATTTATTTATTTTACAGCATTTATGAATTGCTCTTCCTGATAAAGAATCACCAAAAGCCCTGTTCTCGGATTCTCCAAGAATTTTTTAATCTGTTCCCATTCCTTTCGTATCAACAGGAATTTTCCCTTGCATTTAGCTGAAAGTAATTCCACCTCCATTCATCGACTTAGCTCCTCCAACCAGTCATCGATAGATGGAGGGAGTACCATATTTCAATGTTGCAAGACTACTCTTCTTTCCACTGCAATTACTTTTTTTTTTTTTTTAAACATTCTCTTTCTTTCCCCGACCATCCAACTCCTTTGGCACATAGAAAAGTACAAATAACCTTGGATCTTCAGGAGCATCTTGTCCCAACATACTCAGTATATAACATTTATCATTATCCTAAATACTTTTAGTTATCAGAAAAGAGAACCACACATGCGTCAGATCCCCTTTATGACCACACTTTCTCCAACATTCATCTGATTTTGATTTATCAATAACTTTTAAATGAGCTGGCGTAAATTAAGCTCTCAGCCAAATCCGATATTGTTGCTCCACCAGATCCGATGATCTGGAGCATTTCTAGTATCTTGTCCCAATCCTCTTGTGGTAGTTGCAGGCCTAATTCTTTGTCCCAGATTTTCCATATTTGCAGCGTCCTTGAGTCCTTAGGCCATTATATCACTTTACAGCATTGTGGAGACCCTGGATAAATTGCCCCAAATTCCACGGCTCGTGGCTATATCCCAAAGGTGAAGAAAAGCACACAAGGGGAATTCTGCAAGTTCAAACTTAATTTTAAAATCCAACCATTTACAAAAAGTCCCTTTATCATAGAGCTGGGGAACAAAATCTTCCACTTAGACCATTTTACCGTATTTTTTACATTCTGGTCCCAGAGCCTGCACAGCTCAACCCAACCTAATATGGGGATCAGGCCTAGGATTAACCTCCCCACCCTTTTTTTTTTTTTTCCAGAAAAGCCCATTTCTTTGCAGCTATAGAAGAACCAAAGGGTTTATTTCCCAATTGTCTTTGTTTTCATGTCTACCCAATGTTGACTGACAGAAGGGTTGCTCCACTGAGACAAAAGACTAAATAAAGATGCCAAATAGCACTCATTAAAATTAGGTACGTTTATACCCCATCTGTTTTAAGTCTCTGTAAGGTTATCAGACTAATTCTTGGGACTTTATGGGCCCACGGCAAATCTATTGCTATCTTATTTAAGAATCCAAAAAAGGAAGGCAGCCAGGATAATGGCAGCATAAGAAATAAATATAAAATTCTGGGCAACCAATTCATTCTGATGGCATTAGCTCCGTCCAACCAGCTAACATACAACCTTTTCCATTTATAGCTATCCTCACTTAAGATTTTTAAAAAAGAGGGGCATAATTCTGTGGATAGAAAACCTCCAAGTCCGCAGAAATTCCTATCCCTAAATATTTCATACTCTTGTGATTCCAACTAAAGGGGCATGAAATGTTTCTCTGCAGGTAATCAAACTTTTTTTTACATAGTGGCATAATTTGAGATTTAATAACATTTACTTTATATCCTGAGACCTCCCCAAATGCTCTCAGCTTTCTTAGAAGCACCAGTAAGGATTTCTCCAAATCAGCTACAAAAAGGAGTACATCATCTGTGCACAACACAATCTTATGCATCTGTCCCTAACCTGTAAAAGCTGATGATGATTGCCTTGTATGTTCCGCTATCACCAGAGCCAACAGTACTGGGGAAAGGGGGTGCCCTTGCCTGCTTCCTCTATGAAACTCCTCAGTGTTGGTTTTTTTGATACTTATATAATGCTTGAACCCATGTTTATGAATTGGCCCTGAACCCATTCCCATAATCATCCTTAACCTTTTCTATAAAAGTGCCAATTAACTCTTGTCAAATGCTTTCTCAGCGGCCAGTGATATTTACTGAATTATCTTTCTCACCATCGTTTCAGTTCAAGATGATTCATTTCCTCAGCCAGTTGTCACTAGCATGTCTCTTTAATATAAAACTTACTTGATCCCTACACCTATGAGTCTTCCTATTTTATGTTTTGGTTGTTTATCATAGCAGTATTTAATAAATAAATAGGATGACGTTCTTCCTTTTAAGTCCTCTCTTTGTGAATCACTGTTATAGCAGAATCAGACAATGTTTTAGGAAGTATGCCAGAATTTAAGAAATGCTGATATGGCTGAGCTAGTATAGGGGCTAATACCAGCAACATTTTCTTCTAATACTCTGTACCAAATCCATCAGTGCCACATGCCTTATACCTATTTAATTTTTTTTAAAGCACCAATTACTTTGAGTTCAATTTACAAGGGCATCCAATCTTTCATTCTCCTCAGTACTCAATATTGGAAGTTTAATTTCTTTTAGAAATTCTCTCAATACCTTCGAAATATGTCCTTCCTGCGATGAACATAGATCATTGTAAATGGTTTTGAAGACCTCCACAGTCTCTTTGGGGTTCTCAAACACTTTGCCCTCTACCTGAACTTCCCTAATGTTGTTACTTATTCTCTTTCCTCACGAGACGCTGCCGGGAACCAGCACCATTGCACTGAGCTCCTGGCAGCCATGCAGATGTGGGGGGGGGGGGGGGGGGTCCAGGTGAGGCAGGAGGGTGGTGATGGGAATTGTGGGAGGGTGTTAAGAGGGGGCCCAGACCCAGCCTTGGCTTTCCAAAAGTGGGGGACCTCGAGCCGTTATGGCCTGCAACTTGTTACCATTCATTTGGGCGGTGGAGAGATTGGGGTAAATCGGATGCTAAGGCTTTATCTAATTTTACTTATTTTGAGGGATGGAGGGATTTGTACTGCTGGTCCAGAAGGTTTTTGTTTTTTTTCTACATCACTTAACAGGTAATATTCTAAATGTAGCCAGCTAAGGTTAACGATATCTGGGTATATGTACCTGGATAGGTTTAAATCTAATCAGCTATATTTAGAATATCACTGAATAGTTTAAACTTATCTGGATAAACTTACCTGGATAATTTTAACCAAGTATATTCAGCAAGAGATTTGTCCCGCTGAATATATATGACAAATTATCTGGTTAGTTTTAGCCAGGTAACTTGTCTGCTCCCTAGCTTACTGAATATGCAACTTCTTATGTTTATTAATGGCAACCTGAACTTAAAACCCCTTATTTTTGAAAGATATGATCAAAGGAACTGCTTTTACTCTGTTTCAATAATTGCACTCAAGATACCTAAACCTGGAAAGGTTTTTTCTCCTTTGACTTCTTCTGCAGTCAAATATGTTGTGAAAAAAAATGAGCTGGCAGTCCAAAATGGAATGTGAAATTTAAGATTTCAGTTAGTCTAACTTTTGGATAAGTATTTTGTGTTTTTTTAAACTTCTGCACCTCCCAGAATTAAAGGAACATATTTATTTATTTATTTAAAGCTTTTTATATAGCGGCATTCGTAGGACACATCATGTCGGTTTACAAGTAACTGTGAAAGGAAATTACAATGAACGACGATAGCAGGATAGCTAGATAACACATGAAAGTATAGTTTTATAGAAGGTCAACGAGCAGAATAAACTTTGGTTTAACTAATTGGATTTTTTTTTTTAGGTTATCCATATTAAAATTAAATAAACATATGAACTTATAAACAATATTAAGTAGATATATTACCATATGTACAAATGATGGTGGAGGCTGATGAGGGCTGGGAGGGAGGGAGGGAGAGGGGAAGGAGATAGAGCAGGGGTGTGGGGTGGGGGGTAGAGCGGGGATGGAAGTGGGGCAAGGAGAGAAGGGGTGAATCAGGGGGATATTAAGCAGTAATAGAAGATGTTAAGCAGTAGTAGAAGTAGTAGAAGTAGTAGAAGTAGAAACAATGACGAACTTCTAAACATTTTCAATGTTTTTTTAAAGAATAAGTATTTCTTGAGTTCAAAATATCAAATTACAAGATTTATTCTCCTTTATTCTTATTCCTGGGTTTCTGCTTCTGATCATTCACACATTTCTTAGAATTAAGGGTTTACATCCTGCTCAGTTTTAAAAATCTTTTTTCTTGCAACCACTCTAGTAACTAGAGTTTAAAAACATAAGAACTTAAGAAGTTGCCATACTGGGTCAGACCAAGGGTCCATCAAGCCCAGCATCCTGTTTCCAACAGTGGCCAATCCAGGCCATAAGAACCTGGCAAGTACCTAAACATTAAGTAGATCCCATGCTACTAATGCCAGTAATAGCAGTGGCTATTCCCTAACTTGATTAATAGCAGTTTATGGATTTCTCCAGGAACTTATTCAAACCTTTTTTAAACCCATCTACACAAACTGCACTAACCACATCCTCCGGCAATAAATTCCAGAGCTTAATTGTGCATTGAGTGAAAAATAATTTTCTCCAATTTGTTTTAAATGTGCTACTTGCTAACTTCATGGAGTGTCCCCTTGTCCTTATATTATCTGAAAGAGTAAATAACCATTTCATAGTTACCCATTCTAGTCCTCTCATGATTTTATAGACCTCTGTCATATCCCCCCTCAGCTGCCTCTTCTCCAATCTGAACAGCCCATCTCTCCTCCTCTGCCTTTACTCCAAATGGTGCAAGAATAAAAAAAAATGTTTACATAGCAGACATTTCAGTCTCTCATTTTGAGATTTTCTTCAAGCCTTAATATAGACACATTAGTTTACCTTGAATACCAGATCTGTTGGTGGCCTTTGAGGACTAGAGTTGGAAGTGGTTTGAGAAATACTCTAGAAGGGTTGCATGTACTTGGGTGCTTCTTAAAATTCATGTGGCGCGAATATCTCAAGCTGGTGCGCGCCACATGGATTTTAAGAAGCACCCAAGTGCGTGCGTATCTCCCAGTACACACACAAATGTGAAAGGCAAAAAAAAGAGGTGGGGTGAGGAGGGGTCTGGGCAGGGCATGGATGGGACATGGGCAGTCTGGGTCTGTAACATGAAATGTGCACGTATTTACACGAATAAGCGCACACCGGGGTCCCCTACCATGCAACTTTATTTCTGCTGTGGATGGAGCGTAAGTAATCAAACAAAAGAAATGAGGCTAGTTAGTGGGATTTTTAAGGGTTGGGGCTAAAAGGGAGGCATATTAACTAAGGGGGGTTAGGAAGTCCTATGCTTTACCTGGGTGAACTGGGAATGGACTGGAGAAACTGATAACTATGTCGGCGCATGTATCTAATAAAATCCCTCCACTTATGCGGTAGAGCCAGCATTTGCATGCACAGGCGCACACATGTACACGCATAGAGCCAGCATTTTATATCATGCGTCCATATATGCGGGTATGTTATAAAATGGTCGCATCCATTAGCACGAACTGGCATATGTATGTTGCAATCAAGGGTCCTTGGCGATCTATTGCACTCGGGAGGCCTTGAGCATCTGATATGCTCGGAGGCTTTGGCAATCTGTTGCGCACTTATGTATCTCAGCTTTGGCCCGCGTAGGGCTTTTAAAATTCACCTGTTAATGTCAAGGAGAATCCTGGAAAATATGCAGCCACACATATAGAGGATAACTTTCAAAGAAATGCATATATGGCCATGAGCAGATATACATGTAATGTTTGCCAGCCATGGAAAGGCCCTATGACTGGCCACACATATCCTCAAAGGCCTCTGATGCTATGAATGGGGAGGAGACACCACCACGCTGCTCTGTCCCTGGGTTTCCTTAAGCATGTGCATGTGCGATGCGCCTACATTTAAAGGCTCCGCAGTGGAAAAACAGACTGTCGGCACTTACTGATGATGTCACAGTGTTGGGTATTTAAACCCAGCAATGCAACCAACACGTTGCCTCAGCAAGAGGTCTCCTGCCTAGCCTGCAGTGTGTGTTGCTATTCTTTGTGTGTTGCCTTCCAGTCTTGCCTTGCTCTTTTGTCTCTCCTTGTTTTGCCTTGCTTTGTTCTGCTGCCTTGTGCCCTCTGTCCTGCTCCTTCCTGCCCTGCCTTCGTCAGCCCTGCTCTGGTCCACCTTTGTCTTGGTCCTCTGTGTCCGTCTTGTTTTGTTCCTCCTGCTTGCCTCCTGGTATTGACTTTTGCTATGGACCCAGACCACTCTCTTGCCTGCTGACTGATACTCACCTCTGCTACGGACCCAGGCTATGCTCTTGCCTGCCACCTGGTTACGACCCTTGGTCTGGACCTAGATACCGTCTACTCGCTGCCTGCCTTGACCCTTGGACTGAACCCAGATACTGTCTACTAGCTGCCTGCCCTGACCATTGCACGTATCTGGACTCTCTCTGACTGCTCTTTAAGGGACACTCGCCTAAGCCCTGCTGGCCCCTGGAACCCAAAGGCTCAACCCATGGGGAACGGGGCTGGTATAAATGAAGCTCTAGTTCCTTTAAGGGCACATCTGCTGACTATCAATGTGGGCCTAGTGGGTTCGTCTACTAGACTATCTCAACCACTCTACAGTCTAAAGGCTCACAACTATGACACTGTGCAAGTATTTTAAAACTTGTGCATATGATATATGCACATTTAAAATATAAACCTATCTCTACCCCTCAACATACACACATATATAGGCTTACATGCAAATATATGCAATGCATTGAACTTATGTATATCAATGCATTGAACCCACATACTTTTCCTACCTATTTCAAAAATATATGCACGAATGTTTTACAAATAGAAGTAAAGTAGGACTTACTCGTGTAAGTCGGACAATTTTAAAACATGCGCGGGTAAATAAAATTAACCAAATTATCGATTAGGTCACCTGTTTGCCCAGTCCTTCTCCAGGTCATTGAGGCCTTCCTTGTTCTTCAGCCTGAACTTTCCCCAGGTTACCCAGATTTCCCACCCAGGCAGTAGCATACAATATATACGTTTAATATCACTTACGTCAGATAATGATCTCACATAAAAATATGCAAGTGCGTGTCTTTTAAAATAGCAATTTATATGCATAATTGGTGGTCCCCACCTGGGAACACTCCTAAACCACCCCTTTTTTAAGTGCACATATGTGCAAGTAAAAGTGATAATGCGTGCATATTTTTTACTTTTATAAAATACGGAATATGTGAGTAGATGCTGCTTACGCATGTTCCTCTCTGCCTCCAGGATCGTCTGCAGAAGCGGCTCATCCAGCGGTCAGGCCTGCGCAATCGGCGCCGGCGTTCCCACCGGGGTAAGGCCTTCTCTGTTCACCTCTCCTCACCCAGGCAGAGCCGCCGCCGACCGCGAGGCTAAGATAGCCGGATCCCGGCCCCGACTTCGCTGCGCCCGAACCCCGCCCTCCCCAGCACAAACAACCAATCAGGCGACGGCTACAGGGCAGCCAATCGGCTGAGGCCCGGCGGGACTTTTAAATCTTGCTTACCAGCTAGGCGTCGCGCCCCTTCGTGCAGCCCCGTGGTGCGGCTCTGTAGTGTAATCCCTATTCTCTCTAAATCGACCACCCATGTTCTAACCTAATACTTCCTGATACTACAACTTTCCTATTGAGAAGCGGACCCTTCCATCATTCCCAAGGGGAACAAAAAAAATCCTCTATTACATTCCCTTGCTAGACCGACACTCATCAATTGACTGTCTTCTCCACAGGAAACCTATGTTCCCTTTCCCACAGACATACGAAGATCAAAGAATAAACACACATGCCAACATTCGACGACGTCAGAGCTGCAATCTACCTACGATGCAAAGATACACAATTCCCCTCCTATACCACTGTTCCTCTACTAAGACGAAATCTCCAATGCAATACCAATTCAAACCATATAGAAACCTCATTCCAGTCATGATCTCCCCGCTTACCCAATTCCTCGGGCTAACCTTATTCTCTCTAACTCTATTCAATGCGAAATCAATTACCAAAAAAACCCATATCCTACATGACTACCTGCTTGATTCCAAACCAGACATTTGTGCGATCACAGAGACCTGGCTGAAGCCGACAGACACAGTCTTAATAAATCAACTTCCCACCCAGATATACGACGTCTTTTCAATACCTCGACAAAAGAAAAGAGGAGGAGGACTTCTCTTAGCAGCCAAAAAAGATCTTAATCTCACCCTACAACCAATCAATTCAACATCTAAATTGGAGGTAGGCCTATTCAAATCAAAAACTCTCCAGATCCTCCTCATTTACGCCCCCCCCCCGGGGTGTTAGATCTCGATGCATCGTCTTTAGTGGAAATCATAGCTAAATACTTGACCTTGGATACACCCTCCATCATCCATGGGGACTTTAATCTACACATCGATGCCAGGCCTCAATCATCTAATTGCGAAGCTCTCCTTTCCTCCCTCTCAGCCATGGGCTTTACCCAAATTATCACCCAACCCACTCATAAAGGGGGTCACACCCTTGATCTCATCTTCACAAATGATAGCCTAATACAACTCTCTTCCCCTTCTTGCCTTCCAGTACCATGGTCAGACCACTTTATGATCACCTCCACTTTTAAAATGACAACAGGATCTCTTGCACCCCTGCTGCCAACCACACTGCACTAT
This sequence comes from Rhinatrema bivittatum, assembly GCF_901001135.1. NCBI lineage: Eukaryota > Metazoa > Chordata > Amphibia > Gymnophiona > Rhinatrematidae > Rhinatrema > Rhinatrema bivittatum. The sequence continues at coordinate 101,965,299 of NC_042618.1, forward strand.
AGGAAATCTTGTCCTTCAGAAGCCCTCGACAATTCCCTATGCAAAGAACTACCCAACCTGGATCTTTCGAACCCTAACGCAGCTATACTTTCTTGGCAAAATATCACTGAAACCATAGCGAACAATCTATGCCCTCCATCATCAAAGAATATCAATCCATCCCAGAAATATAAACAACCATGGTTCTCTATGGCGCTTCGCACATTAAAACAAAGCCTGAGACAGAAGGAAAAGAAATGGCAGAACTCCCCCAATCCTCAATCCCTAGCCATCTACAAAGCAGCTCTCCACCATTACAGATCTATGACACTGCGAACCAAAAGAGACTTTTACGCCCACCGTATCCATGACATGTTTTTCGATGCAAAGGCCCTCTTCGCTTACGTTTCAGACCTCACCAAGACAACTTCCACTCCATTTTCGGATGACCTAGCCCAATCAAAGGCCAATGAACTGGCCATCTTCTTCCAGAGTAAAATCGCTAACACCTTGGCTAGATTACCCTCCAATCCTATCACATCATCTTTAGATCCCCTCTACCGCCCTAACTCATTCGCAGCATTAGAAGCATTCGAGCCCACCTATTCTACAGAGGTGGAAACTATCCTTAAAAGAATGAAACCCTCCACCCACCCACAAGATCAAATCCCATCTAAATTACTGCTTCTAATACCAGGCTCCATCTCCAAATACCTAGCAGACATTATTAACTGCTCGCTTTCACAAGGTATCTTCCCGGACACTCTCAAACTAGCAACCCTCAAACCTATCCTCAAAAAACCAAACTTGGACCCAGACGATCTCAACAACTATCGACCAATATCTAATTTGCCGTTTGTAGCCAAAATCATGGAGAAAGTAGTAAATAATCAACTATCAAATTACTTGGAAGAACATAATATCCTTCATCCTTCACAATATGGATTTCGGAAAGAACATAGTACAGAATCACTCCTCATATCACTGCTAGATCAAGTATACCTGGGTATTGACAAAGGATGCTCCTTCCTGCTTGCACTCCTTGATATCTCCGCAGCTTTCGACACAGTCAACCATACCATATTATTAAACCGGCTATCCGATATAGGAATCTCAGGATCTGTCTTCAGATGGTTTGACTCATTCCTCAGTAATCGAGGTTATAATGTTAAAATCAATAACATGGAATCTCCTCACACTAACTCCCCACATGGAGTCCCCCAGGGCTCCTCTTTATCTCCCACCCTATTTAACATATATCTCCTCCCTCTCTGCAATCTCCTCTTGTCGCTAAATTGGAAATTCTACGTATACGCAGACGACGTCCAAGTTTTGATTCCTATAACAGGCTCCTTGGACTCAGCATTCAAGTCATGGGAATCTCACCTACAAAATATTAACCAACACCTTACCAGCCTCAACCTGGTGTTAAATACTGCTAAGACAGAACTCCTGCTTATCACCCCTGAAAATAGTCTACACTTACATCAATCGCACACTACCTCCCACATCACTCATGCTAGAGACCTCGGAGTTATAATTGACACTCATCTGAGCTTAAAGAAGTTTATAAATTATACTATAAAGGAATGCTTCTACAAGTTACAGGTGCTCAAAAAACTCAAGCCTCTTCTATATCACTATGATTCCGGACTGTACTCCAAGCAATCCTGTTCTCTAAGGTCGATTATTGTAATTCGATCCTGCAAGGTCTACCAGCTGTTACATTAAAACCTCTGCAACTGCTCCAAAACGCAGCTGCGAGAATTTTGACCAACACTAAGTGAAGAGATCATATCACGCCTATATTAAAAGACCTACATTGGCTTCCAGTTAATTTTAGAATACTCCACAAATCTCTCACCATCATCCACAAAAATATCCACCACCAGACTCCCCTAGACCTGATACACCCTCTCAAATTGCACTCTTCGGCTAGACCTTTAAGAGATGCCTATAAGGGATCCCTTCATGTTCCCTCGATCAAAATGGTACAAAGATTAACAATCAGAGACCGGGCTTTTTCAACAGTAGGCCCCACCATCTGGAATACACTACCCCCAGACCTCCAACAGGAAACCTGCCTCATAAATTTTAAAAAGAAACTCAAGACTTGGCTGTTCGGTCGAGCCTTTCCGGTCTCCTAGACTATATTCTCCCAAGATATTATCCAATCAGCTGTGCTTCAATCATCTCCTATTACTTCATAAACTAGCTGTTGCGGTCTCCACCACTTCCCCTCTATCTACTCTGCCTTGTGCTCACCTCCAGTGGTGGAAACGCTGCTCCCGCGGTCCCGCTAGGCCTTCAGGGTGTCCGCCATTGCCAGGTCATCGCTCTGCTGCCACGCGCGCGCGCAAGGACGCGCATTATGAACGCACCGCCACCGGAAGTCTGGCCCCGCCTGGGTTAACGACGCCACGCCCCAAGCCTGATTTAACCGGCGTTCGCTTGCCTTCTCATTGCCTTGCAACGAGGGTCGCTACTGTTAGTAGTTCTTAGTTGCGCTTTGTCTGTTCTACGTTCCGGTTGACCTCAGCTTGTTCCTGACTCCGCTTCTGCCTGCCGCCTGCCATTGACCTCAGCTTGTTCCTGACTCCGCTTCTGCCTGCCGCCTGCCATTGACCTCAGCCTGTTCCTGACTCCGCTTCTGCCTGCCGCCTGCCACTGACCTCAGCGTGTGCCCGACTCCGCTTCTGCCTGCCGCCTGCCACTGACCTCAGCGTGTGCCAGACTCCGCTTCTGCTTGCCGCCAGCCTCCGACCCTTGCCGGTTCCTGATACTGCTTCTACTGGCTGCCTGCCTGACTGGGGTTCGTCTCCGTTCCTACTCACCATCCGTTCCAGCTTTGGTGCCCGCTATAGACTCCAGTCCTGCTTTCAGCTTGCTACAGTCTACTATATGTTACAGACTCTGCTCCGGTTCTCTCTGCTCCGCTTCACTGCATACTACAGACCCCGGGCCTGCTCACAGACTGTTTCTATTTACAGCAAGCTAGAGACTCTATCTGGCCTTCTACCGCCCCGCTCTCGCCGGGCCTTCCAGCTCACTGTTTACTGGACTCTGTGGTTTACTCCTTGCCCAGGCCTTCTTTCTATAGAGACTGTTACTGTGCTCCTAAGTCCCAAGGTTCTAGGACCCTACGGGCTCCTCCTGGGGGGTTCCTGGTTCCCGGGTGAAGACCTTTGCCTGTGGCTCCGCCTCCCGACCTACTCTGCCTTCAGGGTAGTTCGGCTCAAGGGTTCACACCTGGACTGCAGCTTCCCAGACTACAACACTAGCAGAGTGTCACATAATCATGTTATAATGCTAGAGTTATTCTCCTGAGGTTGGCTCCAAGCCCCTTCTCTCTGTTTATATTTCTCTACTTTGGTTATCCTTCTCTTCATTTCCAATTCCAAGTTACTCACCCTTGTTATAATGTAACTTTTTTTTTTTTTTTTACCTTCTGCTCCCACTCTGTCTCCTCTTCTGAGGTTTGACTAGTTATTGTTAATGTACTATCGTTCTATGTAAACCGAGTTGATTTGATCTGTATCAAGAAAATCGGTATATAAAAAACCCTAAATAAATAAATAAATAAATAAATATTAATTTTTATGCACATAACATTTTGAAAATTCACCCCATAATATATATCCACTCAGAAGAATCTGAGGTTCTCAGTTGCTATATAGCTCTTCTCATGTGGCTATTGCTCATGCTAGCCACTATGCCAAATCAACATGAAGTACTGATGGGTTGCTCCTGTGCTCCTCCCATTAACACTTCTCCTAATTCCAGAGTCCTAATCTCGTGCCTGCATGCTACTTTAACAAGGCATTTATGGGGATATACGATACAGCACAGGTACATGTGGGCCCCCAAACAGGTCTGGTTTTCTGGATATCTGTAATGAAGATTCACGAGATGTATTTGCATATAGGACCTAATTCTCCCATTCTGTTTTCCATGGGAAAAAAAGTTTAGTGAATCAGGCCCATAATGACTCTAGTTTATAGTTAGTTTGAATATTTTGGTTTTGTTGAGCATCAAACATCTCTGCAATCCTGAAGAACAGGAGTTTGACCTCTTTGCTGTCTGCTGCTACACTAGAGAACACTATACCTTGAACTCTGCTTAAAAGCTACATTATTAGGTCCTTACCTCTGAAATAAATTATACATAATTCAGGGATGAAAGAAATGAGAACAATGTCACATGGTCTAGCCTTATTCTCAACAATTTCCTATTACCCAGCTCAGCCTAGAGGTTGACAGGCACAATGCACTATTTATATTTCATCTTTATCTTTACTAAAATTTGTTAATCGCCTACACCGAAAGGCCCTAAGCGATACAACATATTATATACATATTACATCCCTATAATAACTGCTTCTTTTGTTTAACATTCTACATAGACACTCTTCATTTCTCACATTTTTTACATACCAGTTTTGTCTACAGTGATTCACGCCATTCTTCTCACTAAGCTTTCCCCCCTTGAGTATTTCAGTTGCTGCTCTCCATCTTCTCATTGTGGTGTCATTCATCTTCTCATTGTGGTATCATTGTGAACAATTCTAAAATCAGATCCCTCTCCCTTGTCCATTGGTGTTCACAAAGATTTTGTTCTCAATTCCCTACTCTGTCTCACAGTTCTCGGCCCATTTTATCTCTAAGCATGGGTGCACTTATCTCTGCTTTACCGACAATATTCGGCTCTCTTGTTCTTCTCCTGACATTGTTTCCCTTTCTTCCTACCTCTCATCTGTGACTTTGTGGATGTTTTCCCATTTTGTATCCTTAAATTCTGTTTTTATCTGCCAAACTGTCTGTCCCAAGTCTTTCTTCTGGTTTTATTTCTATTAATGCAACTTGATTCTCCTTCTCCAACTCAGCAAAATCTCTGGGTGGGTGTTTCTTCTCTCTTTCACTCCTCATATATTACAGTTCTGTTCTACCTTAGCTACTCCCCTATACAACATTCACAAAATTAATCAATTTATTTCCCTTGATGCCTGACAAGCTTTTTCCATGCTTTATTCAAATCCAAGACTAACTTCTGCAATGCCACAATTGCTTGCCTTCCTGTCTTCTCTGATTAATATTCAATACTACCCTACACCTTCCTTTTAAACTAATTTCTATTCAATATTCCAGGTACCTGTCAATCTTTGTCCTATTTTCATACTCTCTGTCTCAGAAGTTCATTACTTTGTGATTATATTCAAACCAACACTGAAAATGCTAGAGCTGTGCATTCATTTTCAATGAATGCCAAAAATGAAATGAAGGAGGCCATTTTCAGTTTGTTCTGAATGGAACAAATTGAAAATAGCCTCCTATGAAAATATCTCAAAATGTTTGAATATTTTCATATTCATGGCATTTAAAAGAAAAATTTCAAAAATCCCTCCAGTGTCCCTGGCTGGTCTTTGCCAACCAAAAAACTGCCAAGCAGACCCGGCAATAGAATCTAGGCCCAGACTGGGGCTAGTGCTGAGGCATAGGCCCAAGCAAGGCTACAAAGCCTAGATCTAAGACAGGCTTGGCTTTGAGGCCTTGGGCCAGGTCTGACACTGAGGCCTAGGCCGGGCTCAATGCCAAAGTCTAGCCCCAGGCCAGTTCCTTGCCTAGACCAAGGTCTGGACCAGGCCTCGTATTGAGGCCTAGATCAGGGATGGGGATGGGACCCTCCCCTTGTACTAAACCACTAGGATTAGGAAGCTCCCATCCCACTCCCTCACTTACTCCCTTCCCAGATTCTGCTTATAAAAAGGCACTGAATTGACATTACTCCAGCACCTTCCTCAGGTGCAGCTAGCACCATTTTGAAGTACAATTTAGGCCTCAGTACCGATGGGCAGTTTTTTGGCCTAAAAAGGCCTAGCCAGGGCAGTCAAGAGTCCTGGGGTTTTTTAATCGATTCAGTTGAGGTTTTTTTTTAATTTGTTTTTATGTTTTTTGTTTAATTTTTTTTGTTTTTGTTTGGCAAATGAACTGAACCAAAAACATATTAAATGAACAGAATATGAATGAAAAAAAAAAAACCCTGAAATGAAAAATCAAACTGAACCAAACATTTTGGGGCTGCACATCCCTAGAAAGTGCATCTTTATCAAAATAACTTTCTCCTAATTAGACATCATTGTCCCCTTAATTATACTGTTGCTCCTTAATTTGTGAATGTAAATTGCTCTGAAATAGGGTGACATATGAATGCAAAAATAGGAGAAAACAGGAATATATTTATCTTTCTTCTGCTGAACTGAGTGTGTGCTTTGGAAAGGTATGGTATTCAATATAGAGAGAATTTTTAAAGGGTTCCATGTCGAAAAATAGCGTATATATATATATATACACACACACACACACACACATAAGTAGCTTGTACGCATATATATACTATTTTATGTGTCAAGAGTACACACATATTCTCAATTTTGCATGTATAATTTACTGGAAAAAAGAAGGGCAGTCTAGTGCTGTTCTTGATAAAGCTTCAAAAGTATGCACGGTAGATGCTCTTTTGTAAGAGATATACAAGGATACATTGCCAAGCTTTTTCATAAACTTTTACACCTGCTAATTGAATCGGGCTAGTGAAATCAGACTTGTCTGTTGTCTGCAGCTTTTTGGTATGAAGTCTGGGTGAACTGATGCGGGATCAGGCTGAAATACTGATCTGGAAAGGGGAACGACGAGTGACGAGATCAAATTTGCAGATGACAAAAAATTATTCTGAGTTGTTAAATCACATTTGGATTGTGATACATTGCAGGAAGACCTTGAAAAATTGGAAGACTGGGCATCCAAATGGCAGATTAAATCCAATTCGGACAAGTACAAAGTGATGCACATTGGTAAAAGTAACCCACCCTGTAGGTTCCATATTAAGGAGTTCCCACCCAGGAAAAAGAACTAGGCATCAAAGTGGACAACACATTGACATCATCAACGCAGTGTGTGAGGGCAGTCAAAAAAGCAAACAGAATGCTGGGCATTAAGAATGGAACAGTGAATAAAAAGGAGAATGTCATAATACCTCTGTATCGCTCTATGGTGAAACCACACCTTGAGTACTGTATGCAGTTCTGGTCACCATGTCTCAGAAAAGATATAGTTGCACTGGAAAAGGTACAATGAAGGGCAACCAAAATGATAAATAGGATGGAACAGCTCCCCTATGAGGAAAAGATAAAGAGGCTAGAGCTGTTCAGCTTGGAGAAGAGACGATCAAGGTGAGATATGACCGCAGTCCATAAAATCATGAGAGAACTAGGACAGGTAAATGTGAATCTGCTATTTACTCTTTCAGATACTACAAGGACTAGGGGGCACTCCATGAAGTTAGCAAGTAGAACATTTAAAATAAATCAGAGAAAATTATTTTTCATTCAACACACAAGCTCTGAAATTCATTTCCAGAGGATGTGGTTAAACAAGTTAGCATAGCTAGGTTTAAAAAAGATATCAATACGTTCCTGGAGGATAAGTCCATAAGCTGCTATGCGGGAGACCGAGCGGTATTTCCCTGGCAAAAGACAGAAAGCCACACTGACTCCAGCCTTTCTGATGCAGATAAAACTTTATTAAGCAAGCATAATACTTCACAATAGACTTCCTACCTTAGCAGTAGTCACTTACACACACAAGAGCCATAGACTGCCTTGCTTCTGGTCAGTGCACACTCCCTTCTGGTTTAGAAGAGTACTTTACAGGAGCTGCCTTCATCCTGAAGATATAGATGCCTCCTAAACACAGCTGGGCTTACCCTCTTATGCTCCCCAGCTGGTCCCTCCCACAGGACTCTCTTCCTTTGTGGAATTTAAGGTGGTCCAGGCTCTATGCCTGGTCCCGCACAGGTTTATAGGAGAAAACAGGGTCCTCAATCAAGTTAACTTAGGGAATAGTCACTACTTATTACCAACATTAGTAGCATGGGATCTATTTACTGTTGTGGTACTTGCCAGGAACTTGTAATCTGAATTGGCCACTGTTGGAAACAGGATGCTGGGCTTGATGGATCCTCAGTCTGACCCAGTATGGCAATTTGTTATGTTCTTATGCTAAATGATCTAAATGTTTTGGAGAAGGATTGAGTGAACTGGTGGAGGTATCTGCAAATAGGTGATTCCAAGTATACACACAAGTATTTCAAAATGGAATATGCATATCCTTTAATCAAATACCTGCCTTCACATATATATCAGGGTTATTACATGTACATATATTATTTTACATGCCAAAATTATATGCATAAATATTTATAAAATGGATTGATAACATTTGTGTTTTCTTGCATTGGAAATATTTGCATATACTGAAACATGAGTGCATACTTTCAGAGCAGAAATACTTGCTGTTTTATAAACTGTGCAGCTCCCACCACACAATTTAGACTTACGCATGAGAATGCTGTACCATGGAGAGGTTTTAAAGTTAGGATCTATGTGAGCCATTACTTAAAAATAGCTTTTATGGTGCAAAAAAGAGGGAAATCTTTATCCAGTTCTGTGCAGCTCACTTGCTGGATGGACATACAATTTTTAAATAAAAGCAGGAAACCAACTAGAAAGCCTTGCTCTTTGACTGCTGTGTACCTTTATCCTGTTCTCACCAGCAGGCGTAGTCTGTGATGTTAGCATATGCCCCATGCTATGGAAAGGAACACATATCTGTGGTTGTTTTAAATTGTTTAATACCATCTGGATTTAAGTTGTATGATTTGCAATATCACAAGAAGTGTTTCAGAACTGTGGTCTATAAAAACAAAAATTCAAATTGAAGAGTCGAAATCACAGTATATAGCTGGGAGCCAGATGGATGGACACAGGAGCTAAGCACTTAAGCAGCAGGATTATCAAAACAGCTATTGACAAACTGTTTTTATTTTTAAATCTAGCATCTCTTTGTAAAAACACCTGTCTGGATGAAAAAGCAGACCTTTAATGCAGAATGAAAACTTTCTTAATTCAGATTTAGTATCTGCAAATCTTAAGAGGCAGAGAAAGTGTTTAAGACCATTAAATTGAAGCTGGAGCTGTTTCTATTTTTATTGATCCAGGAAACCAAAAGAAGTGATGTACAATTATTGAGGTGCCTAGCATTTGATTTTCCAATGAAATATGAATGAATTTAACATCCAGAATTTAATAAATGACTAACAAAAGGTCTGTTATACGGTACAAAATTATATCTTAAGCATTATGACCTTAAAATTAGCCTGAGGAATAACACCAGTATCCGATTGCTAGGCAAATTAAGTTTGCTTTGGTTAAGTAGGAAACAAGAGAAAACTGAGGAAGCAAATCATAAGAAAATCAATGATCCTTTATTTGAAATCATGGACTGGATGAAATCATGTATTGCCTTATACCAAAGGAAGTACAAATCTCTAAAGTAATTACAGTTGCATGGATAATCATAAAAAAATAACCATCCACTTAATTTAATAATAAAGAACAGGCACAGTTATTTACTTTGGGAAAAATAAATTACATTTCTTAAGTCAGGTAATAGAAAGTCTGAAAATACATACATTTCTTATCATATTTCATAAAAAGTGCAAGCATGTGAACTAATATCTGATTATGAAATGTGACATTTTTTAGATCAGTACATTTTTATTTTACACATGAATTACATAACGACAGCTCTGACAGAGGACAGCATTACAAGCTTATTCACTGCTAGATAGATCAATGTTCTTGAGGCATGTTGCATGGTTTGAATCACCTAATTGGAGCAAAGGTGAATGTGGAATGCAATGATTGAGAATTTAATGACTTGATATTCAGTTTTAAATAAAAGACAAGGAAGTCCATATTCAACAGTATTTAGCCGGATAATTCAAAAGTTATCTGACTAAGTGAAGATTAGGGCACCTATGTGGGTGAAATTTAGCTGGATAAGTTAATGGCGTTCTGGGGGCGTAACTAGGAGGAATTGAGTTATTCGGCTAATATTCAGAATATCTAATATTCAGAATATCTGAATATCAGAGTTAGCCAGATAACTTAGGGGGTTATTTTTCAAAGCCTTTTCGCATGCGATATAATGTAGATTAGCTGGAGGGGAGGAGTCGGGGTGGGGAGGAGAGGAGAGGAGTTGGGACGGGGAGGGGAAAGAGTTGGCGAAATCGCACCTCCACCGTGCAAACGGCTGTGGTGCCTGCAAAAACGGTGGGTGGGGGGCGAAGGGGGGGGGGGCAGGCCTGCGAAAGCCCGCAGCCTTCGCACCACGGCGGTGCGCCGGCTGCCGGCTTTCGCACCGAATAGCGACACCATAAAAGGTGTGGTTATTCGGCGTGCTACTGCCGACGATAGTGTTAGTAACATTATCGCCGGCAGCAAAAACACCGCCGACTCTGCCCCCTTCCCGCCCCGACTCCTCTTCTCCCCATAATTTGCATCATATCGCATGCAATAAGGGTTTAGAAAATAACCCGCCAAATTTAGCTGTCTACCTTTAAGATAACCAACTACATTCAATAATATGGCTGCACTATAGGGAGAAATGCCAAGGAGAAGCATAGATCTCCTCAAGTTATTTAAAAGAAAAATATTATTCTTGTGAGATATCCTCTGCAAATCAACTGGCAACAGTTGAATTTAACCTTGACATCCCATGTTAATCTATCTTCCTAATTATTTTGTATATATTTTAAACTCAATGGGTTACTTAATTTGCTCTGTGCTTAGTCGTTGTTTTTGCTGTCTGTAACTTGCATTGTTGTAGAGCATAATATTTCTGCTACATCTGAGATGATTGCATCTTTTGGGCTTGCATTAAGATTACATTTTGTCTTCCCTAACTTCCCTAAAATCCCTTCCCTTTGATCAGTGGAGGCAGTAGCCAAGGTACAGCCGCAACCCAACTTTTTGTGTGAGAATACTGAATTGCTAGTTTGCTTACCATAGTTAAAGGTGGACAAGGAACCAACAAAGAAACTTGACCCTTAAAATGGGGGGGGGGGGGAGGAGTATGAGCAGAAGATTATTTCTACTTAGAAAGCAACGGAATAACTTTACCTTTGTAGCTTATCATGTTTATAGGCAAGAAGAGAAGTTGCCTAGCAACTTGGGACATGATAATCACTCCTTGTATACGTAACACATAATCTGAACAACTTTCCCCTCAGCCATCTCTAGTGTAATGATCCTGTTGTTTTTTTCTTGTTTAATCTTAGAAATGTGTAGTTGAAATGTGCTTTTGTTTGAAACAAAATAGGAAATATCAACATTTCCCATTTTTAGGGACCTTCATTTCAGGTTTTGGTTTTTTTTATTTTTCATGAGAATTTATCACTGTTTTTATAACGAACAAAAATGGTAGAAAATCAATGGAAAGAAATGTTACCATATTTGTTCGTTATAAAAACAGTGATAAATTCTCATGAAAAATTTAAAAAAAAAACCTGAAATGAAGGTCCCTAAAAATGAGACATGTTCCTATCTATTTTTATTCCCTCTAGAAATGAAAGAAAACTAAATTTGCATTCATTTTTCTTTTCTAAACTGATAACCCCCTCCCCTCTGATGGCCAAACATATGCCTGTTTTTTGTTTTTGTTTTTTAAAACAAAGCCCCCAGACTTTCTTTTACCCCCAACCCCTCCTCCAGACTCTCCCAAGCTAACTGTGATGCTCGGGGTCCTAAGAGGGGCAGAAGTGATCCCGAGTATTTTGCTCTGCAGGTGCTGTATTTCAAAAATGCCTATTTTGAAATAAGGCACTGGCAGAGCAGGAGCAACTGGGGACCACTCCTGTCTTCTTTGGAACTCTGCCATTTGTAGGGAATGGCTACTGTGATAAATGATCTGATGTTAACAGATAACGTGTGATGCAAACTCATTGGAATCAGAAGTTTACAACTTTTTTTTAGTTAAATGACTGGTTTCTTATAGCAGCAAGAGTATTTAAGTTTTGTTTTAAGTTTCTAATTTAATAGAGAAAAGCACTCTTGTTACAAAAGTTATGCATACCTCTGTGTTAACCCAGAGCCAACTTGCACTTCTCAGCATACATTGCTAATTAGCTATCCCCAGCTGAAAGATTAAGCCAGTGATCTCACCCTCAGCCTCAATAGTTGGTTTGTAGACCAGGAGAAATGAGGGAACCTGTCTCACAACCCAGAGGGTATCCAGCTGTACCTCCAGCAGGAAATGATTGGTTAACACCACAGTCTCAGGGAAGCAAGACCCAGAATGCTCACGGATGCCTCTGTGTGCAATGCAGGCAGGAATGGGGTGAAAATAGCTCAACTAGCCAGGGAGGCAGACAGAAGACTGGCAATTACTCTACAGCTGTGGAGCACAGCTAGGCTTTGAACCCATTCTCAAAGGTTCACATTAATGGCAGCAATAAATAGGAAAAGTTCCTCAAATACGGGCCAATTTAAAAAAGGCCACGTGTGCAAAAACCGGGGTTTATGCGCGTGGCTGGGCCTTGCAGTCAATGCGCACATTTTAAAACAGGCCCAGACACGCGCATCAACCCCGGTACGTGCACAAGTTCCAGGCCCTGAAAAAGGGGCGGGGAGGGGGCGGATTCTAGGAGGGGGAGGGGTGGGGCGGGGCAAGGCGGGACGGAGGCCAGCCAGGACAGTGGACATTAGCTGCTGACCCAGGGAAGCACACGCCAATAGCCGGCCGGAAACTATTTCTGCTCAGGAGAAGCAGTAAGTGGTAAAATAAAAGAATTTTGGATAGCTAGGTAGGGGTTAGGGGTCGGAGTGGAGAGAGAAAAGGGAAGGAAGGTTAGGCAGGGGGGGAAGGAAGTTCCCTCCCAGTCCGCTCTAACAGGGAGAGGACCGATTGTGTTGCCACACATATTAGTAAAAAATTTGCCGCCCCCCCCCCCCCCGCATGCACTGCTGCTGGTGATCAGATTTTATAACATGCGTAAGCCGGCACAAGCATGTTATAAAATCAGCACGTCCATGTGCACACGCCAGGAGCCGCAAGTACATGGACAGCCGTGCGCTGCTTTGAAAATTGACCCCTTAATGAATAGGAAAAAAATTCCACAGCCTGTAAAGTCCAAATTCTTTTTCTCTGCATGGGACTTCATACATATTCAGATACATATGGTCCAAAAGTTGATCTTGATTGGATGTTACCACCATTTACAGGCACATAGATGGTGGTAACATCCCCGCCCACCACCGCCGAGGGAGCTGCGACATTTGGAGGGACGCCCCTTCCCTCTCCCGTCAGAGGAAGCCAGCACCAGAGGACCTGAGCCAGCCCTCGGACTGCCCCTATTCCGCCCACTACCTCCGAGGAAGTGAAAATGTGGTGGCAATGCCGGAAACACAGCATGACTGGCGCTGGGTCCCCAACAGTAGCAACTCCTTCTGGAGAGGGAGTGGAGAGGTACCAGAGCTGCAAGACTTTTATTAGGGACAAGGAAATTTGACCACATCACCCCCTCGCTGCTGGCTCTGTACTGGCTGCCAGTACAATCCAGAATCCATTATAAACTACTAACACTAATTTTTAACATCATCAATGACAGCAACATCTGCTTAATAGGCGTAAATCACCAACCATACACACCATAGCGAACACTAAGATCACAAAACAATTAACCATGCCTACAACGCGGAGTACACATCTAATGCAAATAAGAGACAGAATGTTATCCATTGCAGGCCCCATAATGTGGAATTCTCTACCAGAGACATTACGTCTGATAACTGACTGAAAGAGTTTCAAATGTGAACTGAAAACCTGACTCTTCAAAAATGCATATGATCTAACATAAAATATCTATACGCAGAAAACTATAATATTAAAAAAAATTTATAATGTTAAAAGAATGAACAACAAGTAGCAATGTAAAGTGTATTAAGACAACTCTTTGACTAATTTATGATGGTCATTGAAATGGAAATTATGTATCACAAATTACTATCCTTGTTGTAGAAGTCATGTACTTTATGGATGTTTTAATTGTAGATCACTCATGTCTAGTTGACATGTTTTAGATGTTATGTTGACCTATAATATGAATGTCGCTTTTGTAAACAGTTGTGATCTTCTTTTGGAATGACAGTATATAAAATACCTAAATAAATAAATAAATAAATAAATAAATAAATGTGATTAGTGGCTCCTGATTTGACTTAACTATGCTAGTACGTACATGCATATTCACACATTAGTAATTAAATGCATTAGAGGTCATTTGTTGAACGATACTGGCTTCATGGCTAGCTTTATGACTGGATACAAAGTTTCTGTGAAGGCCGTAGCTTAGCAGTCCACATTCTGGCAAATTGTAAGGTGCAGACAGATGTCTTATAGGAAGAACAATTGCATTCTCTTCTCATAGACATTGAAGCTGCAGGGCCATCACGTGTCTTAGAATATATTTTGCGTTGCTCAGGCCTACACTTTGGTTCAATCTGTTTCCAGGCCTACAAAATCTTGGTTCAGTTGCATATATCTTCCAGGGTGACTGGCTTATCCTTACACATTGCAGATAAGCTTGGGAGGGTTTGAGGAGGATTTAGGAGGGGGATGGGGGAGGGGGACAGAAAACCAGGGTGGGGGGGGAGTTAAATACCAGGCAATGTGGGTTTTGGTTTTATTATGTGCTATTGTAAAAATAATGCTTACTGAAACCAAAATAAAAAAAACAAAACACAATCTTTATCTCTACCTTTATTAAAATGTATTAATCGCTTATGTATAAGTACTAAGTGATCTACAATTAAAACATCCATAAAGTACATGACTTCTACAACAAGACTTCTAATGAGTACATATCAGAACATACAAGTTTTACAGATATTGCTGTATAGGACCCTGAAAAACTGACTAACATCAAAAGTAAACCTGTCTGAAAAGAAATATTTTCAGCATGGTCTTGAAAGCCCCACACCAACAAAACAAAATGAACCCCACCGCCACTGCGCATCCCCACTATGCAGTAACCTTTGTTAGTTACAACCTCCAGCTGAAGACTCTTTCCTTTAGTGATAGCTTGCAAATAAAAATATCACCATGATTCAAAACCTCTCTCCAACAAGAGCATAACATTGCTATAGCTGACTTCAAACTGTCAGTCCAGACATTCCTCTCCAGTAAACTCTCAAACTAGGGACTTCGCCTAAGCTGGTCCTTAAAACAGGAGCAATATATGGTTCCAAAAATCATTTGTATCTTTAAAAGTGACGCCTTTTACTCACAAGAGCAGCTAGGGAGTGCAAACAAGCCTTCTCTGTTTCTTCTCTTTCAATGGGCCTTGAAACTTTGGGCCTCATTTTCCAATATCGCATTGGTAACGCATTAGGGGGCGTTACCAATGCAAATGAGGCTTCTTTCATGCAGTGGGGAAACATCGCGTGCGGCGATGTTTTCGCCATTCGCGAAAACATTAGCACCGCACGCGATGTTTTCCCAGTGTGCGATGATTCTTTCGGTGTTTCATCGCAGTGCACGATATTTGCCGGTTTTTGCATCGCAGGCCACGATAGTCCCGGACAGCCTGTTTCAGGCGCCAGGGGGAGGGAGGGAGGGAGGGAGGGAGGGGGAGGGGGAGAGAGAGAGAGAGAGAGAGAGAGGGAGAGGGAGGGGGGGGGGGAAAAGAAAGAGAGAGAGAGAGAGAGAGAGAGAGAGAGAGAGAGAGAGAGAGAGAGAGAGAGAGCGCCTTACTATAGTGCCTATGCCCTAGACAGGTATCCCTATGGGAGGGCCACCTACTTACTCGGGGTGGGGATTAGGCATGAGCGTCGGGGGTTGGGGGCCACTTTCGCATTCCACATGAGACGTACGGACAGAACAGTGGTCTCTAGTGCAGATTTGCTGGCCGTCGGAGTGAGGACGCTCACTCCAAGAAGTGGTTTGGGCAACATTCTCTCCACCTAAGCTCTCTCTCTCTCTCTCTCTCTCTCTCTCTCTCTCTCTCTCTCTCTCTGCACGTGGTAAACTCCGTTGAAAATGAGGCCCTTTGTCTCAGACTTTACATAATAAGGATGTGAATTCATTTTAAAAAGAATGGTAATCCGAAATGCACAATCCCCCAAAAATCCCCAAAAGTTTAGAGTGCATTCCCTGGATTCCATATTATTTAATAAAACTGCAGAACTTTTAACCAGAAGGACTTTTCCATTCTTGCAGTGACACCAGCACAGCCTTCAACAAGCTCAAGCTTACATTCCCTCTCCCCTTCTGTTCGTCTCTTTATTGGGAACAAATTTCAAATCTTGCTACCTTATCCATTTGTGGGTGCTCTCAGCACAGGGAAACTATGGCTTCCTTCAACTTCAACTCCGTTCTGGGTTATATGAATGCAATCATATCAGACCAAAATCCTACCTTTAAAGTCTCTCTCTCTCTCCACACATTATATTTATTTATTTATTTATTTATTTATTTATTTATTTATTGTTATACCGAGTTTCATGATAGGCATCACATCAACCCGGTTTTATATATATATATATTCTTGTTTCTAACTGAGAAACATGGGACTCCAATGGTTAGGCTCATCCTGCTATGTTTATATACGAGACGGCATGGGAGTCCATTTTTAGCCGCTGTGCAGCTCAGCTAGTTAGCCGGATAACTTTATCTGGCTAACTAGCAGGATATATATTCAGCAGCAAGGCCAAATAAGTAAATCCAGCTATCTTTAGGACAGGTCTGTGGCCTGACCAGCGTTAGCTGGATAAGTTATCCAGCTAACACCAATCCTCCTCGAAGTACCTCCCACCCATCCCCAGAATGCCCTCACTTATCCAGCTAGAATATAGCCAGATACTATAAATGGCTGAATATGCTGGTTTTCCCATTTAGACAGATAATGTTTAAGCTACCAGTCTAAATGGCTTTTGAATATCGGCCTCCAGGATGTTTTTGCACATACATAGTACATTATGATTTTGTTACTTACATAGACCCTTTGGCTGTGGCAGGATGGAACGCTCTTCACAGACAGCCCCGAAGGTTGTGCCGTCAGCAGGCGGAGCGTCACACTGGAGAGCAGGATTCAATCCAAGGACAGGGCTGGTCGCAGCAGCGGAAGCCGAGTCCGAGAGGCAATCTGGGTAAGCAGATTATCCTAGTCAGACAGGCGGTGAACAGCAAAATCCAGTAGGCAATCTGGATCGAGCAGGTGGCAGGCGGAGTATCCAAGGCAGTCCGAGTCTGGGCAGATGGCAGGCAAGCAGAATATCCAAGGTAGTCCGAGCCTGGTGCAGGCGGTAAGCAAGCAGGATATCCAAGGTAGTCCGAGCCTGGTGCAGGCGGTAAGCAAGCAGGATATCCAAGGCAGTCCGAGCCTGGGCAGGCGGCAGGCAAGCAGGATATCCAAGGCAGTCCGAGCCTGGTGCAGGCAGTAAGCAAGCAGAATATCCAAGGCAGTCCGAGCCTGGGCAGGCGGTAAGCAAGCAGAGTATCCAAGGCAGTCCGAGTCTGGGCAGATGGCAGGCAAGCAGAATATCCAAGGTAGTCCGAGCCTGGTGCAGGCGGTAAGCAAGCAGAATATCCAAGGCAGTCCGAGCCTGGGCAGGCGGTAAGCAAGCAGAATATCCAAGGTAGTCCGAGTCTGGGCAGATGGCAGGCAAGCAGGATATCCAAGGCAGTCCGAGCCTGGGCAGGCGGTAAGCAAGCAGAATATCCAAGGTAGTCCGAGCCTGGGCAGGCGGTAAGCAAGCAGAATATCCAAGGCAGTCCAAGTCTGGGCAGATGGCAGGCAAGCAGGATATCAGAGGCAGTCTGAGTCTGGGCAGGCAGCAGGCAAACTGAGTAAACGAACACATCAGACAGGGAGCGGACCTATAACTGAGGCAACAGTTCCAGATTAAGCTGCCCTTAAATAAGGGTAGCTTGATGACGACCAAGCCGTGCGCTGCCAAGAATTCCCACCGTGGGCCCTTTAACTGGAGCACAACCTCCCGCGCGCACACCTAGAGGGAACTGCGGGAGAGCGTCTTAGACGCGGCGTCACGGCATTCATCACTTGGGTGCATCTTCCGGGAACCAGCAACAGTGAGCCTGTCGGGGGGGGGTCAGCCCACTACAGAGGGCAAACTGCGACGGGTAACAGTCAGATTTGGAAATTGCAAGTCTTTCTTTGTTTTCATTCTATTTGTTTGCTCTGATAGTTTCCTCCTACTCATTTGGACTTCCATCTCAATTAAAGGCTGTCCCAGATAGAACTACTGTGCTTAAGTAGGGTTGCCACCTGGCTCCATGTCATTAGGAATAAGATAATTCAGTTCTGGTTTTACCCTATCGCATACAAGGTATGTAGTTCTGATTGTCCCATTGATTTACCTGGGACTGTCAGAACTGCAATTTCCTGCATGCAACAAAGTAAAAACCAGGACTGGATTAGCCTGTTCCTTATGGCATGGAGCCAGGTGGCAATCCTAATGATAAACTTTCACTTTCCCCATTTTTGTCCCCTCACTCTTCTCCTTCTGTAAGTACCCATCACAGTGATAATCCTCGATAAGAAGCCACAGACCACAGATCCCCTCAGAACCAGCTACACATGCACACAGATTCTGACCTGTAGTTATTTCTATTATGCAATCACTGAGGTTCTCACTAGTACCAGGGTTGTAAATGATGCATTTGTAGTGCCCCTGCTGGACTGATGGATAGAAGTTTGCTCTAGGAATCAAACCAAGGTATCACATCCAGCAAAAAAAATTTCAAGTCTTAGTGTTACAGAAGTTAAATTGTATCATGGGTGGCTCAGAATTATACTGATATATTCTGCTCAGCTCTAATTACTGAATCAGCACACATTAAAAGTCAATTGCCTAGTTAAAACAATTTGCCTCTATATACTTATGTTATTTAGCTGTAGGAAATGTAAAATATCTTGTAAAATTGAAACACTGCAGGACTAATTTGATTATTATGAAATTAAATATCATTGTGGTCAATAGGCCATGTTTAGCAAATACTTGAACATGAACATTTATATAGAATTAATGCAAGCTTTATTGTCCAGCCAAATGAAAGTACCTATCCAGATGTGAACTGTTTTAAAATTTCTGCTTAAATTGGTACAAATCTTAATTATAGTTTTAAAAAAATACAAAATGCATGAATCCTGAGCTGATTGTGAATTTATCTTCTTTCCAATAATAACCAAGATGGCAATGGACAATTTATTTTATTTATTTGTTTGTTTGTTTGTTTTATATACCGTCAATCTGAAACAATCTCGATGGTGTACATTCAATTATATAGAAAACCTATATAATAATACAATAAAACAAGTTTTTAAAAAATAAACCATTAAACTTTTCATGAAGACTTTTCATGAAGACTGTAATCTGTAAGCACCTGTATTTATTATAAGAATTTGTATTTACTATTTATATTCATTATTTAGCTATTAACATTGTTCTGTTACCACTTGGTACTATTTCTCTCCTTTACCTCAAACTCTAAGTTCCTACTAAGTTAGCCATGTTATTTATACCCAATCGTTGGATGTAATTGTATATTTGTTTAATTGTTCAATCTGTTTGATGTAATTTTCTGTTCCTTGTTCTGTGTAAACCGAAGTGGTATGCACTAGTGCATGAACTCCGGTATATAAAAGCCTTTAAATAAATAAATAAATAAATAAAACATAAAATTATTTGCTACATAATAACATAATTTAATAAACTACAACAATTTAAATAATATAAGGAAATTTGTAAACAACTTAAAAGATAAATAAAAGGTAAAAACAAAAAAATTAAATGAGATAAAACAAGTAAAATAAAATAAAATAAAAATCAAACATAATAAAACACATAAGCCAGATATTATGGGGTAGATTTTAAAAGCCCTGCGCCGGCATGCCTATTTTGCATAGGCCGCCGGCACGCGCAAAGCCCCGGGACGTGCGTAAGTCCCGAGTCCCCCGGCACTGCGGCCTGTGCCGGGGATGCCGAGGTGGCGCGCGCAAATTACGCCTGCCTCAAGCAGGCGTAACTTGCACAACAAAGGTGGGGGGGATTTAGATAGGGGAAGGGAGGGGAAGGTGGGGGGGACGTGGAAGGAAAGTTCCCTCCGAAGCCACTCCGATTTCGGAACGGCCTCGGAGGGAACGGAGGCAGGTTGCGCAGCTCGGCGCACACAGGCTGGCGATTTTGCGCAGCCTTGCGCACGCCGACCCTGGATTTTATAAGATACACGCGGCTACGCGCGTATCTTATAAAATCCGGCGTACTTTTTTAAGATCTACCTCATTAGCTTTAAGCACAGAAACAGCCAGAAAAAGGTTCACTCAGTCATATTGATTATTACTCTGCTGACAGCTCATATGCATTTTTAAATAGTAAAGTTTTCAGTTGTTTTTTAAAAGTATTGAAGTCCTTTTATAGTCTTAATTCTTCGGGTAGTGAGTTCCATAATTTGGGTCCTGCAACTGAGATTGTCCGTTCTCTGACCTTTGCTACATGTGCATTTTTACTTGATGGTATTGATAACAGACATTTATTTGCAGAGCGCAAATTCCTTTGTGGGGTGTGAAGACGTAATAAGGCATTTAACCATTCAGTTTGTTTGTTATTTATAGATTTAAATAAGATGCATAGCAACTTATACTCAATTCTTTGCTTGATCGGTAACCAGTGTAATTCTATAAGAGTTGGGGTAATATGATCAAATTTCTTTCCCTCATACAACACTCTGGCAGCTTTATTTTGAAGCAATTGTAAAGGTCTAATGTGAGTAATGCACTATTTCCAAGAAATAGTGCATTACAGTAGTCGTGTGTAGAAAAAAGCAAAGATTGTAGAACCATTCTAAAATCATTAAAATGTAACAGAGGTTTAAGCCATTTTAAAATTTGTAACTTAAAATATCCATCTCTTGTTTTTCTTTTAATGTCAACATTCAATCTAAAATCAGAGTCAATTAAAATACCAAGGACCCTTACATTGCTCGAAGATTCAATCTGCAGAAAATTGGTGTTAAAATGGAAGGTTTTATTAAAAATGGATTTTCTACTTAACAGAATTAATTCTGTTTTTTAATTATTTAGGATCAGTTTCATGTGAGATAAGAGTTGCCTAATGGCGTTTAAATAGATTTCGAGTTCCTTTAACGTGTCCTCGAGAGAATTTTTTATAGGGATTAAAAGTTGAACATCGTCTGCATAGATGTAATAGATAATACCAAGTCCAGATAATAATTTACAAAGCGGTAAAAGATAAATATTAAAAAGGGTAGCTGATAACGCAGACCCTTGAGGAAACCCAGAATAAAAGAATCACCATTATCAAAACCTCATAAAACCATATCAGAAAACTCTAAAAGCAATGATTCCGTGTTAAAATACTTTCTAAATGATAAGCTAATTGCTTTTGAACAACTTTTTCAAGTATTTTTGCCAGGAAAGGGAAGCTAGAAATGGGTCTAAGATTATTAAAATCAGAAGTCTCTGTGCTATTCTGCTTTAAAATTGGTTTAATACAGTTTATTGACTTTTATTGCTAGGAATCTTTTAGAAATTAGTAAGAAAAATGCTAATTTTGAAAGAATATGTGATTATAAAATTACAGAACTATGGGCCTCATTTTCCAAGCCGCTCGCATGCGATAAGGGACCTTTAGCATGCAAAAAGTCCCTTATCGCATGAGATACCAGGATGGGGGCGGAGTCGGGGAGGAGTCGGCCCCAGAAGAGGAGGAGTCGGGGCATCACCAGGGCCGACTCTGTGCCGACGCCACGGACAGCGAAAAGGTAGGTGCCTTTTCGCTGCCTATTTCTCGCCCAATAGCTACACCTCCTATGGTGGCGCTATTGGGTGCGAAACCGGCAGCGATCGCACCGCAACGGTGTGATCGCTGCCGGCTAGCGCAGGCCCGCCCCCCGCCCCTCATCTTCTAAAGTATCGCAGGCCTGCGATACTTTAGAAAATGAGGCCCTATGTGATCAATACATTGTGGAAGCTCCATTAGAGGTGCCATGTTAGAAATACAATAAGAAAAATCACAGGTCTTTATGAAAGGAGGATGAATGTTATAACACAATTAGAAGCTGCCTTTTTAGATATTTAGAGAAGTGTTTTGGAGACTTTGAGGGTTAAGTCTATTGCCGTAATGGGGCTGATATAGTATCAACATTTGGCTTTGAATAGTACAACCTGCAATCAGACAGGACTCATGTTGAATAGATTCACACTGTTAGACTCAGTGACGGCTGATTTATATGGTTCATATAACAATAGCTAGTCTAACAGAACTCTTAAGACACACTAGAACAAAAAGAGATAAAATCAATAAAAGTCCAGATAGCTTGAATACATTTTACAACTGTGACAGATTTTGCTGAAAATGGACATGTTTGAAACTGGTATTAGTATAAGTAAACCCTATGAAGACAAGAGAGAATAAACTTAGGTGGTGACAATGAAAAGACACTGATACTATCTATGACCTGTGTGTCAGCAGAGATATAATTGCCCAGGTTATTTAAAGCTTTACTGAACATAATATTTCAAAAGCTTGTTTGAATGATGGCATTATTTTGTAGCTCTTACCCATTGTTGCTGAAGAATTTTTTAAAACTATTTTTCACCCAACCGTTTCCTCCTACAACACTGGACCACCGACTCAATTGAAATCGACCTCTGTGTTGGGCTATGGTGCCATAACTGCCTGGGGGATTTTGCCCCTATTTTTTATATCCCTTCCTACTCATTTTAATCTAGCTATCACAGCAAACGCTCTTGACCTGGTGTTCTGGGCTCAGACCGTGCACACTAGCATTCTGCCCAGGTGCTCTGACACGGGGGTTAATCTCACTGGGGTCTACACTGGGGAGTTACATGAAGGGCTTGTCACCTGCATACTCACAGGACTGCCTTGGGGGATCACCCAAAGTAAACACCCACATGATGACTGGGATTATACCTGAGGGCTTGAACCTAGGAGCCTATTCCCTACACGCGAATAGCCACACACTTATTTGAGCAAGAAGAGGATAGAACAAATAAAATTAGATAATACAGAAGAATTAGTTGCAGATAACAATTGCTACATATATATACAAGCCGTTAAGCCCGTTAAAACGGGCTACATTACATTTTGTTTTCAGTCCATTTTCTAACACAGCACCCTTCTACACTTTTTCTCCCTCTCTCCCCCTTCCCCTTGTTCACTCCTCCCCTTTCCTCCACTCAGTCTTACTCACCCTCTGTCTCCCACTGCCTTCTTCCCCTCACTCTCACCTCCCTTCCCTTCCCTCAGTCACTCCCACCTCTCTCCCCTTCCCTCAGTCACTCCCCACCCTCTCAGCCCTCCTCCACTCCCTTTTTCTCTGCTCCACAACTTCTTACCCTTCCACTTACTCACATCCCTGTCTCTCACCTCTCCCTCATTCTCCCTCTCCCCCTTCCACTTATTACATCCCTGTCTCTCACCTCTCCCCTCATTCTCCCTCTCCCCTCACTCTTCCCCACCCCCTACCTCCCTCCACACCACTCACCCACTCCTCCCTCCACTCTCACTCAGTCCTCACTCCCTCTCTCTCACTCAGTCCCTCCCCCCCCAGTCCCTCCCCCCTCTCTCTCACTCAGTCCCTCCCTCCCAGTCCCTCCCCCTCACTCAGTCCCTCCCTCCCAGTCCCTCTGCCTCACTCAGTCCCTCCCCCTCACTCAGTCCCTCCCCCTCACTCAATCCCTCCCTCCCTCTCACTCAGTCCCTCCCTCTCCCTCTCTCCGTCCCTCCCACTCCCTCCCGGCCGCTGCCGCCACCGCCGTCACCCACTGCCGCTACCGCCGCCGCTACCCGCTACCGCCGCCGCCCGCTGCCACCGCTGCCGCTACCGCCACCGCCACTGCCGCCCGCCACCACCGCTGCCACCGCCGCCGCCCGCTTCCGCCGCCGCTGCCACCCGCCGCCGCCATGTTTTTTTTTTCCTTACGCTGCCTAAGACCGACGTGCTCGCCCGCACATGTGCAGTAGAGCTGCTCTCTACTGCGCATTTGCGGCACGTTGGTCAACCTTCATTTATTAGGTTGATATAAAGCTTACATGCTTCCAAAGGATCAGTCTGTGCTATCACATCCGGATGCTCTCTCTCCATCTCTCGCTCTAGCTGTTATTTCTCCTTATTCACTAAATGCTTGGGAGAGTAGCAGTGTTCCCTCCCTTTGTGTTCTTATCAATTTGAGGTGCAGCTGTGTAACCTTCACTCTCTCAAGCTTTAGTGTCATTTAATTGCTTTCTCACCATAGAACTACTGGCATCACTACAATAAACAGATTCTTGCCTCTCCATAAACATTTCACAGTGCAAAAGAGTAAATATGAGTTCTTTCTGAGGTTGGCCCATGGCTTTCAGACTAGTCTCTGTCTGGGTGAGAACTCTGAATCCTTCTGGCCTAACCTCTCAATACATCCTCAGCCAGGTAGTGAGAAATAATTCCATTACGTTTGGGGGACACAGTACACGGTAGCTCGCTTTGGAATATGTGATTGTGTGCCCTGAATCCAGCCAGTAGGTGTCACTGGAGAAAGATGGCTGAAGCTTCCCTTTGCCTAAAACAGAGATCCCCAAACATTTTAAGAGAAGGACCAAATAGGACATTTCAAATCACAGAGAGGGCTGTGGGAGGTCCTTCTCAGAATGCCGGTATTTAAAAATGTTTAAATAATAATAATAATTGCTGAGCCAGCTGGGTGGGGGGTAGGGTTGCCAACAGGCTCCAGATTTTCAGGACAGATTGATCCAGTCCTGGTTTTACTCCCCTGCTTGCAGGTACTTATAATCTTGCTTATCTTAGCGAATGCAATAAATAAGAAGAGCAGAATAAGTCCCAACATGCAAAGGGGTAAAATCAGGACTGGATCAACCTGTCCTGAAAATCTGGAGCCAATTAGCAACCCTAGGGGGAGAGATGCCCTTAGAATTATTTGCTAAGAAATGTCTGGGGGATGGGCCATGTCTGACCCTTTTGATGGTTTGAAATGCTGGGGAATGGTCAAGCAGGTTTCCCAGGAGTATAGAGGTGTGACAGTTAGTAATAATATTTTTAGATTTCTTCAAAGTTACTAACCCTGTCCCATCCCCAGTAACTTTGCCCGCTGCCTCCCCCCTTGCCAAATATCTGCCTGCTTAGGGAAGTAGGAGGTAGGCAGGATGGATGGATGGCAGGATGGGGTGTTTGGGTACCTGTAGTGCAAGCTGTCTCATTCACACATCCCCATGAACTCTTGCTCCCATTCTATTTCCTTCCCCTTTCTCTTCCCTTTCCCTCACCCTTTCAGCCTTTCCCCCTCCCCTTGCTCCCCTCTCTTGCAACTTGCCAGATTCATGATATGAGCACAACAGCCCCCTCTG
Source organism: Rhinatrema bivittatum (assembly GCF_901001135.1). Lineage (NCBI taxonomy): Eukaryota > Metazoa > Chordata > Amphibia > Gymnophiona > Rhinatrematidae > Rhinatrema > Rhinatrema bivittatum. Next base: position 101,990,575 of record NC_042618.1, read on the forward strand.
GAGACCCTAACCCAGGAAGAAACACTCGGACTTGGTGTATGGGTTATAATAATGAGGATTTCTGTACTCTGCGCATCCAAAGCCTCAATCCTTAGGGGGCAAGATCCAAATCTCCCTCCACCACAGCTCTGAAGAGATGATGGCATGGCTGGGAACTCCAGGTGCCATCATCTTTACTTGGCAGCCCTATAGAACCCACAACCCAGTACTGCCAGTGCTTTCCTCTCCATGGCTTGCAATGCCCTCCAGCACAAACACCAGCAATGCACGACGCAGCCAATCAGCATGCTCCGCCCACACCACTCTAACACGCTGTTATTTGCACTTCCAGTCTCAAGTATCTGAGCTGGCAGTAGTGGCAGAAAGTGCTCCTGCCACTGCCACTGCAGACCAGCTCAAGCTCCTTCTGTCCTCGCTGCTGTGGGCTAGATCCAGCTGCTGCTGCTGCTGCTGGAGGTTGGATGAAATTAAGGCAAGGAGGTCACATCCAACCCTCGAGCCATAGTTGGGGGACTCCTGCCCTAAAATATTTCTGCTCAAAATTTTGACAAAAATCTAGCAGCAAAGCAGGTATTAATTTTATGATAATTAAATTGCTTTGCTAATTTAGTTACAAACAGCAATGCAAACAGTACCTCTCTGTTCTAAATTACACTCCACTCCCCATCTTTCTTATACCTCTAATGGAAAGGAAGGGTCCAAGAAACACAGACCTGGAACATTTACACTATTTTTACTTTGTCATGACAGTCTCCACTTCCCTATTCCTGCTTTAAAATCCAGGAGTTCTTAAAGAGAAAGGCTAAGAATCAATATGCATCCAAAAAAAGCCATCCCTGCTTTAAAATGACAATCGCAGGAAAGCTGCTGTTGGTAAGGAATGTCTCTAATGCATGGTGATGAAAGCCCTTCCGAGCTGTTTCACATGCTATTTAGATCTAAGAGACAAAAGCAAAGAATGATTCTGCTCTCTAGTACAAAAAAAAAAAAAAAGACTGCTTATAAACTTAAGGACCCTGCTATGCACAGGGGTTTGTCGTGTGCGCAGATGGCATTAAGCTTTTGGAAAACAGAGCCCTAAAAACAAACTGAGAGTCACATCTATTATATATACTGTAGTGTGTTTAAGAAAGCAGGTTTAACAACATATATTTGCTATGTTTGTGTCACAGGCAAAAAGCTTACACTCTTTTCCAGATATTCAATTGCATCATGAACTTTTACATGAGATCTTTTCATTGGCCTATGAAGACTTCATGTATGACTCAATAGGACAAAGACATCTGATTGTATGCTGTTTTCATTATAGTATGTGATGATAGAACACAAGCTCATCGTTTTTTGAGGACTGCTAGCAGAAGGTTATCCTCCAGTACAGGCAGCAAGAGGTTAACACCTTCTCTTCCCTCCCCCCCCCCCCCCCCCCCCTTCCAGCCATGTCACCTTAGGCTACATGGGAGGGATGAGTCTGCAAGGGCTTCTAGATAGGATGTAATCTGTGCTAGCAAGTCCAGTCTCCATCTTTCTCCCTGTCTGTTGTGCTGGTCATATATCAGGGCAATCACATGTACAGAACCATGTAACTTTATATATAGAATTTTTTTTTTGTTTTCCGTCTCATTTTTCCAAGTAAAGAATCCTTGCATGCTGCAACGGAAGAGCTCTGAGTCATTTCTGCTTCACAGTAAGTGTTTCTCCTAGAAGTGCGAAGGTCCCTGCTGCACACACACACACATGCAGTTCTGACCCTGAATAAGCAGATTAGTACCAGGACAAACCGGGTCATTCATCATGCATCGCAGCAGTGCTATTCAAATTAGGAGAAGGGAGGAGTGTGGGAGGGGTTTGGGCGGAGTTATGTCCTGGCAGCGCTGCGGGCGATAATGTTTTTCACGTTATCGCCAGCAGTACCGCGGGAAATAACTACACCTTTTCCCGTGGCGCTATGGGGCGATAGTGTACGGTGCTGTCGCACCGCAGCAGACGAAATCGAACCACCGCGATGCAGCCGACTGCACATTATCGCCCCCCGCCCCTTTTTTGTTCGCGGGACAAAGGAATTTATTTATTTATTTAAAGTTTTTACTATACCGACATTCGTTGGAGACATCACATCGGTTTACATTGAAACATATCGGCAGCAAAGTTGCTTTATAGCGGAACAGGGTTGATAACAATGAACAATAACTAAGGGGGGGGGAGGGAGAACCAGGGAGAGAGAATTCATGAATGATGAATCTAGGCCAAAGAGAGAAAAGGCCATTGTATACAAGTCCTAGATATCTTCTCTTTACTTGGAGGGTGTTTGAGTATATGACTAAAATTATTGACCCTATAGCTAGTTACCATCAGATCCCCTAGCACATACATGACCTTCACTGTTACTGCAATTGCAATGAAATGATCTTGACTAAAGCCCAATAATCCATTCTCTTCTCCATTGATATGGAGTCTATTTTGCCTAACATGTTTCTGCATTTAAGGAACCTGTCATATACTGAAAAATATATATCAATTTGTTCTAAGGCAGTGCTACCCAGTCAGTATGTGATGGCCCACTGGTGTGTCTTCAGACCTGATCTGGTTTGCCACGAAAGAGTCACCACTTCCTGATGCTCATATTCAGAACAGTAGCTGGGCTCTGCTCTTAACATTCCCTAGCATTTAGAGTCATCAGTGGTGGCTCTTAAACATAGAAGGAGCTAATTTCTGGGCACCTGTGTAATGACACATGCTTCTTCTTCCTAAATACAGCATGAGTTCTGGAGTGTGGTAATTAATAGGCAGCATGCAGAGCATGGATAGTTGGGTCCCGCTTTGTTCATCACATGTAGTGCAAACAACACCTCCTCATCTTCATTCTCCTGAGCTTCTTCCTTTGAGTCCTTCCAACCTCTGTCTTAACCTGGTTGAGTAAGACAGGCAGAGAATGCACTGAGCACCGAATGTGATTCATTCTGGAGGCAATGTAGTAAAACCTGTGCTAAAATCGGAGTCAAATTTTAGCATGTTTTACTTAACGCACACTTTAAAAACAGGGTCCTCACAGGATGCTGTAAGCTAATGGGATGCAAATTGAACAGGAGTAAAAAAAAACCAAATGAAAAAACATTCTAAAATGTGAGTTAACCTGAAAATCCACTGTAATGCAGAAAAGTGCTTTAAAACAGGAGTAAAGAAATAAGTGCTTGGGAAATGACCAAAATTACCTTGCATGCAAGGTTGGTACTGGGCATCCCAACTTTGGCACAATCTCACATGCAAGGCCATTTGGGCAAGGAATGCCAAGTGAAATCAAAGATTAAGCTCTCTAGGGTGGGCATCTACAGCCAAACAGTAAGCAATTTGGTGCTGTGCCTCCCTAATAGCTATAGGTGCCTGTTCCAGAGAGCTTTCTCTTTGATTTCACTTGGCATTGCCCATCACAGCAATTTTCAAAAGGAAATTTACATGTATAAGACCTTTAAAAGAAGTGCATAAAACTAGCAATTTTCAAAAGCCCATTTACGTGCATAATTCCTTCTGAAAATTAACTCTCTAGTAAATCATCTGGAAACATAGGGCTTGCCCATTTGTTCAGAACTTTCTTCCATGAAAGAGGAATTGGCTCATCTTAAGGCCAAATTAGCTGCAATAAAGAAAATATCAGCAACTAACAAGGAATCCATCCCTACTCTACAGTATAATTAGGAATCATTTCACCATTACCAAGGAGAACTCAAAAGCCCATGAAAAAGTGGTTTAGAGTGGGCACAGGTAGGACAAGACAGGTGACCCCAAAACACCCATCCTTCACAAGTGTGCAACTCACATGTCCCGTCGTCATCCCCCCCCAACACACACACACAAATTTGCAAGTAGCAAACAGCAACCCAGGAACAAATGGATTACTATGGGCTCTGGAGGAGACACATGCCCTCTCAAGTGACTCAAATACAAAATGCCTTCTCTGTACTATATAATGAAGAAGCTAAAGTGATGGAGATTGAAGAAGCATCTGAAAAGAAAGAAGAAACACAATGCACACAAAAATTCCAGAATTCAAATAATAACCATCAGACCAAGCTCATTGTGCTGGGTGACTCAATCATCAGAGGCACTAATTTGGGAACACTTTTTGATGGGAACACTATAATTAAAAGCTTTCCAGGATCTTTGGCCAGTAAAAACGCTATTCAAATAGTCAATGCGATCAAAGAAGAAAGTAAGGACTCTGAAGCTGCTATTATCATCCATCTGGGAACCAACGACCTTGCTAGAAACAGCATCCAAGTGGTACAGAGAGACTTCCAGTCTCTAGCGAAGCAGATTAGACACATGCGAAGACTATTACCTTTTCAGAAGTCTTACCTGTTCATGGAAAGAGGAAAGAGATACTAAGCCATATACATAAATTCAATACATGGCTCAAAACTTGGTGCAGGGAATAAAGTTTTGGATATATTGGAGGGTAGGGCAATTTATGGAACAGAAAAGGACTCTATATCAAAGATGGCTTACATCTGTTTTGTTGCGTCAGAGGTGGACCTTTGGGCCGAGGTGGGGTTGACGCAACCATTAGGTAAGGACCTACGGGTCCCCACCGTCGGCAGGCAGAGTGGGCTGATAGACAGAGGCCGTTGGAGCTTCACCTATACCAGCCCTCATTCCCCATGGGTTGAGCCTTTGGGTGCCGGGGCTGACAGGACTTAGGTGGGTCTCTGGGTGTAGTCGAAGAAAACGTTGGTTCAGCAGGTGAGAGATGGTACAGTTTTACTCTGGACTGGGTAATGTCCTAGAAACTCGGGCGCCAGTGGAATGGAGGCAGACAGAGGGCGCTTGAGCAAAAGCAGGCCAAAGCCTGAAGAAACCACATCCAGGGAGTAAGCTGGAGAGGCATCCAGGGTCAAGCTTGAGTCGGGGCTGGCGGCAATCCAAAGGCAGTGGCAAGCAAGGTTGAAGTCTGATCATGGAGATGGTCAAAAGCATAGTCAGGCAAAACAGAGGTCTGGATCTGAAGATAGGCAATAGTGTAGTAGGACGAAGCAGAGGTTTGGGTCTGGAGAAAGGCAGTAGCGTAGTCAGGCGAAGCAAAATTATGAGTCTGGAGATAGGCAATAGTGTAGTCAGATAAAGCAGAAGTCTGGGTCTGGAGATAGGCAGTAGCGTAGTCAGGCAAAGCAGAGGTCTGGGTCTGGAGATAGGTCATAGCGTAGTCAGGCGAAGCGGAGGTCCGGGCTTGAAGAGAATCAATGGCAAAGTCAGGCCAAGCAAAGTCAAAGTCTGGTAGTCAATCCAAGGTGTGAAGCAAGGTAGGAACGAGGAGACAGGAACCAGGAACAACGAGGAGACAGGAACGCAGGAATGAGACAAATCTCTAGGAGGCAACGAGTACTCGACCAGCAAGAAGACCTGTTGCAAAGGCAACACTAGGGAGCAGAGCCTGGGCTTAAATACTGTAGTTAAGTTGACGTCATCATCCAGGGCCTCGGCTAGGTTCCCGCCGCGGTCCCTATTTAAGGATCAATGGTGCGAGCGCGTGCACCTTGGGAGGGGAGCGGGATGAGTAGCAGCATTTCTCCGCAGGCCATGCGGAGAGGCCCGACGAGAAGTGGTAGCCGGACCGGGAACGCCGGGGACTGTGGCAAAGCCGGAGGCACTGGGGGAGGCCCAAGGATGGAGCTGACAGCCCACCATTGCCAGCGAAGAGGAACCAGAAGCTGGCGTCACTGTAGAAAGGTGAGAGGGCCGTTCCGTAGGTTGCCGCGGACAGCACGCGTAACATGTCTGTGGCAGGAAAAAGGATACTAAGGGATAAATTAAAATCCTATGCCATAAGGCATTTAAACTAAATGACGGGGATGGCAGGAGGACATTGGAACATCACCCCCCAGCAACAACAAAAACAAATACAAAAACAAAGGAAAAGGGTGAAGGGGATAACAAAAGTCAGCTGAATAAGGCAAAAAACAAGACAAGGAAAGCAGTAAATAGAATGAGAAAAACTGGAAAGTGTTGCGATCCCGGGCCGACCCCGGGACCGCCCCTTACCCCGGCGCGGTTCCCCTCCACTTTCGCGGCGTCTTCCGGCTTCCCCGAGCCGCGGTCGGGCCATGCAGGCCCCGAGGACGGCGTCCCCATGCCGCGCTGGCTGCCGGCGTTCTCCGCGGCTAGGCCCCGCCCCTAGCCGCGCGCGCGGCAGGCCCCGATTCTTAAAGGGGCCAGCGCGGGAACTCACTGCACGGCCTCCTCGATGACGTCAGACGCTCAGGGTATTTAAACCCTGCACCGAGTTCATTTCCTTGCCTTGCAACGAGGTTCCCAGGTTTACCCTGTCTCCAGTTGCTGCGTTCCTGTTCCCTCTTGGTTTCCTGTGCTTTCTGACCCCGGACTGGCTTACGGTGATTCTCGGCTTCTGACCATGGACCGGCTTACGACGATTCTTGGCTCCGACCCTGGTACGGCTTACGGTGATCCCTCTGGCTCTGGACCTCAGACTGGCTTACGACGACCCCCGGCTCTCGGACCCCGGTTTGGCTTATGGCAATCCTTGGCGTCTGATCCCGGACTGGCAAGCAACGATTCTCTGGTACACGACCCTGGACTGAAGAGCGACAACCTTGGATTCCGTCCGACTCCGCCCCCGCGGGCTCTCCTAAGTCCCAGCGGCCGGGTCCCTACGGGCTCCTCCTGGGGGGACACCGGCTTCCAGGGTGAATCTCCTAAGTCCCAGCGGCCGAACTCCTATGAGCTCCTCTCGGGGGAGGCTCGGCTTCCAGGGCGAAGATCTCCTCACCATTGTACCAGCTCCACCGTGTCATCCTTCCTTGCCACGGCCCTTGGTCGCATAGGGTTTTCCCGGGTCTTCCTTCAGCCACTCTCAGCTCCGTCCTTGCTGCCTGCTGATCGGACCCTCCGTTGTCTTCTCACTCAACAGCTCACCATCTGGTTCCGATCGGTCCAAGGGTCCACGAATCTAACAGAAAGCTATGAGCACAAATGCTCATAGTCTGGGCAATAAAATCCCAGACCTGCAAGCCTTAATGGTGGAGGTGGACTTGGACATTGTTGAGATTACGGAGACATGGTTCACGGAATCTTATGATTGGGATACGGCCATACCAGGCTATAACTTGTTAAGGAAGGGCAGAGAGGACAGAAAAGAGGGAGGAGTAGCTCTTTATGTCAAAAACAATATCCAGGCAACTGAACTGCAAGGAATAGGGGATAGAGAAGAAGCATTATGGGCCTTCTAAAAAAAGAGGATGGTGCATCCATTTTTACTGGAGTGGTTTACAGGCTTCTGACTCAAATGGAAGAACTAGACAGATAGCTGATTGAAGACATCCAAAAGGTGGGAAGGAAGGGAGATGTGTTGATTATTGGAGATTTTAATCTGCTGAACATAGACTGGAGGATGCCTTCTGTGGAACCTAACAGAAGTAGAGAGATAGTGGATGCCCTGCAAGGGGCTCTGTTCAAACACATGGTAATGGAACCCACAAGGGAGGGAACTATTCTCGACTTAGTGCTCACAAACAGGGATTGTGTCTCAAATGTCCAAGTGGGGGCCCACCTTAGTACCAGTGATCATCAAATGGTATGGTTTGATATTGCAAATAGGATACAGAGAAGTCCCACGAAGACCCAAGTTTTGAACTTCAAAAATACAGATCTTGCTGAAATGGGAAAATTCCTGGAGATGGAACTTGAAGACTGGGAGAAAATGGGAGAAGTGGAACAACAGTAATCAGGAAAGCAAATAGTCTGGTGGAAGAAAGGATTGCCAAAGAGGTTAAAAGAGATGACAAAACCTTTTTCAGATACATCAGAGAAAGCAGAAAGGTCCGAAGTGGTATAGTGAAACTGAAAGGTAAAAAGGGTCAATGTGTGGAAAGAGATGAAGAAAAGGCAGAAGTATTAAACAAATACTTCAGTTCGGTGTTCACTAAGGAAGACTCTGGAGAAGGACCGTCGCTGGTTAACAAGGCTGTGGATGGGGGTGGATTTGATGAAACCCTGTTTGCGGAAGAGAAGGTATGGGAAGAGATAGGAAGACTGAAAGTGGACAAAGCTATGGGGCCTGATGAGATTCATCCGAGGATACTGAGGGAGCTCAGAAATGTGCTGGGGGGTCCGTTGAATGACCTGTTCAATAGATCCCTGGAAACGGGAGTGGTGCCGAGTGACTGGAGAAGAGCGGTGGTGGCCCCGCTTCACAAGAGTGTGAGCACAGAAGAGACTGGAAATTACAGGCCGGTTAGCTTCACCTTGGTGGTGGGAAAATTAATGAGACTGCTGAAAGAAAGGATAGTGAACTACCTACAATCTGGTGGCTTGCTCGATCCACGGCAGCACAGATTCACCAGGGGAAAGTCCTGACAGATGAATCTGATTGATTTCTTTGATTGGGTGACTAGAAAACTGGATCAGGGAAGAGCGTTCAATGTGATTTACTTGGATTTTAGTAAAGCCTTTGATACAGTCCAACGCACAAAAGACTCATGAACAAAATGAGAAGCTTGGGAGTGAGCGCCAAGGTAGTAGCGTGGATTATAAACTGGTTGACAGAAAGAAGACAGCATGTGATGGTAAATGGACCTACTCTAAAGTGGAGTGCCGCAGGGATCGGTGTTGGGACCGGTTCTGTTCAACATCTGTGAGTGACATTGCAGAAGGGATAGAAGGTCTATTTGAGGATGATACTAAGATCTGCAATAGAGTGGACATGCTGGAAGGAGTGGAGAGAATGAGACATGATTTAAAGAAGCTTGAAGAGTGATCGATATATGGCAACTGGGATCTAATGCCAAGAAGTGTAGAGTCATGCATATGCGATGGGGGGTGAAGCACTGCACAGAACATTTTTTTATTTTATTTATTTATTTAAGTTTTTTATATACCAACATTCAAGACGGTGGTCCCATCATGCTGGTTCACAAGAAACAGGGGTGAAACTTTACCATTTAACAAAAGTGCAGAAAAGCAGTTACATAAAACAAGGGAAAACAATAACTTGGAATGAGAAGGGAAATGAAGATTAGATAGTAAAATATAAGTATAAATAACATTTTGAAAGGTGGCTGTTAACGCTAATACTAGCTAATACTAGCTAATACTAGCTAATACTAGCTAATACTAGCTAATACTAGAGAGACCTTGGCATGATAGTGTCTAGCGATCTAAAGATGACGAAGCAATGTAACAAGATGATAGCTAAAGCTAGAAGAATGCTGGGCTGCATAGAGAGAGGAATATCTAATAAGAAAAAGGAAGGGATAATCCCCTTGTACAGGTCCTTGGTGAGGCTTCACCTGGAGTACTGTGTTCAGTTCTGGAGACCACATCTCAAAAGGGACAGAGACAGGTTGGAGGCGGTCCAGAGAAGGGCGACCAAAATGGTGGGAGGTCTCTATTAAATGACTTATGAGGAGAGGTTGAAGGACCTAAATATGTATACCCTGGAGGAGTGGAGGAGCAGAGGAGATATGATACAGACCTTCAGATACTTGAAAGGTTTTAATGATGCACGATCAAAAACAAACCTTTTCTGCTAGAAAGAATCTAATAGAACTAAGGGTCACAAAATGAAACTCCGGGGAGGACAACTCAGAATCAATGTTAGGAAATATTTCTTCACGGAGAGGGTGGTGGACACCTGAAATGCCATGCCAGAGGAGGCGGTGAAGACAAAAATGGTGCAAGATTTCAAAAGGGCGTAGGTTAAACACTGTGGATCCCTAAAGGCAAGGGGGAAGGGAATGAAGTAAGAAACATGGGGATAACTTGCTGGTGTGGCGGATACTACCCTTAACAAATAAGTCTTCATACTGTTGATGCAACTACATCATTGCTCACTGCTTCAACAGCAGGGGGAAAAGAGGAATTGGATTCAGACAACAACCAACAAGGACATTGAACTGTACAGTCTGGGAAAACAAATAAGCATAGGAGTAACTTGCTTGATGTGGCGGTTTCTACCTTAAACCAAAAAGCCTGATACAACACTACTGATGCAACTCCAGTATTGCTCTCTGCTTCAAATGCAGGCGGGGAAAGGAAATTAAACTCAAGCAGTAACTAACAAGAGCATGGGTGTAACTTGCTTGATGCAGCGGTTATTACCCTTAACCAAAAAGCCTGATACTACACTTCTGATGCAGCTCCAAAACTGCTCTCTGCTTCAACGGCGGGGGGGGGGGGGGGGGAGAGGAAATTGGACTCAAACAGTAACCAACACAAGCCCTGACCTTGGCGTAACTGATAAGTATGGGAAATTGATAACTATTGGTGCTTGCTGGGCAAACTAGATGGGCCATTAGGTCCTTTTCTGCCGTCACTTCTTTGTTTCTATGTTTCTATAGACACAAAATGGGAAAAAACTTTAGTAAATAACCCCCTTAGATTGTAAGCTCTCTGTGGACAGGGAAATACCTTTTGTATCTGAATGTAATTTGCGTTGAGCTCCAATGGAAAGATGTGCCACCCAAAATTTTGGTTAATGTAGGTGTGCCTTGGACTTGAAAAGTGTTTGAGAAACACTGCTCTAAGCATTCTCAATCAATAGTAGTAATTAGTTGCACTTTTGGTCTTTGTGCATGAGGTACATAGTTCATAGGACTAATTAAAAACCATAATTATCATATAAATAGATCTCTGCATCATGCAGCTAACAGTGATTTGCATCTGATATGCAAGGTGCACACATTAGTATGTTTTATGTGGGTGCAATAGGGCATGGTTGCTTTGATGTTGCCTGAAATAATTGGACTCCTTGGTAGCCAAAGGATTGTGTTTGATAAAATATCCTAGATTAATGAAAAGTTCCTAATGAGTTGTATATTCCTGCAAATATTCATTACTCATTGCATAGACCGAAAACAGTGATTAGAAAATTAATACATTCCCTTTTGTAACATTGGAATCTCTTTGACATCTGCACCAAGACATTTGCCGTCTTCTATTTTATTCTTTCTTATTAACTATCAATAATAGTATTTAAAAATGGAGTGAATGCTAATTTGATATTCAGGGGTTGAGAGGCCAACTGGAAAATTTACAAATGGAGATCTTTGTTAGCACTGAGAGCATTATTTGTATTTTTAGATCTGTGAGTGACAGAGTCTGTTTTTCTTTTTGTCTGTGCTTAGTTTTTAGTTTAACTAAAGATAGTCATATTATTGCTACTTTATTTTGTTTTTATTCTGTTTGTTTTTAAGTTAATTTTTTATTATGTATATATTACATATGTATTTATTGTAACCCACCAAGTACTTTGGATTATGTGACTGAAAATGTTTTAAATAAATAAACCACTCTCTGCGTCCACTCTTAACACCAACACAATGGGAAAGCTGACTTATTGCACAGCTGTCCTTAGTACACATATATATTATGTTTAGCCTAGCCATCCAACACAGAGTACTCCTGGCATGAAGCAGTAACTAAAAATAACAACAATTATCTAAAATTGTCTTGAAAAATACATAACATTTCAGATTCCCAGAAACTGAAGATTTGTTCAGCTGCTCTGTCAAAACTAAAAAAAAAAAAAGGAAATGTTGAAGGTATGTGGAAATTATTCCCATAGAAATGTCTACCCCCAACTCTAATAAAATTGACTTAAAACCTCCTATTTTCCTTGTTTTTAAATTGATGAATAATAATCTGTGTGTTGTCATACTTAGGATCTATTATTCACTTTGTAGGTATGAGGCAAACAAGCTAATAAAAACATAATTAAATCAACTGGTAAAAAGTAAACCTTTACAGCACATATTTTGCATTTTTTATGATTTATGAAGATAAATTATCATATGCACTCCAGTAACCTTCCTCCTTCTGCCATCCATGCATTTGTTTGAAGCTTGTCATATTTTTATTTTTAAAGAAATATATCAGCATTGTGGGCTATGAACCAGGGAAACCAGGGTTCAAATCTCACTACCGCTCCCTATGATATTGAGCAGTTATTTCACCCTCCATTGCCTCAGGTACAAACTTGGATTTTGAGCCCTCTGGAGACAGGGAAATATCTAAAGTACCTGAATGTAATCTGCTTTGAAGTGCCTGAAAAAAGCAGTAGATAAATCAAATAATAAATAAATAAAATGAACACATAAGTGTCCTGCTTGTGATGAGTCACTTTCTGAAATCCTATTTGGTACATTTATTTCCCGCACAAAAAGTAGAATGCAAAGCTCAGGATGTGTTGTTTTTGCAGCTGATGTCATCAGACAATTAGGTGATGTCATTGGACAATGACTCTTGATGACATCAATTTAGTATATTTCATTTTTATGTTTATTTACTTTGCTGCAGGAAATGAGTACCGTATTTTCCAGTGTATATGTTGGACCTGTATAAAAGTCACACCCCTATAAATTGCTATTTTGACAAAAACGTTGGTAGATAAGTCGCACTTAAAGGTCTTGTTAATACATAGCATCTATCAACAGAAAGATCATTAAAACAAAAAATTCTAGCTCAACTTGGTTTAAGCAGTAGCACCGTGGCACAGGAGACTTGTGCTCAAATTACCTGTTCAACATGGCTGGCAGGACTCAAGCATACTTTAATGCTTATATCTGGGGAAGGATGGAGGATGACATCTACTACTGCAGCTATACCCCTAGTCATCCAGCAGGAACAACAGTATGTGTGAGAACTCATTCATGCACTGTTTCTCCAGACACTTAAATTGTTTTAGATGAGCGTACAAAGTTCATACTAGATTTGATCTTGGGAGTGTTTTTGAAACTACATTGCAGTTTTCTGTTACCTTTGCTTTGCTGCTTGCAAAACTTTACAAGTGCATATGTAAAATAGATAAAGCAATGGGGGGGCCGCGACGTCACGGCTAGAGATGGCTGCATAACCCGCGAGCTCCCGCTCCAGCCCTAATCATCCGATCTAATCCGAGCGTTCTTAGCTTGCTCAACCTCACAAAATACTAGCAGCCAACCGTGAGTACAGCAATGGCGACATAAAAAAAGCAATCTGACCTCCAGCGCTTCTCCTTTAGTAAGGAGAGACGCCGCGCACTCGAAGGCCTAGCAGAAGCCGAGCTGGCAATCCAAGATGGCGCCCACTCACAGACCCCGAGTCCAGATAAAAACTTGGTGACACCCGATGAAATAAGACCGGAAATGTCTGAACATCCTACCCGCGGCGAATTTCATGAATGGTTTGCGCTCCTTAGGGCGGACATCAAAACTTACTGCCAGGAGCTCATGGCCCACGTTGAAGAGATCAGAGAACAGATCAGTTCCCTGGGGCACCAGGTAGTCGAACTGGATACTCGCGTGGAAGGCCAGGCTGCGTTGACTTCCAAAAACAGGTCAGCCTGTTCCTTACTACAAGCGGAGACACAGCAGAAAACAGCCAATATCACCGATTTAGAAAACAGGGCCAGCCAAGGTAACCTGCGATTCTGCGGTTTCCCTGAGTCACAGACACCCGAAGACTGCCACGAGATTATTAGCGGATTCTGTACATATCTGCTCACAGAGACTAACTCAGAGCCTGATTATCACGTTCCCCCTATTAAATTCGACAGGGCACACAGAGCACTTCGCTCTCCCCAGCCTAACCACAGCTGCGATATCATAATCTGCTTTTCTAATTATCCTATAAAGGAACAAGTGGCACAAGCAGCCAGATCGCGCCCTAGATGGACATGGAATGGGCAGGAAATATCGGTTTATTCAGACCTGTCCTCTGCAATGCTACAAAACAGGCAGTCATTGCGGGCAGCCGCCACCTTTCTCAGAAACAATAATACTAAATACCGCTGGCTACATCCATTCGGCTTCTCAGTCAACCTGGATGGGATCACACATAAACATTTGAACCCAGCTGAGGCCTACATCGCTCTTGCACCCTGTGGATACGTTAGTGACCAACCACCATCCAAAGAACGCAGGCTACCTCCAGAACCTACACTGCAGCCTGCCTGGCAAAGGGCAGGCAAACAATCAGGCAGACTCCGCAGACAATCAGGAGGCTCTTCACACAGCCACGGATCCACCTGAATAATCTCTAATCCGGCGCACGCCTCAGTGTTCTGACAACATATCTCCGTGTTTTTTCTCTCAGTTTAAATGTTATAATGTTTAATTCAGTTTATTCAAGTATATCATTTGTACCCTCGGATACTGCATAAAGGTCTATACCAGACCTTACAATCCTTTACTGGGGCTGGGGCTGGGACCAGGGGAGTCATCTCTACCCACTGTTACCTCACCCCCCAATTAAGGAAAGGCGCTAGCCTGCACGGAGGGAATCGCAGGCCTATTTCATTCACACGAGGACAATAATTGTTCTCTGGGGTTTCATGATATGCTACTATCCCTATGCTTGGTCACTTGCACCCGTCGTACTCCTATTTGTGAACTAGGGCTTTCTGCACCCCGATTTCTGTTACCTTTAGCTGATCAATATTGCTATAACACATGGAAGGCAATGCTGTATAATATTTTTGACTGTTGTAATTGTGGCTGGTGGCACGCTAGATTACGACCGCTATTTCTCACAACCTTCATTCACTTAAATAAATGGCCAAACTGAGAATAGTCTCTAGAGATGTGAATCGGAACCGGAATCGGTTCGGATTCCGGTTCCGATTCACATCGTGTTTATTTTTTCGTCTGGCCCGATCGCGGTTTTGTTTATCAGCTGCACCCAAGCCGATAAACAAAAAACCCACCCCAACCCTTTAAAGCTAATCCCTTAGCTTCCCCCACCCTCCCGACCCCCCCAAAAACATTTTATAGGTACCTGGTGGTCCAGTGGGGGTCCCGGGAGCGATCTCCCGCTCTCGTGCATTCGGCTGCCACTAATAAAAATGGCGCTGAAGGCCTTTACCCTTACCATGTGACAGGGTACCCATGCCATTGGCCGGCCCCTGTCACATGGAGGGAGCACTGGATGGCCGGCGCCATCTTTAAAAATGGCGCGGGCCATCCAGTGCTCCTACCATGTGACAGGGGCCGGCCAATGGCACGGCTACCCTGTCACATGGTAAGGGCAAAGGGCCATCGGCGCCATTTTGATTAGTGGCAGCCAACGGCCCGGGAGCGGGAGATCGCTCCCGGGACCCCCACTGGATCACCAGGTACCTGTAAAATGTTTTGGGGGGGGTTGGGAGGGTGGGGAAAGCTAAGGGATTAGTTTTAAATGGTCAGGGTGGGTTTAGGGGTTATTTTTGTGTGCCGTTTTTCCCGCCCTCCCCCAAAACAATAAGAGAACCCCCACGAACAATATCGTGGGGTTTTCCTATCGTTTTGGGGGAGCCCCTGATTTCTGGCGATTTTGAAAATATCGACAATATTTTCAATCGTCCGAAGCCCGATTCACATCCCTAATAGTCTCCATCAACACTAAGGGGCTGAATTCCCCTCAGAAAAGGTCCCTGCTTTTTCGAGAACTCAACGAACTTACCCCTGAGATCATTTTTCTTCAGGAAACCCACTTATCACGCAAATATGAATCCTTGATGAAGTCCCTTAAATATACTCCCCAGTACTATACTAAATTGACCAAATTCACCAGTGTGGGAATCCTGTTTGCCGCCAACCTGGTAGTGGAATGCACCTTATATAAACCAAATACCAAGGGTAGATATTTACTCTTACGAGCCAAGATTAAGGAGACTGAATATACTCTGCTTAATCTTTATGCCCCAAACAGGGATCAAGCTGAATTCTTTACGGAAATCCACCAGATGCTTCTTCAGTATACTTCAGGCACACTTATTTTAGGTGGTGATCTTAATGTGGTGCTCTCCCCGTCCCTAGACACTTCCAAGAGTCACACCTCTACCGCCTTCTCTCATACCCGAGCGCTTAAGGCTCTCATGACAGATTTTCACTTAGTAGATACCTGGAGAACCAAGTTCCCACAATCTCGTTCTTACCCCTTCTACTCTGCAGCCCATGACTCGTACTCCAGAATCGATTATTTAATGGTGGATAAATCTCTATATCATCTAATACAGAAAGCTGAAATAGGTATCATAACATGGTCTGACCACGCTCCCGTTCTTATAGACATCGGCCTCTCTTCCCACGATCAGGGCCGACAATTCTGGAGACTCAACGACTCGCTGCTACACGATCTTCAGTACACCACTGCCTTGACCACTATTGTATCTGATTTTTTTCATATGAATGCTGAGTCTGTTCAGTCTCAGATCATGGTGTGGGAATGTTTTAAAGCATACATCAGAGGTCACTTGATTTCCCACTCTTCCTACTTGAAAAAGAGGGGAGAGGCTGATTGTTCCCAGTTACAAACCCAAATTGCTTCACTCTCACATCAACATATGCAAGGAACATCACCCAAAATACTCACCGCTCTTACTAGGGCCAGAGAAGACCTCCGTAGATTAGAACTGAATCACATTGCACACTCCCTATCGCTGACACGCCAACTCCATTTTGAGGAGGGAAATAAGGCCGGTAAACTCTTAGCCCACCAATTAAAGAAAGTCTTGCTTCAGAATCATATTCTTAAAATCAAAAATGATCAGGGCCAGATTGAGTCCTCTAACACCACTATCACACAACAATTTCTCAAATTCTATCAAACTTTATATGCAGCTGAGACGCATATTTATCAGACATCTATCAAGACATATTTACAGTCCATATACCCCTTCCCGGTTTATCTCACGACATGAGGACTACTTTAAACGCTCCTATATCTACACCCGAGATATTGGGGGTCATAAAACAATTAAAAATAGGCAGAGCCCCTGGCCGTGATGGCCTTACTGCTAAATTTTATAAAACCCTTGGCCCCCATATTCCCTACCTGCAACAACACTTTAATTACCTACATGAAGGAGGCTCACTTCTCCCTTCTTCTAACCTGGCCAGTATCATAATCATAGCCAAACCTGGTTGGGACCCTGCACTATGCACATCTTACCATCCCATTTCCCTGATAAATTTGGACTTAAAAATTTTAGCCAAAATACTAACGGACCGTCTAAACTCTTTTATTGCACAAATTATCCATCCGGACCAGGCTGGATTTATCCCAGGCCACATAGCGAGCGACAAAGTGCATAAATTTATCAATATCTTATGGGGCACCACTAAACAACCCATATCCACTCTGTTGTTGGCCATTGATGCAGAAAAGGCCTTCGACATGGTCCACTGGCTGTTCCTATTTCAGATTCTGGAGGCCAAAAACTGTGGAGGACCCTTCCTTCAGTGGCTACACGCCCTATATACCTCTCCTATGGCCTGTCTAAAAATCAACAGAGGCTACTCCGATCCCTTCATAGTACAGAGGGGCACTAGACTGGGCTATTGCCTCTCCCCCTTACTCTTTGTTCTCTTTCTGAGCTCTAGCTATTCGGGTCAGGAATAATCTTGCTATTCAAGGCTACACCTTAGGACAACACGCATACAAAATGTCAATGTTTGCCGACGACATTATGCTCACTGTCGGACATCCCAATTTGTCCCTACTGGAGATTGAATCTGAGCTTGCCCAGATCAGTGCGGTTTCTGGTTTCAAAATCAATTGGGACAAATCTGAAATCCTCAATATTTCTTGCTCTCCCCAGATGGAGATTGAACTGAAGCTCCATCATCCTTTCAAATGGGCTACCACTAAACTCAAATATTTGGGAGTCAATATAAGCAAATAATAAAAAGATCTCTACCAATTTAACTATATCCCGTTACTTCAAAATATTGATCGTGACCTCAGTAAATGGGAACGACTTCCGCTCTCATGGCTCGGTCAGCTGTCTACTCTCAAAATGAATATTCTACCCAGATTTCTCTATCTATTCCAGACTCTGCACACAGCCATATCCAACACCACATTCAAAATTTGGCAACGGAAACTCCTCTGATTTCTTTGGAGACACTGCCCACCCAGGGTAGCTCGAACAGTTCTCTTCCAAGCCAAGGAACATGGGGGAATAGGTCTGCCCCATTTAGGGTGGTATTATGCAGCTGCTCAACTTAGGCCCATAATTGACTGGCACAGAGTATCAGACATTAAACAATGGGCTCAGATGGAACAAGCATGGGTCTCAGACATGCCTTTGCAAGTGACACCTTGGCAGCCCCGAGCAACATGGCGCCCATGTCCGGACATGGCACCAACAACCCGACACACTTTGAATATATGGTCTCTATGGAAGGATAGACTGGTAGGCAAAACATCCTATTTCACACAGACAGCACTGTTCCACAATATCACATTTCTGCCTGGCCTTCTTTATCAGCTTCCCACATTGGAAAAACTCTGGCATCACCCAGATTTCCCATCTTTTCTCCCAGGGTTCATTCTTACCGTTTCCAGTACTATGTTCAAAGTATAACCTATCTAACGCTGAATTTTTCTCCTATCTGCAAATTAGTCTCTATAACTCAGAAGCGAGAAGAAAAGACTCTTTGGCAACTGAGCGATCTCTTTTTGAAGGATATTGCTCCTCTATACGACCGCCTAAAGGTCTCATCTCTAAAATATATAAGATCTTGAACTCTCAATTATCCAACAAACCTCATCATTTACAGGCCTGGTAGCAGGATCTTGACTGCTGTCTTTCAGAAGATGATTGGTCGTGGATCTTCACCAGAATATCACACGGTTCGATATCTACATGGATTATGGAAGCAAACTATAAAGTACTATTCAGGTGGCACCTAACACCACTCAGACTACATAAATTCTGTGCCTCCTTTAACCCTCACTGTATGCGGAAATGTTCACAACCAGGAACATATCTTCACATGTGATGGGACTGTTCTCTCATTCGACCAGTCTGGCAAGCCGTTGCTGAAACTCTCCAGAAAGTTTTACAAGGGCCATGCCTGCTGACAATTACAACGGCGCTTCTCAACCTACCAGACGACACCTTTTCTTCACCAGTGCAAACCCTCATTTATCAATTTTGTACAGCCACAAAGATGAAGATAACCAGGTCATGGAAGGATCCTGCACCACCTACTATCACAAGGATCTTAGGTCGCCTGGATCGGATCTACACACTGTATAATCTAACTGCTCTAAACCACCATAAACTCCACCATTACAACACAGTTTGGGAACCCTACTGGACCTAGAGACAACTTCCTCTCACTGACGTTGATTCCTGATGACAAGTGACATCACCATTCCAACTATGAAGAAAACGAAACCGACTATACAATTCTTATAAACTTTAGATGCATATTATGAAAAGGGGGGAGGGAATGTATTGTAATGAAATGTCACTAAACACTATTGCCTCTAAACACTATCCACCCACTCCAACTCCTACAAAACGCAGCGGCAAGAATCCTCACTGGATCTAAAAAACATGACCACATCACTCCAACACTTATCTCACTACACTGGCTACCAATAAAATTCAGAATTGAATATAAAATACTATCCATTCTACATAAAATTATATATGAGAAACAAGAAAACTGGCTAAGTTCCTCCATAAAACTACATATCCTGAACAGAAACCTCAGATCAGCAAATAAAGGACTTCTAAAGACACCACCTACTCGTTCCAAACAACTCACCTCAACCCAAAAGAGAGCAATCTCTCTAGGAAGCCCAAATCTCTGGACCTCCCTCCCAACCGAACTCAGAACTCAAGAAAACCTAAAAACTTTCAAAAAAGATCTAAAAACATGGATGTTCACCAAAGCATACCAACTCACCCAATGAACATAACAACGCCAACCCCCTCCGGTCTAACCTGAAGAAAAATGAAACCTCAACACAAGTATATATTATAACAAAGAATTGAAACGTAAAAAACTGAACAGCAACTAACTTGTATATGTTGTCCCTATGTTAACAACCTGTTGAACATTTTGAAAACCTTGTTATCCTCCTTAACCTTGTAAACCTTCATATTTTTGTAAACCGTTATGATGGCGAAACCAAATGACAGTATATAAAACTCGCTAAATAAATAAATAAATAATAAATAATAAATAATGTACTGCAATGCATCATTACTAACTTTGTCATTCATTCTTGGGCTCATGGTTATGTATATCGTGCACATTTGCTGTTGACGGTGATAAAAATTGTTAATAAAAAATAAAAATAAAATAAAGCAATGTCTCAACCAAGGTATGCTTGTTGAAAAACTCTTTGAGTACTCAAAAGATACCCTTTACCATCCCACAACAACCCTAGTTTCCTTTGGTATCATTTTATCAGTCACTGCAACTCCTGGCAGGAACATATGTCTGTTTTTGTGATCTAGGCCAGAACAAACCACATGAATAAATATCCAGCTAATTTATACTTTAGCACGAGGACCACCAGTCAGTGCCTGGGTCACATCCTTTATCCCACAGTCAGTCCCAGAAGTACATGTTCACCAACACTCTGCTGTTCAGGATTTTCTCCTCCTCTCGCTTGCAAGCTGCATATGTCACAAGCAAGCATCTCATCTCAATATTAATTTAAAATAAAATCAGATTGCAAGAACAAGTTGTCACTATGGGCATGATGCGCATGGATTGTTGTAGGGTAGGCTTGCCTACTTGAGAAAGAGGGAGTCTCCAAAAATTATTTGCCTACCCAGTTCAAAACCTCATTGGCTGCCATTACTTACAAATCACACAAAAAAAAAAAAGAAACATCGAAGCCAACGGGAGCTGTGCAAGGCTAGCAATTATAATATCACACATTTACCAGCTGCTTTCACACCAGTTTTCCATCTGGAATACACCAGATTTATAAACAGCTGCTATTTTTGCTGGAAGTGCAACTAGCAGATAATTATCAGCTCTTCTATTTGAAGAAATGCAATGAGGCCAATAGTGAGCTAAATTATGCAGCCTGCTTTGCTGCAAAAATGACAAATAGTGCATGTTATTTGTAGTAGTGCACGCTATTTTTCCTTTCAGTGCACAATGTGGACTTTGTGAAGCTTTTCAATTTCACAGATAGTAAAATCTTGCACTTAGGAGGTAATTTCAAAAGGATTTATGCACGTAAAGTTAGGTTTTATCTATGTAAATGGGCTTTTAGTTTCAACAATTTTTTTTTATTTGTGAAAGCAAACAGGAAAAAAAACTTGTCCGCAGGGCTGGGTTCTGAGCCTCTGCGGAACAAACTGTAAATACAGCATTGTAATATGAAGATACAGAAAAGTTCCCGTATTGTAACCCCCTCCCCCCTTCCCAACCCGCAATAGTTCACTCTTGTGCAGAGAAATTAGAGTCAGCTGCTGTAAGAGATTATTCCATCATCCGCCACCCTGGTCAGTCATTTAGTATTAGGCTTCTGGAATGATGAGGTAAGGTATGCAGGTAATCAGACCAGATCGACAAGAATCGTCATTGGTGTCGAGGGGAGAACCTCGATGCCATGTTGTCCAGCTGCATCATACGGTGCAAATTGCTCCGCCACATCCAAAAGGAGGGAGGGGTAGTATCTCTCCACTGTAGAAGAATTAGCCGTTTCCCAACCAAGGACGCCTTCTTAATAAAAAGGCGAGGTCCCATACCTTTAACCAGCAGGGGAAAAAGACATTCAAATAACAGTAGCTCTGGAGTCAAGGGGAGAGTAACATCTAAGATGCCACCTAAGTATTGAACAATACGACCCCAGAAGCGCTTTAATAGGGGACATTGGATAAAGACCCCATAGTTTTTTGACACTTCACGCAGGTCCCTGAATCAACGACTCCAGACAAATACATAATGCGAGGGGAAAAATAAGCACGACATAGGAATTTATACAGCATTTCTCTATAGTACATATTGGTGGAAGAGGCTGAGATTTGCTTGAAACCCCTTCTCAGCAACGACGGAGCTATTGAAAACAGACCATCTTTATTCCAGCGTTCTGCTAACACTAAACTAATATCAGTGGTAACCCTTCTTTTAAGACCCTTATAATAGGCCCTTATAATAGGCCGACAAATGTGCACCCCCTTGTGCGTGCCGACCCCGGATTTTATAAGATATGGGCGGCTACGACTTACCGAAAGTCCCTGGTGGTCCAGCCGGGTCCCGGGAGCGATCTTCCCCTCTCTGGCTGTCGGCTGCCATTAATCAAAATGGCGCCGATGGCACTTTGCCCTTACCATGTGACAGGGCTATCGGTGCCTTTGGCCAGCCTCTGTCACACGGTAGAAGCAATGGATGGCCGGCGCCATTTTGTTTAGTGGCAGCCAATGGCCCGAGAGGGGGAGATCGCTCCCAGGACCCCCCTGGACCACCAGGTAAGTCTTGGGGGGGGGGGTCGGGTAAGTCTTGGGGGGGTGGGAGGGTGGGGGGTTGCAATAAATTACATATGAAGGGTTGGGGTGGGTTTGGGGTTTTTTTTGTTTTTTTTTAATGTGCCCTTTCTCCCCCCCAAAAAATATGATAAGAAAACCACACGAAATTCGTGGGTTTTCTTATCATTTCATCGCCCCCCCCCCCCCCCCCGAAACGCAATGAAATAGGAAATATCATCTCTATTTCCTATTTCATTGCAAAATGAATACACATCCCTAGTAGAAAGTAATTTTTTCACTCTATAACAGTCAACTGTGGAATCTGTTGCCAGAAGACATGATCAAGGCAACCAGCATAATGGGGTCTAAAAGATGTTTAGACAAGTTCCTGGAGGAACAATCCATAACACATTATTAGCCAGGTAGATTAAGGAAAGCTATTGCTATCCCTGGGAGTGAGCAACAAGAATTAGATCTACTTTATGGGATCTGCCAAGTATTTGCAACCTGGATTTCCCATTCCTGGAGATAGGATGCTAGACTTGATGGATCTTGGTCTGACCCAACATGAAGTAGAATTTTGATGAGAAAGAAACTGGATATTTTGCACACTTTCAGCTGTCTTCATAGGTATTATCCAAGGAAATCATAACATGGCTATGTGACTAAGCCTAGCATG
The DNA here is from genome assembly GCF_901001135.1 of Rhinatrema bivittatum. Classification (NCBI taxonomy): domain Eukaryota; kingdom Metazoa; phylum Chordata; class Amphibia; order Gymnophiona; family Rhinatrematidae; genus Rhinatrema; species Rhinatrema bivittatum. The sequence continues at coordinate 102,013,443 of NC_042618.1, forward strand.
GCCAGCCACAAGAAAAAAGATCACAGAGGCAAAGTGGGATGGAGCTAGTAGAGGGAGAAGTTAGGGGTGGGCTCAACTCAGGGAACAGAGATGAAGTTAGAGGTCAGAAAGTGAAGAGCCCACTTGCTGGCCACCCTCCTCCTCTCTCTTCTGAAATAGATGAGTAGTTCTCACCTCTTCCAGATGCCTAGTTGGAGCAAGACAAGTGAGCAAACAAGCAAAGGCAGCAGAGTTGGTCTGAAAATTAGGCAAGTAAGCAGTTCTGCAGACTGAACTTAACAAAGGCAAGAACACAGTCAGGTCTGACATGCACAGGGGTAGTTCTATAATAAGGCAGGATGAGGCAGCTGTTTCAGGCAGCATGATTTCGAGGTGGCAAAATTGCCCCCTGAAACCTTCCTGCCACAGCCGCCTCACCCTTCATTCAGGAAAACTCTTAGTCGTGGGGGAGTTCTGCGCTACTGTGGAGCACAGAATTCCCACCCTGCGCAGAAATTCCAATTTCTTCACAGAATTAGGAGCAGCACAACCGTGCCATGAGCGTTTCCCATCCAGTTCATGGCGAAAAGCAAGGAGTTCCTGGCATGCTGCACTGCAGCTAAGAGCAAGGAGAGCCCAGCATGCCATGCGGTGGCAAAGAGGAAAGAGGCCCTGGTTTGTCACGCGGCAGTGAAGAGGAAGAAGGCCCCGGTGTGCCACGTCATGGTGAAAATGGAGGTGCAAATCCCAGCATGCCACGAGTGGAGCAGGCCCCAGTGATTCTGTATGTAGTGGTTGTGCGAGAAACTGAGAGGCTGTGTATAGAGGTATGTGTTTAAGACTGCAAGCCAGTGTATGTGTGTGTGTATGGGAGAGCATGAATGAGGGTATGTGTGATGGTAGAGAATGAATTAGGGTGTGAGTGTGTGTGTATGCCAGAGAAAGGGAGTCTTTGTGAGGAGAATTTGAAGGAATGTGTATGTGTGTGAGAGATTGGGAGCTGGTGTGCTTGAAAAATGGTGTGTGTGTGAGGGAGTGAGGATGTTTGTTTGAGATAGAAGGAACCTGTGTGAAGGGATGTGTGTGTGTGTGTGTGTGTGTGTGTGTGTGTGTGTGTGTGTAAGAGAAAAAGATAGGTAGCCTGTGTAAGGGTGTACGCATGAGAGAGAAAGGGAGCCTGGGTGACGGTGTGTGTGTGTGTGTGAGAGAGAGGGAACCTGTATGAGAGGGTACGTATGTGCATGAGAGAGAGGGAGCCTGTGTGTGTGTGTGTGTGTGTGAGAAGAGAGAGAGGGAGTCTGTGTGTAGGGGTGTGTGTGAGTGTGAGAGAGCCAATGTGCAGGGGTGTGTGTCTGAAAGAGAGAGATAGGTAGCCTGTGTGAGTGTGTATGCATGAGAGAGAAAGGGAGTCTGTGTGGGGGTGGGTGGGTGTGAGAGAGAGAGAGAGAGGAAGCCTGTATGAGGTATGTGCATGAGAGAGAATGAACCTGTATGTGTGAAATAGAGAGATAGGTAGCCTGTGTGAGTGTGTATGCATGAGAGAGAGAGGAAGCCTGTATGAGGGGGTGCGTATGTGCATGAGAGAGAATGAGCCTGTGTGTGTGAGAGAGAGAAGGACAGAGGGACCCTGTGTGAGGGGCAGTACTGAGAGAGGGGTCAAAGTGGAGATGGAGATAGAGTGAAAGGGGTTGAGCCTAGCAGGGAAGGGGAGAGAAAGTGGAGGGTGACGGAGTTTTGGGGGCCAAAGAAGGCAAAGTGAAAGGAGACTGGCCAGTGTTTCCCCTGCAGCCGATGGTAGGAAAGGGTCTGAGGTGCCGCCAGCGTTTTCCCCGCAGCTGGCGGCAGTAGAGTCCTTGCTGTGCAGCCAGAGAAAAGGTTCAAAATGTGTGTGTGAAGGAGACTTGCCCTGTGAGAGTGACTTTGTGAGTGTGTATGAGAGGGTGTGTATATGCATATGAGAGGGTGGGGGTGTATATGTGTGTGTGTTTGAAAGGGTGGGGGTGTGTATGAAAGGGAGGGTGGGTGTGAGTTCATATCTTTTTGAGAGGGTGTGTATATGAGAGGGAGGGTGGGAGTGTCTGTATGAGAGGGTGTGTGGAGGTGAGTATGTGTGTGGGTATATATGAGTGTATGTATCTGTGTATATATAAGAGGTTGGTGGTGTTACCCCTGTCAGTTGCAGACAGCTGCGACCTCTCATGTTCACCTCTTTTTTTCCCCGCTCCATCAAGTATGGGAAGAGTGGCGGTCTCTGCCAATCCCCACCGACTTCTCCGGCGTTCTCAGGACAGCGTGGGTGCTGCCGACCGCCATCTTGGACCTGGAATTACCTAGGCACGCGCGCGCAAGGGCCTCCTTTGAAGACGTCATGGCGGGAACCTCGGGGGCGTCCCCTCCCAATGCCATCAACCCGCTTGCGTATTTAATCCAACCGACCCTTGCCTTCTTTGAGTTAGCTAGGAGTTCCGTCTTGCTGAATTCTCCAAACTCAAGGACTTCCTGTTCCTGACTTGATCTTGTCAATTGGACGCTCTGAGTACCTGCTCCTCGGGGGCTCCCCTGCGTTCTCGGCTATCCGCTCCTCGGAGGGCCTACCTGCCTGACTGCTTCTAGACCTGCTTCTCAGGTCTCTCTCTCTCCAGGAACCATCTACTGTGAGTACCTCTACTGACTTCTACTATTCGAACTGTATTGCGGATTCTACGCGGTGTACCCTGACCTTGGGCCACTATCGCCTTTCTTCAGTAGAAGCCATTCAGCTTTCCTACACTATAGAATATCTACAGTCCAGCTACAGGAGCCACTTCCGGGTTCCAGCTTCTCTACTAGTTCTTCAACATCCACTGTACAGACATCCTCGGCATACCACGCTCCGCGGGACACTACCAGATCTATATTTCTAAAGTTGCCTACACTCATCATTGGGGATCCCCGGTGTACCCCGCTCTGCGGGCCACTATCGGATCTTCTCAGCTGTGGTTCTCTCTGGGTAATTCCCTTGCTCAGAACTGTACTTCTTCTTCTCCTATTCTGTGGACATTACTTTCCGTCCCTCATAATAAAGTCTTTACTTCTAGTTGTGTCCCACACCGCTGAGACTGCGCCTGCTGATGGTGAGGCTCACAGGGCTCCTCCCTTTGGGTGGAAACACCTCTCATCTCAGCCCATGGTTCACATTCTCTCATAAACATAACAGGTGGGTGGGTGGGTGTGTGTGTGTATATAAGAGGATGTGTGTGTGTATGTGTATATATGAGAAAGGTGTTTGTGTGTATATATGTGTATATGTGTGTCTATGAGGGAGAGTGCCTGCGCACATGTGTGTGCATGTGTGAGAGTACTTATATATACGTGTGTGAGAGAGGTTAAAGTTTTTGCACCCTCCTCCAATCTACGACAATCTCAGGAGGATTGGAAATCTAAAGTTCCCAGGTATGGAGACTGGGAGATTTTTTTTTTATTCTTGTTAGTTTTAATTATATTGGATGTGATGTACCTGCTGTTATGGAATATTTTATTAGTGTTTGGTAATATTTTAAACATTTTTATATGTGTTTTTAATTGGCTGAATTTATCAGCAGATTTGACATTCTTTTTATTGGTATGTTTAATGTTTTATATTTCTTGATTGTGTTTGGATTGCTTACAGATTTTGGCTTCTTGTGATTTCCAGTCCATGTTTTGTCTGCACAGTTTCAATTTCTGTTTTAGGATCTCTGTATTCTGTATTTGGTGAAAGTCTATCTGTGTTCTGCTTGTGTGACTGAGGCTTTAGGTATTCTGCTAGCATGTAGTTGCTGTGTAGGGATTTATGTTGTAGTTACTGTCTTACGTTGTTTCCAATGTTCAATCTCCCTGTTATAGTTTACTGTATTACATTGTTAAAACTGTAAACCGGAGTGAAGGACTTCTCCAAACTCCGGTATATAAAAACACTCAAATAAATAAATAAATAAATAATATTTATTTATGTGGACATTTTATATACCATCGTTCCATGTAGATATCACAATGGTTTACAAAAGTAACATTCATAACTAGAATCAACAAATAATGATGGGTTTAAGAGGCACCATATGGGATCCAGTAAACTGCCTTGATTACTATGAGAAAGGTAGTTTATTAAGTCTATTAAACTATTATTATTGAAAGTGTGGGGTTTTTTGCAGTGTATGCCTGTATAATATATATGTTGTTATAAGTGATATTTTTATTTCAGAATACTGTACTTTGAATGTCTATTTTCCATATGGAATCTGCCTTTTTAGGTTAGGGAAGTTAATACATTTTAAAATGGAAAAGAATGCATAAGTTTTAATTACGTGGGGAGGAAAGGGAAGGGGGAAATGTAAGGTTTGTCTAGGTCCTCTAATACCCTTGTATCAGCCCTAAGAGAGAGTGTGTACCACACAGACAGAGTCCCACTGTTCACCAACCTCTCACACCCCCAGGGGGCAGATCCTGGAGAAAGGTGGGAGGCAGGCAATAGGGAATGGAGGGGTTTTATGTTAAGACCCAGGAGGCCCCATTAAACATTTCTCCGGCGCCCCCTAGTGCAGCCGCCGAAGACTGAGAACAAAAAAATAACAAGCCCAAAAACTGAGTGGTTAGAGCAGTGGGCTGCAAACAAGGGAAGCCAGGGTTCAAATCCTATTGCCATTCCTTGTGACCTTGGGCAAGTCACTTCCCCCTCCATTGCCTTCCCCCTGCCCTAGCCCTCGGTGATTTCACCTGCGCCAGGCCATGGGGAGGGGAGAGCCATTTCATCCTTCACCTCAGGCAGCAGATTGCCTTGAGTCCTCCCTCTTCTACCAGACTGTTCACACAATAAATCACAAGCAAGAAAGTAGCCAGATTATTTTGGCAGGCTGCATGCATAAGATATTTAAAAGTCCTAACAGTAAAGCAGGCCATCATGTAGCTGGATCAGTCTGGTAGGCTCCGCATTCCTGGTCTCAGCAGAGTCTTTCTGGCAGGCCAACAGCAGTCAGGTAAGTTGACTACAAAGTGAGAAATTAGGGCAAAATATGGACTTTTTGACAAAAATATAAATTTGGACTATTTATAGTTCAAACTTGGGGAGTTTGGCTATATTTGTAACTCCGATTCAGTGGATGGGTTGAATTTTAACAGGGCCATAAGAAACAAAACAGTACAACACAGTACCACTCTGAGCTAGTTCAAAATCATTCACTTTCACAGTCTTTTTGACCCTTGGGTGTGGATACTTTCTAGAGGGGGGAAGGATATCCTTCAGGGCCTAGGTGTGTAAATGAAATACCCTTCCCTTGTGTACTACTAGACCTCTTGCTGTGATGATGCTGCAGGGAATAAGCAGGACACAGTTTGGGTGTTCAAATTACATTTTACTATGATTTCTTCAAAATAAATGAATGTCCAATCAAGTAGATAAACAGTTCCAAGTTACATCTGTGCTCAGACTGGTTTCTTACACTGAACTCCTTTATTCTCTCTCTCTCTTTTGTTCAGGCTCCTGGGATAGAGCTTACCCCTTCTGGACTGACTGAATAAGTTGCCCCAGTTGGGCAGGGAAATCCTAGATATGAGAGGGATCCCTTTGGTCCCAAAACATCCTACCTGAGGTCCACATGAGTCCAGATTCTTCACCCCAGCCTGTTTCCTGTGTCCCAAAGGATAGAGATCCAGTTGTGGGTCTCTTCTCTCTGTTCCTTTGTACTCCAGACTCCTCCTGATGGACCTCCCTTGGGGAAAGATCTGAAGTTGAAAACCAAACTGGATGAGTAAAACCCAGCTTCTTTGTGAGGAAGGTTGGTAAAATGTCCTTACAATTCAAAAGCGAAAGCAAAACACTTCAAAAGTTCATAATTCCTCTGAGAAGATGATCCTTCCCTGACAGAGAAAGAGATGCAACAGATTGTCTTGCCCCTGGCCATCAGATCCACAGACGTCCTTACTCCAGTTCACCAGGTGCTCACCTCAATCAGAAATACAAAAAATCCTTAACTGATAACAGAATGGTAACAGAAGTCTCTTTAACAAAACTGGATACAGATCTCCCACAGGCCAGGAGTGCACTGTAAGGAAATCTAGCTCCCAAAAACATGGATAGTTGTGAAGGCCCTCTCTCAAAGTAGAGACAACCAAAACACCACACCACTCTCTATGCTAAACCCCACCCTTGTGCACTGAGAAGTTAACCCTTTGCAGCAGGACTCTAGGGAATAGTATCTGCCACTAAGATGAAAACCAAGGGCTGGAAACTAGGGCAGGGCTTCCCAAACCTGTCCTGGGGACCCCACAGCCAGTCGGGTTTTCAGGATATCCACAATGAATATGCATGAGATACATTTGCATATCATGGAGACTCAGTACATGCAAATTTATCTCATTCATATTGATTGAGGATATCCTAAAAACCTGACTGGCTGTGGGGTCCCTGGACTAGGAGGTCTCTGCATAGTAATGATGCATGCATTTTTATTTCGTGTTAAGTTTAATATAAAGCTGCGGCCATTTATTTCCACGAAGCCTGCCTGTGTATTAAGGGACAGTAAAGGGGGATTAAAAAGAATGGGGATAGAAGCGACATGATCGAGGTCAGTCTAGATCTAGCCTTTGGTATCAGCTATGTATGTAATAATATTATTCGGTGGTGGTGGGAACAGAGTTTCCTGAAATGTGGAACGTTTCCTCTCTCTCCAAGACATCATTTAAAGACTGAGGCTTCAATTGCAATATGAAATGAAACATGGAATAATTAATTTAACATATTGATTTGTTTTCCATCATTACCACACTTTTCTTTATTTTCTACCTCTACTATTTCAAATGTTTTCCATCTTCTGGAGTCAAAAGAGTACTTTTGTGTACTAGGTATCTTGTTAGTGTCTTCTCTCAAGGAGCATGAAGAAAAACAATTCTGTAGCTCTGAGTGTGAGAACATGATTTACCTCAAATGTTTTAGTGTTTTAGGCCTAGGAGCCCAATATTAGCAATGCAGAGTATTCAAACATGGTCAACCTTTTCAGTTCACAAAATAATTGTTATCACCTTGAGTCACATTATAAAAAGGTCAGATGAAGTAGTCAGGTCTACAAAGAAACTGGAACATAAGTTATTAATCATCAGTATGTACACCAAGTTAGCTGCGGAGAGAAGTGTGTATTATACAGGGTTGATTACAAAGGGTTTCATCCTTTGGTTGGAAAGGGGGTGATTGTGTCATTGATGTTATTAGTTTCATTTGCTGGTGAGAATAGGCCATGTCACAAGGTTCTGAAAGAAACATTGTCATTTCCTCACTGGTTTACACAAAACAAACCCATTTGGAGAGCGACTGGTCCCTGAGGCTGAGGTGAGCTTGTCTTTAGGAAGAAAAACGCTGCTGGGCAGTCACCACAGGGCTCCTGTCATGGCCTGTTTGCTGACAGGCATTGAATGTTGGCTACCTCAAGCTGATGAGTTCAAAGAAATCTCCACATAGCGTTACCTGCACTCCAGCATATGAACATTTTTACATGTAAATTCTGAAATGTAAATACAAATCTGCCAGGGCGTATTATGGAAAGGAAACTGGATTAACAACAGGAATTAAAGACTAAACCTGTACTTTAGAAACCCCTGCTGGAACACTATATTAGAAAATTAGATTGAAATGTATTCATTGAAATTGGATCCTGTGAATAGTTTGTCACATTTTACCAGGTTATGATACTCATCTGTGCATTAATGAGGAAAGTGATCACTAATTAGCAGATATCTAATCCAGTGTCTAAAGTACAGTGATCTGCTGAGAAGGCCGATGTCTCACTAGAAGACTATTACACGTGAGGAGAAAAATGGGCTGCAGCAATCTCTGTAAACAACAGCAGAAATATTCCTACAGGAGAAATGACATGTGCTCACATCATATCTGTTTTTTTAAGCAAACATAAATCCCATTTGAGAGTAAAGAGTTTTGCAGTTGCTTAAGTATGTAGATTTTTTTTCTGTCAGTGAGAGATGTGGCAGCTTATGCCTAGGAAAGTTCTTGAAAGTATTATAAACATACATGTGTTGTGTAAGTAGTGTTTGTCTAAAAGAAATTTAAACTGACATGTTCCCAAATAAACATGTGAATATATATCCATTTGACTAGGCCAGAGGCGGCTCAAGGCAATCTGCTGCCTGAGGCGAGGGATGAGATGCCACCCGCACCACCACCTCATCTCACTCCCTTCTCCTCACACACACCCATACATGCATACACATATACACTCATTCACTTCTCTCCCTCTTCCATATATACATGATACACACACACACACACACCCTCTCATATATACATACACACCCCCCACCCTCTCATACACACACACACACCCTCACCCACATCCCCCTTACCCACCCACCCATACATGCATACACATATACACTCATTCACTTCTCTCCCTCTTCCATATATACATGATACACACACACACACACATACACACACACACCCTCTCATATATACATACACACCCCCACCCTCTCATACACACACACACCCTCACCCACATCCCCCTTACCCACCCACCCATACATACACACACCCTTACCCACCCACCCTTTCATACACATACACACACACATACACACCCATCCATATATACACACACCCCCACCCACCCTCTTATATATATATATATATATATATACACGCACACAAACTCACCCTCTCATGCACACACACACACACTCATACAGACAGACACCCTCTCATACAGAGACCCATCCTCACCCACCCTCCCTTTCGTACACACACAACCCTTAATACATACATACACAAAACCACTCATACACACACTCATCCCCCACCCTCCCTCATACAGACATCCACCCTTTCATACACACACACACACATACCTTCTCATACACACTCACAAGCTGCATCCTCACCCCCAACACACACACACACACACACACACATACCTTCTCATACACACTCACAAGCTGCCCCCACACACACACACACACACACACACACACATACCTTCTCATACACACTCACAAGCTGCATCCTCACCCCCAAACTAGCTGCCCCCCCCACACACACACACATACACACACACACACACACACATACCTTCTCATACACACTCACAAGCTGCATCCTCACCCCCAAACTAGCTGCCCCCCCCCCCCCACACACACACACATACACACACACACACACACACACACACAAATTATGCCTTTTCTTGTTCTTCAGCCACCGCCGGCTTGAGATCCAGTGGCAGCCCCGCAGCCTCTTTTTTTATTTCTTCGCTGCTTCCAGAATGAGCTGCAGCCTGAGCTTTCTCTTTCTTTGGCCATCGTCGATTTGAGCTCCAGCGGCAGTCCACGGTCTCTTTTTTTTTTCTTTTTTGGCCACCACCAACGACCCATGACTTCTTTTTCCTTTCTCTGCCACCGCCAGCCTGGGCTCTGGCAGCATCTTTCTTATCCATTGGCCACCACCGGCTCCAGCAGCGGCCTTTCTTTCTTTTTTTGTTTCCTTGGCTGCATCCACGCGCTTCTTTCAATTTCTTGGCCGCCGGCGACCTGAGCAATGGAGGTGGCCCGCTGCCTCCTTTTGTATTCCCGCTGCCGCCAGTCTGGAATCCAGCAGTGGGCCATGGTCTCCTTTCCCTTTCTTTGGCCACCACTGGCCTGGGCTCCAGAGGCGGCCGGCGGTCTCTTTCTTTGGCTGCCAGAGACCCGCGGTCTCTCTTCTCTTTGTCTCCACGCTGTCAGCGCTGCAGGCTTTCCTGCCCGCAGAGTTGTTTGCCTGAATAAAGAGTGAGGCGGCTGTGGCAGGAAGGTTTCAGGGGGGCAATTCAGCAGCCTCAAAATCTTGCCGCCTGAGGCAGCTGCCTCACCCTGCTTCACTATAGAACCACCCCTAGATTAGGCCAGAGCACGTGAATTATTAAATTAAAGGATTTATCAATAAAGATTATTGTCCTGGGTCAATAGCAGCAATCTCCAGCAAGCATAATTCAAAATAATTCTTTGCATCTGAATGCAGTTCAGCTGTATTTTCAGTTAAAAGAAAATCTTCCCTGCAGAATGATCTTATCTGTTATCCCAACTGGGTTGTCCACCAAGGTGGAGCACGTATTGAGCCTTGAAGCTTTGCTTGAGAAGGTACCGGCTCTTCTCTTATGGTGATAGAAATAGCTATTCAGATGAAAGCGGAATTTGTCATGGAGTGAGGCATAGATAAAAGGGTTATAACAAGCAGAACTCATGGCAACCAAGTGGCAGGATACCTGAACGACATTCACATAGTTCTTGTCCAGAACAATGAACTCTTCATCAATATCTCTGATCAGGTTAACCACTTGGAGAGGCAACCAAGAGAGAGCAAAGGCCATGACTGAGATAATTAGCATACGAAAGGTCTTCTTCTTCTTCTTGGTCCACTTTTCCTGGTTATGGGAAGAAGAAGCCCCTGGGACATTTCTCTTCCTGAGATGATAAGAAATGGCACAGTAGGAAATGCACACAGCAGACAAGGGGAGCATGTAGGACAAGAACAGGATGGAGCAGGAATAGAACAGCCTTTTTTTCTCTTGATGCTTCCAAAATTCTTCACAGATGATCATGTCATGACCAATCTTGTTTAGATCCAGGTAATGAGTATGAATGGAGGTTGGCACTGAAACTGCAATGGAGACCAACCAGATGAAAGCAACAACATACACACATGACCTGCAACTTATCCTTCTACGAATTGGGTAAGCAACAACAATATACCGATCCACTGCAATAGCAGTCAGGGATAACACAGACACAAAAACAGTGGCAGCTTGCATTAGTGTGACAAAATGGCACATAAAGACCCCAAAGAGCCAACCACGGACCTCAAAGGCATAAGAGACTGTCAGTGGGACGCAGAAAATGCACATAACCAAATCTGCTGCAGCCAGATTCCCAATGAGAAAGTTAGTGGTGTTGTGAAGCTTTTTGGTGATGACAATGAGCAGAATAAGAAGAACATTTCCAGCACAAGCCACAGTTACCAGAATGGCATAGAGAGGAACAAAAAGGGGTTTCAAGTCAAAAAGGAGGTCAAGTCCAGAAAACAGTGGAACTGAATTGTTTTGCAAAGAATCGTTAAGCAGCTTGTCCTCCATCATGCTGGCTGTCAATTGTAATGACTTACGCACTTCATATCGTTACCTGTAACAAAAGTGAAAAATATTAGGTCTTTGTAAGTAATCCACATACTCTTAGGCATTTCTCAGTCCAGGGAAAGATAGTGTTCATTTTTCTATATAGCTTTCCACCATCTCTACTCATACGTCCCACCAACCCAAGAAACCAACAGTTAATTTATACTGGTTTAAGTACAAATTATACATTTCTTTCATGAACCTCTCCTTCTAGACAACTTTCTCTCTTGCTTTTAATTATTAATCCAGTTCTCATTCTGCATTTGTATTGTGAACAAAAGACTGAAAATGAATGACATACTTTCTGATTGTACTGGAGTTTCCTGGATGATTTTGTATTTATTATTGTATGTGTTGTAAATCTCCTTGAGTTTTGAAGAGGCAATAAAGAAATGTAAATAAATGAAATTAAAGAACAATGACATGAAACATTAATAGTACTGTACAAACTCCCAAATGATCATAAATACTAACTAATTAAAGAATGACTCTAGAGAAAACAAATGATTATAAGACAGCAGAAAATATAGCAACATTTATTGCTGTGCAGGACAGAAATCAAAACTGATTTCAACTTTTATTGCGTTATGAGGTATTGTGCTAAAAACCACTAAAATCTGGCATGGATCTGCTCAGAAGTCACACATCATATACAGTCAATCCTATGGAAGACAAAAGGATCTCCCATTGCTTTCATGAGTTCACGTGCAAGTTTCATTTTTCCTTGGCTGACTACATTACTGTATCTTCAAGAGAGAAGAAAAACATGAATAATGTGAAAAACTGCATTTCATTAATTTATGAGCTCCTTGAGATTCTGCTTCAATATATAAACTCACACAAGTTGCCATACTGAGAGAGAAAAGAGGTGCAGTGTTACAGTATATGTATTCTGATATTCCAGGGTTCCTTGCCCACTCAACGTTTAAAGCCATTTCAAGTGGGAAACCTTGAGCACAAAGAAGAAGCCCAACACAGTAGTGAAAAGAAAAACAAGCTTTCATAGGCTTCCTCATTAGGACCTTGTTTTGTTCATCAAAACCTAATCTCTCATGACTTCACCTAAAAATATTAAGGAAAATTGCCTTGGGGAAAACAATAACAATCTAATTATGTGATCATACTCAAATATGTCTAATTTTCAATACTTTATGTTGGACTCAAATTGCAATCTGATATGGAGCAAGCCTTTCCATTTTCTAGGATGACATGTATCGGTTCCAACTTCAGCATAAGCTTATTCAAATTGCACTGCTATACTCCAGTGCTTGTCTCATGTACATTTGCATTTCAAGGAAGTAACATGAGTAAGAATGAATAACATTCTGCCATTCAAATGAGATTTTTTTTTTAATAAAGCAAGAAAGAATATACATAGACTGTATATTATCACCATTAAATAAAATGGTTTCCTTCATGGCAAGTTAATTGGATAAAATCCAATATAAAATGTTTAGTTGAAAAATAAATGATTTTACATAGAAACACAGAAACATAAAAATGATGGCAGAAAAGGACCAAAATGGTCTATCCAGCCTGCCCAGCAAGCTTCCCGTGGTAGTATCTGTTGCACTGTGCAGGCTACCTCACGTTTCTCTTAAGGGTAGCAACTGCTGCTCTGTGCAGTTATCTCCAAGCCTTATGATAACCCATAAAAAGCTACTGCTAGCAACATTTGTATTGGGTGATGAGCCGTTTTGAAAATTCAGACAATGGTACTTCACATGCTTTGCTTATGGACTTTGCCATAGACGCAGTCCTGAGTTATTTTCCCTTATGTCTGCACATCAGTTCCAGACCGTAAAAGTCAAGGCCCTCATCGGTTGCTGTTTGAATCCAATTCATCTTCTCGCCTTGCAATTGAAGCAGAGAGCAATGATGGAGGTGCATCAACGATATCAAGGCTTATTGGTTAAGGGTTGTAACCGCCACACCAGCAAGTTACCCCCATGCATTCCTTTCTACATTTCCATTCTTTAGCCTTTAGGAATCCACAGAGGTAGATTTTAAAAGGTGCGCGCAGGAGTAGATTTGTTCGCACAACCCGGTGCGAACAAATCTACTCCCGATTTTATAACCTGCGCGCGCTGCCGCGCGCAGGTTATAAAATACAGGATCGGCATGCGCAAGGCTGTGCAAAATCAGCAGCCTGCGCGCGCCGAGCTGCGCAGCCATCCTCCGTTCCCTCCGGCCCCCCACCTTCCCCTCCCTTCCCCTATCTAACCCACCCCCCAGCCCTAACTAATCCCCCCCCCACCTTTATTTTACAAGTTACGCCTGCCCGAGGCAGCACCATGTTCCGGTCCGGGGGCTGGTCCGAAGGCCGCGGCCATGCCCTCGGAACGCCCCTGGGCTGGAACCACACTTGCGGCCCCGCCCCAGGAACGCCCCCCGATGACGCACCGGCCGCGACACGCCCCCGACATGCCCCCAGGAAAGCCCCGGGACTCACGCGTGTCCCGGGGCTTGCGCATGCCGCCGAGCCTATGCAAGATAGGCAGGGGGTGGAAGGGGCAGCTTTTCGGGGGTTACGCACGTATCTTACGCACGTAACCCTTTGAAAATCTGCCCCACAGTGTTTATCCCATGCCCCTTTGAATACTTTCACTGTTTTGGTCTTCATCACTTCCTCCGGAAGGGCATTCCAGGCATCCATCACCCTCTCTGTGAAGAAATATTTTCTGACATTATAGAGATACTGGCAGCAGTGGGATTTTACGGTTATGTAGGTATTGTTTTAACCTACATGCATGATTATAATACAAGTCATAGAAGATAGTTATTCTTTACTTAAGCTGAAGCTGCAGTGCACTGAAAGCATGGTGTTACCTAAAACCTGGCTAGTAATTGTCCTGCTATAGTTATGAGGAAACAGCAGATCTTCAACCTTCCTTCCATCCAACCAAAAGGTCTGAGCATGTTACTATTGCAGCTCGTCAAAATACCCACCAGCCTTGTCAGAGGAGATCTTAATCCAGATCCCTACATTCTCACACTCAATACTGCCTTCAAACCATAGGGAGGACCCCTTTTATTCTTACTTAATGCTAAGTGCAATCCAAAACATTATAGTTGCCTGTCTCGCTCATGCTTAAAGGTTTTGTGAATTTTTCACTACCATCAAGTCAACATATTTTCAAATTTTAAATACAAATTGTAATTGGTATGCGGTTCAGATCCATGCATGATATAAGTGAATGTGGGATATACTCTCCACTTTAGATACAAATTTTTAAAGATGACTGAATTATGACTGTATATGAAAGATGTGCAAATAGCCAGTAGCTAGGGTTGAAGCCTTGATGATTGCCACTATTACTCAAAAGTTTCAAACTTGTCCTTATTCAACCCTTTTTGTGTCTATAATGCTATGACATATACAAGGACTTTAAATGATGAATATCCAACTGCATTAAACTCAGAACTGTTATATCTGGAAGATCATATTAGAGCCTTATGACTCAACCTATCTCTAATTCTACATAAGGAAGATAACATTCAAACAACTCAATGCAGCCCCATACATGTGCACATATGGCTGCGTGGAGATCTACAATAGCATTTTATAACCCACACTTATCAGATAGGCGAATTTTATAAAATATACAATTCTACCCCGCAACATAGGCTATTGCCTGAATACATGCAAGCCACTGAGAGTGAGTATTTCAATGCATTGAATGTGTGTATATTTTACGCATGAAAATAAGATAGGACTTGCTTGCATAAAACCCAATTTATGTATGGAAGTCAAAACATTTTTAAACATTTACACTTAATTAAACTTACCAGTTTTCAAATTACTCCACCAGTTCACCCAGTCCTTCTCCAAGTCATTGAGGTCCTCCTAGTTTTTCAGCCTGAACTCCCCCCAGTTTACTCAGACCTCCCACCCAGCCAATAGTACACAATCTCTGGTATCAAGTACGCAAAATAATTAGCAGCCGTAAAATTACATAAGTAAGTTGCTAAATGTATGTGCATAAGTCTCATATAAAATACTAACTTACATGCATAACTGTTGAACTTGCCCTGGAATGACCTAGACAGCGCCTTTGTTTCAGGCATATATATGAGCACGAAATCCGTGTACTTTTGATTTTTTATAAAATAGTGATTACGGACTACTTATGTGCATATATGCTAATTTTTACAAACATAAGTCTTTGAAAATGCACCCCAATGTGTATATCCATTCTATTTCTAGCTCAATATTATTTATTGAATAGATGCAATTGAAAAACGAATTTATGAATAAGCAATAGGATATTAAGCTTGATGAGGGGGAGCAAAGATGTTACTGAGGAATAACTGACTAGACTAGACAAAAGTGAAACTAAAGAGAAATGGATTTGTAAATCAGAGGATTCTTCTTAAAAGCAGACCTCTTGAAGAAGACATAATGTCAAGGCCATTCTTGTTGGGGGAGGGCAAATAGAAGCAATCACCCTGGGCCCCGCACCATGGGGAGCATTGCCCCGCCATGGTAGCCCCATCCCCTGTACTAGAATTTTCTGTCAGCTTGGGGATACAGCCATGCACATCAGCATCCTAGGGCTCCGCTGAGGTTAATCTGCTCTGGGCCACACACCCTCCTAAGATCAGTCCTGCATAAATGTTTACATTAAAGGAATCTTCTCCTTTTTGTAATAATAGCTATAATTGCAATTTGTGTTGGCTCAGTAGTATCCTATTTCATGAGAGGATTCATTATCACACAAGCCATGTGGCTCCTTATTTTGTTTGCTTGTTTTGCTTTTGTTTTCAGTAACTTCCTCAAAGCATTGAGAAATGATTGTTTTTGTTCAGATATTTCATGTGAAACATCCAAAAACTATTCTTGACATTTAGTTGGCAAGCATTCATTATTCTTTTGAAAATAGAATAGCGATTCCTTAGGCTTTCTGTCATACTGTATTTAGTTGTGTTTTTCTTTTAAGAAAGAACATTGTTCATGTGCAATTGTGACTTTGATTTGCAAAAACAAAAAGGCATTCGGCAGAAGTGCAGTGATTGGTAAATCTGTCTCTCACTGTCATGCTGCCCTACAGGGCCGGTACAAGGGTATTAGGCGCCCTAGGCGAGCCTTCTGTCTTGTGTCCTCCCCCCAGTCCAGGCCCTGGTTCTGGCCCCAACCTCATTCACTCAGACACACACACTTAAATTCCTTGTCTCATTCACACACACATACCCTTACACAGGCTCCTTCCCTCTCTCTCACTAACACCATTGCTCTCTCATACACACTCAGTCCCTCTCACTCACAGACACACACACAACAGTCATTGCTCACAGCCCACGGAGTCTCTGCTTCTCTCGGCCACGTGTGGGATGGGCTCCGCTCGCGGCTCCACATGACTGTTCTTTGCCGCCCCCTAATGGCTGTGCCCTAGGCGACCACCCAGTTAGCCTATTGGGTCGCACTAGCCCTGCTGCCCTCTGGCACTACTGCTGAAGGAAAGAGCCCAGCTGACAGTATTGAAGGATATCACCTGTTTATAAGGCAAAACTCCTTGGACTCTGGACCTAAAAACTTCTAACTGAATTAATGTATAAAGGGTTTCCTAAGGAACAAAATCAATAACCAATGCATCTATGACACGTTTGGGCTCACCACCATTTGAGGAATAATAATTCAATGAACACTCAGAGATAGTTATTCAAGTGGAATAAGAAAGGCTGCAGCTTTATTCATGATCCCTGACAAGGGAGTCTAACCTATATACTCAAGCCCCTGTTAACATATTTATTTATTTATTTATTTCAGGGCTTTTATATCCCGAGGTTTAGCAATAAGCCTTCACCCCGGTTTACAGTAGAACAACTTGATACAACATATAGTTACAAATATATCTGGTAGGTCTGGGCCTTCTGGACAGCACGCCCCATGCAAGCAAGACTGTCAGCTCTCTGTGACATGGCTGCATCAAGGGTCATCAGCCTGACACCACACTGGAGCCTAGAGCCCAGGCATCAGATGAACCCCAGCCGTTCTAGGGTGAGCCTTGCTGCAGATGCCACTGCTCAACCTTAATCTTCCTAAGGCTTGGGTACCCCCACCACAGGACCCAGGTAGCTCCCAGAGCTTGCCTGGGCCCCCCCCCCCCCCCAAAAAAAATACAACCAAGCTGCAGTCTTGCTGCAAGTAGTTACCCTGCTCCTGCAGCATATCTTTTGTCATCTAATTACCAGAATAATTCATCTTGTAGCAGGTCTTGGCCCATGTTAGCCAGTTGGATGCCATAAGGTCCAGACCAAGTTGACCTGAGAGAGGTTTTAACTCAGTCTAATATGGGTGCATGCCATCTGGTTGGAACAGATTCCATTCAAGAACACCCGCACAATGGGGGCAATTCTGCATCCACCGACAAGGAGACAATTTAAAACTCTTGGGGGCGGATTTTAAAAGCCCTGCTCGCGTAAATCCGCCCGGATTTACGCGAGCAGGGCCTTGCGCGCCGGCGCCCCTATTTTCCATAGGCCTGCGTAAGTCCCGGAGTTTTTTGTCGGGGGCGTGTCGGGGGCGTGTTGGGGGCGGGGCCGATTGACGTGGCGTTTTGGGGGCGGGACGCGGCATTTCGGGGGCGGGCCTGGGGGCGTGGTTTCAGCCCGGGGCGGTCCGGGGGCGTGGCCGCGCCCTCCGGAACCGCCCCCGGGTTGCGTCTTGGCGCGCTAGTGGCCCGCTGGCGCGCGGGGATTTACTTCTCCCCTCCGGGAGGCGTAAATCCCCGGACAAAGGTAGGGGGGGTTTAGATAGGGCCAGGGGGGTGGGTTAGATAGAGGAAGGGAGGGGAAGGTGAGGGGAGGGCGAAAGCGAGTTCCCTCCGAGGCCGCTCCGATTTCGGAGCGGCCTTGGAGGGAACGGAGGCAGGCTGCGCGGCTTGGCGCACGCCGGCTGCACAAAATCGGCAGCCTTGTGCGCGCCGATCCTGGATTTTAGCAGATACGCGCGGCTACGCGCGTATCTGCTAAAATCCGTACTTTTGTTTGCGTACTGGTGCGCCAACAAAAGTACGCGAACGCGCATTTTTTGTAAATCTACCCCTTGATGTTTACTATGTCTATCTTACCATACTGACTCCAGTCATGATAGAGAAGATGCCCTCAAAGGGCAATCCATTAGAATTAGTTGCCTCTTGCTCTTGCTCCACAGACAGCTACTTAATCCAGACGTCCTCACACCACAATATGTGTAAGGGCACAGCCCTAGGCTAAGGGCTTGAACTCGCCATCTCAGACTGGGTTAACAGTCCACAGCAGCCATACGCTTCATTCAAATTCATGCTCTCACCTCAGCCCAACTTGGGTTTTACCTGAGTTCTGGGCTGCCAACTTAATGTCTACCTGAGCCTTTCTTCAGATCTGGGCTGCCAACTTCATCCTACATCTTAGTAGAAAACCAGTTCAGACTTGAGTTGATGGCTATATCAGCAAGTCATAACTATATCAGTTAACCAGCTGCCATGCTATAAGGGGAGGGGAGGAGCCAGATGATGGTTAGACTGATCTTTGTATCCTGACAACACATTGTACAAATCACGGAAACCAACAACAAGAGCCATTGTTCTCTGGTAGCTTCCACCTTGGTGTTGTGCCTCCTTCCGTTAGCATGCTCTTTGGGTGACTATAATAGGGTGGACCATGTTGGATGGAAGACTGGATCTGCTGCTGTACTGATCAATGATGATGCTTCGTACACAATCAGAAACTGAAATCAGGCCAATGCAGGTGCCCCTAATACCACCAGATGAAGGCTCTGCAAAGCAGATTCAAGTCACTGCAGACTCTATGTCTGACACTGCAAGACAAGTAAACTGCTGCATTCTCCCCATGCCTGCACCTAGAAAAAGGAAATACTTGCACAAAGAGAAATTAATTAATGGATTAAGGAAATGCAAGAAAGTGTCAACAGTTGGTGCAGCAAACAAATATGCTATCAGGCTCCTGTTCTATCTGATCATCAGAGATCAGAAAACCCATGCATATATTTCTGTTGGCATCTGAGAATACACTGACAGTGATAACAGGAAAGATTAGCAGATAGCAGGCCATTATGGCTGGATCCAAAGCTAATCAGCCTATGCGACCCAAAATGATTTAGTCTACCTAGTGGCATTTCTGCACAGCAACATTATTTATTTATTTAATTTGTTTGTAAATCGTCATTCTGTAAACAATCATGGAGGTTTACAACAAACCAGCTTCAAGGTATAAACATGTGAGACCATCAATAAGTAGCCCATGGCCATGACAAGGTATCCATTCTCTCATGCCCAAAGCATGCTATCGTAGGGGCGGAATGAGGCAAGGAGGTCTTAAGATGGGCAAATTCACTCCTGGGCAGTACTTGGGGTAGAACAGGTTGTAATTAATTTGAATATACTGGAACACTACATTTTTCCTAGAGTTTTTTTACACTAAAGGGGAACAATACACTAGGCAACTGTCTGGAAAACCCATCTATAGTTCCATAGCCAGTCTGTCCCCAAGGATGTCCCACTGGTGACTAACATGTCCCCATGCTAAGGAAGGAAAAGAGAGGTCTGTGACCATCCCACACAACAAACTACAAGGATGGGGGTGGGGCCTACCACTCTTGCCCAAACCCACTCTGTAATCCCTTCTTTTCATGACTGTCCTATCGGCATGTTAGAATTGGACTGTTAGCTCATAGTGGCACAGCCTCAACCTCAAGATATCTACACAGACCTGTGCACATCCAGCCATACTATATACATGTTAAGCAAAAGCATACTACTCCTCTGCACACCTAGACCAAGTTAATCTCCACTCCCTCCTCCCCCCAAGGACTGCATCTTCCCAGGCCCAATGAAACAGAATCGGATGACAGAAAAGACATTATTTATTTATTTAACTTTTATATACCGACATTCTTGCATTAAATGCAAATTAAATTATGACTTGTCTAGTCTGCCCATCACCCAACTAATTCAGCTTTATCATCCCTAACACTCTTTCAGAGATCCTCTGTTTATCCCATGCTTCTTGGCTTCGGGTATTGTCCTTGTCTCCACTACCTCACTGAAAGGCTGTTCTAAGCAACCACTATCATCTCTGTAAAGAA
The DNA here is from genome assembly GCF_901001135.1 of Rhinatrema bivittatum. Taxonomy (NCBI): domain Eukaryota; kingdom Metazoa; phylum Chordata; class Amphibia; order Gymnophiona; family Rhinatrematidae; genus Rhinatrema; species Rhinatrema bivittatum. The sequence goes on from NC_042618.1 coordinate 102,033,669, forward strand.
ATATTTCTTTAGAGTGCTCCCGAGTCTACCCTTTTTTCGTTCTCATTTCCTCTTTCTCCGAGCCTCCTTTCTTTTGAAAGAAGGCCGCCTCTTGTGCATGGATTCCTTGGAAGTATGTTCTCTATCATTTCTCCCCTTATCCCGCTTAATCTGTCCCACCTTGAATCCCAATACCTGTGAGGGGAGTTCGCTAGAACGAATAAATTGTGACCACTAACAGCCCTTGTGACACAATACTTTGAGAAATATGAACCCTGGCATAAAGTGCTAGGCCAATGTTCCCATCCACAGAAACACAGAACATGATAGCATAGAAAGACCACATGGCCTATCCAATCTGCCTAACCCCTCTCATTCAGGGATCTTCTATGCTTGTCCCCACCTTTTTTTATTATTATTTTTTTAACTCTGATACTGTACCTGCCTCTACCACCTCCATGGACAGCTGCTCTGTGTGACCGCTATCTTTTCTGTCAAGAAATATTTCTTTAGGTTATTCCTGTGCCCATGACCTTTCACCCTTATCCCATAGTCTCTTTCTGTTAAAAGAGGTCTGCCTCAATTAGATACTTATATTGGGGTGCTGCCAGAGCAGAGGCAGAAAATAAGGGATTCAGGGGCTCCAATCTAACCTCTGCCTCAGATTTGGAAAGGCAGGTAAGCAAATCCAGCTAAAATATATATATATATTTTTAATTCTGAAATTATTTAACATTAATATGCAATATGCTGGTGCTGTCACTTTAGGTGATATGAAAGGTAAAGGGAGGGAGCAGCATAGGAATGCAAAAAGCAAATGAATAGCATTGCTACTTTTAAGCAACCAACTATGGGGGGTTGGAGGGGGGTTGAGGGATGAATGAAGCAGATACCCTACACTCTTGAGGCCAATGTAGGGACCTGTAGGCTCTTGAAAATGCCCCAGCATTGTTCCGAAATTAGGGAGAACAAAGGGGAAGTTGTCACACAGTGGCTACTGCCTGTGGAGCTGAAAAGGGAGCAAGGGGGGTGCTGGGAGCTGGAGACAGTTCATTCCTCTTGCTTTGTCCCAAACACTTCCAAGCTGTCTGTCAGAGAGCCCCGCCCCCCGCCTCCTCTCAGTGGAATAGAGGAGCGCATGGAAAGCCAAACTGCAGACTCCAGCCCCAATCTAATTGTGCCACCCTGTAAAGGGAAACACTGTTCCCTTGCTTCCCCAATATTTATGTATTTATTTATTTTAACACTGCACGTCCATCCCATCAATCCAAAAGAAGCCCAGCTTGCTCCCAACCCAGGCTTGGGATGGGAAGTGCAATGCTGATGGGAAGGACTCTAGAGACAGAAACCTCTCCCCTACCACCCACTCGGTCTGCTCTGCCCCACTCCACCTAGACCATAGCAAATTGTTTATTTTATTTATTTATTTATTTATTTATTTATTTATTTATTTATGAACTCACAGGTTGAACTAGAGGCAGCAGAACCCAGGGGAAAGCATGACACTGTTCAGCCTCTATAGATACAGGGGACCAAACTGCATACAAGCACCGAGGATGCAACAGCAAAGTCAGACGTCAACAAGGAGCCCCCACATTCATCCCAAACGTTCTCCCACCCTTTACTGCAAGAAACCAGGTCTGGGAGAGAACAAGGGTCAAGCAGAGCAGGCAAGATCTGCAGCAAGTCCCCTCCCCAGAGGGGAAACCTCTCTTCTAGAAGCAACATGGCTGCCAGTACTGCTAAATCCTGCCCAAGTATGAATGCTGACCTTCAACCACAAATCCCAGGCACAGCAGCCACAATGCTGTATGGGCCAACATGCCAGTACTCAGTCTCCCTCACTCCCAGGAGGAGCAGAGCAGCTCCTCCAAAATGAAGGCAGCAGCTGGGGCCTGGCCCTCTCTCGGCAAAGCAAATAGCAGAAGTGGCCAACTCCAGTCCTCGAGAGCCACAAACTGGCCAGGATTTCAGGATGGATGCAGTGCATTGTTCCGAAATAAGGGAGAACAAAGAGGAAGTCCAACTTGCTCCCAAAACCGGCAATGGATGCAGTGCATGCAAATCTATCTCATGCATATTCACTGTGGAAATCCTGAAAACCTGGCCTGTTTGTGGCTCTCGATGACTGGATTTAGCCACCCCTGGCACAGGGCCTCCCCCCTACTTCACTGCTTGACCAAAAGGAAGAAAAGTGGGTCCAGTTACTGATTTCCCTCTTTTTCTCCACCAGGGGTGGATTGGCCTATCGGGAGATCGGGCTTCCTCCAGTGGGTCGGTTGCTCCCATCATGTGTTTGTTTTTTTTAATAAAGCTTCCCGCCAAAGAAAATGAGATGGGCTGCTGCAGTCCAAAGAGAGGTCAACAAGGTCATGGCAGAGCCAATGAAGCCTCGCTGGAAGTGAGACCTGTGGGCTATGGCAGAGCTCATTCTGCTGCACCTGAAGAGGACCCGTGGGCCGTGGCAGAGTCTATCCTACTGTGGCATGGAGATAGATCTGCGGGCTGCAGTGTGGAGAGAGATCTGTGGGCCACGGCAGAGCCCATCCTGCCACAGCCTGAAGAGAGGCTTGTAAGGCTGTGTGGACCTCCTCACCCCCAACATTGCAGAAGCAGCATGGTCTTCTTCCACCTTTCTTCGGGGAGTGAGGAGCAGCGCTGTGATTCAAAACCGGCAAAGAGAAGGCCAATAAAAAAGAGGGAGGCCTAAAAGGTATATGTGTGTGTGAAAGATAGACTGCATGTGTAGGTGAAAGAGAGAGAACCTGCATGTGTGACAAGACAGCCTGCATGTGTGTGTGTGAACCTGTATGTGTGTACGTGAGCCTACATGTGTGTGTCAGAGACTGCATGTGTATAAGAGCAACTGAACCTGTATGTGTGTGTGAGAACCAGGTTGAGTATGAGAGCAAGAGAGCCTGCGTATGTGTGAGAGACTGCATATTTCTGGGAGAGCAACTGAACCTGTATGTGTGTGTGAGAACCAGGTTGAGTATGAGAGCAAGAGAGCCTGCGTATGTGTGAGAGACTGCATATTTCTGGGAGAGCAAGAGAGCCTGCATGTGTCTGTGAGAGTGAGAAAGCCTGTGTATGTGATAGCATATATGTGAATGAGAGAGAGCCTGTGTGTGTGTGTGTGTGTGTGTCTGTGTGTGTGATGGGGGAGAGAGTTTAAAGATTGTGAGGCCCCCGTCTTCCAATACACAACAATCTGTGGGTTACTGGAAATCAAAAGATCCAGGTATGGAAAGCTGGAGATGTTTAATGCTATTATTTTTAATTTTGGGATGTTATTTTATGTGTCTGCTGGTTGAAATATTTGTTGTTTGAGAAATATTAGAAAAAATTTGAGTCATTTTAATTATTGGATGTTCATTGGCTGTTGTCTGCTTGACATACTTATTCTTTTTATTATTATGGTTTTAATATTATGAATGATGTTTTATATCTCTTGACTTGTTTGCTTAATGTTTTATGAGGAGTGATGATGTTTCTGTGTCTCCATTGTTGCACTACATATTGCAGTCAGATTTGCTGTGCTTTCCAGAGCATATATGTGAGTGAGAGTGAGTGAGCCAGTGAGCATGTGTGTGAGTGAGAGAGGGAGAGAATGAGTGTGTCAGTGAGCATATATGTGAGCAAGAGGACTATTTAAACCAGTGAACATGTGTGTGAGCCAGAGTTTGTGAGCCAGTCAGCATGCATGTGAGAAAGAATATAAGGGAGTTTGTATAAGAATGAACATGTATGTTAGAGTGTGTGTAAAAAGAATATGAGAGAGAGGAGAAAGTTTGTGCATACTTCCTATTCCTGACTAATCCATTACAATTTCAGGGTGACTGGAGTCTAAAGTTCCCAGATATGGAGAGCAGGGGTTACTTTTTTAGCCTTAGTTTTAATTATTTGAGGTTATTTGATGTGTCTGCTGTTTTGAAATATTTTATTGATGTTTGGAAAATTTAAAAAAAACAATATTGTATGTTTTTAATCATTGGATATTCTATTCATCAGCTGCTTTAAAATATTTATTCTTTTTATGAGAATGGTTTTACTATTATAATTGATGGTTTATATATCTTGATTTTATTGTTTGATGATTAATGAGGAATAGTAATGTTTCTATTTTTTCCATTGTTGCACTGCATACTGAGTGTGTCTTGTTATGGTTTCAATTTGTTTTTTGCTGCATGTTTCTAGATATAATATATTGTTTCTTTATTCTGTATTTGGTGAGGGTCTATGTGTTCTGCATGTATGATTCAGGTGAGGTATTCTGCTAGCATGTAGTTTCTGTATAGGGATCTATGACAGCTTGGCTTGTTCTCTTCTGTTTCTTTAATATCAGATGTATCGCTGTTTTAGGGCCTGTTGTAATATTTGCAGTGTTGCCTTTTCATAAATAGGGTTGTTACTGTTTGAGTGCTAGCAGTTAGTGCTGTTTTCGTATGAGAGATTTACTATATTGTAATTCAGTTTACTTAAAGCTTTCTGAAGGCCAACATGCTTTACAATAGTCCTAATACCATATGACTGCAGGTATCCAAATGGCATCCAACTGGCAGATGAAATTTAATGTGGACAAGTGCAAGGTGTTGCATATAGGTTAAAATAACACTTGCTGAAGTTACACGATGTTAGGTTCCATATTAGGAGCTACCACCCAGGAAAAAGATCTAGGCATCATAGTGGATAATACTTTAATATCGTCAGCTCAGTGTGCTGCAGCAGTCAAAAAAGCAAACAGAATGTTAGGAATTATTAGGAAGGGAATGGTTAATAGAACGGAAAATGTCATAATGCCTCTATATCGCTCCATGGTGAGACCACACCTTGAATACTGTGTACAATTCTGGTCGCCGCATCTCAAAAAAGATATAGTTGCGATGGAGAAGGTACAGAGAAGGGCAACCAAAATGATAAAGGGGATGGAACAGCTTCCCTATGAGGATAGGCTGAAGAGATTAGGGCTGTTCAGCTTGGAGAAGAGACGACTGAGAGGGGATATGATAGAGGTCTTTAAGATCATGAGAGGTCTTGAACGAGTAGATGTGACTCGGTTATTTTCACTTTTGAATAATAGAAGGACTAGGGGGCATTCCATGAAGTTAGCAAGTAGCACATTTAAGACTTATCGGATAAACTTCTTTTTCACTCAACGCACATTAAAGCTCTGGAATTTGTTGCCAGAGGATGTGGTTAGTGCAGTTAGTGTAGCTGGGTTCAAAAAAGGTTTCGATAAGTTCTTGGAGGAGAAGTCCATTAATGGCTATTAATCAATTTTACTTAGGGAATAGCCACTGCTATTAATTGCATCAGTAGCATGGGATCTTCTTAGTGTTTGGGTAATTGCCAGGTTCTTGTGGCCTGGTTTTGGCCTCTGTTGGAAACAGGATGCTGGGCTTGATGGACCCTTGGTCTGACCCAGCATGGCAATTTCTTATGTCCTTATCTTTTTTGGAAAGTTTTCTGATTAGTACCAGTGCAGTGCTTGTAAATAACATATATGTTGTAAGTGATATTTTACCTTAGATCACTGAATATTCTTTTTCATGTAAAATCAGTTATTATAAATGCATATTTTTAAATTATTTGTGGGAAGAGTGGGGCCAGGAGTGTGTGCAAGGCTGTAAGGCTCACCTATGACATGTAATACCCTTGCAGCAGCCCTGGCTCCACAAGGAAAAGCAGGAGTCCATCTGGAACTGTGCTACTTTGGGTTATCGGCTCTCCCCAGTCTTGGCCAGGGCTTAATTTCTCTTTTTATAAGTCCAGGGAACAGTATTGGTCACTTCTGGTCCCCCCCTCCCCTGGAGTCAGTAGGCAGAGAAGAGCCCAGGGAACCACAAAAGCAGCAGGCTGTAGCCTGCAGTCAATGGGAGTGCACCAGAGTGGTGGGAGGGTTGTGGAGAAGTGGAGGCAAGCTACAGGCACAGGAAGGAAGGGGGCAAGCCAGGAGGAAGTGCCTGTGCAGTATTGGGGAGGCTTCTGTCCAAGGCAACTGTACTGAGCTCTGAGAGAAGGAGCTGGCTGTGGAACTAGTGAGTCTCCTAGACAATGAGATTGGGAAAGGGAGGGGCTGCTGCAGAATGGGGAAGGGCTGGCAGCAAGCAAGAACTTTACACCATGATGCAGCAGTGCTGGACTAGGGGCAATAATTGTGTGAGTACATAAGCAGCAGCACAACAGTAGCTTGTTAGAGAGCGTGTTTATGTGTCTGTGTCAGAGAGCATGAGAGAGAGATTGTCACCCGTACACACTTTGTCTGTGAGAGAGAGTGTGTGTGTGGGGGGGGGGTAACTTTCTCTCGGACACAGACACACACTCTCTGTGTGTGGGTGTGTGTGCCTTTATGTCTGAGAAAGAGTATGTGTCTGTTTTGTCAGTGTGTATGTGCCAATAAAGTTTCTGCAGTCTAAAAATCTGGTTGCGACTCTGTATGTGTGTGTGTGTGTGTCTGACACTGGTTGGTAATGTCATTACTTGCAATTGGTTCAAGAGCCAGACCGGGAATCCAGGATATATCGCTACAAGAGATATAAGCAGATGTGTAGGTGACCCAACCAATTTGCATGGATGAAATGGGGGCTGCAGCTCTGCTCAACCTTGGTCTAGAATGTGCTCAACTTTGTAATTATTTAGGAAAGATGAAGTTTATTTTGGAGATGAACTTAGAGTGTAAGCTCTCTGGGGATAGGAAAATACAGTACCTGAATGTAATCCGCTTTGAAGTGCCAAGAAGTGGAATATACAAATCTAAAATAATAAATAAATAGATATTTTGGCTCAGTTCTGCCGGGTTCCAGAGTTAACTTGGCATGCTTTTGGGAGCTGTTGACACGATGTACTGCAGTAAAAGTGCATGAGTGCATCAGTTACCCCATGGGCTGGTTTTGGAAAAAAAAATCCCCCAGGCCGATATTTTCCTGCAATCCGCCCCTGTCCTCCACCCTGGCTCACCATCCCCACTGATCCCTGATGTAATGGGATCATGCCTGACAAGAAGAGGACCCGCCTGGAATTGCACGGAAATATTCCTCCCCCTGAATCCGGGCCTGATGTCACCAGCTTGTCGCCTACCCCCTCACCCATGTAAGAGCATGGGGCGGCGAGGCACAGGCACCACAGTTACTTGTGGCATCGGTGCAGGTTGCCCAATGCCAGATATTTTCAATGAGAAATATAGGATGAAAAAGAAATTAGTAAAATACAAGTATTGAAAGAACTTTCTAAACAGATCTCTACTAATTTTTAAGAACGGAATATACATTTAATGCAATCTGCAAGGGAACCCAGAGGTGTAGCATGGTGCTGTGTGGTGGAACGCAACTTTCCTGCTCAATCAGCCTCCCCCGGACGGTCTGCTGTCAGACGAGAGCACCTGTAGAAAGTGCTTTGTTTAAAAAAAGAATAATATTTAAAAAAAAAAAAAAAACCTTCTTTTCCGATCAAACTGAATGATTTGCTCCCCTTCACCCCTTTGCCTTATCCTCTCGCACCACCCCGCAACCTGTTATTGCATTGCACATGGCTCAAAAGTATTAAGGAAACAAAAATATGGTAAATATCTGGCGAGAGCCAATGCGCATTTTTTTTTTCAAACCTGATAGCCTACCTTTCAAACAGATTGATAGCTGCAGACACCTGTTGTGAGTAATGGAGGTGAAACGAGAAGCAAACACGACCAAAGACAATTTCAAAGGACAGAAAGCGAAAAAGAATAGGTTAGCGCGCAGAAGAGCGAACGGAGGCAGGAACCCCCAGGAAACGCGTTCCCGCTTGCCACCCACAGTAGCCAGAGCATCATCGCCCTAAGTGAGCAAACTTTCCGCCTGGCTTGCCGGCTGGTTTCAGGTACTCACCGGGGGTCCTCCGGGTGCTGTGCTGCCAGAAGAGAGGCTCCACCGGACTTCATGCCTGCACAACGTCCCGGAGCCGGGAGATTCATCAGAGCCGGCAGCAGACGTCACTCTAGAGACACCCGAGCGTCCTTCACACAGACCCGGTCGCCAGTCGCCGCCAGCCCCTCCAGGCTGTCTGAACGGGCGCTTTTTTTTTGTTTGTTTGTTTGCGCTGAGATCTGAAAATAGGAGGAATTCCGCGCTTGCGGAGTCAGTGGTGCCCCGTGGCTTGCTGCAGGCTGAGCGCGGATATCCTACAAGCGAAGGCTGAGAAGTGGGATATCGAAGCCGCAGAGGAGTCGAACGGCTTCAGTGGTTTGGTCGCCTCCACAACACTCTCGGGATCCCATGAGCTGTTCTGATCTCTGATCCGACGAGGGGCTTTCCAGTTTATGGGATCCGAAGAGCTGACTGCAAGTGGCAAGGCAGGGAGGGAAAAGTCGAAACCAGGAGCTGTCCTCGCACTGGTGCCGAAGCAAAGAGCCCAAACGACGGGTTTGAAGTGTGTCACCTGTTTCTAAGGCAAAACTCCTTTCTGGGGAGGGGAGGATCAGAATATTTACAGACGTTTTCCTTCTTCTGAGCAGCTGTCTTTTCCCACTATAGTCATATATAGCTTTTACATTTCTTATGAATTGTATTTGTAAAGTGGTGTCATAGGATAGGATGGGTTAAAAATCGAGTACGAAATCCTCTCAAACACATTTTCGTTTATAACAGTACCGTCTAATTAGACGTCTATTGCCCTTAACAGGTTAATTTCACATCAGCAAATACCATTTGCAGCTTTGTTAAACTAACTCTTATTTTGGAAGAATATCGTTCTAGCAAAGTATGATCATCTGGAAAGCCAGGCAGAGAGCAGAGACCACTCTTGGAGAGACCCATTTTCTCTTGACATTTTCAAAGGGAACAAAGTGAAGACTAGTTCCTAAAGATGCTATGAAAACTCAGGAAATAAAAATGGTAAAAAAAAAAAAAAGGCAGAGAGAAGCTGTTTGATGAGGCCACTGTTTTCTGTGTTGGAGAACCTGATCTCCTGGATAAAGTAATAATAAAGCCTTTCTATGGTAGATAACTAAGGACCTTCATTTTCAGTTTGTATTTTATTTTCCCTGGGAATTTCAGTGTTAGAACACAAATAAATCAATGGACGAAATGACTTATTACAAACAGGAGAAAAATTAGTGGATAAAGTCATTTTTCTACTGATTTCTTTTTGTTGTAATATCAACATTTTTAGAATACACAAAATAAAAACTGAAAGTAAAGGTCTTTATAGATAACTTATCTTTCCCGCTCACATCCACACAAGCACATATAAGAAACATAAACATAGATGGTTATACATACAGAATATGAGTACACAGCAATAGAAACTTTCAAACTGACATGCAGGCGCACAGTGATGCGTGTATGATGGTGCATGCCCAGATATGCAGCCCTTTTATAACTCGCGAGCACATTATAAAACAGCACATGTGCACACAATTTTAAGTTTGCACTCCCAGCCGCATAAATCAGGTTTCTACTGCATGCATCAGGATATTTTAAAATGGGGGTGCATCCACACCTTGACCAGTTTCACCAGTTCATCCACTAGTTCACCCAGTCTACAGTTAGGTCCTCCAAACCCCCTTGGCTTAATAGCCTGCATTCCCCCTGGTTACCTCAAACCCTTTAAACCCTTCTGAAATGGCTGGTTTTAATTTTTTTTTTTTTTAATTACACCTCTTCCATAGCAGAAGAAAATATGTGCAGCAGTGAACCTGGGCGCAATGCGGGATGCATAAGTATTTATGTGCACATATCATGGCCATGCCCTGAAATGCCCATGTTCTGCCCAGACCACGCCCCTTTTTGAAACCAAATGAAATGTGCGCCCTGTGGTAGATAGATACAGGTGCATCTGGGTGGCTTTTAAAATTCAGTTGGCGTGTACAAGCCCAACTTGTGCACATTCTAAGTTAAAAAGAACTGCAAAGTTGAACTTCAAATGAGTGATATATTTAGAGGCAGATTTTAAAAACCTCGCACACGCATAAATGAGGGGATGTGTGCACAACATAAGAACATAAGAACATGCCATGCTGGGTCAGACCAAGGGTCCATCAAGCCCAGCATCCTGTTTCCAACAGTGGCCAATCCAGGCCATAAGAACCTGGCAAGTTCCCAAAAACTAAATCTATCCCATGCTACTGATGCTAGTAATAGCAGTGGCTATTTTCTAAGTCAATTTAATTAATAGCAGGAAACAGACTTCTCCTCCAAGAACTTATCCAATCTTTTTTAAACCCAGCTACACTAACTGCACTAACCACATCCCCTGGCAAGAAATTCCAGAGTTTAATTGTGTGTTGAATGAAAAAGAACTTTCTCCGATTAGTTTTAAATCATGCTAACTTCATGGAGTGCCCCCTAGTCCTTCTATTATCCAAAAGAGTAAATAACTGATTCACATTTACCTGTTCTAGACCTCTCATAATTTTTGTTACGATGCTGCTCACAAGCAGTCTCTCACTCACTTCGGCCCGACACCGCACCAGCCCGACGTTTTTTTGCGGCCTAGGCCACTCCGGGCCTCCGCTACCGCTCCATGCCGCCTGATTTATTTTTTTTATTTATTTGATGAGTTTTATATACCGTTATTCGGTTGAGCCATCATAACGGTTTACAAAAGTGTACAATATCTTGTAACTGAGCATTAGTAAGAACAGTAAACAGCTTCTTAACAGATGGGTAGCAGTACAAAACCATTTGAACTATTAAACAATATCAGAGAAATAGATACCAAGTCCAGAATGATTTAAAATTAGGATAGAGGGGGAGGGAAGGAAGAAAAAGGGAGGAAGGGGTGAATTATGCGGTAAACATAAACGCTGTACGTGGCAGGAGGGGCCACCCTTCTTCACAGCACGGAAGTCGCTCTCGGGACATCTTTGTGGCAGGAGCTGCTGCCATCTTCATCCTCTTCGCAGCATGCAGCCACGGCTGGGACGCCTTATCTTCGCAGCATGGAAGCCAACACTGGGATATCTCTTCATGCGGCCCTGATGCCACTGCTGCTGTCCTCCTTCATGTGGCAGGAATGCCGCTTGCTCCTGCTTCCCTGGTCCTCTAGGCATGTGCACGCGCGCCTCAGTACAATATTTAAAGGGCCAGCGGTGGGAAAAGCCCGCAGCCCCACCGGATGACCTCATCAGTCATCGCCTTCACCAGCTCTATAAAAGTGCTCAGCTTTCACTCCTCGGCGCCTTCGAATCGGATTTCACAGTGGTCTGTGGTCTTCTTCCAGTCAAGGTCCTCCGTGGTCTTCTTGTGTTTTGATGGCTCCTTGTTAGATATTCTAGATGTTCCTGGTCTCCTTTGTCCTGATATTCCTGGTCCTGTTCTTCATTGGGGCTCCTTCGTTGTCTCTTTGGTGTCCTGATGTTCCATGTCCAGAAGTTCTGATGGTCCATGTCCTGAAGTTCCTGATGTTCCGAGTTCCAGTCCTGGTCCTGATGTCCTCCTCTCCAGCTCTTCGTCCTGCTTCCAGGTTCCCTGCTTGTCCACCTTTCCTGGCATGCCACCATCATGGTCCATGACTAGCCCAAGGGGGGGCTGTGTAGGGCACTTTGTGGCACAAGGCATGTCTTCATGTCTGTAGCACAAGTCTCTAGAAGGCTGTTTGTTTTTAATTCCGAGGTCTGTTCCTGAATCTGAATTCTAAGTCTTGAATCCTGAGTCTTGAATCCTGTTCCTGGTCTTTGGAGTACCTTGTGCCTGCTTCCATCCATGCCCAAGACTCAGGCCAGAACCTGCTCCACTTCAGCATGGTCTGCGACCAGCCACGGGTGGCTGTATAGGGTGTGCCTCGGTGCACACCTCTCCTGAATCTTCGACATGTTTCCGGTTCCAAGTCTTCACTTTCTCACCTGGAGTCTGCTTTGCTGTCGGCGTGGTCTGCAACCAGCCATGGGCGGCTGTGTAAGGCGCGCTGCGGTGCAGTACTCACCCTGTACTCCTCACTTGAGTCTTCCAAGTTCCACGAAACCTTGTCTGAGTCTTCCAAGTATCCTGAAACCTCGTCTGAGTCTTCCAAATTCCTGAGTTTCATGTCTCTTCTTGTTCCTGCCTCAGCCTCCATCTGGCCTCACGCACTCGTCGTTCCCAAGCGGCAGGTCCGGAAGGGCTACTAAGTGGCCGGAGGGCTACTCTTGAGACCAGTATTGCATTGCTGGGTCTCACCAATGCATGTAGGTCTAGTGGAGGGCTGAGTCTGTCTTGTTCCAGTTCCTGATGTTCCAAGTCTTGAGCCTGGTCCAGCCTTGTTCTAGCTCCAGCCCATGCCTGAACACTGTCACCTCCCAAGGTGTGTGTCTTGGGACTCCTCCCTGAACTGCACCATGGCCCAAGAGCTCACAATCTTTCTAGGCAAGTGACCGCACCTCCGCACTTGCAACAATTTTAAATACCTCTATCATATCCCCCCTCAGCCGTCTCTTCTCCAGTCTGAACAGTCCTAACCTCTTTAGCCTTTCCTCATAGTGGAGCTGTTCCATCCCCTTTATCATTTTGGTTGCCCTTCTCTGTACCTTCTCCATCGCAACTATATCTTTTTTGAGATGCGGCGACCAAAATTGTACACAGTATTCAAGGTGCAGTCTCACCATGGAGCGATATAGAGGCATTATGACATTTTCCATTTTTTTCACCATTCCCTTTCTAATAATTCCCAACATTCTGTTTGCTTTTTTGACTGCCGCAGCACACTGAACTGACGATTTCAATGTGTTATCCACTATGACACCTAGATCTCTTTCTTGGGTGGTAGCTCCTAATATGGAATCTAACATTGTGTAACTACAGCATGGGTTATATTTCTCTATATGCATCACCTTGCACTTATCCACATTAAATTTCATCTGCCATTTGGATGCCCAGTTTTCCAGTCTCTCAAGGTCTTCCTGCAATTTATCACAATCCGCTTGTGATTTAACTACTCTGAATAATTTTGTATCACAAGTTAGATATGTCATTGTATAGTATAAGAGCTGTTCTCACTGTTGAAATGAATATGCCAAATTCACTGTTGAAATAACAATAGACCTTATAGTGTATGGAAACCTGGTAAAATGTGACAACATTTCTGGCTGTCAAATTTTGCTCGGAAACTATGAAAAAATATCTCAAACACCGAATTCCAAATTAAAGTTGTCATGAGAAATATCCTCCCAAGGAAATCTGCATCATAAACATTTTGTGAAGTTTTATAGTACTGTCTACATACTTACCATCACCATCTGGATAGTAGATAGAACTTGGCTAGCATGGAGAACAAGTTTCTCTACTGTTCTTTAGAAGCACTAAATACATAAATATAAAATGGATGGAAGGGTAAGTTTACCATTAGCTGAGCTACTTAAAGCATTAACAAGCGCAGGATTTATCAAGGAAGCTCCATCCAATATTTTCTGGTTGCAGGATTTTATGACTGATATTAAAATCCAGTTTCAAGAGACCATGGAAAGTTGCTTATACATGGAAAAGAGGAGGTGGTGTTTCTGTATTGAATGGAAGGGATGTGCTTTCCTTTGAAATAATACAGGAAATTTCAACAAAATGTTTCATTTGGTTTCATTTAATTTTAAAAACAAAATGAAACAAAAACAAATAAAATGTAATTTGTTTTTGTTTTATCTTAAAAAGTATGGTTGCCTCTCCCCAACAACTTACCACATCTGCAAATCTAATAGGCAGAAGTAATCTCCAATTATACCTGTCCCAAGCATTTTCTATTTCAAAATGGTGTCTGCTGACCCTGAGGCTGGTGTCATTTTGTAGTACCAAGATACTCCTGTGCAATAAAATTGTGTCTGTTTCAGGGCCAACCTACATCATTTTGAGACAGAGACCAGACAGGGTAGGAGTGACTAGGAAATTGCTCCTGGCCCTTAGCCCCATGGATGATGTAAGTGGTTTGGATCGGTCCAGAAGGGGTTCTGTGGGGTCCTTTGATAATGGAAGTATGTTAAGGACCAGCATATATTTCCTTTTGTCTTAATTTTTATATATATATATATTTATATATATTCCTTTTTTACATAGACATTAGTAGTTAGTAATTTATTTTAGGTAGATCATATAATCATGTTTTTTCTCTTTGAATTCTGCTGACTTCTAGCAGAAGTCCTAGTTTCCTCTGTCCAGCTGACCTTTCACCTTTATTGTCTATTATCTTCAGTTTCCCGTTACTTTTGTGTTCTGTGAGATAAGGAAGAGGGGAAAGACCAATTTTCTTAAGGCAGATGGTGGGTTTAGATAGTAATCTGGGAATCTGTCAGAAGTATATGTCAGTGGTCATCAACTCATCAAAGATGGACATTTGAAATTGCAAACACTGAAAAAATAACTGTTGGTCTTAAAAAGTGCTGAATGTGTGACTTTTGTAAGTGGACATTGTTTCAGATCTGGACATTGGAAACACCAGGTATAGATGGCAAGCAACCTCTGTTGAACTGGGAAAAGTTTTCAATATCTTGCTTGAACAATGATAATATGATGTTATGGCAAGATTTCTGATGATTCTTTTGGAAACGTTTAAGCAACTAGGAGACAATTGCTGCACTCACTTTGAACACTTACTCACATTGAACATGAACTCATTCTTGAAAGAACTTCTTACTTACTAACCAATTCACTTACATGCAACCGGCCTTGCATAACTGCAGTACCAAGTTACTGTAATACCAGTACTAGTAAAAGACTAACAGTAATGTACATACAAATGCTACAGTATCCAGAATTCTTATTTTTTGGGTCCAACAGTGTGGTTACTTTTGTTGTATTTGGTATAGGGTGGGGCCTTGAGATAAACAATAGAAGTTTGTTAGGATAGTCTTACACCAAATTAGCTGAGGTAAAGAGATTTGGGGGGTGAGTTTAAAGATAATTAATTCACCAGGATTTCTTCCCTAGTAGTTTACAGCAGCAGCAATGGCAGATGGAAAGGGAGTGGAGCGTGCAGACCTAACATTTTTTCTTTTTGTTTTGTCTTTTGGGAGAAGGGGTTTTCTTTATTTCCTGTTTGTTGATTGTTTTATTTTAAATAGATGAAACAAAACAAATAAAAGAAAAGCATAATGAAAAAGTATTCAGTGCACATCCCTATAATGTTTCTTGAAATTAAATTATCTTGTAAAACCTTACTTGTTATCAGGAACTTTCAATCTCTGATTGAAAGATATGTTGTTCTGCACATATTTATTTAGTCATGCAAACAAAATCATATCTGTTCAAGTAAAAGATTTTGTACCAAATGTTTCTCGACATTATTAAATTCTTCAACAACTCTTAATAATCGATTCAATAAGTCTTTCCAAACTCATTTTTAGTGTCTGACTTGCGATAACATCCTTATTTATTGAAAACAAAATATAATCTCTGAAAGGAAGGGTTAATTCACAAAGGGAATGTTAGCAAACCAGAGCTATATCACTTGAAAATGAAAACAAAACTTTCTCTTGTTTTTGAATCAGAAGGAGTAAAATGTATTTACCATTAAACTACAAGAAACTCTGATGCTTAAGCTAGCAGTAGCAGAATTATTTTTTTATTTGCCTTTTCCAAATCCAAGCTGAGTTATAATTCAGGTACTTGCCCATGAGGATTTACAATCTAAGAGCCTGCGATACTTTAGGTAATGAGATGCGGGGGGCCGAAACGGTGGGCAGGCCTGCGCTAGCCGGCAGTGATCACTGCCAGTTTCGCACCCAATAGCGCCACCATAGAAGGTGGAGCTATTGGGTGTGAACTCGGACGCAAAAAGGGCCTTACCTTTTCGTCGTCCACAGCGTCTTCGCGGAGTGGGCCCCGGTGACGCCCCGACTCCTCCTCTTCTGGGGCCGACTCCGCCCCCATTTTGGTATCGCACGAGATAAGGGACGTCCCTTATCGCATGCGAGCCACTTGGAAAATAAGGCCCTAAGTTATACTTGAGGTAATGGAGGGTGACGAGATTTGCCTAAGATCACAAGGAGCATCTGTAGGAGAAACAGGATTCAGAGCCTGGTGGCCTTGGTTCTCAGCCTGTTGCTCTAACCACTAGGCTATTCCTCCACTTTGATAATATTGTTGTGAGTTAAAAAGCATTCATGATGATCCCCTTATCTGTTCTGCTTTATATCCTATTTTTAGGTAGACCATACGAATGTTTAGATTTTTTGAAAGCTCCTCCTGTTTAGCCACTCCCACATCAAAATATATTCTTTCTTGATTCCGAAAGCTTAGGGGAGAATTTTCCTATAGGTAAGCACGTAAAAATTAACATATAATTTTATAAGTAGCATGCACTTGCACAATCCATATTTTGTAAAAGTATGTGCGCATTTTTTGTTTCATGTGCACATATAAGGACATAAAGAGGCACAGTTTGGGGCATTCTGGGGCAGGGCCAACAGTTACACAGGTAAGTTGCCATTTTATGTTTAAATCTTTTGTTTTCCATTTTTTGTCACAGTAACATACAAACTCAGCAATGTGGATTCTTAATCCATCACGAAGCGTACAATGCACAATACAAGAACACTGAACAAAAGCATAAAAACATAACTGCCCCCCTGTCCTCCATCCCATTCCCCTCCCCAGCCCTATCCAATACCATCCATCAAGGATATTAACCATAGTCTTTCAGACCATCACATTTTAAATGACACTTTACACAAGTACATTTGGCAACAACGTGCTCATGTAATTTTACATTTGGTAATTATCTTGTGCAATTTATACGACAAGATAATGAACTGGATGAACAAAGGGAGTTCACGCTGAAAAATCAGGAGAGTTTCAATGACATGGAGAAGGACTGGGTGAATGGATGGAGTAATTGGTAAATTGATTGAATTAAGCACACACAGGTCGAAACAGAACAGTGTGCTTGGCCAAGCGCACCATTTAACATGCAATTGGCCACGCGTTTCCCACCGGCATTTATTACCTCTTATACTGTAAGGGGTAAAAGAGCGTAAGCAACCCTGAAAAGCAGAAAATACTGCTTTTCTGTACACTCTACGACTTAATATCCTAGTGATGCTCAGTTTTGCCGGTGTCCATTTTCCAAACCCATGGCTGTTGGCGGGTTCGAAAACCGACACCAGTAAAATTGAGCGTCAGTTGTCGGACCCACTGACAGCCATCCCTAACACTAATAAGGAGGTGCTAGAGACGCGCTATTCTCCCAAGCGCCTCCTTATTAGCACGCGGCCTCATTTAAATAGAGAATTGCACGCCCAGGATTACAGTATCGGCCTGACATGTTTTAAAATATGCTGACTTACATGCTTAAATTGGCTTTTACATAATCTTACTTTATTTTCATACATATAATAAGGGACAGTAACTTTTAAAACAGACGCACGTGCACACATGTATGTGAATTTGCCAACTTGCGCCCAGGGACACAGTTATTTTATAACATATGTGCGTATTTGGCGCATGTTATAAAATAGGCTGAACACATGCATGTGTGCACTCAGTTTTAAGTGGGTTCATGCCTATGCACGGAAATGTCACTTCTACCGATTAAGTGGAAGGATTTTAATAGACATGCATGCCAACGTCATTGCCCGCTTTCCCAGTTCAATCCCAGTTCGCCCAATTAAAGGATAGGCCTTCCAAACCCTCCTAGTTTAATAGGCCTCCTCCCCACCCCATTAGACCTGACTCTTAAAACCCCGCTGATCTGTTTAGTTTTTGTTGTTTTATGACTTACACTCCAACCAAAGCAGAAGTAAAATTACGCGACAGGGGACCCCGGTGCGTGCCATTGTGCGTAAGTATTTACATACTAATTTAAATGTAACATCCAGGAACACCCATGCCTCACCCATTCCCCGCCCCTTTTTTTGGAAAATAAATTTTGTGCATGCAGCAGGAGATACGCGTGTATCCGGGCAGGTTTTAAAATCTGCTCGGCACACACTGGCCCGACATATTCGCCCATCCCCTAATTTCAACGCGTGTTGGGCTTTTAAAATTCACCTTCATCTATTTTTAAAATAGACAGAAAAAGTACGCACATTCAATGCTTTAAAATACTCATGTTCAATGCCTTGCTTGTATTCGTGTGAAAACATACATATGCGTGTATGTTCCAGAGTAAATCTGTGCATATTTTATAATATGCACATATATGATATGCACATGTTATAATATCATAGATCCATATGCAGCTATCTACACGCATATATGCCAGCACGCCTATTTGTTTGAAAGTCATCCTCTAGTGTCGTTCAGGAATTATTCTCACTCTTTTACTTCTTTTGCTCAGCACCTCCTTGGTCCCTAGTTGGTCAAATCTGCTATTTCATTTGCAGGGGCTGTTTAGCCAGAGATTTCAAGGCTGACCTATACACCTATAGTGAAGCAAGGAGAAAGATAAATTCTGTAAATTAACACTTTTAATAAACTGGGAGAGAAACAGATACTTTTTTTTATATGCTACTAATCTACAAAAGTATTTTAGATCTTCTGAGTAGAGTCAAAAGTATTTTAGAACTAGTTAATATTCCCAGACCTGAAAAATATTAAATACAAAAATATCCACAGTGCATCCTAGCATCCCTAGCATTTATTTATATATTTATTTGTTTCAATTTGATATTACACATAACTAAACAAGAGTGCTCCAAAACAGATTAGAATGTTATAAAAGCAGCATACAAATAAATAATACAATTATAATTCTATAACATACACCATATAATATAAAACTGAGTTTTAAACTAATAGAATCCTGCTAAAAAAAAAGTCCTTCAAAACATGAGAAATACTAGCTCCTAAAATATAGAGCCATATCCAAAAAGCCCCAGGAGACAAATCATTAAAAAATGTGGTATACAATCAGGTTTTTAATTTGTTCCTAAAGATGAGATAGATTGACTTTTTCTTTATGTCCAAGGGAAATGAAGTCCAGAATGCAGAAACAAAAAAATCTGAATGCTTTCTTCCTGGAATCCAGTCTTCCCCTGCTTCCATATCGGAATAGCCAATGCGGCCTGCTGTAATGATCTTAATATCCTTGTTTGAAAGTACTGGGTAAAAAGACAAGCAAGATATTCCAGACCCACCTGATGCAGCAATTAAAAACTATAGATAGCAATTTCAATGTAACCCTGCCCTCAATGGGCAGCCAATGCAGCTCCCTCAGATCACTGGGATTAGCCCTAGCCAATAATCTTGCTGCTATGTTCTTTTTTTTTTCTTCATTTTTTATTTATTGAATTTTTTACAATGAATACAATTGTATGCATTTAAAGGAAAAAAATAGTAATGACAATGAATATTACATAATCAATACAGGAAATAAAATTCTGTCTTACATTTCATAGCACACAATTAGGTCAGGGGTGATCCTTCACAGGAGACAACTTATTCTAACAGAAAATTAAAGCTATAATTTTTCAACCACACTTAAAGAAAGCGATAGGGAGAAAAAGTTATAAAAGATTTAAAGAACATTCAGGAGCGGATTGTGGGAAAATAGTGGCCCGGGGGATTTTTCTCCATACTGGCCCATGGGTACCCAATTATACATACAATATAATTTACATATATAATTTACATATAATTGCCCACACCCCTTAAAACATAAAAAAAAGCTACCCGGCATGCACATGTTATAAAATCCATGGGCCACGCCCACATATATCATCATTTATAAAATATTTCAGTAAGTACTTCCATTCAACAAGAAACCTATTAGTTTGAGAACATTTACTATTTTCAGTAGAAGAGCAGGTGGCAGTACAATACACTGTTCCACAGTCACCAGCAGCTTGAACTGACGGGCTTAATCCCAGAGTCAGAACAAGTGACATTCTGAGGTAAAATTAATATACACGTTGTTCTGATAATTTCATTCACTGTTGTGATGCCAACAAGAAAATTTTGCATCTTGGAATTCATATGGAATCATACGTATTGTGATATATTTCAGCATGGTACTCCCGTATCAACACAGTACTATCTGCCAACACTCAACAAATAACAACCTTACCTATGAAAAAGAATACAACAAATATTACACCAGAATTTAAAATATCAATACACCTCCTATCAGGAAAACAGAACAGGCCAAGCAACTACAGATCCCTACAGAGAAACCACATGTTAAAAGAATGCTTCATCTCAGTCTTTGCATGCATCTCACCAAATACAGAATAAAGCCATATAAAGAATAAATAGAAATGTGCAGACAAAAACTAAACTGTAAAACGTATCACACCAGACTCTATACAGTGCAACAATGGAAAAACAAAAATGTCGCCATTCTATATAAATCATGAATCATAATTATAAAATCATACAAATAAAATAATTTCAAAACAGCTGATACATAGAAACATAGAAATGACGGCAGAAGAAGACCAAACGTAAACGACCCATCCAGTCTGCCCAGCAAACTTTGCACTTTTTTTTCTCATACTTATCTGTTTCTCTTGGCTCTTAGTAACCTTTTGGTTCTATTTCCCTTCCACCCCCACCATTAATGTAAAGAGCAGTGTTGGAACTGCATCTAAGTGAAATATCTAGCTTAATTAGTTAGGGGTAGTAACCGCCGCAATAAGCAAGCTACACCCATACTTATTTGTTTACCCAGACTATGTAATTCAGTCCTTGTTGGTTGTTGTCTGTATATAGATCCACTTTTCTTCATTCTCCCTGCCGTTGAAGCAGAGAGCTATGCTGGATATGCGTGAAGTATCAGTCTTTCTCCCCTGCCATTGAAGCAGAGAGCTATGCTGGATATGCATGAAGTATCGGTCTTTCTCCCCTGCCGTTGAAGCAGAGAGCTATGCTGGATATGCATTGAAAATGAAGTATCAGGCTTATTTGGTTTGGGGTAGTAACCGCCATAACAAGTAAGCTACTCCCCGCTTTTTTGTGAATGCAAATCCTTTTTTCCACATTTCCTCTTGCCGTTGAAGCTTAGAGCAATGTTGGAGTCGCATTAACCGTGTGTATGTTTATTGAATAAGGGTATTATCTCCAGGCAGTAGCCGTCATTCCCGTGAGCCACCCACTCTTCATTCACGTCCTCTAGACTTCATGGATCCACAGGGTTTATCCCATGCCCCTTTGAAGTCCTTCACAGTTCTGGTCTTCACCACTTCCTCCGGAAGGGCATTCCAGGCAACCACCACCCTCTCCGTGAAGAAATACTTCCTGACATTGTTCTGAGTCTTCCTCCCTGGAGCTTCAAATCGTGACCTCTGGTTCTGCTGATTTTTTTCCAATGGAAAAGGTTTGTTATCTTTGGATCATTAAAACCTTTCAGGTATCTGAAAGTCTGTATCATATCACCTCTGCTCCTCCTTTCCTCCAGGATGTACATATTTAGATTTTTCAATCTCTCCTCATAAGTCATTTGATGAAGACCTTTTTGGTCGCCCTTCTCTGGACCGCCTCCATCTTGTCTCTGTCTCTTTGGAGATACGGTCTCCAGAACTGAACCCAGTACTCCAGGTGAGGCCTCACCAAGG
The DNA here is from genome assembly GCF_901001135.1 of Rhinatrema bivittatum. Classification (NCBI taxonomy): domain Eukaryota; kingdom Metazoa; phylum Chordata; class Amphibia; order Gymnophiona; family Rhinatrematidae; genus Rhinatrema; species Rhinatrema bivittatum. Next base: position 102,055,069 of record NC_042618.1, read on the forward strand.
ACCTGTACAAGGGGATAATCACCTCCCTTTTCTTACTCAATATTCCTCTCTCTATGCAGCCCAGCATTCTTCTGGCTTTAGCTATCGCCTTGTCACATTGTTTCATCGACTTCAGATCATTAGACACCATTAGGGATGTGAATCGTTTTTTGACGATTTAAAATATCGTCCGATATATTTTAAATCGTCAAAAATCATTAGAAGCGCGATACAATAGGAATTCCCCCGATTTATCGTCAAAAATCGTAAATCGGGGGAAGGAGGAGGGCGGAAAAACCGGCACACTAAAACAACCCTAAAACCCACCCGACCCTTTAAAATAAATCCCCCACCCTCCCGAACCCCCCCAAAATGCCTTAAATTACCTGGGGTCCAGAGCGGGGGTCCCGGTGTGATCTTTTACTCTCGGGCCTGCGGTGCATTGTAGAAATGGCGCCGGCGCTACCTTTGCCCTGTCATATGAGGGCAAAGGTAGCGCCGGCGCCATTTCTACAATGCACCGCAGGCCCGAGAGTAAAAGATCACACCGGGACCCCCGCTCTGGACCCCAGGTAATTTAAGGCATTTTGGGGGGGTTCGGGAGGGTGGGGGATTTATTTTAAAGGGTCGGGTGGGTTTTAGGGTTGTTTTAGTGTGCCGGTTTTTCCGCCCTCCCCCAATTTACGATTTACATGATATTTTAAATAACAAAACCGCGACGATAAGATTCCCTCCCCCCCCCAGCCGAAATCGATCGTTAAGACGATCGATCACACGATTCACATCTCTAGACACCATCACCTCAAGGTCTCTAGAATATCCAATAATTAAAGACTCATGCAAATTTTGAAACCTTTACCAAACACCAATAAAATATTTCAAACAGCAGATACATCATATACTACCCAATAATTAAATGGTAGTCAATCAAGAAAAATGAACTTAAAAAGCCACCTTTACTTACCCTCTCCAGCAGTTCTCCTACTCCTTTCCCTTGCAGGCCAACCAGAAGCAGCAGTAGCTGCTGCAGCTGTCCTCACGGTCCTCTTCCTTAGGGACCACAACCAGTCTCTTCTCTCTCTCACACACACATACACACACCAGTCACACCCTTAGGACCAGTTTCTGTCTCTCACACAGCAAACATCTCCCCAACCAGTCTCTCTCTCTCTCTCTCACACACACAAGCACACACATACCAGTCATCTCCCTGATCAGTATTTCTCACTCATACACATGTTACCTCTCTGGCCAGTCTCTCTCAATCACACAATCTTACTTACACAGAGGCTTTCAATCACACACATGCTCTCTCTATTTCACTTACATACAAGCTCTCAATCATATACATGTTCTATCTCACTTACAAACAGGCTCAATCACACACATGCCCTCTCTCTCACAGCCACAAGCCAGCCAAAAACATACTCCGTCTCTCTCTCTCGCACACACACACATTGACACACACAAGGACCTTCCGTGTCACACACAGAAGCACCATTCCTTTCACACATACACACACACACAGAAGCACCCTTCCGATCTCAAATACATATACACACAAAGGCCCCCAGCTGAACAGCTCGTCTCCGGCTGTGGCTGGCTGCACGGCCTCCTTCTTCATTTCTTCAGCCCCCACCAGCCTGGTCTCTGCTGCGGCTGATTGCGCGGCACCCATCTTCTTTTCTTCGGCTCTGCCGGCCTCCATCTTCTTTTCTTCGGCCCCCACCAGCCTGGCCTCTGGCTGCGGCTGGCTGCGCGGCACCCATCTTCTTTTCTTCGGCTCCGCCGGCCTCCATCTTCTTTTCTTCGGCCCCCGCTGGCCTGCTCTCTGGCTGCGGCTGGCTGTGCGGCACCCATCTTCTTTTCTTCGGCCCCTGCCGGCCTCCATCTTCATTTCTCTGGCAATAGCTGGCTATGCCAATCTTCTTTTCTTTGGTCCCCGCAGGCTGCAAGAGACCATTAACAGCCACGCAGAGTTGAGACCATGTGACCAGCTAGACTGGCCCACCGGGGGAAGCCCGATCCCCCGATACGCCAATCCGCCCCTGAGAACATTTCATCCTAAAATGAGGTTATACAGGCTTTGGACTTGGGCTACCTCCTGACAGAGTAGTAGATCTTTCTTTTATAAACTTTTCTAGGTGGGAAGGTTGAAAAAAGGTATATGTTAAATCTTTAAATTTAACTAGACATTTACATGGGAACCTGAGAAAAAATAGGGCGCCCAATTGAACAACACCCGCTCTTAATTCTAGGAATTGTTTTCTCCTAAACTGCATCTCCCTGACAAAGTCAGGATAAATTTGTACTCGCATACCAAGAAATAAATCAGATTTGTTACGAAAATACAATTTGAGAACCCAATCCCTATCGGAGTCTAACAGAAACGAAAAAATTAATGTTGCAAGCTGGGCCTCCTCCTCCATTGACAACTCAAGTATCGCTGATAAATTCAATGGGGACAACTGTTGCATCTCATTTCCTTCAACCAGTATCTTTTTCCTTGTAGGCAGATAGAAAATTTTAGACAATGGGGGTAAGGCTGCCTGTGGAATTTTCAATATCTCTTGAGCAAACTTAGTCCACATTTCTGTTGGTGTAACTGTAGTTTTCTTGGGGAAATTAATCAATCTCAAGTTCTTGCTTCTCTGTTGATTATCCAAGTTTTCTATTTTTCTTAATAAATATAGGTTATCCTTAACCATTCCTTAATTCATCTTTTTCATTTCCCCAATATCTGATTTTAACATTGCAACTTCTCTTTTATTTTCTTTAACTTGCTCTTTTAACTTTTGCAACTGCATCTCAATTTGCCCCACTTTTTTCACAATGGGTCTAATTTGTATCACCACATTGTTGTTCAAAGTTTCTATTGCCATCCAAATAGATTCAAGAGAAAACGTTTCTAGTCTTACCATTGGAGGCGGTTCAGGGTAAATTTCTTACAATATTTCTTCTCCAGGTTCCCCTCCAAACTGCCAGGAAACTAACTCTTCCAGAGCCCGCATTTCTCCTCTGTCAAGCTCTTCACTCTCCGTCCCAGAGGTTGTTGGCAGTCCCGAACGTGTCAGAGCTTCCTCAGCTCTGTACAGGGCCCCCTCCCTGGCGTGACCCGGAAACAACTCCGAGTATTCCAGATTAGTCTCCGACTTGCCGCTGGGTTCTCGGGAGCTGTTCTTTCAGCCGGAGAGAGCAATGCCACTGAGTCATGTAGGACTCCGGCTGTTAATGCATCTCCGCAGCTGTCCCCCTGCGACTCCTCTCCTGGCAATCCAATTCCTCTGAGGAGGTGAGCATCCATCGGCCCTCAAATTGTGCCCGAAGAAGCCTTCATAGTCAGCCTTTCACGGGCTCTCCATTTTCACCCCAAGTGAGGCATAGGAAACAATTTAGCAAGTAGATGGGGAGAGAGACGCTGCACACCCTCACTCTAGCGCGCCATCCTGGAACTCCCCAGATTGCTGCTGTGTTCTGAAGGAGCTGCAATTGTTTAATATGTTGTTTCAGTAGCCCCTGATAAAAAGGAGTTACAATAGACTAGCTACCAATGAATGTATAGTTGTTGCCAGGTCCAACTTATGGTGCTGACTTCTCCCTTAAATTTGCCAATTTGATTTTTCTAGGAGATTTCAATATCGGCATCGATCAAATAGATTGTGATTTAGCCCTGTTTTTCATGGATGGTATGAAATCCCTAGGTGATGCCTTTATAGATAATCAAGCGATCCATGCTAAAGGTAACATTCTGGACTTGGGCTTTTCCCACTTACAGAAAAACGAATGAATTTTTGAGGAGGCATCTGCCTCCCCCGTCCCATGGTCTAACCATTTTCTTCTTAATATAGGGCCCTATTTACTAAGAATTTTTCCCATAGACACAAAATGGGAGAAAATCCTTAGTAAATAAGCCTCTTAGGGCTAGATTCATCATTCCGTGCGGAATGATGATCTGCCGCGATAAAGGCAGCGGGGGGGCAAAAACAGGGGCGGGAGGGCGCTAGTGTGCAGCAGGCCACATCACGGCGGTGCGGTTTCACCCTCAGCAGTGCGGCCGCGCCGCACACTATCGCCCCCATAGTGCCACGCTAAAAGGTGGTGCTATTTCCCACGCTACTGCCAGCGATAATGTCGAAAACATTATTGCCGGCAGCAGTGCCACCACCCCATTTCCCTAAACCCCTCCCTAACTTCTCCCAAACTCCACCCCTTCCCCTAATTTTAATTTTAGTGCCGCAATAAGCCCATTATCACGTGCGTTAGGGCATTATCGCGTTTGATAATGGCCTAACGCACGCGATAATGGGCTATCGCAGCTTGAAAAATAACCCCCATAGTTTGGTAACCCAAAAGTCTACACATATATGGGAGCATGCAGCTGTTTAAAAGTTATTATCTATGACTTCAAAGTCTGTTTTAAATGATTATAAACCTGGATTCAGGGAATCCCAAAGTGTTAAAATAGTTTTGCCTGCTTTAGTGGATTATTTATTTCAGGCTTATGATGAATATAAGGGTATGATTCTATTTTTATTAGATTTTTCCTCAGCCTTTGATACAGTTGATCACCATTTATTTGCAGAGATGAGTAGTAAAGTTCATACCTTATGTTATGACCGTCGGTCGCAGACGGCTGCAACCGCTCTTACTCACTTTGTGTGCTGCCGCCCTCTCTTCCTTGGGGGAACTTGCAGCTGTGGCTAGCCGCTTCCGATAACATTGCCCCGTTCCAGGACCCTCCCCCTCCCCAGGGCGGCAAGGATGCTGCCGACCGCCATGTTTCCTCTGGGCCTTCCTAAGTGCGCACACGCTACATGGCCCTCCTTTTGGTATTCTATATACTGGACCGATTTTGGCTCTTTTTTTGTTGCCTCCTTTAAGGATGCCAGGGCGGGAAATTCAGGGGCCTCTCCTCCTGATGACATCACTAGCCCTGGATGCTTAAGCACCACCGGGGCCTGGCTCTAATCGACTTGGCAACGAGTTCCTTCCTTGCTGAATCCTGCTGATCTCTCCTCGGACGCTGGTTCCTGTATCCTGCAACTCCTGGCATGAGACACTCTCGGGTACCCGCTCCTCGGGGGCCTTGTTCCTGTCTCTGGCTATCCGCTCCTCAGAGGGCCCTGCGCCTCGGACGCTGTCTGCCAGCTCCCCTGCTCCTCGGGGTTGCCTCTGGAACTACTCTACTCATGGAGACTCAACACTGGTGTACCCCGCTCTGCGGGCCATTGCCTTACGTCTGTGACTGTGCCGCTCTCCCCACTTCTCGGGGCAGCGCGTTGTGTACCTTAATGACTGTGCTGCACTTATCCGCTCCTCGGGGTAGTGCCTCGAGTATTTCAGTGACTACTCCTCGCTCCCCACTCCTTGGGGTAGCGTCCTGCTTTTACCTCAAAGACTATACCCGTGCTCCCCCGCTCCTCGGGATAGTGTCCACGTGCATTGCCAGAGACCCCTGTGCTTCCCCGCTCCTCGGGTAAGTCTACGTCATTCCTCCCGTGCCTACTCTCTCCGTGGCTCCGCCCCCTGGGGTTGCGCTCTCAGCACTCCTCCATACCCTGCCTTGATTCCCCTCTCCTCGGGGCCTGCTCTGCACTTCACCAATAGGAGGACCTATTCTGGCAATTGTATCCACACCCCAGTCTCCTGCTCTCTCTGTACTTCCTGGGCTGTGTCACCTGTTGCTTAGACCTCACCCGACGGTGAGGCCCAGTGGGGCTCATCCCCATGGGCGGTACCACCTCGCACCTCAGGCCAAGGGCCCACTAACTCACAAATCCTAACACCTTACCAGATGATCTCAGGTGGCACTACACAGCAATGTGTCTGATCCCAGAGAACTTCCTTTTGGGTACTTCAGGGATCTATAATTTTCCCTTTTTGTTCAATATTTTTATGTTCCCAAGTTGTAAATTGCTGAAGTCCCCTGCAGTTCATTATCATGTCTATGCTGATAACATCCACATTTTGTTCTCTGTTGAGTCAAATGATTTAGAAGAACAATCAGGAATTAATTTTGTTCTCTGAAATTTCTGCTCAATGTAAGCTCAATTGCCTTAAATTTATTTTATTTTCAAATTTATCAAGCTCCCCTCCCACAGAAGCTACAAAGGGGCGTACAACTACAACATAAACAAAATGTTCAGACCAAACAAACAGCTAATAAAATTCAAAAGCTTCCATAAATAACCAAGCTTTACAATATCTACTGAAAACAGGGAGATCATCCAATGACCTAAGGGCTTAAGGTAAGGTATTCTAGAAGGAGAGGCTTATACAAGAAAAAGCTCAATGCGGTGTGGCAACCAGCTTAATATCATTTGAAATGTGAAGAAGAGCTTTTGAGAAGAACAGTAGGCCCTTATTGGCCGGTACAGATGAATATGGGAGAAAAATAACAGAGCCCATTTATGAAATATATAATAGCTTAAAACCTATTCTTTGGGAAATTGGAAGCCAATTAAGAGCTTTGAGCATTGGTTGAATATGCTCCTAAGGCTTAGTTCCCAGTGATTAGCTGGGCTGCCATGTTCTGCACAAACTGTAATCTAACTAATTCATATTCAGAAGACCCAGCTAAAAGGGAATTGCAATAATCAATGCAAGTAGATATTACTGCCTGAATTAGGCTATGTGGATCAGATTTATCTAAATATGCAGGTAACAAATATTCCGAAGGTGGAAAAAGCATGCCGTAACCATAGAATTGATCTGTTTTTGTACTGTCAAATTTGAATCCAGCCAGATTCCTAGAAACTTTACTACTTCAGTAGAATGATCAGTTTGGGCTCCAATTTAGATTAGGGGGCTATGGACAAACATATATGGACACCTTAGCCACAATAACTATTTTATTATGTTTTAGTTCTAATGTATTACATTTCAACCAGTGCTTAATCTCCCAAAGACAGTTCAGTTTATGTCATGATTCGCGCTGCCCGCGGGTCCCCCCACGAGCAGGCTCACTCACCCACGCTGTGCCTCTTCACCGATGCGGCAGAATGCCGCCGTCGGCCTGCCCACGCGGCCCGGAGGCCACCCGCGCTCTCAGTCTTCACCGCGGCCGGAGCCGCGGACTTTTCCACCTTCTTCGGGGCTGGGAGTGCTCCCGACGTCTTCTGCCTCTTCGCGGCACTAGGCCGCAAGCCCCGGTGCCATCCAGCGGCTGGAGCCGCCCCTGGGGCCCCCTGCAGCGGCTGGAGCCGCTGCCGATGTTGGGCCTGCGTCCCAGACCAGCCCTGCCTCTTCTGACGTCTTCCGCGATGACGACGGTGCAGGCCGCTGTCCACGGTCCTGCACAGCTTCCTGCACTCTCCCTAGGCGCGCAGCCGCGTCTTCTCTCAGCATTTAAAGGGCCAGACACAGGAAGTGTCTTGGCCCCACCTTGATGACTGTTTCCTGCTCAGCCCTATAAAGGGCTGCTCAGTCTGTTGTTCCTGTCCTTGCATCGTCGTGGAGTCTTCGCTCAGGAGGCTCCGGCCTGCCAGAGTCCATGTAAGGTCTTCCAGTCTTCTAGGAGCTCCTTGTTTCGTTCTGCTGTTCCATGTCTAAGTCTTCGTGCCTGAGGTCCATGTCCAGGTGTCTTTGTTATCTTCTATGTCCTGGTGTTCCTGCCTTCCTTGATGTTCCTTCCTACGCCGTGCCTCGTCTTCGCTCTCGAGCCTTCTGGTCCGGTAGGCCAGGGGTCCCTCAGATGCAGGACTCCTGAGAGGACTAGCCTGCCGGTGGACGGTTGTCCTGTGCTCCTGAGCCATCAAGTCCCGGATGTGTGTTCCTGTGCTGTCCCGCTCCCGTCGTGGTCCGTGACCAGCCTTGGGGCTGTGTAGGGCGCGTAACAGACAGGGTGGTCCGCGACTCAGTCCCGCGGGTGGCCTGAGTAGGGCGCCCTGAGAGACAGTGCCAATGTCCATGCCTCGTGTTGCCTTTGTGGATGTCAAGAGTCTCACCCCTGGATACCGTTGCATCAGCCACGTGTCTTCGTCCCTGGATGCCGTAGCATCAGCCATGTGTCTTCGTCCCTGGATGCCGTAGCATCAGCCATGTGTCTTCGTCCCTGGATGCTGTTGCATCAGTCATGTGTCTTCGTCTAGATGCCGTCGCATCACTCCATATTCATGTCTTCATGTCAAGGCCCGTCTGCCCTCAACCTCAGGCCAGGCCTGCTGCTCCATGTTGCTCGCAGCAGGTCTGAAAGGGCCCGGAATGGTTGGAGGACCATTCACCTTCCATCATCCTCAGATGTTGGCCATGGGAGCTTGCCGGCCTGACGGACGGTAGATCGTCAGCCATGCGGGGCCACCGTCAACCCTTGGCTCGGCCCTGAAGGTCTGGGTCGGGCTGATGGGCACACGAAACCACCAGAACACAACAGTTTAGAGAGTCTTAGCATAGTCAGTTTCCAAGGAACAATAAATATGTGTCATCTGTCCCATGTCCACAGGTGTTTTTCTATTTACTGTTATACTGCCTTTAAGTTGTCCTGCTTCCACTGCAATCTTTCTATTGGTAATGCTGTTCATGCTTTATTGTGCATAGTTTCTTGTTTTCTGTTATACTGCCAACTAGTGGTCAACCTGCACATTCATAGTTTCTGGCTCTAAAGCAAGAGTCCCATGAACTACGGCCCACTGGCCTCAACCAGCCCGAAGAACAATTTTGCCCAGCCCGCCAGAGACTTCGATGCCTGTGGCCAAATCAGCCCACAGTGCCTGTTTACATTTTTTCTTTTCATTATAACCTTGCACGGTGGTTGAAAACGCAGAGGGGGTCCCCAATCCACACCAGCCAGACAGGAAATCTCACGGCAGTAGGAAAGCACATTTGCTTCAACATGACTCCTGCTGCTTCCCATGCCATGACTTGGCAGCCCACCATGGAGCCTATCCTGCGTGGCTGAAGAGAGTGGGGGGACCCAGTGGCTGCCACTGGAACCCATCAAGCTGGTGGTCGAAGACGAAGCCCAGGTCCTGAGAGAGAGAGAGTGTGTGTTTGGGGGAGGGAGTCATACTGATATCCTTTTAATCCTACAAACCTAGAGTCTCTAATCATCCTGACTCCTGTTACCATTCTTACCCAAGAGACTGATGTGAAACTGGCACTACCTGGAAAGCTTATTGCCAAGACGATGCCCAGCAGAGATGGGAAGATATATAAAGTTGAAATATGAACTGCTAGATAAGGGATTGTAAAGAACTTTGTTTCAGTGATGGGTCTAACAGTGATTCCCATGGCTCATGGAGAAATATGAACACTTTGGATTCCTTACATTGATGGCAATGTTGTTAATTAGTGTTTGGTTAAAGAAAAGTTAATAATGGGATCTTATGATTTCAAATGAGGAATGTCCTGTCTCCATAGATGTTTTTCTGTTTATTCACCATTGTTCTGCTTCTATTTATTTATTTATACATTTTATATGCTGTCATTTCAAAAGAAGATCACAAAGGTATACAATAACAACATTCACATTAAGGGCCAGATTTTCAAAAGGTTACGTGCGTAACCGCTCTTACACACGCCGTGCCTATTTTCAAAAGGCCCGGAGACGCATGTAAAGCCCCAGGACGCGTGAAAGTCCCAGGGCTTGCAAAAAGGGGAGGGGGCGGGGCAGGGTCAGAGGCTCGCAGCACAGCGGCCATTTGCCGCTTGGCTGGGGCACACAACTTACTTCAGCCCCAGGGCTGAAGTAAGTTTTGCAATAAAAGAACAAAAAAGAAAAAGGTAAGGGGGAAAGGGTGGGGGAAGTAGGGGAAGGGAAGGTGGGGTGGGGGGTAGGGAACGGGGGAAGGCAGTGCGGCTTGGCGCGAGCTCGGCGCGCGCAAGGTGCACAATTATGCAATCCCTTGCGCACGCCAACCCCCGATTTTATAACATGTGCACGCCTGCACACGCATGTTATAAAATTGCGTGTCCATGTGTGCGCTGGTTTGAAAGTCTACCCCTAAATGTCTACACAACATCAGAACATGTGACATTCACATTGTAAGTTAACACAACATCAAAACATGTTAGCTATATTGTTAAATAGTAATTCATGATGAATTAGTACCTTTTAGGAAATCTTCTTGAGGAGGTCCGTAAGATGTCTTAACACTCTTTAAGTTTCTTAATAATTATCAATCGTTCATCAATCAATGTCTATGTAAGTTACTATAGTTGTTTGATGCAATATAGATTCGATCTAATGTTCGACGTGCAGTGGCGGTGGCCGCCTTATAATTCATTTATAAGTGTGTTAAGGGAGTAAGTTTAAACATTAACTACTTGTGGAGAAATGTGGTTTTGCCGGTCCACCCTCCAGCACTGAAGCATCAAGGAACTGAAGTTGGAATGAGATCTACGGATTGAGTAGAGGTAAGTTTTGTCATCTTGGGGTCTGGTAGGATTGGGAAAGTAACTGTGCAATGGCGAGAGTGCATTAGATAGCATGATATATAGCTCTGGTTGGTAAAGTCATGTGTTATCATTATAGGTTCTGCTTGGGATATGCTATTGCAGGATGTGCATGCGAAACAAAGCTGAGAGAAAGCTAAGTTCTCATTGAGATTCTGCCCGTGTCGTTTGAAAGTATATATATATAAAGCTGGAAAAGAAGATTAGAGATTGAACAACCTTTGGGATAATGTGGAGGGTCAGTTTAAAAATATATTTTTTATTTATTTATTAATTTAATGATTTTTGTATACCGGCATTCATGTCAATCCATATCACGTCGGTGTACAACATAAATCAAATGTTAGGTACTACATTTGCGTATAAAAGGAGGATAACTTTTAAAACAAGTTCATTTAAAATATAAAATCTGTCTCAGCATAAGCTAAAATACAAAAACTATGGATCAAAGTACATCTTAACATACAAACAAAACTATAGATCAAAGCACATCTTAAAAATACAAAGTAATTCATTCGAATACAGGTTTGGTAAGTGTAAGTTGTAAGGATAGTGTATCTTTATATTTACAGTATATTGTTCACGTTTAAGGTGAGAATTTATGGGTTGTTTTCCAAGATGGTAAATATCCCCCTGACGAAGCTGGTAACAGAGAAACAAGGGCCTCTTGTAGAGGCTATATCATGGTGAAAGGTGAAGCACTGTCTCTAGTTTCTATGAAGGAAGAGGCACACAGTGAAGAAGATCAAATGAAGACAATATAAATCTTAATGAGCTTCAAACAACAGATGCACACGTGTATTGATGATATAAGATCACACAATAGTGTGGGAGTTAGGGTTAGAGTAGAATGCAGTTAAATAATCATGCTATTGTTTTGAAATATTCACAAAGTTGTAAGTGGTGTTATAAAACACAGGATGCATATGTGCTCCTTGTATTTTGAAAAATCTGTTTTGAGATTGTAACTTCACTATCGTGTTTCAATTTTAATAGTGTGAATGTGTGAATGAGTGAGTGAGTTTTATGACACACGTTTTATTTAATTTGGTGAAAAGTTTTGATAATAAAGATTTGTAACCTCTCATATGGTCTATGTATAATTTACTATAATTATACATTTTTAAGATTGATCATATGCTTTTTTGAAGAGCCATAGTTTCAGTTCATGTTTGAAGCTCTTTCTTTCTGTAGTGAGATGTAACTCCTCAAGTAGAGAGTTCTCTAACTTGGGGCCCACTATAGAGAACATTTAATCTCTTATTTGCACTAGATGAGTGTTCTGTGGTGTAGGTACTGTTAATAGTCCTTTGTTTTGTGATCTAAATGTGCATTGTGGTGTGTATGGGTGGAGAGTTATGCCCAATAAGCAGGATTTATTATCATTGATCGTGTTGAAGATGAATATTAGTACTTTATAATGTATTCTTGCTTGTACTGGTAGCCAGTGAGGATCTATTAGTGAAGGGGTAATGTGGTTAAATTTCCTTTTCCCTAACACAGGCATTTTGTAGTAGCTGTAAAGGTTTTAATTGTCCTGAGGGTAGGCCTAGTGAGTTGCAGTAATCTAAGTTTGAGAATATTAGTGTTTGTAAAACAGTTTAGAAATCCTGGAATGTTAGGAGAGGCTTTAATCGATGTAAGATTTGTAGCTTGGAGTATCCTGTTTTAATTAATTCGTTTATGTGCTTTTTCATCGTTATGTTCTCATCGATTTGTATTTCTAGATCCCATATTTGTTGAGAGGGTGTGATGAGGAAGTTACCCAGATCTAGGGATGGTGGTTTATTTACAGGTTGGTTTCTCCTTAGCCAAACGATTTCAGATTTATTTTTGTTTAGTGTTAGTTTTAGCTGAGATACATGAAAGCTATCCAGCAAAAGCTAGGTTGAGAATTTTGCTACTGTATTTTCAATTGATTTGTTGATAGGAATGTAGAATTGTATGTCATCAGCATATTGGAAAAAGTTGATTTCTAGATCTGCCAGTAATTTACATAGAGGGAGTATATAGATGTTGAAGAGTATAGCAGAGAGTGCAGAGCCTTGAGGAACATCTGTATCAACTGGGAATGTGTCAGATAGGTTGTTGCCCAGTTTGACTTGGAAAGTCCAATCAGCTAGGAAGGAGGAGAATCATTTGAGTACACTTCCATCTATTCCAATTTTTTTCATCTGATGGCATAGCAGAGTGTGGTCAACTGTATCGAATGCTGCTGTTAAATCTAATAGTACCAAAATATTGGAATCATCATTGTTAAACTCTTGTAGCACAGGGTCGATCAGAGATAAAAGAAGAGTTTCTGTTGAGCGATCTTTTCTGAATCCAAATTGGTTCATGTATAGAATGTCATTGTTTTCTAGGTTATTTTCCAATTGTGATAATTATTTTCCAATTTCCAGAACTTTTGCAATAAATGGTAAGTTGGATATTGTTTTTTAATTGTTCCAATCGTCGATTCTGCCATTTTTATTTTTCAGGATTGGTTTGATTACAGCTTGTTTCGCTATGTATGGGACCAGCTCTTCTGAGTGCAAGTGGTTGATTATTGTTGCAATTGTTGGAATGATTACATTATGTACAGTTTCAAAGGGCTTGCTGGAATTGGGTCTAGTGGGTGGCTAGCAGGTTTAATTTTGGAAATGATTTGATTTATTTCTGGTTTGGTTGCTATATTGAAAGTGTTCCATGTAGGACTTCCAGGATTTTCTTCATGTTTGTTTGTTAGCGAGTAAGTGGGGAATTACGTTTTTAGTCTATTTATTTTATCTAACAAGGAGGTGGCATATTCATTGCAGTCCTTCACTGAGAAATTGTGTGTTGTCGTGTTGGAGGAAGATGGGTCATTGATTAAGTTTCTGACTGTTCGAAGAGTAATTTGGAATTAAATATTACTCCATGAATCTGTTTTGCATAGTATTCTTTTTTTGTTTTATTGATTTGTTCGTTGTATTTAGATAGAAGGAATCTGTATTTTTTTAAGGTTACAACTGATGAGTGCTTCTGCCATAGTTTCTCTGATTTTCTTAGTGTCTGTTTAATTTGTCTTAGCTCTTTGTTGTACCAAGGTTTCTTTTGTTTTGAGGTATTCCATTAATTTTGTAGCATTTTGGTTTCAACTGGGTTTAGGTTATTAGCAATATCATTGACGATTGTATCCCAGGAGTTGAAAGCGGAGGTGGCATTAGTTTGATTGAACTCATTGATTCTTCAAGTATGTCCAGTTTTATCTTCTTTATGAAAGTGAAAGTTTGATTAGTGTTTTAATTTGTTTGCAGAGTGTTGATAAGCGTTATTTCTGCTTTTATTAGTTGGTGATCAGACCAGGCAATGTATAGTGGGAGGTATTGATTAAACAATTATTGTCATTGGCAAATATTAGATCTAGGATATGTCCTGCCTTATGTGTGGGGTTGGTTACAAATTGTGACCATCCCAATACTTCCATTGTATCTAAAAATATGTCACATGCTGTAGTTCTTGGTGTTTTATCAACATGTAGGTTGAAATCTCCTATTATTGTGGAGTCTGGTGATGGAAATGCTTTAGCAAATAATTCGATTAATGGTGAGCAATCTTTTTGGAGCATTCCTGGGGGGCAATAGACCAATCCTATGTTTAATTATGGTGATTTTAATATTGCCCCTTGTAGAGTGGATTAAGGTATGAGCTTGAGAACTTTTTTTTTTTTTTTTTTTACAGATTATTAGTAGGCCTCCACTTTTATGTTTTGGTCTCGGAAAGTGGAAGACATCATAATTGGGGTTATCGATCTGATTTAAAAGCACATTATCTTTGTTGTTCAGCCAAGTTTCAGAGATGCAGAATACAGTTGGGTTTTTCTCTTCTAACAAATTATTTATTAGTGGGATTTTTTTTGCAAGTGCCAATAGTAGTATTGTAAGCATTAGGCAGGACAGGATTGTGGGAGAGTTGTTAACCCCTGAGTGTAAGATTTGCCTTGGTTTCTTTTTTTGTTCTGATTTTGTGTTTGTTTTCTTAGCTCTCCATAGATGCACTGTCCTAGAATGGGTTCTATGCAGTTTATGTGTTCCATTGTTAGAATTGTTTCGATTAATAGTAAAGGTTACTGAGAAATCTAGATCACGGTGTGTCGGCAAGTGGGCAGTCGAAAGGTGAGTGCAGGGGCAGTCGGTGGGTGGTGGCAGACTGGCTGGCACCTGCAAATGGGAGCTCCCCATCTTGCGGCTACCCAGTGTCTCTCCTATGTCTTAATTGGTGTGGATGTGATCCACGTTTCTTGGTATAGGATGAGTTCTGTGCTGGTTGGTGGATGAGGTCAATGTTACTGTTGCCAATGTATTCTTTAAGCTTCCTTGCTTCCAGAGGGGGAAGAGAAGAAGCATTTTTCCTACTCTGGTGCAGCCGGTATCTCTCATCTCAGTTGGAGGAGTTCTGAGTCAGGTCCTAGCGTGCAGAGCAATGACTGGTTTCTCTCCTTTGTGTTGCTTCATGTTTCACTTTAGGCATGCACAAAGGGGATCTTTCAAGTATGCAACAAAGTGCAAGTGCCATTTGGCGCAAGCGCTTTCAGGGTCGCTGCGGTGTCTTTGATGGGAAGGTGGGAGGGCAGTGGGCGGGCTGGTCTCTCAGGCTTGCTCCTCATCTCCTCGTTTTGCGGGGGGGAAGGTGCATCCCTCTCTCCACACCCCGGTGCTAGTGCTGGTGGAAGGGCATGCAGCAAGGCCTTCTTGCTGCCTTTGGTGTTGCCACAATGTCTTTGATAGGAAGTTAGACGGGCAGTGGGCAGGCTGGTCTTGCCAGCACCAGGATCACTCCTCATTTCACAGGGGGAAGGGCTTGCCCCTCTCTCCACCCCTGGTGCTGGTGGAAGGGTACACAGCGAGGCCAGGTAGGCCTTCTCGCTACCTTTCTGTTTCTGTTGCTAATTCGTTGTTCCTGCTTTATTTGATGTAGTTTCTTGTTTCTGTTATACTGCCAACTGGTTATCAGTCTGCATTTCACTACTTCTATATTTAGTGCAGCCGGATCTAAAGGGTTAACCTCTAACTTGAAGCAGGAGTTCTTGGGTGTTTTTCCTCATGTGTTTTCAGTCAGCTCTGTCCTGTCCATCCTGGGTGATTCAGCAGCTAATCTGGCCAGCCCTGCAGAGCAATCCTCGTACTTGTCTTTATTTCTGTGGTCCAGACTGTTCTGGTCACTTTTATCATGACTTTATGCACAGTAAGAATGTTTATGCACAAAGTAATACAATAATGAAGACAGAGTCAAAACAGAAAGGGGCGGATTTTAAGAGCCCTGCTCGCCTAAATCCGCCCAAATCCGGGCGGATTTAGGCGAGCAGGGCCCTGCGCGCCGGTGAGCCTATTTTACATAGGCCTACCGGCGCGCGCAGAGCCCCGGGACTCGCGTAAGTCCTGGGGTTTTCTGAGGGGGCGTGTCGGGGCGTGTCGGGGCGGGCCCGAACCGAGCAGCGTTTTCGGGGCGTGTCAGGAGCGTTCCGGGGCGGGCCCGGGGGCGTGGCTACGGCCCGGGGCGGTCTGGGGGCGTGGCCGCGCCCTCCGGACCCGCCCCCAGGTCGCGTCCTGGCTCGCTAGCGGCCCGCTGGCGCGCGGGGATTTACGTCTCCCTCCGGGAGGCGTAAATCCCCCGACAAAGGTAAGGGGGGGGTTTAGACAGGGCCGGGCGGGTGGGTTAGGTAGGGGAAGGGAGGGGAAGGTGAGGGGAGGGCAAAAGAAAGTTCCCTCCGAGGCCGCTCCGATTTCGGAGCGGCCTCGGAGGGAACGGGGGTAGGCTGTGCGGCTCGGCGCGCACCGGCTATACGGAATTGATAGCCTTGCGCGCGCCGATCCCGGATTTTAGCGGTTCCGCGCGTATCTACTAAAATCCCGCATACTTTTGCTTGCGCCTGATGCGCCAGCAAAAGTACACGAACGCGCCTTGTTTGAAAATCTACCCCTATGCGCACAAATGAATGGTGTGCACTTACATCTATAGGTGCCCATAAATGCCCATTCATTAGATACGTGCTTAGTCACAAAATGTGGTGAAATTAATCAAATGAATAGATGCATGAATGCACATTTCTAGCAGTTATTCCATAAAGGCGTTAGCAGAGATAAACAGGAAGATTTTCTCCTGCATGAAATTAAAGAATTACATGTTTGATTGTTTAACCTGTTAATAAAGTTTGGAGATGAAGAAACAGCCTCCTCTGTCCGAGAGTAAAGACCTAGTTATGCTATCTTTGTTGCACATAGGAAACATATAGTAGAGACAGACTGACTATCATCTGCCTATATTAAATAGTAGAGCAAGAGTAATATGTAAAGTAACATTAAACAATAAGTGGAATACCTGAAATGAACTCCCATGGGAAATATACTTTTCCCCTATTGCACGCATTGACTTCTCCCCTGCAAAAAAGAACAAACAAATAATGGACTATACCTACAAAAATGAAAGCCCTCAGGTGAGTCAACACTGTCGAAGGCAGCTAACATTTCTGACTTGCATTTAGGTTTCTTTGAAGATTGTTTACAGCCAATAGCACTGTTTCATGCTGTGACAGATATGAAACCTGGACTGACCTGGAGCTAGAATATCAAAATTCTCCAGATGGTCAGTAAATTGAGACACAACTAATCTTTCAATTAATTTTCCTAGAAAAGGTAAATGAGTAATAGGATGAAAACCAGAGAGATTGGAATAATCCACTTTATACGTTTTCAAGATAGGGAAGACCACTGTTAAGAGGAAAAAAATCTCTCTTCTAGGGAACAGTAATGGGCATTAAATAGAATAACAAACCTTCTCCTACTTCTTCAGTTATATGAGGTGAAACAACATCTAGAGGGGAGCCACTTAGTTTTAGCACTGGACAGAAACTTATGAATATCTTTTTATGATAAAAAATAAAAAGTTGAAAGATGAGTTACAGTTGTATATTGAACTTCCTTTATAAAGACAGAGCTAAAAGAAATCCCCATATCTAGCTCTCTGATCACTCAGGGAGTCAGTTATGGAATTAATCCTTACAGTGAAAAAATTCCTAATACTGTGTGTTGAATTTTAGATTCAAATGATATGCTAAGGCAGGCGCGGCGTTTTCAGTATAGGAGCGGCGTTTCACGTCGAATGGTTGGACAAGACAAATATTTGAAATAGCAGTAGAGGTGGATACCAGTGGAAAAGACACGTGTGATGTAAAGGAAGAGTGTAAAGGTTTCGGATATAATGACCGGGAGGCAGGAAGAGTGGAAATAACAAGCCCTGGGATGCGAGTAAGTCCCGGGGCTTCGCTAGGGGGGCGTGTCGGATGGGCAGCGCGATGTTCGGGGCGTTCCGGGGGGCTTGTCGGGGGCATGGTGCCGGCCCGGGGGCGTTCCAGGGGTATGGCCGAGGCCTCCAGAACAGCCCCCGGGTCGGGAGATGGCACACCAGCAGCCCGCTGGCGCAGGCATAACTTACAATAACGGTAAGGGGGGGTTTAGATAGGGCCGGGGGGTGGGTTAGGAAGGGGAAGGGAGAGGAAGGTGCGGGGGGGTGGAAGGAAAGTTCCCTCTGAGGCTGCTCCGATTTCAGAGCGGCCTCGGAGGGAACGGGCAGCGCGCGCAGGGCTCGGTGCGCGCAAGTTGCACAAATGTGCACCCCCTTGCGCGCGCCGACCCCAGATTTTATAAGATACGCGCGAACAAAAGCGCGCGTGCTGTTTTTTAAAATGTACCCAAAGGTGCACAAATGCGCACCCCCTTGCGCGCTGACTCCGGATTTTATAAGATACGCGCAGCTATGCGCGTATCTTATAAAATCCAGCGTATTTTTGTTTGCGCCTGGTGCGTGAACAAAAGTACGCGCGCGCGCTGTTTTTTAAAATGTACCCCAGTAATTGTGTTTCCTCATATGATGATTATGCTAAGGCATTTACCATTGGTCTATAATTCTCCAAGTTGGATAAGTCTGCAGACTTGGACTGAGAATGTGGGGCTCCTTGAGGGATTTAACAATCTGAAAAAGTTGGAGATGTTGTCGGTTGGTCATTCTGAACTGCATTGTAGTTTCTTTTTTCATTTGAATGTTCAGATATTACTGTTTAGAAAGGCTATTTGCAATTTAGGTATCACAGAGTGGGGAATAAGCTGGATGGGAGGTTTCCCCCAGAGTTGCAGGCCCATACTCTAGGACAGAACTGGATAGGATCTTCCTCCTGATCAGCCAACTCCCCCTTGGGTTGAGCCTGCAGGTTCTGGTGGCTAGCAGATCTTTGGTTGGAACTGGAAAGAAGCTAGGTCTAGAGGCAGGGAAGGCACTGGAGTGGAGGCACTGGAGGTAAGGGCAGGAAAGGGAGATACAGAAGGCCCACTGGGAACTGAGGCCACAGGGAGGACTAGACAGGATGAGTCATGGATAGGATAGGACTAAACAAGACAATACAAGAGAAGGCCCAAACACTAAGGCTGGGCAAGGAAATACAGAAGGTTCTAAGATAAAGGCAGGGCAAGGAAATACTAGAAGGCTCAGAGGTCAAGGGCAAAGCTGAGCAGGACAAGAAAGCTTATAAGCCCGGGGCAGGGCAAAGAGGCTAGAAAGACCACAAGCAAGACAGAAGGCCAAGGAGACCACAAAGCAAGGCAGAAGGCCACAAAGGTTACAAGCAAGGCAGAAGACTACAGGGGACTATAGGATTAGGCAGAAGGCCATGGAGGCCACAGGGTGTTACTGCCGCGAACCAGATTTACCCCCTCCCCCCCCCCATGACGGCATCCCAAAACAACAGGAAGCAGCAGCAGCATCATGGCCACGCGATGCAGTGTGACCTGCGCGGCAGTTCGGCTCCACCTCACTCAGCACGTCAGCATACCTCCCAATGGCCCCCGCACTAGTGCAGGAAAATTAGACTATAATTGCCCGGCATTCTATCACCAGCCTTGCCTCACCTACAGGCTTGCTTGTGCTGATCCTGTTCTTCTGCGGTGTTACCTGGACTGCCCTTGGATTCTTCTTGCTTGCTGCCTGCCTCGACCCGGACTGAACCTTGGATTCTTCTTGCCTGCTGTCTGCCCTGACCCGGATTGGACTTTGAATTCCTCTTGCCTACTCCCTGCCTCGACCTGGACTGGTTTCATTCTACTAGCCCTCTGCTTGCCTCTGATTTGGGCTAGGATTCTGTGGAGACTATCATCTTTGACTCGAGCTCAGGTTGAACCTGGATCCTGCTGTTTTCTGCTGACATCTGGTCTAGACTCGGGCTCAGGTAAGGCTGTTTTCACTATCATTGGGTCCATGAAGCATAACCAATAGCCAAGGCCATGGACCCAGTAGATTTAACAGCCTTGCAGGCCATTCCAAGACATGAGTTAAACAGCATCATGGTGTCATGGATCAAGTAACAGGAGTTTTAGAAAGGTTGGCTGCTCGTATGGATGCTATGGCCATAGTGGCTCCTCCGGTCCCTCCGACACCTACACCACCCAGTGCTGTCTGTGTCTACCTCCTCCCTCCTATTTCAATGGAGATCCAAAGCTTTTCCATGGATTTATAAATCAATGCAAGATGCACTTCTTGCTGCAAGCTCCATTATTTCCCTCTGATAAAACCAAGGTTACCTTTATCCTTTTCCTCCTAGAAGGGCCAGCCTTGTCGTGGGCTTCTCCCTTATAGAAGCGTGATGACACATAGCTGAATAACCTGGATCAATTTCTCAAGCACTTTCGTTTGGTGTTCGATGAACCAGGCCGCTCCGCCTCTGCAGCCTGAGAGTTGCTCCAGATTCGACAGGGTTCCAGGTCTGTGGGAGATTACGCGGTTCAATTCCACACTCTCGCCGCTGAACTTCATTGAGGGGAAGAGAGCTTTACTGCTATCTTTTGTCAAGGACTCTCAGACTCCATAAAGGATGAATTGGCTGCTAGAGAAGCACCAGATTCCCTTGAAGACCTAATCCATTTAGTCAATCATCTGGATCTCACTTTCAGGAACGTTTGTGAGAAAGGACCGCTTCTTGCCGTCCACTTCGACTGGCACCTTCTTTTCAGTACCCACTCATTTCTTCCAAACTGCAAGATGTATCTTCTGCCTTAGAGGAACCTATGCAGATTGACCAATTCAGGATCGCTCCCGAGGAATGGCAACGGCAATGACAGCAGAACTTATGTCTCTACTGTGCTGGAACTGGTCATTATGCCAAGTCCTGCCCCCAAAATCCAGGAAACTCTCGGACCTAGGTCTGATGGGAGAGGCCTCCCTAGGTCACAGATGGGGGTCGGGAGAATGAGAGAGAAACTAGTGGGAACAGAACAGAAGGACAGAGCCAACCTGTTAGAGATAGGTTGAGGAAACAGAAAGAGTGGTGGGGACAGGATAGGGGATTGAACCCAGCATAAAAAATAGTATACAAATATAGACATTGGACCAATGATTAAAATTATCCCAGTCACAAATTTTGCTTAACTAATAAAAGCATCATGCTGGTTATATGAAGGTCCTTATAAAATACATTTTTGGTTTTGCTGCCTTGTATTAAAATCAGTGCATCCATGTGTGTACCTTTTAATGTACAAGGAAGGCAGACAAGTAGAATGGTGGAGCTGTTCAGTTCGGAGTTAACAGTCTGCTTGGGATTAGCAATCTGTTGTTATTTAGGAGAGTTGTGGGTGGATCCTTGGACTGGTGGCAGATGACCACACCCCCGGGGAAGATCCCGAGAGGGACCACCGGTCAGGCTCAGAGTTAGTAGACAGGCACACACTAGTTCTTTTATTAGACAGTATACTGAACCACCTGAGGTGGCAGTAGTGAGCTGGAATGCCCGGCTGGGCTGTAGTCCCTCAGATACTGGAACAGCAATCCCTGGAGGCTGAGCTGAAGAGAGACTGAAATATAGTGAGGAGGCAGGGTATGCAGTGTTCATGTACTGAACCAGATGGTAACACTCACACAATGTCTCATATAAGCCCAGGAGCTGGAATGTATAGGCCCTCGAGGAGCGAGTACCTGGTTTCAGAGAAAGATCTGAGAGAGCGATGGTAACTCACTGATGTAGTTGGCAGTGATGACTTCCAGGCAGAAGAAAGTACTGAGTAAGTCTGGGAACCAGGGCCCTCGAGGAGCGAGTACCGGTTCCAGACTGTCACCTGAAAAACAAAGAAGAGAGCGAGGCCCCCGAGGAGCGGGTACCCCTAGTAAGTCCTAGGAGGCAGAATAGCTTAGGTAGAGTAACCCTTGCTAACTCAATCTGTTAGCAAATTCTAAGACCTTATATATCCATCGCGGGTGACATCATCTTCGGGGAACGCCCCCGAGGTTCGCGCACAAAAGTACGCTGGATTTTATAAGATACGCGCATAGCCGCGCGTATCTTATAAAATCAGGGGTCGGCGCGCACAAGGGGGTGCACATTTGTGCAACCTGCACGCGCCGAGCCCAGCGCGGCCTGCCTGTTCCCTCCGAGGCCGCTCTGATTTCGGAGCGGCCTCGGAGGGAACTTTTCTTCACCCACCCCCCCCAGCCCTATCTAAACTAACTTTGCGCTCGTCGCCGGCAGCCCCGCTCCGTCCTCCGGTCCCAGGGGCTGGTCCGGAGGCCTCGACCACGCCCCCGGGACGGCACCACGCCCCCGAAACACCACGGCACGCCCCCGAAACGACGCAGCGTTTCGGGAACGGCCCCGGACACACCCCCTCCCTCCCCTTTTCGAAAGCCCCGGGACTTACGCGCGTCCCGGGGCTTTACGCGCGCCGGCAGCCTATGCAAAATAGGCGCGCCAGCACGCGCGGGGCCTTTTAAAATCCGCCCCAATGGTTGCTGTTATTTGTCTGTGTCATTGTTCTGACTGCAAAGTTTTGTATTGATATTTCTGTTATGTTATATATGCTTTATATAAATGAGATCAATTCTAGAATTTGGCTTTTACTCTTGAAGAAAATAAACCTGTTTCCTGCCAGGGCTTTTTTTCAGGGAGTACTTGCCAGTACTGAGTACTAGGATCTTAAGGACATAAGAATTGCCATATTGGGTCAGAACGAGGTCTATCAAGCCCCGCATCCTGTTTCTAACAGTGTCCAATCCACGTTACAAGTACCTGGCAAGTACCCAAACATTAAATAAATCCCATGCTACTAATGCCAGTAATAGCAGTGGCTATTCCCTAAGTCAACTTGATTAATAGCCATTAATGGACTTCTCCTCCAGGAACTTATCCAAACCATTTTAAACCCAGCTACACTAACTGCCCTAACCACAACCTTTTTTCTCCACCTGCTTGATTTGCCATGTAGATTGATTTAGATTTATTATTTTTTTATATACTGAGTCCCTCAAAAAATAAATTCATTGGGAATATGGAGTACCAGCCCCCTTTTTTTCCCCCAGAAAGATAGAACTGTTTACTGCTATCCTCTGTCATGAAGGCTTAGAGTAGACCTCGGTAGAGAAAGGGGTTTGCCACACTGACTTTCTTTTGTGGTGTAATTGTGCAGAGTTGTGGGTTTTGGGGGGGGTTTTTTTTGTTTTTTTTTATCACCCTGTGACTGATCTTGCACAGAAGCCCTTTGCTCTTGAATCACCAAGCAGGACATTTAAAGTGGCAGGAATTAATAATAAAGTCTTCACAAAATGTATGGCTATTATGAGATTCCTGACCGAGGAAGAATACCAACACTGCTCCTTCACAAAGACCCCGCTATCCTCGCTGCCGAAGGCATTTTCATGCTGGTCACCTATTTTGGATCTGAGCGATCAGTATCAGTGAAGTGAATACCATGAATGCTATAAACGACTGCCTAGGAGAATCTGATCCCCGCATTAAGGTGGTAAACCCATTAAATGAGGATGAATACGTCTACGCTGACTCTCATTGACACCAGAAGTAACAGAACTGTTCAGCAAGTCAATGAGCAGGCTGGCTGCTCGAGGCTTAATGTAGTTTCAGTCCATTCTTACAGTGAGAAGCACTTTCAGGAAATGTACTGCCTCCCAGGGATATTGTTTCTACCCCAGGTACCTCAAAACACTGCTGGCTCATTTCAATGCAAAAAGTACTTTGCAAGATTTGGTAAGGCTAAATTTGACTTTCTGAGTAACTGTTCCTATGGCAATCAATAGAGCTGAAAAGGCTCAAAGCCTGGTCTTAAATGCTCTCTCTCACAGAAGCAGGCTGCTTGCTGGAGAATGGTTGCACTGTATCCGATGTCTCCAGTCCATGTGTCTCTACAGAGAAGAAATTTTCTGGTTTTCTTCACCTCTTTCTTTGCCAGATAGAGATCTATGCAACCATAAGCTGCCAGCAAAAAAGGCAAAACCAAAATACATTAGAAGCCTGATTTTGTCCTGATTATTTGATTTCTAAGAGAGTGTTAAAATTTAGTTCCTTCTCCAATTTAGTTCCTTCAACCATTGTGGATCTGCTGCTGCTACCATATTGCTAAATTAATATAGGAAAATTCACTGGAGAATAGTGTCAAGTTTTTTAAAACTGTGATATGTAACAAAAAAAAAGCATAGATTTTATTTCAAATCAATATACAAATATAATGAAATATTTTGCAAAAAAAGACAGAACAAAGAATAAGACAAAAAAGAAGAAATAAGAGTAACAATGTTTTGAATAATCTAAACAGCATTGTTATCTAAAAAAAAAAAAGCCATCTAAGTCACTCCGCACTGTGTAACCTTTATATTTAGATGGAATTAAATTAAGACA
This sequence comes from Rhinatrema bivittatum, assembly GCF_901001135.1. Lineage (NCBI taxonomy): Eukaryota > Metazoa > Chordata > Amphibia > Gymnophiona > Rhinatrematidae > Rhinatrema > Rhinatrema bivittatum. The sequence continues at coordinate 102,079,121 of NC_042618.1, forward strand.
GAGACAGCCTATCAACAGAATAGTGTAGGATGTATATATTAGCCCCAGGATGGCTAAATGTGATAGAAGCTGCAAACAAGTAATGAGTCAGGACAATTGCTACCTGTTGAGAGGGTTGAAAACTGGAACTAGTGAAACAAGAGAGGAGTCTGGGGAACTACCAGCAAATAGGTATGCAAGTTGCTATGAAGTGCTGCCAGAAAGGTAAGTGGTGTGTGCTTCAAGAGTCCCAGTTGACTAGGCCTTGCATTGTACTATATGTTCCTAGGCTGATAAATCAAAGCCGTCTTTAATATGCTTAGACTCTGAGGTTTTCCTTAAATGGTCAGCACACTGCTTATGATCCTGGTATCTGCTTATAGCCAGTCGTGAATACAGTGAGCACCCAAAACCTAATCTATGGATCATTTCTCAATTGCCTTCTCCCGCCACCAGAGTTCAGAAAAGGTTAGATTTACAGAGGAGAAATAATATCCACCTTGTGGCAACTAAACATTTCATTTTAATTTTAGAAATTCTTTAAATAGTTCCTTGCCCCCCTTTTTGAACCCCTGGCTGCAGCTGTACCGGGAGCACCACTGTAAGTGCATGTGCTCATTTAAAGAAGTGATCATTGTTTCAAAAGCTCATGCTACAACCTCATCTTTGCAGTACAATAAAAGTTATGAAAACCTGCATGGAATGCAGGTCATGCTGTGCGTGTGGTCAGGGCCGATTATCATTAGACAAACTAGGTGGTCACCGGGAGCACCCACATTTGGAGATAGGTGAAGGAGAGGGGGGGTCGTGGTAAAATGCTGCAACCAGGACTGCCAGTTGAAGAATTGCTGAAAGAGCTGCCAGGCAGAGTAACGTGGCTGATGGAAATACACATGCGTCACGAGTTGAAGAATTGCAGGAGTCGTTGTTGAGCTGAGTACCGTGACTGGAGAAGGCCCCCAGGCCCTGCTGCTGAAAAGATAAAGGAGGCAGTGGTGGCAGACAGTAAATTCTGGGAAAATGAAGAGAGGAACGTGGATAGATGGAAGGGAAGAGGCAGTTTTGGGAAAAGGAGACAAGAGCAGATGCTGAAGGAGGAGAAGGTAGCATGAGGGTGGATATTAGAGAACGGGGAGAAGCAGGCAGGAGCGCAGGATGCTGGGAAGACAGTGGGGAAATAGAGGAGAAAGAGGGAATGCTGTACAGGAGCAACAGCCACCAAAGGAAGGAGACCTGGACCAGAATCATTAGGGTGGAGGAGAGAGAGAAAGGGGTAAAACTACTGTTCCGGGGTATACAAGACACAGAGAGTGATGGTGAGATAGGGGGGAGAGAGAGATGTGGAATGTTGTGCTGAAACCACTGCCACCAAAAGGAGGGAATTCTTATGCTTGAGTTGCTACCAGTAGGAAAGCCTGAGGAGGCAGAGGGATGCAAGGCTGAAAATTTACCTAGGATGCCGAATATGCTTGCACAGAAGCCATGATCCCATGACCAGTAGATCCCAATCACATGTAGCATGTGGCAGGTCATATGTGCTACTCTTCCATGTATAGTGATTAATGAGTTCAGAGCAATTTGAAGAACACAGTGAAGAATCTGAAAGATCAACTAACTTTAAATTGACACAGGGTGCACATTACTCCTACTTTGTGCAAAACTGAACCACCGCACTTTACAACCTACTTAATTTGTTGTAATTTTTAATCAAAAAATATATTTATGACCTTATCAAATCATAGAAATCATAATTTATAAGTGACTAATAAAATTACTCCATCAAACAGAAAGAAGCTGAATAATGTCATTGCTTCAACACAAAGCAGAGAAAACTATCATGTTAGCCTTCCAAAAATAATGTTAATTAGAAAAAGCTACCACATTAGTTACATAGAGATGGTACTGTTAGAAGGCAAATAAATGCAATCTTTTAGGATTATTGAAGTCCCATTGCTTGAGGAAGGAATACTAGCTGCCCCAAAAGCTTGCACTCTAAAGCACTCATTTACTTTACAAAGTTATCCTTCCTACTTGACCACTCTGCTGGTTTTCTTTTAATTAATTTGAACACATAAGAACTAAATAAAATAAGCAAACTGGGAAGTCTACAGTGGTCCAACAATTCAATTGTGCTAGCTAGACAGTTCAATTTTGGGACAAGCAGACTGCAACAGGGTAATCCACCCGTTGTACTCCAGTTCATGTGGCCAAAGAAGGTAGTCATTGAGTTTGTGATCACTTGTTATTCGAGTGCCTAACATCAGGAAAATCACCATTGATTGCACTAAATTTCAACAGCTAGCTGGAGGCTTATTTTATGAATTGCAAGCAGTACATCTGCCATTTTAAAGTACTTAAGGGCTGTTACGTGCTCTACATGAAATTAGCAGTTTTATATGGGAGAGGCAAAATGAACAGGAAAATATGATTTTATTTCAAGCTAACTGATCCTGGGTATGAACTGCATGAGTAACAATGATGGGATTTGTGCTTCTGATTCATTAATTTCTATTTTGAGAATAATGTGCCAGCAGTAATGCATTAAATATTTCATTTTGCTAAATATCACATACCTACTCTTGGTTCAGTGCTTCTGGTTGCTGACTGTCACTAAAAAAGTAGCTAAGGATACAAATAATTTTAATAATTTTAATTGTTTTATTTGTATGTTTGTTGACATTAAGGTAGCAATACTTAAATTCAAATGAGACCACAATCTATCCCTCTGTTTTTTTAAATTGCATTTAAAAGTGTATATAAAAAAATTCATAATTTTTCATAAGCAGTACCCAAACATAAATAATAAAGCAAAAACATTTCAAAATAGGGCAACATATATTAATCTCAGTTCTGCAAAGTAAGCCCTCTATTTTAGGATCCAAGATGTACAGACTATTATCAAAGAAGAAAATAAAATAAATGAAAAAAACATTTATATAATAATCTAATCATAGATGTGAAGAAAATAAAATTATTCTAATAAAGAAAAAGAAGATGCATGAAGATGAGGGGGGCAATTTTCAGAAGCCATTTATCTTCCCACCTATCTAAGAGTAAAGACAGGGATCAACTACTTTCGGGTGGATAAGATGTAGGTGGTCCTAGAGGTATGTTTAGGGTGAGGAAATAAACTACATAGAAATATACTTTCAAATCTATGCACATTATTTCCAATGTAAATAGCACCTACAGAAAAAAAAAGTCAGGTATAAATGTCTCTGGCTACACTTTCTTGGGATAACTTTCTCTCTAAAAATTGGCACCATTGATTGTATACGCAGTCTTTAAAACTGTACAGGTAGTTATAAAAATTGCCCCAATAGCCTCCTCTAATAATTCAGAAGAGGTATGTGACTTGGCAGAGATCTCCTGAACAGCATCTGATCTATGTTATTTAATGAAATCTTCCAACCAGTCAGGTTCATATAAAATATAAACCATCTTTTTAGTTTATTGTTTTGATTAACTACTTTTCAATATAATATAAAAGCGCTATACAAACAAAAACAATACAAGGACATAAAAACATAAATCAAAACATATCAAAACAGCAAGCGCTTGTTCTCTCTTACTTTTTTGCCATCTTCTTTGTTCCTATGTAATCCCTCCCCTTATACCTGTTCATTGTAATTTCCTCACTATAGTTCTGCTGTAAACCAATATGATGTCTCCATTAATATCGGTATAGAAAAGTCTATAAATAAATAAATAAATAAATAAATAAAATAACTAAAAAATAAACAGCAATAACTTAAAACATCAACAACAATAAAAGCAAAAAGGCGAAATAGTCTAAGGGCCAAAAACTTGAATGTAAAGCCAAGCTTTCATTTCTTTCTGGAATCTTGGATAATTAAGTTCTGACCTCAGATCAAAAGGGAAGTTGCTGAATAACTAAAAGCAGAGCACCGAGTACATTCACATCTGATATCAGATAGTAGAGGTGGGAGGCAGAAGAGAGGGAACACCAAAAAGCTGAGAGGAATGAAGAGTTTGTAGGCCTTTAGAGAGATGATAAATCTTCCATTTATGTAGGGTAACTGCTGTGTCAACACTTTGAAGACAAGCTTACACTTAGCTGGGTACTGGAAAGAGAAAAAGACCCCAAATCTTTGCACCTCTTGTCACATAGAAAACATTTTTCCTTCATATCTGTGAAGGTCTAGAAATATATGGAAACATACTGTTCAATGCTGCTCCACCAAGGGGAGGAGCTAGCAATTTGTAATACTCCTTAGGCGGAGTTATTGATCTGTAGTGGGTTGGTTCTCCACAGAGTGACAGTCCGTAATAATTCAGCTCTAGTAGTGTGGGAAGAGCACCCCATGAAGTTGGTGAATGCCTGGGCCGATGGCAGATGACAGCGCCCCCAGGAGGATACCCTGAGAGGCTAGAGTATTGAGACAAACACAGATGGTTCTTTATTAGACTGGAAGTAGAACCACCAAAGGTGGCAGTAGTGAGCTGATGTGCTCAGCTGGGCTAAAGTCCTTCAGATACTGGAATTGTGATCTCTGAGTTGCTGAGCTGTAGAGAGAGACTATAGGTAGTGAGTAGACAGGGTATGCTGGATACATAACCAATAGTGGATGATACACTCACAATTGTAGATGTCTGTAATGTCCTCTTATGCAATAGAGAGTCTTCAGTATTCAGGAACAGGAGCCACAGGCGAGTACTGGTTCCTGTAAGCAGTCTGAAATAATAACTCACAATAACTGTGTATAGGAAGACTTCTGGAATAGAAGAGAGTTTGTGAAGGGTTTTAGGAACATGGGCCCTCAAGGAGTACCGGTTCCTATCTGCAATTTGCAATAACTCATGGTCTCCGTACCTGCGATAATGTCTTAGACAGAAAGGAGTCTTAGGGATTAGGAGCGTAGGCCCTCGTGGAGCGAGTACAGGTTCCTATCTGAATAGAACTCACAGTGTTCACGTCTGTGATCGCTTCCAGGCAATAGGAGTCTTCTGAGTCTTCAGGAACGTAGGCCCTCGAGGAGCGAGTACTGGATCCCGTCCTATATTTGAAATCAAGAAGCGAGAAAGAGAGCAGGCCCCCCGAGGAGCAGGTACCCTAAGGAGTACAAGGAGGCAGAGTAGTTTGGGCGAATCGGATCCAAGAAGAAAGATTCAACACCATGCTAACTCAATTCGTAGTTGCAATCAAAGACCTTTTAAGTTGGAAGTGGATGACTTCACTACGGGGAACGCCCCCGAGGTTCGCGCCCTTGCTGGTACAAGTCTGGAGCGCGTGCGCACCCTTACATCATTAGGAACATGGCAGATTCACAGCATCAGGCCAGTCCCAGGATTCCGAAGAGAAGCGGCAAGGAGATGCCACGGCCGCAAGCCACCCATCAGGCCCGAAGGGAGTCACCACAGCGGTAAAAAGGGTGGAGCGAGGGCGAGAAACAGGCACGAACGCAACATATGCTAAGCGCCAGACAGGACTTTATTGCTGTTGGAAAAATGTTCAAAGAACTAGATGTGTCTAAGGAAAGATCAAACTCCATAACTAAGATTGCCTTATCCTGACAGAGACAAAAACCTCAGAAATATTAGATATAGTAATACTGGGGGCACTCCAGTATTACTATATCTAATCTAAATTCTTTTTCACTCAACGCACAGTTAAGCTCTGGAATTTGTTGCCAGTGGATGTGGTTAATGCAGTTAGTGTAGTTGGGTTTAAAAAAGGTTTGGATAAGTCTTGGAGGAGAAGTCCATTAACTGCTGTTAATCGAGCTGACTTAGGGAATGGCCTGTGCTATTACTGGCATCAGAAGCATGGGATCTTCTTAGTGTTTGGGTACTTGCCAGGTTCTTGTGGCCTAGTTTGGCCTCTGTTGGAAACAGGATGTTGGGCTTGATGGACCCTTAGTCTGACCCAGCATGGCAATTTCTTATGTTCTTATGTCCCATGGAATGCACAATATCCTTATAGGAGGTTTAACATGCCATAAACTTTTGATAAATTTGGATATTCATGGATGCAGAGATGCCAGATCATCATCTATGAGTGAATTATTTTCAAGCAGATTATCTTTTTGAAGAACTGTAATAACCCCCTCTTCCTATAATAACTTCTGTCTCTTATCAGGAACATAAAAAGTGAGGTTGTACCTGTAACAAGGGTTCTCTGTAGACGTTGGGTAAATCAGACACACAAGTGGGTGACATCATCCTGACAATGCTGATATGGATAGCTTTCTCAGAGCACAGACAGGAATTCCTGCATTGATGCCTTCCTTGCAAATCCCGTCTGCTACAAAGCTTAGGGGTCAACTCTAAGGAGGTGGGTAGGTCTGTATGTCTGATTTATCTTGCTGCATATAGAGAACCCTGTTACAGATAAAGCACCCTCACATTCTCCATTGAAAAGCAGGATGAATCAGCTACTCAAGAGGAGAATCCAATAGCTGAGGGTTGCCTGATTCAGTATAAGGATCATTTCTTGAAGACAATCAACAATGGTATAAATGGGAGGAGTTGACCATCAATTGAAAGATTTTATAGAACTGCTTGACTAAAGCACTGCCTTTCCTAAACATGCTAAACCAGTGGCTCCCAACCCTGTCCTGGGGACCCCCCAGCCAGTCGGGTTTTCAGGATACCCACAATAAATATGCGTGAGAGAAAATTTGCATGCACTGCCTCACATGCAAATTTTCTCTCATGCATATTCATGTTGGATATCCTGAAAACCTGACTGGCTGGGGGGTCCCCAGGACAGGGTTGGGAACCACTGGTCTAAACAATAGTAAGCTGCAAATATGCAAACAGATGTTCATGTTGCAGCTCTACATATCTCTTCAAGGGGAAGTAGGTGGAGATGGGCGACTGATGTAGGGCTCTTACTTGATGTGTTTTGATAAGATCATTTAATTGCTATCCTATTAGGTTATAAAAGTGGGATAAGCAAGCAGTCAACAAATTTGATAAAGTCCTTTTAACTGTATTTGGACGGAAGGAAATAAACAGTCGAATGAATTGACGAGGTTGAGTCGTCTTCATGTAAAAGCTAAGGCTCTTTCACAGTCCATTGTATGAAGGACCTTCTTTCCCTTATAATAACATGGGGACTGATGTGAAAAACTCAGGACTACTTTAGGTAAGAATTTTGTGTGTGTTCGAAGAACTACCCAATTATGGAAAAATTGTAGGTGCAGAGAATATGAGATGCACACAAAGTTCACTTATTTTTCTTGCAGATGGAATGTAGCAACAGAACAGAACTTTCCAAGTTAGTTATTTTAATTCCACTGATTTTAATGGCTCAAAGGATGATTTGAAAAGCTGAGTTATAATCTCATTAAGATAAGGTTTAAATAAGTTCTTGGAGGAGAAGTCCATTAACTGTTATTAATCAAGTTGACTTAGGGAATAGCCACTGCTATTACTGACATCAGTAGTATGGGATCTTCTTGGTGTTTGGGTACTTGCCAGGTTCTTGTGGCCTGGTTTGGCCTCTGTTGGAAACAGGATGCTGAGCTTGATGGGCCCTTGGTCTGACCCAGCATGGCAATTTCTTATGTTTTTATGTCCCATGGAATGCACAAAATCCTTATAGGAGTTTTAACATGCGATAAACTTTTGATAAATTTGGATATTAATGGATGCAGAGATGCCAGATCATCATCTATGAGTGAATGATGTGCAGCTATCACACTGAGATGTACCTTGGCCAGAGGTGCTCAGGCCAGAAGCAGATAGGAGAAAAAGATACTGAAGCAAGCTCTGTGGGTTGCACATAAAATAAGTTCATTTTTGTCTGCATACACCAGATAGAGAATACTTTCCATTTGAACAAAGTTTTCCTTTTGGATTCCTTCCTGGAGGCTACCAAAATATCATCTATTTCTTGAGGAACATGAAATAACTTCACTAATGAATACTCAACATCCATGCAGTCAGCAGTGGGAGTGGCTGTTTGGGTGAAGAATCTTTTCATGATGCTATGTTATCAGAAAGGAATCTCTGAAAGATGTACTGGAAGGCTGATAGATTATGGTACAGACAAGGTTATTGTACTTGTCAAGGCCAGAACAGCACAATGAGAATAATGGAGACCTCTATTTTCTTAGAGTTTTGGATATTAATAAATTAGGAAGATAAGTATAAAGAATTCTGTTACCCAATGAATGCTGAAAGTGTCTGCAGCTAGACTGTAATGGCTTGGTCTTTTGGAGCAGAATTTCTAAGCTTCTTGTTGTCGTCTGTTGTGAAGAGATCTCTGGGACTCCCCATTACTGGAAGAGGTTGAGCAAAACCTCACTGTTCAAATGTCCAGTCTTGAGGTTCCAGGAAACAACTTAGTTTATCTGCAATTACATTCTGCCCACTTGGTAAGTAAACTGTTGACAGACATAACTGCTGAGATATTGTCCAGTTCCTGATTTTTAGGGATTCTTTGAAGAGGATATAGGATTCTGTCCCACCGTGCTTGTTTATTTAGAACACTGCAATTTAGTTCTCCATTTGGTTTAGAATCCAGTTCTTTGACAATACATTGGCAAATATTCTGAGAGCATTGAGGATCGCTCTCAATTCTTGTAGATTGATCTGATATGATCTCTCCCGTGCTGACCAAGAGTAAGGACTCCACACCCTATGTTTGATGCACCTGTGGTCAAAACCACTTGGTGTTGAAGATGACAGAATAGTATCCTTTGACCCAGAGCGGTGCAGTTTTCCCACCAATTTAGAAAATGACAAACCTAGTTGTTCATCATTACTTGTGTGAATTAATAACCTGTCCTTTCTCTTCCTTCTAAGCCAAGTTCTTATCACCTTGTTATATGTAACTGCCTTTTCAGCACCATTCTTATAGTTATGTTTACTTTGCACCCCTGTTTTATGTGAACCAGCATGATGTGACTGATGTCTTGAATGCCGGTATATAAAAATCTAAAATAAATAAATAAATAAAATTACTGAAAACAACAATGGCTGGATAAGTTGGTCCATTGAAACCTGAGCATCCGTTGAAGAAGATGCATATGAAAGCAAGCATATGGAGTCATATAGACTGTAGCTCCCATATGGCCAAGAAGTACCCCAATAGAGAAATCTGATGACAGTCCTGGTCTTTAGACTTTTTATGATCTGTCCCATAAGAAGGCATTGCCCACTTTTATATATAGGAGGACTCCAACAAATTGGAGGTGTTAGGATGGTTGTAATGATGTCTTCTAGTAATTTATGAAAAAAGCTAGGAGATTCTAAGAGCTCTATTAGAACCCCATTCACCTACACTCCCATATCGCCAAACACACATATCCCATCATCACTACCCACACTCCCTCTTTTATAAATCTGTTAGAAAGCATTCCCAGAGAAATGCCTCTGCATGCTTTTAACTGTTGAAAATTCTGTCGTGTTAGTTTTAATCTTTTATCTGAGTTATTAATTTATGTTGCCTAGCAACTACAAACAAAATGCATATCATCATTAAGTAGCAACAAGTAATGATGTCTTAAAGCTGTAAAAAAAAAAAAAAAAAAAAAAAGTAGATTCAAATAAAATATATATTATGACATCATGTGTGATCAGCTATCTAAACATTGCTTTCTAGTGTATCATCTGCTGTTAAAATCATGTACCATAAATCACTCTGTGAAAGTCAGTCAAAATTTTTAATTTTTGTACTTTTATATGTAATTTTAAATACTTGAGTCTCTGCAAGTTCATAGAGTATACTTAATTTGCCACAACATGAAGATCATTCAATGCACATATCCAGCCTTGACATTCATACAATGTAACTCCCAAACATCGATGTTTCAACACATATTAATGCACAATTAAGCTCTGGAAATTGTTGCCAGAGGATGTGGTTAGTGCAGTTAGTGTAGCTGGGTTTAAAAAGGGTTTGGATACATTCTTGGAGGAGAAGTCCATTACCTGCTATTAATCAAATTGACTTAGAGAATTGCCACTGCTATTACTGACATTAGAAGTATGGGATCTAATTAATGTTTTGGGTACTTGCCAGGTACTTGGAATCTGGATTGGCCATTGTTGGAAACAAGATGCTGGACTTGATTGTCCCTTGGTATGACTCAGTATGGCAACTTCTTTATGTTCTGATCCTCTTTCAAAGAACATCATTGTGCAATCATTCTAGTACATAAAGCTCATATTGCAGCAAACTTTAGATACTTGTGTTGGGCCACAGCACATACCAACAAGGATTTTTTTTTTTTTTTTTTTACAGCAACTGGCTTTCTTTGCCATGAAAGAAAACCTTTTCATGTTTGATGGAAAGTATTACCATCAGGTTAAGGGACAGTAATGGGAGCTAACATGGACTCTAATTTAGCCTATTTATATGTGAGCTCATTTGAGGTGTAGTGACTACCCGCTTTCCCGTTTAAAGCTTGTGTAACACTTTGGCATTTTATTGATGATATTTTTAAGATTTGTAGTGGCACTGCACAGGATTCCGATACTGGTTTTGGTCATCTGAATTCCTGAGATTATAATTTGCAGTTCTTTGATCTTGCAGATGCCTACACAGTTGTAATTCTGGATATAAAGATAGTGTTGTTTCATGGTAAGTTTGATTTTTTGATTTATAGGAAACTACCAATTGAAATACATTATTGTGTATTTCAGTTTTTTCATCCATGCAAACTTCATGATAACATATTGGAAATTTGTAAACTATCAGAACATCATCTATGTTACCTGAAGACTGGAGGGTTGCCATTGTAACACCAATTTTTTAAAAAAGGGATCAAGGGGTGATCCTTGAAACTGCAGACCTGCAAGTCTTACATCTTACATCTTAGCCAAAGCCTTAACCCTAACAAGTATTTACGCTATTTATTTAATGTAAATAAGTACCTCGCCTTAACTTATAGTTTTAGAATCCAGTTACAATTATGTTCCTTTTATTATATTGCTCAATTTGATTGTTCATCTCTCTCCTTCTGCCCTATCCTTTCTTGCTGCTCTTCCCCTACCCCCCTCTCACACTTTTCTTGCCTGCTCCCCTTCTCCCCCACCCCTGTTCATTGTATTTTCCACCTGCTTCAGTTTTTTGTAAACCGGCATGATATGCCCTATGAATGTCGGTATATTAAAAGTTTCATAAAATAAATAAAATAAATAAATAAATCTGTGCCAGGCAAAACAGTAGAAACTATTATAAAGAACAAAATTGCTGAACATATAAATAAGCATAGTTTAATGAGACAAAGCCAACATGGACTTGCCTCACAAATTTGCTACATTTTTTTTGAGGGCATAAATAAAAATATGGATAAAGGATAAAGGTCGTAAATAAAAGTGTGGATAAAGGAGAGGCAGTTGATAGTGTATCTGGATTGCGTTCTTGAATCGCATTCCTGAACTGTTCTTTTGGGATTACCGTGGCTTCAGTTACATAACCCACTCATCGACTGAAATTCAGGACAAATTGTCTCAGTCTTCTTCTTGCTTCTCTACTTATGCTCTGGACCACATTTTTTGTGCTCAGAAATTAATGCCTGCCAGAAATAATATTGTGGCGATATTAAGTCGGAGGAACAAAAAGGAGTTAGGTTAAAAAAAAATTATTTTTTTTTTTAAATGGTCTGACCACCTCCGAGGTCTGGCCTGATGGGCCAAGCGGTCTGGGTCGGATCCAGGGGGTTCAGTACCTGAATGGAGGTCCTTAGGAAAGCCCATTGAAAACTTCAAATCTTCTCCCTCCGGTGAGCCGGAAACCCCTGCTGGAGAACCTCCAGGGCTGTTCCAGATTGGTCCTTTTCATCTTCATTCAGCCTCTACATTCAGCACTCCTGGGGTTCTAATTTCTGGGTTACTGAATTTTGATTAATTCCCACTCTTACTTTGTGTCAGATCTCTCGCTCCTTGTCTGGATTGGGGCTACCTCATTTCCCATGCCTTGCTGGCTACAAGCACCACAGCGTTCAACTTGAAGGGAAGGTGGCTAGCCTAAGCAGAAGTCCATCTACCATCAGTGGCCTGGATTCGACACTCCTGGGATTAGGTTCCTCATTTCTGAGGCAACTCACAGACTACAAATGGTACAATGAGTCTTTTAAAGCTTTAGATGTTAATCCTGAGTGCAAAGTACTTAATGACATGGAGATAATCTGGTGCTGTAACATAGTTTGTGCTCTGGTATCAAGTTATGTGTTTTGTTAAAGCTGATTTTAAAAGAGAGTCTTTGTTTTTGCAGCAATTCTTTTTGAAGCTATTCTTTTTACCTCATTTCATAAGAACGCCAAGACGACCCTTGAGGAAGACATTTATACTGCAATATCAATGTCTGGTCCATCAGAGTTGTTTTGATGATGTTTAAAGAATTGCATTGGGAGGAGGAAGTGATGTCATCCTGAGAGATGGTGGCCTAACCGTGAAGCTCCTGCTCCAGCTTAGCTATCTTTTGCCATCTAAGCATTTCCTCATCTTGGAATTCAATCTCTGTGCCCAGGAGAGAAAGATACTCACCTAAAGATGTCCCAAGTGAAAAGAAAACCAAAGTTTTCTTTCACTAATCGGGAGGTGATTCAGGCCATCAGTCTCAGCGAGGAGGAAGAGATGGACGGTGATGTTCCAGAGGTAGGCCCAGCCCAGTCACGACCTGAGAAGCGGCGGAGGGGCTGCTGTGAGCCGAATTCAAACATTGGTTTTCAGAGCTACGCCAAAACATGGTGCTTATTAAGTCGGAATTCGGAGCGATGATCACAGAGCTACACAGGGATGTTGTTGATCCTGGGAGATGCGTGGAGGAGGTGGAGAAGCAAGTTGAAGAGCAGGCCGCAGATGTTGTGACCTAGCTAGAAGAAGCGGCAGGTCTTTCTAAATCCATGCAGGAGATGGAAGAACACATGGAAGACCTTGAAAACAGGTCCAGAGTTCAAATCTTCAGTTCCGGGGAGTGCAAGAACTGCCTGCATTTGCTGACTGCTCCCAAGTTGTTACGAGCGTATGCATGCAGCTACTGGTTGCTGATGAAGAGGCTGTGCCTTTGCCTTCCATTAAGCTAGACAGAGCTCGCAGCCAGCCAAGAAGAAATTTTGCTCGGGATTTTGTGCTTTTCTTTCCCGACTTTACATTAAAAGAGAGAGTGGCTAGGCTAGGAAAAAAAGGTCAGATTTTATGGAAGGATCAAAATATGGAGGTATTCCAGGATTTAGCCTTAATCACCATTCGCAAGCACATGGCGTTCCGTGACATCATTGCTATATTGAAGGAGGAAGAAATTAAATACTGCTGGCTATTTCCCTTTGGGCTTCAGTTTTCTGTTAGAGGTACCTCAGCTAAAGTAAAATCGGTGGAATCTGCAGCAGATTTTCTACATATGGGAATGTCAGTGCCATTTGGAGAGTTCGCTGAGACCTCTGCTACCAGATTGGAAATGAAAAAGGGACAACCTAAGTGGTAGAGAATACCGGGAACTAGCAGACATCTCAGGAGACAACCAGATAACCACTCGTCACCTGGAACGGCGAATGCATGATATAAAGTCCAGGATTACTGTTCCTTAAGACATCCAAATTAATGTTTATGGTCTTGGTGAGGGCCAGGTGTGATTTTATCAGGAGAGAGCTGGTTAAGACTTTTGGTCTGTGGGAAACATGGACACGAGGAAGCAGCAGTAAGGGCATCTAGTGATTTATTTGATAACACTTAGTTAATTTAGGGGATTTGGTGTGGGCTTGAGGGTTGTGCACCATATCAGATGAAATTATTCCTCCAGAGGGGAGTTAAGCACCTAGTGGACGGTAGGTGCAGTGAGGGGTTGGGGGTGGGAGAGGGAGATTGGGAATGGTAGGAATTGGCCTTTTGTCTGTTTTGGATTTCAGGATAAATTTAGGGGTGTGTGTGTGTTGAACATTGAAGGAGGAAGCTGGTTGGGTACTTGAGTGGTATTTAGAGGTTCCTTTTCTTTAATATCCCATGGTGACTCTTTAAGAAAATGACTTTAAATACAAAGGGTCCAAATTCCCCTATTAAAAGGAAACTGTTGTTGAAGGACATTGAAGATTTGAGGGCAAATGTGATCTTTTGCCAAGAAACACATTTTAAAGCCAGGAATGTTAAAGTAATGCTGACTAGAACATTTCCAACTCAGTACTTTGCCCCAGCTACAAAGGGCAACAAATATAGGGCCTCATTTTATAAAGTATCGCAGGCCTGCGATACTTTAGGTAATGAGGGGTGGGGAGCCGAAACAGGGGGCAGTCCTGCGCTAGCCGGCAGCGATCGCACCACCACGGTGTGATCGCTGCCGGTTTCACACCCAATAGTGCCACCATAGAAGGTGTAGCTATTGGACGCGAAAAGGCCCTTACCTTTTCGTCGTCCGCGGCGTTGGCCCCGGTGACGCCTCGACTCCTCCTCTTCCAGGGCCGACTCCGCCCCCATCTTGGTATCGCACGGGCCGACTCCGCCCCCATCTTGGTATCGCACATGATAAGGGACTTTTCGTGGGTGAAACGTCCCTTATCGCGGGCGATCCGTCTGGTAAATGACCCCCATAGTGAGGTGGGATATAAAATCCGTAATTAGAGATACCAGTGGCAAATTTATTATTCTGAAGGTAATAATTCATAGGGAAATGTTTACTATGATAAATATATATGTTCCAAGCTCTCAGCAGGGAGTCTTTTTTAATACTATTTCTGACACTTTGCTGGGTTGAGCGGAAGGACATAAATTGTTGGGGGATGATTTTAACATGACCTGCTATCCTTTTTAGACAATTCCAGCAGCACTGGATGTTTCATTTTCTGTCTCTGGAGACGAGTGGAAGAGCTGCTCAGTACATGGGGTTTACATATTTGGAAGCTTAGGAATCTTACTCTAAGACATTATACTTTCCTCTTGAAGCCTCATGAGTCTTATTCCCAAATAGACTACTTCTTGCTTGATAAGATTCTGGTGGGAAATGTTCACTCCACAGGTACTGGCAATATAACATGGACAGATCATGCTCTGATGTGGGTGGAACTGCGGGTGTTTAGGGAACAAGTAGGCCGTAGATTTTGGAGGTTTAATGAGGATCTGTTATCAGTTAAAGAGTTCAATGCTGGCTTTATGAAGGATATTGAAGAGCATTTGATTTTGAATGATACAGGGGATGTTAGCTCAGCAACATTGTAAGAGGGGTTGAAGATGGTGGTGTGGGGGAAACATTTTTCAGGCCTCCTTCCTCAAAAAACAGAATACTGAGCGGAGATTACAGGTGATGCTGAAAATTGGTAAACTGGAGGTAAAACATAAGAGATGTAATGAGGAGCATACAAAGATCACACTAGAGAGTGAAAGCCCTAGATCTGGCAGAGATTGATCCTCGCCATCTGAGAAACAGATTTTTTGAATTTGGAAATAAAGCTGGCCCTTTTTTGGCCAGGCATCTTAAGGTTCAATCTTTGCAAAATCAGATCCTTAAGGATTTATGATAGTAAGCACATTTCCAATAGATTTGCCCAATTTTATGAGAAGCTGTATTTGTCAGATAGTAGTATCAACAATGCAGATATTGAAAAATATCTTAATTTAGTCACCTTACCATGTCTGCCAGAGGAAGCTAGAGAACATTTAAATGCAAAAATAAAGGAAGAGGAGGAACTGGAGGTTATAGTAGATTTAAAAATGGGAAAAATGCCAGGACTTGATGGCTTTACAGCCAAATTTTATAAAATATACAAACAGGCTATAGTGAGGCCTCTGGCTTCAATGTTTAATTTCCTCAGAGAGGGTAGACATTTGGCGACAGGTGCTAATGTAGTGGGTATCACTGTCTTAGCAAAGGGAGGACAAGACCCCACACTCTTGAGACTTATAGGCCCATCTCACTTATAAATTTAGATCTCGAGATTTTAGCGAAGGTCCTGGCTTCCCATCTGGGTCTCATAGCACCCTCTTATCATTCATGGGTATCAATCAGGTTTTGTCCCGGGCAGGCTTGCGGCAGATAATGTACAGAGGGTTCTGAATCTAAGTCGGTGGGTACAACATCATCGCATTCCCGCGGCCTTATTAGCTGTCGATGCTGAGAAGGTTTTTAATAGGGAGCACTGGGTCTATTTATTTCAGGTTTTGCATAAAATAGGTTTAGGGCCTTATTTCTTGACTTGGATTAAAGCCCTTTATGATCAGCTGAAAGCCTGTGTTAGGGTAAATGGAGGTCATTCGGCATATGTTTGTGGTGGGCAGAGGCACCACACAGAGATATCCACTATCCCCATTGTTTGCACTCTCTTTAGAACCATTCGCTGAAAAAATTAGAGATAACAGGGCCATTAGAGGGGTGAAAGTCGCTGGGAAGTCTTATAAGATGAATTTATTTGCTGGCAATTTAATGTTCTCCTTAACAGAATCTGAGAGATCCCTTAATACCCTACTTGAGGAAATGAAAAAAATTGGAACAGTGTCTGGGTTTAAAGTTAAAGAAGATAAATCGGAGGCCCTAAATTTAACTTTAGGTGGGGAATTGGTTAGACATTTTCGACAGAAGCTTCCATTTAAGTGGGCAGATGAGAGCTTGAAATATCTTGGGGTAAGATTAGGACAGGACCAAAAGAATCTATTTGGCCTAAATTACATTCCTTTAATGAAGGGAGTATTTCAGGATCTAGAGAGGATTGTATTCCTTTGTCTTGTTTTGGCAGAATCTCTGTTATTAAGATGAATGCGCTACTGAAAGTTTGCTACTTTTTTCAAACATTACCAGTAGCTATCCCAGTGAGAGTATTAAAAGGTGGCAGAGAAAGCTTCTTTGCTTCATTTGGAAGAGAAGGCCCCCTAGGGTGGTGAGTGAGGGTCTCTGTCAACCTAAGAGTCAGGGAGGATTGGGGGGGGGGGTCCTAAAATTGGAATTCTATTATGCTGCTTCACAATTAAGAACGATATTGGAATGGCACTATAAAACCAAATGTAAAGTTTGGATAGAATAGGAGTGCGACATGTTAGGATCTCCACCTGTAGAGAGATTAATTTGGAGGTCTGAGAAATAAAAAGGTTTTATCAGTAGAGGATCTCCCTTTAACCCCCACACTTTAGGAGTTTGGTGACAATATAGAAAGAACTTGGTGGGAGACAAACAGTTTTGGCACTGCTCATCTTTTTTGTATAAGGGGTTTCCACCTGAGGAATCAATGTCTGCAAAGGCATATTGGGTGGGGTTGAGTAACTAGAGAATGGAGCAGGTTTGGGAGGGTAGGGCTATTTTAGCATTTGAGCCACTGTGTCATATTTCCTCTGGAGGAGGACAGATTTTGCTACTTGCAGTTAGTTTCTTTTATTAGCTCTAAAAGGATAATTGAGGACTTTTGTAGAAGCAAATCTATGTTTGAGGTGTATTGTTCAAAAGCTGATAAGATCGATAGAATTATTTCTAAAATCTATGAGTTGTTAATTGGAGTTCTGGGGCAAAAACCAAAGCATATTACAGCATGGGAAAGGGATTTTTCAGACCAAATAGAAGATGCTGAATGGGATATGTGTTATCAATTCATGGGGGAAAAGCTTGGCATCTGCTTTGGTTCTGGAAAATGGCTATAAGATACTATATAGGTGGTATCTTACCCCAGTTAAGCTAGGTAAGATGTATCCTGGCAGATCTGAGAGCTGGTGGCGTAATTGTGGGGGTTAGGGTAGTTTTTTCTATATTTGGTGGAATTGCTTTAAGGTGATAAGGTACTGGGATATGGTTATTGATCTCATTGAAGAGATTACAGGAGTTAGAGTTCTGAGAAATCATAAACAATTTCTGGTTGCCATAGGTCTGGATGGTATTGGTAAATGGTTCCAATGTCTGATATTCCATATTATTGTGTGGGTGCGCTGTGAATTTGCAGCTTAGTGGCACAAAATGGATGTGCCACAGAAAATGCATTTACAAATGAGGCTGACTTGTTTTTTTCACTCTGTATAAACTAACTGCACACCTGAATGATTGTATTTTAAAGATTAAAACAACTTGGGGTCCTTTTATTCGGTGGCAGGAGTCTCTGGATACTGGTTCTAGGGTACTAGATCCAGGATATCAGTGAGCCTGAGTAATATTATGGCTGGCTAATGTTTGAAGAGGGAATAAGTGGGTAGGGGGAATTGGGGCGAGAATGGCACATATGCTGTGGTATGGTTTTGGGATTCTAGAAGTGGTAAGGACATCGAGGGGAGGGAATAACGACAAGTTGGATACAAGGTACTCTATTATATACATTATCTTTAACTGACATTGTTTATGGTGATCTTGTATTAATGAGTTTTTGCTCTTTAATGGTCAGTGTGAGGATCAATTTGAAGAGAACATGTTTAGTTATTGTATTCTTGTAGTAAAGGAGTAAATTATAAAAAAAAAAAAAGGGACAAGGAAATGGTATTCCGTAAATATTTGTCATTCAATTTCAGTTTTGTGGACAGAGAACACTAATTTTTTCCTGATATTTCTCTTATTACTCAGGTGAGGAAACAATTTTTAGATTTGAAACAGAGTGCTTTCATTAGGTGCTTTTTGTTTTTTTATTATTTAAAAGTATCCTTGTAAATGATAACATTTTAAAAAAATTAATTTGTCTTATTTGAACCTGAACACTTTATCATCTTTCTAAGCAATAAAGAGTTGAGCTAATTACAATTTGGAGATTTAAGGGTTAATAATAATATATGTATCTTGCCACATGAATGTCGGTATAGAAAAGTTCAAAATAAATAATAAAGCAATATGTAATAGTCAGTGATAATTGCCTATTTATATATACTTCCTAGTTATATGGGTTAGTGAATGTATAATTTCAGTATTATTGTTGTTACTTGATTCTTGTGAATTTAAAATTTTTCTTTTTGTTTAATCTTTATCTTATAAGATTAAAATTTAATAAGATTAAATTGAAAAAAAAATTGCATTACAAGAATATCAAGGCCGATTTGTGCATTGAATGATTTTCATATTGTGGCAAGATGGTACTCTATAAACGTGCAGAGACAAGTATTTAAAATTGCATATAAAAGTTCAAAAATTGAAAAATTTGAATGACATTCAAAGACTGATTTATGATATATAATAACAGCACATTGATGCCACTTCTTCCTTCAAGTACATGACCCCACTCACAAAGCAGGTCATACATTAGATCTAATCTTCACTAATGACTACTTCTCCAATACCACAATTCTCCATAGTCCAGTTCCATGGTCTGACCATCATCTTCTACTATGCAAGACTCAAATAAATTTCAACAATCCAACCCACACTAAGGATACACAAAATTTCTTCAAATATCGACCACCATTTCAATCTGATCTTCTCCTACAAGAACTGGGTCACCAGCTTTCTAATCTCGACCTTTCTATCATAAATAACGCCATCCAATCCTGGTTTCATATTACTGAAGAAACTGCTAACAACATTAACCCAGAGAAAATCAAACGTCTAAGGAACAAAAAAGAACACCAAAACCCCTGGTATAACACCACTCTAAAAAATATGAAAATGGCTCTCAGGAAAATCGAAAAAGAGTGGCAAAAAAACAAACAGCCATTATTACAGCAGAAATACCGCACTCATCTAGCTGCCTACAAAAAAACCATCCAGAACACAAAACGTGATTACTACAGTAAAAAAATAAATAATGCTACCAACAAAGTTAAATCACTGTTCAACATAGTAAACAACCTCATCGTCGAAAACAACAATCCCACTACCACTGAAACAATTAATTTGAGCCAAGACTTAGCCATCTTCTTTAAGAACAAAATTTCAAAAATCACGGATGCCTTCAACTCCCCATCAATCATAGAAAAGCAATCTTTATCAAACATAAGTCCCTGGCTTGAATTCAATCCTATCTCCAACTTGGAAACAGAGAAAATGTTGAAAAAAATAAACCCTGCGCGCCATGACATGGACACCATCCCAACCCGAGCTTTAAAGGAAATCGCTCATCCCTTAGCCCCAACAATAGCAGCAATCATCAACAAATCTCTTACTGAGGGCGAGCTTCCTACCAAACTAAAAATCCCTACAATCACACCACTACTGAAGAAAAAAAACCTCAACCCAAAAGATTTAAACAACTACCGCCCAATTTCAAACCTTCCCCTTTTTGCTAAATTGACAGAAAAGGCGGTTCTGAAACAACTAAATGAACACCTGGACGACCACAAAATTCTATTTCCCACACAACACGGTTTTAGAAAAAACCTCAGTACAGAAACCCTACTACTCAATCTTTCTGACACCTTATTAAGAGGCTTTGATAACAAACTAGATCACCTTCTGATCCTCCTCGATTTGTCAGCAGCCTTTGACACTGTGGACCACAAAAGGCTTATTTTTAGCCTGGAATCCATTGGGCTCGCTGGAAAAACCCTCAACTGGTTTTCCTCTTTCCTTAAAAACAGATTTTTCAAAGTTTCCTACAACAACTTTTCATCTGAGGCCATCCCTCTAGATACTGGAGTTCCTCAAGGGTCGGCTTTATCACCTATTCTTTTTAATATCTACCTTCTTCCTTTATGCCATCTTTTAACAAGCCTTAACATCATTTTCTACATGTATGCTGATGACATACAACTTCTCATTCCCATTACTTCGTCTTTAGAAGAAACAATGTCAAAAGCAGCCTCACACCTGAAAGCAATACAAAATCTGCTGAACAATCTTAAACTATGCTTAAATATGAGCAAAACAGAATATATATTAATTACAAGAAAAAACTTTGGTATAACTTCCACTCCACCCTTCCAATTTGACAACATTCAAATTCAACTCAAAGACAACGTTAAAGACCTGGGTTTCTGGCTAGATAATGAGCTAAATCTTAAAAAGCACATCACAATAAAAACAAGAGAAGGCTTTTACAAAATTCAAATACTCAAACACCTAAAACCGCTGCTTCATCCCCAGGATTTCAGAACCGTTCTTCAAGCCCTCATCTTCTCCAGTTTGGACTACTGCAACTCCCTTCTGATAGGCCTCCCTAATTCAACATTAAGACCTCTGCAGTTACTCCAAAACGCAGCTGCCAGAGTCATGTCTGGTAAAAGAAAATCCGACCATATATCCCCAGTACTTTACAACTTACAATGGCTACCAGTTAAAAAAAGAATAGAGTACAAAGTACTCACAATCCTACACAAATCAATTCACAAAGCTGACTACTCTGCCCTGGACAATATTATACATCTACACAAATCTTCACGTACAACAAGATCTACATATAAAGTTCAGCTGGATGTCCCTTCTTTACCTCAAGCCAAATTATCCTCCACTAGAAATAGAGCCATCTCCATCATCGGCCCAAAATTATGGAACGCACTACCTCAACACCTCAATTCGCAAGAAAACTTTAAATCTTTTAAAAAAGATCTTAAAGATTGGCTACTCTCACAGTCTTACAATGGCTGCTCACCCAATGACAACTGAACATAATCTTTTTCATATCCACCTTCACGTTCCTTTTTATGCCAGCAATCCCCTCCTTCTGTCTTTCGTCCCGTCTTGCAGAAACCTTTTTTCTCTTTAACGGTTTCAACCGTCTACTTCAAGTGTTGCTTACACTCATAACTATTGTTCAATGTATTGTTCAATGTATTTATTGACTTTAAGTTAATGTTCTGATTCATTCTCTGTCACTCTGTTATGAATTTAAATGTAACTGGTTTGTTATAATGTAAACCGGAGTGAAGGCTATGTCAGCTGTACCTCGGTATATAAACAAATGCTAAATAAATAAATAAATAGAAAGGAATGTTTAGGCAAATAAATTATGTAGATAACATACATAATTTATTTGGATCCACTCCTTTTTTTAATTGCTATTTGATTTGAAGAAGTAGGTTTGGCCTCTTTTTGTAGTTTAGGTTTTTATTTACAGCTGTATTATCATAAACATTTTGGGCCAGCAACATGGCTCAGATTGCAATGTAAGAGACCCAAGTACTATATTTCATGCCAGAAAGGCAGGTGGCTGCTGCTACCCTGCTAACCAAAGGAGCAGCAGTGAGGGATAGTCTCTGAGACGTTTCTCCAGCCCTCCTAGCAAACAAGAGATACGGTGGCACCTAGGGATATCATCAGGCACAAGGAGTTTAAAGAAATAGAAAAATGGAGAAGGGAGTAAGTGATTTCATCCGCCTAAGATGGCCGCTTGAAAATTTTCTCTGTCACTCTCCCTCACATTTTAAGATTTAATCCCAGTCTTTCCTGCACAAAAGGTATGGCGGTGGATCTGCAAAAATATTCATACGATGCTGGCGGATCTAGATTCGCAGCCTTGGGTGAGTTAACACCCATGGCGGAGTCAGCAAACGAGGAGACAATATTAGAGCCGGCAATGACAGTTCCAGAGATGGAGGATAAACCGCTTACAAAGAAAGATTTCCAGTCATGGTTTCAAGACCTAGACATGGAAATCAGGACACTTAAGGAGGAGTTCCAGGAGACCTTGTCCGATAATTGCGCAGATATCATGGATCTCGGCAAAAGGGTTGAAGAAAAAGAAGGGCAACAGGAGGAACACACCTCCCAAATTAAATCCCTGTTGTCGGCACAATAAGGAGATCAGTCGTGTTCAAGATGAGGAAGTGTTAAAACTAGAAGATATAGAAAATAGAAGGCGCCAAAATAATCTGCAAATAAGGGGCCTAACCAAAGAAGCGGCCTACTCAAACATACCACAAATTGCACAGCAAATATGTGAAGCAGTGCTAAAGGCGGCATCAGCATAGGAAGATCACCTCTCTCCGACAGTAATCGAAATAGCTCACAGGGCTTGGGGGCTACATCTAGGAATGTGCCTAGAGACATTGTTCTGTGAATACACAGTTTTTTGACTAAAGAGGCGATCATGAAGGTCACACGTAAGTTAGACAGAGTTGAATGGGAGGGGTATGACCTCTTCTTCTATAACGATCTTTTGCCAGCCACCTTGAAAAGACGGCGAGACATGCTACCATTAATCGGCCATACTATGGAAGGAGAGGTATAAGTACCGATAGCTTTACCCTTGGGGCTTCACTTTCACCATCAACGGAGTTACATCAAAGGTGAAATCATTGAAGGAAGCAGCACCCATTATTGAGGCGATGGGACTCACGATTTCAATGGGCAAAAAGAAACTTATCACTGAACAGCTTTTACAGGAACAGTCGAAATGGCAGCGAAAAGGCAAAGGAAGCCGCTGTCTTAGGAGGAAATCTGTGGAAACAAACATCACAGACGACAACGTTGGAGCCAACAGGACCCCAGGAACACCCCCCCCCCACCCCCCACTATTTGAACTAATTCTTCAGGAACTCGTTAGGCAGAAGTTATATGGTTAATATGTTCATTTTGCAGGTTTACAGCTGTTTCTTAGGGACAATGGGTTTGAACTGTGCTTAGCAGGAGGACTTTGGCGACATAAGGCCTCATAGGAGCGCAGTATACATTGCATTCGCATTTAAGCCAAGCGGATGGCACTTTAAAACTGAACCAAGTTATACATGCTGGGTTGGTGGCACAAGAACTATGGTATCATTTATTATGGAAAAAGGGAAAAGATGAGTCATAGTGGGTAATGGAGGGAAAGAAGGGGAATGTCTCACTTTCTCAGGGCAGGACTCGCCAGTGATATGGCGAACATAAATATAGGGTTGAGTAACAGAGGATGGGGGGCTCATGGGAAACAGATTAAGCAGAAGGGGTAAGAATTTATTAATCAGGATATATTCGGGGTGGAAGTATTGGGATTTCAGGGAAAAGGGGTTTTTGGGGGAAAGTTTTCAATGGCTAGGCTTAAGTTTGTTTCACTAAATGTGAAGGATCTCAACTCACCGTTTAAGCGGCATCTGCTGTTCAAAGAGCTTTCCCGATTGCAACTGTCAATAGTATTTATCCAGGAGACACACCTCAGATGCAAGGACGAACATTTGTTAGCATCTAAAACATTTCCCCAGCAGTATTTAGCATCCAATACCCCAAAGAGTAAATATAGTGGGGCGAGTATACTTTTTGCATCTTCTGTAGGAGTTCAGGTTTGAGAGGTTCAACCTAATACTTCAGGTCGCTATCTGATATTACAGGTAGATATTAATAATGAGATTCATCTTGATAAATGTATATTGCCCAAATATAGATCAAAGACGGGTTTTGGATATCAGAAAACAGCTACTGTCACTTAAAGACGGTAATGTGGTGGTGAGGGAAGATTTCAATATGGTAGGTATGTCCAATCTTGATAATTCTTCGGGGTCGACGGGTGTTTCAAAGAGAGATAGGCTGTCCTTAAAACATCTGATAAAAACCTGGTAACTGGTAGATATATGGAGAATAAAATAGCCTGCCAGTAGAAATTATACCTTCTATTCTAGAACTCATAACTCATACTCATGCCTAGACTGTTTTCTTATAGATAGAGAACTGGTCTCTAAAGCCAGACAAGTGAATATAGAGTGCATAACATGGTCTGATCATGCTCCTGTCTGGTGGGAAATGGAGCAGATGGACTCAGGTGAAGGTAAAAAATACTGGAAGCTTAATGACACACTTCTTAAAATTAAGGAATTAAAGATGAAGGTTCAAAAACATTTAGAGGAGTATATTATTATCAATGCAGGGGCAGAAACCTCACCCATATCAATATGGGAGGGCTTAAAAGCCACAATTCGGGGATACTTAATTAGCCTGGGGTCCTATCATAAAAAGGAAAAGGAGAGAAACGAAAAGTGTTGGGAGCTTAAATTACAAAATTTGGAGAAGGTTCATAAATAGCACCCTGGGTCAATCCCTATGAAATCTTTAGATGAGGTGAGGGCAGCTTTGAGAGATTTGGATACAGAGGCAATAGCGTATCATTTGGATTTAGTTAAACAAGAATACAAGGAGTACGGGGGTAAACAGAGTAAGTTATTAGCCCATAAACTTAAAGGCCAATGCACCAAAGCTCATATATAATCGCATTAAGGATTCCCAGGGCCATCTCCAATCAGATGCCAAGGCTATCAAGGACAGTTTTGTGCACTTTTACACTGAGTTGTATGAGAAGACTATCTCATCCCAGATAGATATACGGAGGTATCTGAAGGAAGTAGATATTTTTATTTTTATTTATTATTTTTTTTATATACAGACATTTTTTTTATATACAGACATTCGATCTCAATTGAGATAGCACACCGGTTTACATTCAGGTACTGTAGGTATTTCTCTATCCCCAGAGGGCTTTACAATCTAAGTTTTTGTACCTGAGGGTAAAGTGACTTGCCCAAGGTCACAAGGAGTGACAGCAGGACTAGAACCCTGGTCTCCTGGTTCATAGTCCACTGCTCTAACCACTAGGCTATTCCTCCTCCCACTAGGCTATTCCAGTGTTACCCTCCAATGCTCAGGTAATGCTTAGCTAGCCATCTCCTTAATAGAAGTGAAAGGAGCTATAAAAGATCTGAAATCCAGAAAAGCTCCAGGGACGGACGGCTTTACTCCGTTGTTTTACAATACATACGTGGGAATTCTGGCCACACCTCTGATGGATATGTTTAATTCTATTAGGGAGGGCAGAAGGTTATTGCACTTTGGGAATCTGGCAGGGATCACTGTTCTTCCTAAACCTGGCAAGGATGCATCACTATGTGGGTATACCATCCCATTTCTCTGATCAAACTTAATCTTAAATTATTGGCAAAAATTCTGGCTAATTGTTTACAATCTTTGATTTGCTCTCTTATTAAAGATGATCAGGCGGGCTTTATGCCTGTTAGATCCACATCCGATAACATACGGAAGATTTTGGATCTAATCTCTATGGTCCAGCATGGGCATACTCCAGCCCTGCTCCTTACAATTGACGTGGAAAAAGCCTTTGACAGAGTGTACTGGCTCTTTCTGCTTGCAGTAATGGAAAAGATGGGGGTGGGCGGTCATTTTTTGGGATGGGTGCAAGAATTATATCGGGAACCCTTAGCATGCTTAAAAATAAATGGAAGCTACACTTATCCCTTTAATATTATACGAGGAACAAGACAAGGGTGCCCACCATCACCTCTATTGTTTGCCCTGAGTGTAGAACCTTTAGCAGAAAAAGTTAGACAATCTCTGGGAATTCAGGGAGTGGGTATCAGAAAGCAAAAAAATAAAATCTC
This sequence comes from Rhinatrema bivittatum, assembly GCF_901001135.1. NCBI lineage: Eukaryota > Metazoa > Chordata > Amphibia > Gymnophiona > Rhinatrematidae > Rhinatrema > Rhinatrema bivittatum. The sequence continues at coordinate 102,105,185 of NC_042618.1, forward strand.
ATTGTATGCGGATGATATTTTTACTTCAACTTCTTTCAGAAGTGGCTAGAGTTGGAGGAGTTCGGAAAGGTATCTGGCTTTCGGATGAATATGGATAAATCAGAAATTTTACCTATATGCTTGACCCCAGCCCAATGTATTAAGTTAAAACAGGCCTATTCTTTCAAATAGACAAAGGGACCAGTTCGCTATCTAGGGATAAATATTGTAATGAACCAACAGGATCTATTTAAAAGTTAACTATGAACCTCTATTCCGCTCATTCTAATCAGATCTGAGTAAATGGGATAGATTTCAGTTCTCTTGGATCGGCAGGATAGCAGTGATTAAGATGAACTATTTAACCAGGCTGAGCTGCTTGTTCCAGGTGTGTTCTATCAGATGCATGTTTAAAAGCTTTACAACAGGTTTTTTTTGTTTATATGGAAAAGGTGTCCCCCTAGGATTGCATGAAAGGTTCTATACAGAGCAAAAGCAGCAGGCGGCCTAGGTGTCCCCAATATATTGCATTATTATATAGCTTCCCAATTACAGACAGTGATGGAATGTCACGTGGAATGGCATAAGAAGCAATGGATTAATATTGCACAAACTATACTGGGCCCTACCCCTATAATTAGCTTATTCTGGGGACGAAAACTGATGAATACTGAGGAGTTTAACGTACTTCCCTCATTGAGATGTACACTTATCCTCTGGATGAAGTGGCAGACAAAGTTAGTAGGGAAAGAGGGTCTTTTTCTCTTCATTGATTAGGTATCTGGGAGGTTTTTCAATTGGAAGGGATTATGATGTTTTTAAAAAATGGGAAGAGAAGGGTCTCAGGAGAGTGGGTCAGGTCTGGACAGCGAGCTCGGTGGTACCTTTTTCAGAACTTCAGACTATGTATGATATATCAGATAAGGATTTCTTGGCATATGCCAACTGCGGCATTTTCTCAATGCAAAATACGTTAAACAAGAATTACTGAAAGGGGCTTCTCTGTTTGAGGGCTTTTGCACAACAACTCATAAGCCACCTAAATTGATCTTATCAGACGATGATCCATATTCTGACTCCCACATTAAGGCGTGGGAAGGAGATTTGAGGATAAAATGGGATAAATCACGATGGGATGATTGTTTTCAAAGGTTAGTGAAAAATACAGGGGCCATCTCCATGATTGAAAATGGGTATAAATTATTATATAGATTATATATTATATCCTGTTAAACTGACTAGATAGTTCCCTTCTATGTCCGATAAATGTTTGGGCCACTGCCAGTCGGTAGACACTTTTTTCCATGTATGGTGGACGTGTGAAGTAATACAGAAGTTCTGGCTGAGGGTAAGGCAATCGCTTACAGAAATTCTGGGCTGTGAGGTATCCACTCAACCAGAGGTGTAGCTTCTGGGGGTATCTGAGGAAAACAACCACCACCCCAACGTCAATTTATCAGTTTGACTGCTATGGTTGCACGTCAAGCGGTGGCAGCGTGGTGGTCTCATGGAGAAGTGCCCCAAGATCACTGGTAGTTAAAAAAAAAAAAATGAATGGGTATCCGGGGCATGGAAAAGATCTCAGCAATAAGACATGATCAATTAGCTAAATATGATCTAGTATAGTCTCCATTCAAAAAGTGGTTAAAATCAGCCTATGCTTAATCCTTCACTAACGCAATGAGTCAAGCTGTAAGGATTTTCATATCCCGACAGGAGATGGTTCACCCAAGGACAGATATGAAGATTCCCTGATCTGCAAGTATAGGCATAAGGGGGGGAGGGTACTAAAGAAAAAGGAGGGGGCTTGGTATCATGGCTCGTACATGTCGAATGCTGTTGATGTTTTGGAATTGTTAGGCTTCACAACCTTCTCAATAAACAGTTAAATACAAAAAAAAAAGGAGAAAAATTGGAGAAAAAAACGAATTTGGGAAATTTGAATTGGTTTAGTGGCTTTCTTTTACAAAGCTTAAAAAGTGGCAAATTCAGTGCCTACAGGCTTCAGATCTTTTCCAAACCAACTAGCTGAAATTGTAGGCAGTCCTTGCTTTGCAGCTCAGAGAAATCTAGATGCCAATACCATTTGTGTAATTACCTCACGCCTTTTCGATGATTGCTCAGCATTCAGGTACAGTATTTCCCTTGTCCCCAGATGGCTCACAATCTAAGGGCCTGATTCACTAAGGCTCCCCCTCCCCCCCTTCTGTGTCTATGGGAAAGTAGCTTAGTGGATCAGGCTCTAAGTTTGTACCTGAGGCAATGGAGGGGGAAGGCACTTTCCTCAAGGTCACAAGGAGCAACAGTGGGATTTGAACCCTGACTTTTCTGGTTCTCAGCCCACCAAGCTATTTCTCCACTCTAAACTTGCATGCTTTGTTTTTCTACAAGGAATATTTTATTGATTTGTAAAGATCTGACAAAAATATTCACGAGTGCTGCTCTAAGAGTTTCATGCATCGACAACATTTATAAGCAGATGTCAGTTGCTGTGATTGAAAAAAAAAAAGAGACAGGTTCTGAGACTTTGAAATAAAATTACTGACCTCTGAAAATAAGGGTTGGCGTGGACTTGTGCTCAGACCGTGGCTAAGACCTACTAATTTCTAATGCAACTTGTGCTCCATTGATGGCACCAAGATGTTCGCTCACCCAGCTAGCACAGACTTTCAAAAAGGCTTAAAGAAAATGGCACATAGTATTGTGAACATTTGGCAATTCAATTCTGATACAGGACAAAGCTAAAGTATAATAATGTATTCTTGGTATACAGAGAAGTAAAACAATGTAGTCTATTGTTAAGATAAACAGAATAATGTGAGAAGCGAATCTGTCTGGGTGTAACATACGCTAGAGACAGCATGGAAAGAAATCTTGATGTCTTCTGCGCGCCTGAAATCCTGCTGTAAGTGATAAAAGATAAAGTACTGCAATGAAAACCTTAAGAATAACCTGTTAAGGCCCAGGATTATAAAAGCAAAAAGTACATAACATGGAGCAGCATCTTTTAGACCCTTGAAAATAGCACGGTCAACTTCATCCTTCATTTACCAATAGTAACATAGGGATTGATTTTTAAAAGTCCGTGCGTGCATGCTTCCCGGCACGCGCACATGGACGCGGCTATTTTCTAACACGTGTGCGTCAGCACGTGCATGTTATAAAATATAATTCCCATGGGCACATATGTGGGCAGGATTCCTCTAACGCATGCAATGGGGGGAATATTAGGAAGAAACGCGCGCTGATGCTACAGGGCCTTCCTCAGTTCCCTCCCAGTCCTCTCCAATTAAGGAGCAGACTGGGAGGGAACCTCCCTACCCCTCGACCCTATACTAAACGCTACCTATCTCCAATTTTTTTTAATTTTTATACTTCCTGCTCCTCGGGAGCAGAAGTAAACCCTGCATGCCGGCCAGCTGCTGGCGTGCGCCTTCCCGGCACTCCCTGCCCAGACCCGGCACTTCTGCATATATCAGTGGTTACGTGCGTGGCTGAGTCCTTTAGAAAATGCGCATAACCACCGGCATTTGCGTGCGTGGGCCTCTTAAAATTCGGCAGATAAAAGACTAAAATGGTTCATCCAGTCTGCCCAACTTAATTTTTTTTTTATTTTATAGTAGTAGCAGCTGTTGCTCCATGCAGAAAGCCTTCTGTTAAGGGTAGTGGGTGGGGGGGGGGGGGGGGAAGGTTTCACTTTATAAAAATGTCATACGAAATTACTTCTAAGAACATGCCCCATACACACACACACACACTAGCCAAAAGTAAAGCAGGAAGGCTCGTAATGATTTCTTAAGTTATTTCCTGCTGTAAAGATAAAGACCAAAAAAAGCAGAACAAACAAATAAAGGGAATTTATTTGGACAATAGCTCTCTATACAGAATCTAAAGTAACTCTCACACAACGGATCATTATTATATATTTAAAGAGAAGGTTGCTAGGTGGATTTAAATGCTGTGGAGCCAAAGCAGTGCAACATTACCAAAAGAGGTGGGGGAATCTCAGTCACTGGGGATTTTTAAAAGGTTGGACAAACATTTGTCAGATCCAGCATGGCAGAAGAATAGATCAAATGACTCTTGAGGTGCCTTCCATCCCTAATTTTCAATGACATTATGCAATTCAAAGCTAGCTTCAGCACAGACAAACAGCAAGTGGACCTTAAGGATTTCCTATATAATATCATGTTTGAGCTGCTGATAGGGCTTACACCTCCCTAAGGCCAGGATGCAGCAAGCAGAGTCAGCCTGTACAAGGAACAATGGCATCGATATTCTTTTCTAGTTCTTCCTCTCCTGCAAGGCCAGCCTTCCTTCCTCTTAACCCAAGCTTCACAAGTTATCATCTACCTAACATATCAAACTGCGCAAGGATTCTTGCCCCACTTGTCGTGCTGCAGCTGCAGGGTGAAGATCAGAAAACCAGAATCAAGGAATTTGAGTGGGTATCCCAAGATGAACTGAACAGGTTTTGTGCACATACATCAGTATTTCATTAATTTTCTTCCTACTCCTCTAATACAAAAAGATTGTAGCAACCTGCTGTTCCCAAGAATTAGAATATAGCTGGCTCCTATTCCATAGGCTTGCTCCAAGTTGTCAACAAAAGGGCAGTATGGTATGTGGCTCTACTTCCTTTAAGGACTTAGAGCTCAGGTTTAAAACACCAGCCTTAACCAGATGACTTCAGATAGCAGAAGATAAAGTCAAGAGCAGAAAACTTGGTCTCCAGTTTGGAAGCATAACTCACCAAATCACTTACCTTGTTTTTTATTTTTTATTTTTGCCTTTGTAGTTTCCTCCAGTTCCTTTGCGCTTCCATCTCAATTGCAGCTGGCCTCTGCTGTGCTGTGATATCATAACCCTTCTTTCACAACTAACCAAACTCTTCCCCGCCCCCCCCCCCCCGCCAGGCATTTTATAAACCCTGCCCCCTAATCTATTTTAGCAAGTGCAGCTACAGTCCTTGGGTCAAGGACCAGGGATTGTGGCTCCTTCTGGAAACCGGTACATGTGAACCTTGAATCTAACCACTAGGCATTACCGGTGTGTGATGATCAAGACTCCTGCCCTCTTCACCTCTGGGCTGTGAACTCTACAGCATTCTCAGCCAGCCTAAAGGCAGAAGCCATGCTCTGGAAACAAAGCCAGGTCTCTCACATGGTAGTGCACAGAACTACCAGTGAGCCACCAGGCTGGCCCTTCTACAGTTTTTATAGTGCTTCCTGCTACTTACTCACTGTGTTTAAAACTAGACTTGGACGTTAGAACAAAGCTTCTCAAAAGGACTCTGCATGTTATAAAGCACTAACAGACAACAATGGAAGGTCCAAACACAGAGGAAAGTCCATTTTGCGATCAGATTGTTACGTTCATAGTGATCAGGATTTCTGAGAGCTCAATTCAATCATAGTAAATCAAGCACAAATCCTTTAAAACTAAAAGACGGGTGTTACTGCAATCAGGGATATAAACAATAAAGTGTCTAGCGCACAGACCATGCCCAAAGTCTGTTTTGAGGGTTGCGTCTGTGTCTTGCAATTAACTTGCCCGTAATTGAGATTTTGCAGTTTTCATCTTCAACAAAAATGTTCTTGGTCTCTCTGTCTGAGACAGCTTTTCCTCGAGGTGTTCACTGTTCTGCTGATGCTGCATGTTCTTCAATTTCTTGCCTTTCTGTACCGAGTTCCTGGGGTATAAGGCATTGCACCTCTTCGGAGCTGATTGCCACTTTATCTGGCTGGAGCCAGCGCTTGAAATGCTCCAGCGTGCTGAGAGAAGAAAAACAGACGTATGACTACAAAACAAAAGCTGTATATTCGGTAAATTGTCAGATGGGGTGGAGTATTCCTACACACAGGGAAGGTAATTTTATAACAGTCTACATAGCAGTAAAGTCGGCGTGTGCATTGTACTAGCAGACTTTACCAAGTATTTTTCAACAGAACTTATGCAGATAAATTCATCTGGAAAATATTTGGGTAACTGGCCCAGTACATGCTCAAATTTCTCCTCTTTGGAGGGCGTAACTTACGTGTGCTCACTTAAGTAGATACCTTTAAAAATCAAAATGTATGTGGATAAGTGCCGCTTCTACACTACCCCCCTCTCCTCAGCGTGCACAAAAGTTTGCACAAAACTGGGTTAAGCACTGAGCCAAGGTCAATTAAAACAGTACAGTGCCTCCATTAAATGTATTCAGTCAAATTTCAGAGTTGCGCAGGGATTGTGTTCATAAAATCAGCATGTTTATTTGTGTAAGTAGCGTGTACATGCTATTTTGGAAATATTTCAATTACACATGGACCTGTTGCATCACAGGTAAATGTTAACGGGGCGGTTTAGGAGCGGGGTTCGGAAGTACGCATACACGTTACTATTTTGTAATGTGGTATAGCCATGTGTTGTTACCTAACTCACACTGTGGAACTGAAATCACATTGGTCTTTTGCCTGCAGTTTTTGAGTGTGAGATCTGGATTAAACTATGGGGGATCTCTGTTTACTAGTGGAGGTGTCTGCGAAACGGTGACCCAAAAGCAAAGTGGAAGCCGATCAATAATGCTGGAAAGCAGAAAAAATGGTAGTGATCGGTGTATCAAGGGATTCTTTATTGGAATTTGCCCGACTCTGGCCAAGTTTCGCTCATGCAGGAGCTGCCTCAGGGGCTGCTGTACCAATGGTTACTTTTCATATGTCACACTTCAATGTGAGAGCATCACAAAGTATTAATGAAAATTCTTAGTAATTAAAGTGCAGTCATTGCCTTCGATATGGGATTCAAAATTGGTTAGGTATGTTTCTGTGTCACATAGTTTTCATCTAACTATGTGACACACATTGAAGTGTGAGGCAGCTCCTGCGTGAGCGAAACTCAGCCAGAGTCGGGCAAATTCCAATAAAGAATCCCTTGATACACCGATCACTACCGTTTGTTCTGCTTTCCTGCAAAACAGTTACTCCAAGTTCGCACACATTTTATAAAATACTTGCCTCTGCATCTGTAAGGGAAACTGCAGAATCAGCTCAGATTCTGCAGCACAGAGTGGGATGACCTGACTAAACCATCCTTGAGTCTGGAATGCATAGTTTAGACTGGGACCTGTTGGCATTTTTTTTTTTTTTTATATACCATCATTCGATCTCAACTGAGATATCACACCGGTTTACATTCAGGTACTGTAGGTATTTCTCTATCCCCAGAGGGCTTACAATCTAAGTTTTTGTACCTGAGGGAACAACGACCTAGGTTAACTTTTCAAGAAAATACATTGTGTCACAAATATTTTCTCTTTATATTGTTGGTGCTATAGATATTTCATAATGGTTTTTCATTACAATTTATATATGAATTTGGGACCTTCATAACACCCATGGTTTAACAAGCAATCTCTGGTACCAATTCAAAGAACAAAGGAAAGTACAATTCTTTGATATTTTAAGAAAAAATGTTGAAAATCTAAAAAATGTTAGCTAAATTGAACTAGTGGACTGATGATTAAAAAGAACCCATAGCGGTGCAAACACAAGTCTATGCTTGTTAAACCATGGGTGTTATGAAGGACCCAAATTCATACATAAATTGTAATGAAAAACCATTATGAAATATCTATAGCACCAACAATACAAAGAGAAATTATTTGTGACACAACATATTTTCTTGAAAATATTTCAATTACCTCAATATTGACTGGGTAAATGTATCATCGGGACATGCTAGAGAGATAAAGTTCCTGGATGGAATAAATGACAGTTTTATGGAGCAATTGGTTCAGGAACAGACAAGAGAGGGAGCAATTTTAGATCTAATTCTTAGTGGAGCACAGGATTTGATGAGAGAGGTAATGGTGGTAGGGCCGCTTGGCAATAGTGTTCATAATATGATCAAATTTGAATTAATGACTGGAAGGGGGACAGTAAGCAAATCTACGGCTCTCGTGCTAAAATTTCAAAAGGGAAACTTTGATAAAATGAGAAAAAATAGTTAGAGAAAAACTGAAAGGAGCAGCTACAAAAGTAAAAAGAATGCAAGAGGCGTGGTCATTGTTAAAAAAAATACCATCCTAGAAGCACAGTCGAGATGTATTCCACACATTAAGAAAGGTGGAAAGGAGGCAAAACAATCACCGGTATGGTTAAAAGGGGAGGTGAAAGAAGCTATTTTAGCCAAAAGATCTTCATTCAAAAATTGGAAGAAGGATCCAACAGAAGAAAATAGGATAATGCATAAACGTTGGCAAGTTAAATGTAAGAGATTGATAAGACAGGCTAAGAGAGAATTTGAAAAGAAGTTGGTCGTAAAGGCAAAAACTCACAGTAAAAACTTTTAAAAAATATATCCAAAGCAGAAAGCCTGTGAGGAAGTCAGTTGGACCGTTAGATGATGGAGGGGTTAAAGGGGCATTTAGAGAAGATAAGGCCATCACGGAAAGATTAAATGATTTTTTTGCTTCAGTGTTTACTGAAGAGGATGTTGGGGAGATACCCATATCGGAGAAGGTTTTCATGGGTGATGATTCAGATGGACTGAACCAAATCACGGTGAACCTAGAAGATGTGGTAGGCCTGACTGACAAACTGAAGAGTAGTAAATCACCTGGACCGGATGGTATACACCCCAGGGTTTTGAAGTAACTAAAAAATGAAATTTCAGATCTATTAGTAAAAATTTGTATCCTATCATTAAAATCATCCATTGTACCTGAAGACTGGAGGGTGTCTAATGTAACCCCAATATTTAAAGGGCTCCAGGGGTGATCCGGGAAACTACAGACTAGTTAGCCTGACTTCAGTGCCAGTAAAAATAGCGGAAAGTGTTCTAAATATCAAAATCACAGAACATATAGAAAGACATGGTTTAATGGAACAAAGTCTTGCCTCACAAATCTGCTTCACTTTTTGAAGGAGTTATTAAACATGTAGATAAAGGCGAACTGGTAGATGTAGTATATTTGTATTTTCAGAAGGCGTTTGACAAGTTCCTCATGAGAGGCTTCTAGGAAAAGTAAAAAGTCATGGGATAGGTGGCGATGTCCTTTCGTGGATCACAAACTGGCTAAAAGACAGGAAACAGAGAGTAGGATTAAATGGACAATTTTCTCAGTGGAAGGGAGTAGGCAGTGGGGTCCTCAGGGATCTATATTGGGACCCGTACTTTTCAATATATTTATAAATGATCTGGAAAAAAATACGACAAGTGAAGTAAATCAAATTTGCAGATGATGCAAAATTGTTCAGCGTAGTTAAATCACAAGCAGACTGATAAATTGCAGGAAGACCTTCTGAGACTGGAAAATTGGGCATCCAAATGGCTGATGAAATTTAATGTGGATAAGTGCAAGGTGATGCATATAGGGAAAAATAACCCATGTAATAGTTACACAATGTTGGGTTCCATATTAGGAGCTACCACCCAAGAAAGAGATCTAGGCTTCATAGTGGATAACACATTGAAATCATCAGTTCAGTGTGCTGCAGCAGTCAAAAAAAGCAAACAGAACGTTGGGAATTATTAGAAAAGGAATGGGGAATAAAACGGAAAATGTCATAATGCCTCTGTATCGCTCCATGGTGAGACCGCAACTGGAATACTGTGTACAATTCTGGTCGCCACATCTCAAAAAAGTTATAGTTGCGATGGAGAAGGTACAGAGAAGGGGCGACCAAAATGATAAAGGGAATGGAACAGCTCCCCTATGAGGAAAGACTAAAGAGGTTAGGACTTTTCAGCTTGGAGAAGAGATGGCTGAGGGGGAATATGATAGAGGTGTTTAAAATCATGAGAAGTCTAGAACGGGTTAATGTGAATCAGTTATTTACTCTTTCAGATAAAAGACTAGGGGGCACTCCTTGAAGTTAGCAAGTGGCACATTTAAAACTAATCAGAGAAAGTTCTTTTTCACTCAACGCACAATTAAACTCTGGAATTTGTCGCCAGAGGTTGTGGTTAGTGCAGTTACTGTACCTGTGTTTAAAAAAGGATTGGATAAGTTCCTGGAGAAGTCCATTACCTGCTATTAATTAAGTTGATTTAGAAAATAGCCACTGCTATTACTAGCAACATTAGCATGGAACAGACTTAGTTTTTGGGTACTTGCCAGGTTCTTATGGCCTGGATTGGCCACTTTTGGAAACAGGATGCTGGGCTTGATGCACCCTTGGTCTGACCCATTATGGCATGTTCTTATGTTGGTGGACTAATTGTAAAAACTGGCTTTTTCCTCGTACATTTTAAAATCCGCCTACATACGCACATAAAAGCCACTCAACCCCTATCAGAAATATGCGTGGGACGTTTATTTAAGCTGCATCTTAAGATTACATGCACACATACACACAGTAGGGGGATATTAAATGAGATGAAAATTACTTGCGCGCACGATATAAAATTACAGCATATTTACGCACGCGTGTTCCTTTTAAAATTAGCCAACAAGTCATCAAGTTGAGGGAAGAAAAGTTTGGATGAAACAGGTTTCCCTCTTCTTGAATTAACAAGGACGGTTTTGACAGAGAGGAATTGGAGGGCTGCTGGACAATCGTAATAGATACACGAAACAAACTTGTCTGAGCCCTGCTGGAGCTATGAGGATGAGATGAGCCGGTCTTTGAGCACTTTTTGTACTGTTCTGGCTATCAGTGAAATAAGTGGAAAAGCATACTTGAGATGTGCTTTCCAACTGAGCAGAAAAGTATCCAGAGCTGATTTGAGTTCACTTGGAAGAAGAGGGCAAAATCTTTCCAGTTCCCTGATTTGCTCTGATGCATATAGGTTGATTGCTGGAAGACCCCAAAGACTGAATAGTCTGTTGGCTATTGTAAACATTATTTGTGTGGTTGAAAAACCCTGCTGAGGCACTCTGCTAATGTGTTGGAGATCCCTGGAAGGTAGGTCGCTTGCAATACAGTCTGATGGTTGCATGCCCATTTCCATATCTTTATCACTTCATGGCAAAGAGTCCATGAACTTGGACCTCCTTATTTGTTCACACAGAACATGGCTACTTGATTGTCTGTCTGAATGAGAATGCTCTTCTTCTTAGGAATAAGTGAAAGTTAAGGCATTATCTGATTGTGCACAGTTCTAGAAAGGTTGATTTCAAACAGTCTTTCCATGATCGATCACGTTCCTTGAGTTTGAAAGGATCCTGTATGAGTCCTCCAACCAAATGTGAAGCCATCTGTCACTATTGTGACTTGGTGAGGAAGTAGATGGAGTGAAGATTCCTCCTGAAGAATGGATGGATGTAACCACTAGCATAGATCCTATTTCAATTGCTGTGAAATTCTCCAATTGACAAGGGTTGAGCAATGTGGTCCCATTGGAAGTGGAGAAAGCCAATGTCCTTATTTCAAAGTGTTTGATCATCCTACTTTCAAATGTTTTCAGTTTTTGTGTACTTCTAAAGTTCCCTTTTAAAGTACCCTGAGCGCGAGGTCTTTGAGATATTTTCACCTAGTTAGCTGTCATTCTGGTTTTCTCTCTAATATTTTATATTATGTCTATTATTCCTTGTCCTTAATTTTTGGCTTGTTTCAGAGATGTAGCATCCTCCTCATTTTTTGCCCTGGATAATATACATAACATTCATAGAGAAGCATAAATGCAAACCTTTTTATTTTAAATGTCTTTGCCATGTGACTAGTAGTAGGGTCCTGTGATAAGTGCTAGCACAACCTGCATCGCAGTTTCTTGCAGGGTTTTGTGCCATTTTCTTCCATAAGTTTGTGTTTGGAATATACTCTTTGTAAACTATTGATGCGCTCTTGCTTTGTTGCTCTAGGTGTAGTCTTCTCTGTCCAGCCCTATATGCAAAAACTCAAGCCTTAGAAGTACTGACTACATAAAGAAAAATTGGTTCTTAACTGCTAATTTTTGTTCTTGTAGTACCACAGATCAGTCCAGACTTCTGGGATTTGCCTCCCTTCCAGCAGATGGAGACAGAGAAATGTTTACAGCCACCAGCACATAACCTGGTGTAGCACCTGCAGTCCCTCGGTATTACTATGTACCCAAGCTGATATAGTAAAACACCCCTAAGAAAGTTCAGACTCAACCCTTCTCGAACGAGCAGAGGGAAAAACAAATATAACACCATAAACAACCTTGAAAACTTCACGGAGAAAAAGAAACCTGTGCCATTCTTCAGACAATGAGGACAGATCGAGCGGACTCTCCAAAAGCACACAGACCCTTGGGCAGGTCTCTGGACTGATCTGTGGTAGTACAGGAACAAAAATTAGCAGGTAAGAACCAATTTTCCTTTCCGTGTATGTGCCCAGATCAGTCCAGACTCCTGGGATGTACCCAAAGCTTTCCTAAACTGGGTGGGACTGTCAGAGTCTTGCTCGAAGGATGCTCTCTCCAAAACTAGCAACTTCCGGCGCCTGAACGTCCAATCTATAGAATCTGACAAAGGTATGCAAAGATTTCCAAGTTGCTGCCCTGCAAATCTCTTGCAGGGACACTAGCTGACAATCTGCCCAGGAGGCCACCTGGGACTGGGATGAATGAACCCTTAACCCCTCCGGGACAGGACAACTGCAACAAATATAAGCAGAACCAATGGCCTTCTTCAACCAATGTACAATAGTGGCTTTCGAAGCCTCCTTATCTTTTTTCGCACCACTCCACAGCACAAAAAGGTGATCCGACAATCTGAAACTGCTGGTAACAATCAGGTAACGTAACAAGGCGCATCTGACATCCAAACGCCTTAGGTCCTTAGCATAGGGTGTCCCAGGCTCCAGATTTGGAAAAGCCGGAAGTTTTACTGATTGACTTAAGTAGAATGCCGAAACCACCTTAGGTAGAAAAAAGACAGAACATCCTCAATGAGACCCCTGAATCAGAGATCTGTAAGAAAGGCTCCCTGCAGGATAAGGCTTTAAGTTCAGAGATCCTTTTGGCCGAACAAATAGCCACCAAGAAAACCACCATCAAAGTGAGATCCTTTAAAGTGGCCTTTTTAAGGGGCTCAAACAGCACCCCTGAGAAAACGCACCACATCTGGATGTGATGCCAGAGGCTTTCCATGAACCTGGCCTCGAAAACAGCCCAGAGCCAAAACCTGCACTCTCAGGGAGTTGAGAGATAAATCCTTTGTCAACCCTTTCTGCAGAAAAGCCAGGGTCTGCGCCACAGACGCTCGCTGCGGATCGATCTTTTGATCAGTGCACCAAGACGCGAAAATCCTCCACACTTTGACATATGCCAGGCAAGTGGAAGTCTTTCGAGCCTGCAATAGAGCACGGGAACTATAGCCCCCAGCCAACACAGACAATCAAGAATCTGAAGCACAATTTGCTTCTTTTCCAGCACAGTACAGGGAGATACAATGAGGAGGCTGAAGCGTAACCGTGTTCTATCACGCTTAGAACCCACCGGTCCAACGTGATCTTGGCCTACTCCTCATAAAAATGAGTAAGACGACCTATCAGCGGGATGGAAGAGTGGACCAGCCTCGCTTCATTGTGAGGGTTTAGCCCCGCCAGGTCTGCGGGACCAAAAAGACTGATTCCAGGACTGCGACCTCCCCAAGGCCTGCCACTGGCCAGAGCTCTACTCTGCCTGAAGCAACTTTGCCCTCAAAACCAGGAGCAAAACTGACAAGATCCCTTTCACCCCTTGGGCTTGTCCTCTGGCTTTATCAGCTACCCAAAGGTAGGCGCTAATTTCTCCGGGCACTGGAGGTCCCGAAAAGTTTAAAAAAGTAAAAAATTAAAAAAAATTTTAAATGGTCCCGTGGCTGGCAGGTCGAAAACCAGACGCTCAATTTTGCCGGCAACCGGTTTCCGAACCAACCCGTGGCTGTTAGCGGGCTCGAGAACCGACGCCGGCAAAATTGAGCGTCTGCTGTCAAACCCGTTGACAGCCGCCGCTGGGCCTAATTTTAATAAATTAAAATACTGAACCGTGCGCACAGGAGAGTGGCCTGTGCGCGGGCCTGCTCTCCCGCGTTTTTGCTGTATCGGCCCGTAAGTTTGTACCTGAGGCAATGGAGGGTAAAGTGACTTTCGTTTTGGATGTGCTATTACCCCTTACTGAATAAGGGGTAAAGCTAGCGCGTCCAAATGCCGGCTAACAGTAGAGATCACATCACCCCCATTCTCAAGCTCCTCCACTGGCTGCCTATAAAGCAAAGGATCCTATATAAAGTACTGTTTCAATGTAAACCGATGTGATCTTTATTTCATATAGGAACACCGGTATATAAAAATCTAAAAATAAATAAATAAATAAATAAGGGGTAAAGCTAGCGCGTCCAAATGCCGGCTAACAGTACGCGCTGGAGTGCACTGTACTGTATCGGCCTGTTAGATTGTAAGCTCTCTGGGGATAGGAAAATGCCTACAGTACCTGAATGTAAACCGGTGTAATATGTCAAATCGAATGTCGGTATATAAAAATAAACAAACAAACAAACAAACTTTATCAAAAAAGGAAAAGCACAAACAGGCTGAAAACAAGAAAAAGAACCCAGACAGAAAAAGAAGCAGGCTTAAGTTAAGAGTAGCAAAGGAATCTTCCCCGGGCTCCTTGAGGCGAGGGAACCGGACCACCAGTTTTCAACCCCAACAGGTCACCAAGAGCAATTTAAGGTCTCCATTGACCCTAGACCAGGAGGGATGGTCCCACCAGGAGCTGACAACCTCCTAAGAGGGGAATCTTCTATCCGCTCTCTATACTTTCTCAGTCTTTTTTTTTTTTTTGAGGTCCAGAACTGCAGGATTTGCACCTCCTCCATTTGCTGGAAACAGAGAAATACCGAGGGACTGCAGGTGCTACACCAGGTTATGTGCTGTTGGCTGTAAAAATGTCTCTGTCTCCATCTGCTGGAAGGGAGGCAAAACCCAGGAGTCTGGACTGATCTGGGTACATACAGGGAACGTAAACTTAAGCTGTATATTCAATGAAAACCGGAATGACAGCTCAAAAGGGGAAAACATCTCAAAGACATCACATTCAGGATACTTAAAGGTAAACTTCAGGAGTACAAAAAAACCCCACAAAACATTTGAAATTAAGATGATCAAACACTTTGAAACAAACATAAAGGGACTTAAGGACAAGATATAGGCCCTCTTCTTTCAACTTGCAAAGTTTTACTGTCTCACCCCCCTCCCCTATCAGAGCTGTAATGGCATATGCAGACAACTTGAAGACTAGACAACACTCTTATTTAAACCCAGTGTAACAGTGCTGAGTCTTCACTAACCTGATGAAGTGAGGAGCTCTCTTGAAAGCTGGGTGCAGGTTAGTCCTATAACATGTTTGTCGATCCTTAATTCTACATTCATTTTTCTAAAACCCACTCACTGGTATGCTTGCCCTGCCCATCACCTTTCATCGCATTCCTGCCCCTCCAGGTAAACCTCAGACTCAAACGTTTCCTGCAGGAATCGGTCCCAGCATTCCTTCTTGGCTTGGGCTAGTGTGCGCAGCATGTCTTTAGAAGTCACTTCTTGCGACATCCCCTTAATTCTTCTCAGTTTTCCCTCTAAAGTGAAACGAACAAAAAGGGATTACAGATTAATGAGAGAGCTGATCATGTTTTCATGAATCTAAGAAGGTGCAGTAAGGAGTTAATCAACTCAAAGACAAATCACTTGGGCTCAACTCACCCATACATTTAGACCTAGAGAGGGAATAGTTGTAAAAGCAGGTATTTGGCAAAATATGAAAGAATGTCACATCCTGAAATAAGATATTCAGAGCGCAAAGGACATTCTATTAACACATTCTACTCCGTCCACAAAATCCTATTCACCAAGATACATACACGCCTTTGCTAGCCCTCAGACTCAAATATAATTCTAATTCAGGCTAATTTAACTCTGGCAAGAATGCCAATACTGCCATTTCAATCTATGGTGGTGGGAAAAGATTAACATTTAGAAATCCCCAATCCCACATGACAAACAGTAGCAGTAGTGCTCCGTTTCAGTAATTTCACCGAGCGCAAACCAAAAGGCCCTGAAGTTGGACCATTCTTCAGGGCTTTCTTTTAAGGGACCAATATTCAAAGAAATTCTCCCGGGGTAAACAGGAAAATTGGTTCTTACCTGCTAATTTTCGTTCCTGTAGTACCAAGGATCAGTCCAGACTGCTGGGTTATGCCTCCCTTCCAGCAGATGGAGTCAGAGAAAAGCTGAAAAGCACCCCCTAAATAACCTGGTGTGCCACCTGCAATCCCTCAGTATAATCAATATCAAAGCAGAATGAAGTAAATTTAACAACCAATGACTAGATCAAGCGAAATATAATTCTTTTAAAACAACAACCTGCGAAAACTATGTATAAGTGTGTGCAACACTTCAAAGGCATCAAAGATATGTAAAGAGAAACAAACAAACAAATAGTCGAGCAAACTCTCTTAAATACTATATCCCCGGGCG
The DNA here is from genome assembly GCF_901001135.1 of Rhinatrema bivittatum. Lineage (NCBI taxonomy): Eukaryota > Metazoa > Chordata > Amphibia > Gymnophiona > Rhinatrematidae > Rhinatrema > Rhinatrema bivittatum. The sequence continues at coordinate 102,121,564 of NC_042618.1, forward strand.
GGCATCTGGACTGATCCTTGGTACTATAGGAACGAAAATTAGCAGGTAAGAACCAAATTTTCCTTTCCCTGAATGTACCAGGATCAGTCCAGACTGCTGGGATGTACCCAAGCTGCCCTAAATAGGGTGGGACCCGGAGAGTCCCGCTCGAAGCACACTGCTGCCAAAAGAATCCACATCCGGAGCCCGGACGTCCAAACAGTAATGCTTAGCAAACGTGTGCAAGGACTTCCAAGTAGCTGCCCTGAAAATTTCCTGAGGCGACACACATTGGCCTTCTGCCCAAGACGCTGCCTGCGATCTGATGGAATGAGCCTTAAGACCATCTGGCACTGGTCGCCCATGACATATGTATGCCAAAGCAATAGTATCCTTCAACCATCGGGCAATAGTAGTCTTGGAAGCCTTACACCCTTTCTTAGGACCACTCCATAAGACAAAAAGATGATCTGACAATCGAAAAGCATTAGTCACTGCGACGATCCAGTCTCCTCAAATCCCGAGCCTGAGGAGAACTGTTATCCACATCCGGAAAGGCCGGTAACTCAACTGTCTGGTTAACGTGAAACGCCGAAACCACCTTTGGCAGAAAGGAAGGCACCGTCCGAAATGAAACCCCAGAGTCCGTTATTCACAAGAACAGCTCCCTGCATGACAACACTTGAAGTTCCGAAACACGTCTAGCCAAACAAATGCTACGAGAAATACCGTCTTAAGTGTTAAATCCTTCAACGTGGCCTGTATAATAGGCTCAAAGGGAGAACCGCAGAGTCCCCGCAGAACCAAATTCAAACTCCACGAGGCACAAATAGACTGCACCGGTGGGTGTAAATGTTTGGCACCCTTCAAAAAAAGGGCTATGCCCGGATGCCCCGCAATGGAAGCACCATCAACCTTACCTCTTAAGGAGCCTAATGCCGCTACCTGGACCCTGAGCGAGCTATACGCCAATCCTTTCTTCAAACCTTCCTGCAAGAATGTGTACTATAGTGGCCCGCCGTGGGGACACCTTCAACCCACTGCACCAGGAATCAAACACTTTCCACACCCGAGTATAGGTGAGGGAAGTAGATGTCTTTCGTGTACATAAAAGAGTGGTAATCACTGTCTCCGGATAGCCTTTCTTTCTCAATTGTCTCCTCTCATAAGCCAAGCTGCTAGACAAAAGCAATCCACCTGATCGAAAAATATGGGACCCTGTTGCAGTAGGTTGGGTAGATGACCCAGATGCAGGGGACCCTCCACCGCTAGATTGATCAGATCGGCAAACCACAGCCGCCTTGGCCACTCCAGAGCCACCAGAATGACCGGTCTCCGGTGGGATTCTATTCACCTTAAAACAGCCAAGGAGGAAACACAGAGGAGAATGTCTGGAGGCCATGAAAGGACCAGGGCATCCACCCCTTCCACCCCATGCTCTCTTCTGCGACTGAAGAAGCGAGCTGCTTTTGCGTTCAGTTGAGTCGCCATTAAGTCCAGCCAGGGGGTCCCCCACCGGTGCGTCACGAGCCGCATCGCCTCCTTGGACAGTTCCCATTCTCCGGGATCTAGCCGCTGCCAGCTGAGGAAGTCTGCCTGAATGTTGTCCACTCCGGCTATGTGAGATGCCGCTATGCGGGTCAGATTGCGTTCCGCCCAGGCCATCAACTTGTCTGCTTCGGAGGCTACCGGGCGACTCCTTGTACCCCCTTGACGGTTTATGTACGCCATGGTGGTCGCACTGTCTGATAAGATCCTTACCAACCGACGTCGGACAAGTGGCAGAAAGCATCGTAGCGCTAGGCGAACTGCCCTGGTTTCCAAATGATTTATAGACCATTTGGCTTGCTGATCCTGTGCTGATTGTGACTGACAGACTGCCCCCCAACCAGTCAGGCTGGCATCCGTCGTCACGATTATTCATCGGGGATTGTCCAGGTCCATGCCCTGAAGCAAGTGATCCGGGACCAGCCACCAATCCAGGCTGGACCTGGCTGGTTCCAGCAACAGCAAGGGCAGTTGGAACTCCTCAGACTTGGGTCCCAACAGGAAAGCAAAGCCCTCTACAAAGGTTTCATATGAGCAAAAGCCCATGGAACCAACTCCACAGAACCAAGAACCTGCAAATAGTCCCACACCTTGGGTAAAGGAAGGGCCAACAGGTGCCGAACCTGAGACATTAACTTCTCCAGCCTCGCCAGAGGTAGGGAGACTTTGCCCACATTTGTGTCGAAACGTGCTCCCAGGAATTCCAACACCTGGGACGGAACCAGCTGGCTCTTGGCATAATTGACAACCCATCCTAGCAAATGCAGAAGGCGTAAAACTGACTGCACTGCCATTTTGCAAAGCCCTTCCGACTTTGCCCGAATGAGCCAGTCGTCCAGGTAGGAATGAACTAATATCCCTTCACGAAGGCAAGCTGCTATTACCACCATCACCTTGGTGAAGACTTGTGGAGCCGTCGCTAGTCTGAATGAAAGGGCTCAAAACTGGTAATGCTCCCCCAAAACCATGAACCTCAGGAACCTCGGATGGTGCTCTTGGATCCCTATGTGCAGGTAAGCTTCCGTCAGATCCAAAGAGGCCAAAAATTCGCTTTTGTGGACGAGGATCTCAACGTCTCCATCCGAAACTGTGGAACTCGCAACGCTCTGTGGACCTTCTTCAAATCCAATATCGGCTGGAACAATCCTTCCTTTTTGGGAACCACGAAATAAATGGAGTAACGACCGGTCCGATGCTCGGCCGACAGAACCGAGACAATCGATCCCAGTGCCTTCGACCATGACAGAGTTTGAAGAATTACTTGCTGTTTTGTCTGCAACCCGCAGGGAGACACTAGAAACAGATCCCGAAGCAGTCGAGCAAAATCCAAAGCGTAACCTTGATTTATAATATCTAGAACCCACTGGTCTGATGTGACTTTGACCCATTCCTCTCGAAACAGGGAGAGCCGCCCCCCAATCTCCGGAATGGAGGAATGGACCGGTGCACCTTCATTGGGGAGCTTTGTTGGAGGCGAAACTGTGAGAGCTTCCGATGCGCTGAGGCCGTCTGCCACGAAAGGAATGTGCCCATGCCTGTGACCATGTCGAAGTTTGCCAAGGAGCAAGGGAAGAACCCCTGCCTGAACAGAAACGGCGCTGACCCCGAAAATGCCCCCGGAACGTGCCAAAAAGGTGAGGCGGTCTGGGTTTGTCCTCAGGGAGCTTGTAAATCTTGTTGTCTCCCAAGGCTTTAACAAGTTGTTCCAGCTCGTCTCCAAACAACAGCTTTCCCTTGAAAGGAAAGGATCCTAGCTGAGACTTAGAAGAATCATTAGCAGACCATTTACGGAATCACAGTAGCCGCCTTGCAGACACCGCCGAAGACATGGTACACGCAGAGGTGCGTAGAAGATCATACAGCGCATCCGCTGTATAGGCAACCGCCGATTCCATGCGGTTAGCTTGCTCAGCCTTCTCGGGAGAAAGCTCCTGGGACATGAGCAACTGCTGAATCCATCGGAAGGTAGCTTTCTGCATAAGCCTACTACAGACAGCGGCCCTCACACCTAAGGCAGACACCTCAAATATCCGCTTGACTAAAACATCCAACTTTCTATCCTGAAGATCCTTGAGAGCTGCCCCCCCCAGACACAGGAATAGTTGTGTGCTTAGCTATGGCCGTGACTGCAGAGTCCACCTTAGAAATTTTGAGATCCAAGGACTCCCTCGGCAGCAGATAAAGCTTTTCCATGGCTCTGCTAACCCGCAAGGAGGCTTCAGGTGCATCCCATTCCCGGGACACAATCTGGAAAAGTTTCAGACAAAAAGGAAAAGTCTGAGGCGAAGCTTGAAGCCCGGATAAAACAGAGTCTCCAGGAGAAGAATCAGTCACCAGTTACGGAGCTGGAATCTCCAGTTCCTGAAGCACATGAGGGATTAACAAGTATAATTCCGCCTTGCAAAACAAACGGAGCACCTGCGGCTCATTCCCCTCCACCGGAGCGGCACCAATCTACATCATCACCCATAGTCACTGAGGAGGGGGGTCTGGGATCACGGGATACTGGGAGCCCTCCATCAGGAACTTGATGGGGAGTCACGGTCCAGCACTGCCCTGTCCCTCCGCCGGCTTCAAAACCTTAGCTGGAAGGGGAAGCTGCGTTTCCCAATCAACTTCAGCTTCCAAATATGATTTATGCATCAGCAATACAAACTGTGAAGAAAATGGGTGCTGCCGCTTTAAGGCCCCCCCCCCCCCCGTGGGAGAAGCGGAGTCCTGAGGTAATGCTGAGGGAGGAGCTAAGTCAGGCTGTAACACGGGATGCCTTTGAGGGCTTAGTGAGGGCGGGGAAAGCGGAAGGGAATCTCCTCCCTCCGAGTTCTGAACATCATGGTCAGGCAAGATGGCCACCGCTCCCGATGTGAGCGGGGATGGAGCAGTACCCTGTCCCCGGCTGCTTGCCTGCTCCCCAAGTCACGCGATCGCAGCAGCGCCGGTTTTTGCCCTGGAAAAGGCCGCTGTGAAGGCCCCTCGCCCCCGGGAATATATCAGGAGCAGAGGAAGGAGAGCCGCAATGCCGGCTCCCCACAAGCACCACAACGGGACCCGCGCAGCAAGAAAAAACATGCGAAAATGAATTGGCAGCTAGGTGAATAAATCCACCCCTTCCGGAGGCCCGGGAGAAACTCGGCAGGCTAGGGCTTACCAAGAAAAGGTAGAGTGCTATATAAAATGTACTGGACTCTGTTTTAAAAAAAACCCTTTTCCTTTTTTTTTTGTGTTAAGCCACCAAGCAGGGGAATTACCGTCCCTGCATGCACTATACAGGCAAAACCATCCACCAGAGGAATGACTCCTTCTCTGGTCCTATATAGGAAGTGGGGAGAGGGACCGGCCCACCGATAAATCTCCCCCCAACTCACCGGGTAAGGGACAAGTCACCAGGTATAGAGGCCTAGGGCACTGCCCAGCCTTGCCTGCCCTTAGAGAGCGCTCAGCACACTCTCCCCTGCTCCTGTCTTTCTTTTTCTGTTTTTTTTTTTTAAACTTACAGTCTGTTGATCTAGTCAAAGGCGTAAGGAAAAAACAACTAGAAACCTGTTTGGAACTTAGGAATTAATAAATAGTTTTTCTGTAAGGATCAGGACCACAGGTTATGTCAACCTCTCATCTGCTGGAGTCAGAGAATACTGAGGGATTGCAGGTGGCACACCAGGTTATCTAGGGGGTGCTTTTCAGCTTTTCTCTGACTCCATCTGCTGGAAGGGAGGCATAACCCAGCAGTCTGGACTGATCCTGGTACGTACAGGGAACTATCTTTACCCATGGAAAAAGGACAGTGAAAATGATGTCACCTCCCACTCCCATTGCAGGGAAAAGGGGAGGTTCTTGGGGCAAGGTTAGGGTAGGTCAGTTCAAGTATCCGGGGAGGATCTCATTTTGAAACCCATATGCATTGTTTACTCTGCAGTGAGTTCAATTTGAAAAATTGGCTTCCAGGCCCATGGATACAAAAGTAATCATGAGCCTGCAACCACTGCAGCTGCTGTGAAAGTTGGCCTCCAAATGCCATGCCACCTCTTGAATGTCTGCAATATTGTCTGTCTTCTTGGTACCTTCATCCTATCAGAATAGTACCGCATGATCAATTCTCCTCTGTCTTCTGTCAAAACTGTATAGAGCATCCTACTCCTTGCACTGACCACAAACCTTTAAAACAATGAAAAGTCTTCTCCTCTCTATACTTCCATTCCAATTAAATTTTTCCACACTCTTTCCTCCCCTCTATTTTCTCCCCTTACTTACCTTGAACCTTCTCTCTCTCTCTAATTACCCAGCCCTTACACTTATAATTTTCTATTCTCACCCCTTCTCACCTCCAATCTGACTTCTCCTTACTCTTAAGCTAATATCCCCATTATACATCAGAAAACCCAATTATAAGATACTTTCTTTAATTATGTTATTTAATGATGTTCTTTATTACTCTGCTTTAGCCGAGATGTTAATTATAATACTAATGTTTTTATGTTACTAAATGTTTCCATGTATGAAGTTGTTCAATTGTAAACCGGAGTGAAGGCTTCCCGCTATACTTCGGTATAAAAAAGAACCTAAATAAAATAAATTTAAAAAAGCACTCATAATTAAAAACAAAAATCCTTTCAAACAGGGTTTAATGAGTTTAATTCAACTACCCTGTATTTCTACATATTCTTACAATCCTGAGCTACAAATCTCTCCTTGGATTTCTTATCACCCCAAATTAAAGAGAATTCAAAATTAAAAAAAAAAAAAGTCCTATTCAAAAAACTGCAAGCAATTTGTCCATAAAAATGCTGATGCAACACCAAAAATACTTCAGCATCAACCCCTGTACAAGTCTTCAGTGCAGCTCTCACACAACTACTTGAAAAGGATGCAGAATAAAATTACTCTCAGGAGGGCCTGCATTAAGGGAGTACAAGAACCTGTGCTGGGAAAGTGAAGAAAGGAGACGTGGGGAACCAGGAGGTGAGCTGAACATAGAGGAAGTGCAAGGGCAAGCGACTGCCCTGTGGATGAGGGGGCTTGCCTCATTTTCCAGCCATACATTTGACAGAATCCCCCCCCTGACTGACTAGGAGCATGTGACCTGGAGAACACACTGGACAGAGAAGAGAAGGGATGGAAGATCTGTTCTGACCTCTGCCTGTCATATCTCTAGCATAACCCTAATGAGGGCATCTAAAAGGCTGAATCCTCATTACCGCAGCCCTTCTTCCAGAACCCGAAACAGTCTACAACTTGCCGACAGCACAATTCCATTAAGTCTGCCTGCCATGCAAATTCTTGGCTGGCGCTGCAGGAATATTGCATGCTGCTGTTCTGTGCCTATCATATGGTGCTGCTATATTTAGTCTGCAGAAAAAAAATTCAGCCAAGAATCACGTTGCTCAGGACTAATTTGTCATCGTGATAACTTAGGGTTCTCTTGTACTGTGAAGCCATTATGGATCCCCCTGAAGCAGGAACATTCCAAAACACAGCTCATGTTGGGGATAATTTCAACTTAAGAGTATTCTAGACAGGGAGAATCGTGAACAAGATAAGTGCTTTCACATTACTTTTTGCTTTTGGTTAATATCTTTTGTATTAACAGTTGTTGCAATACAAAATGGTTTCACTATTTAAAAAATTATAACTTTCTTGTGGTGCTGGGACACACATTTGGAATTGCAGCATATCTGTGAGAATGCAATTAAAACAACCCACGTGGTACAATCACCAAAAATGAAAAAAAAGTTTAAATTTCTACATAGTGGGACTGATTATTATAATTGAGGGCTAGTAACTAAGTGTTACATTAGAGCTTTTATCGATGTAATTAGCCCATCTTTGAGGGTCCCATATAATATTTTGGGGAGGTTACAACTTAAAAGGAGTTTTTGTTCTTTGATATATTTTGTGCACTCCTTTTTTGGACTTTTCTTTTCTTCTTTGCTGCTGCCATATTTATCACATGCCTGTGAAATGTCTATTACACACTTCTCACCTGGCTGTCAAATGTACCTTCCAGATATGATGTGTTAATGTACCAGTAACAGTGGTACATACTGAGCTACACACACTCACCTAGAGATGCCAAATACACTTCAGAGTCCTTCAGGGGAGCCCATGGCTTTACACAATCTTGGAAAGCACCATCTTTTTGGTCATACTGATGTTCAGAGGATGAAGAGCTTTGGCTTTCTCTGTGAGCACAGGAACCCATGAAAGAATCCGAAAAAGCATCCCTGCAATCATCCTGTTGGCCAGCAGTCGGCAGGCAAGGACAGATTTCAGTCCAGAGGTCCTGGCTTGACCTTGTGGTTGCAGAGTCAAAGTCCTGAAACATTTTCATTTAGAATATATCCTGAGCAAGAGCCTGAAAAGCAGAACAATATTTAGCTTAGTGAGCATTGGTCTCTGGTAAGTTTTCCTTTTATTTGAACCATTTTAAGGCTCATTTTAAAAGCTACTGCTGCAGGTAAAAGAGTACTTTGCCTGCAGAAATAGGTTTCTTGAAAATTCCAACCCCATATGTGGGCAACTGTATATACATAGGGCTTATTTTGTAATTTATATTTTATTGAAATAACTCTTGAATTGCGATACACCAATAAAATATGCACAATTGCAGTAAATACAAGATCACACCAACATCGGAATGAATACTAAAACATACAAAATCTTTTGTGCGTCTTTCAACAGGTGTTTAACAACAAATCTTTTCTTATCCCTCCTCCCCCCAGGCATACCGGATATTACACTCGCAATAGATAGCATAGAGAGGATAAAAGTATATCATAGTGAACAGCAGGTGAGAGACGGTGTTATGTGTCGCATTAGCACTAAGTGTGAAGATAGCACCAGAGTTCCTAAATCCATGTCAATCCGTAGGCCCCGCTCTTTGGGTCTAACCACACTAGCAGACGTTGCCAGTGCGCTTGTTTCTTCCGTCTACTGGCAATATGGGTATGATAGGAACACAGCTTGGAAATTCTCATTTTTAGGTCAGATAATGTAGGTAAAATACTCAATCGCCACACCTTAGCTATTTCACAACGAGCCGCAATAACTATGAGGGTGATTATTCTGCCAAGCATCTGCGAGGTCTCCAGAGGCATATTCAATAAAGCTTGATCTGGAGTTAAGGAGACTTTCAGCCCTGTAACCTGATATATAACCTGATTTATAGCTTGCCAGTAAGATTGTATACGAGGACATGTCCACCACATGTGAAAGTAGGACCCTACCTGGCCACAGCCCTTCCAACAATTGGAATCTCTATTTTTATTAAAATGGTGCAGGCGTAGTGGAGTCAGGTACCATCGAAGCAATACTTTATAACTATTCTCACTCAGGAGTGCGTATGGAGAGCTTTTTTTGGTATGGAGAAAAATTACATCCCACGTTTCACCCGATAAGGCGAAGCCCAAGTCTGTCTCCCATGCCCTCATAAAAGTAGGTTTAACCTTAGGGTCCTTGTTCAAATAGCTATACACTTGTGAGATTGCCCCTTTGATATTATCCGCCTGGTCACACCAGTTTTCCATCTGGGTCTTACCGAGCCCTAAATCTTTAGCTATGCTTTCCCCCTGTATGAAATGCCGTAGCTGTAGAAAGAGGAAAACATCTCTGTCTGGTAACCGAAAGGCGTCTTGTAGGGTCTTAAATGCTATCATTCTCCCCTTGTCCCAGAATTGTCCGATATACTGCAACCCCTTCGCAGCCCATTGGTTAATAGTGGGGGATTGCCTCCCAGCCGGGAATCGGGTGTTACAGGAGATCCCTGTACTATGATAATATCTCCTCTGTCCCACCAGCTTCTCCCTCCATTGTTCCCAGTATTTCAGCGTAGTGTTTGTCGCCGTGGGGAGTGTCAACGACTGCAGCCAGGTCTCTCTAGGCTGCCACATCAGAGATCTCAGCAACATTTTACCTGCCACCCCTTGTTCTATAACGACCCATTGTTTCTGTTCTCCTTTTCTATGCCAGTCTAGAAGTGCCCTCGTCTGGGCTGCGACCAGGTACCAGCTTAAGTTCGGGACTCCCAAGCCTCCTCATAGTTTTGGTCTATACATAGCAGCCTGTGAGATTCTAGGGGGTCTCCTCCTCCAGATATACGAAAAAATACGGCGCTGCCACTTCTTCAGCAGGGCTGAGGAAATGTGTATTGGTAACGCCTGGAACAAATACCCCAAGCGCGACAACACATTCATTTTTACAGATGAAATTCTGCCAAACCAAGAGAGATATAGGGCATCCCATCTGTCCAGATCTTGAAAAATCTTTTGAATGAGTGGAGGATAGTTCAATCGAAAAAGATCAGCTCTAGTGTTGCTAATGAACACTCCCAGGTACTTGATTTTCTTTGCGGCCCATTTAAAGGGAAGTGACTCTTTCAGAGGTCTGAGCTCCCTCTCCGGGACGCTCACATTTAGGATCTCGGATTTCTCAACATTGAGCTTGAAGCCCGAGATCTTACCAAAGGATAACATTATTTATTTATTTATTTTTAATTTTTATATACCGGAATTCCTGTATACAATACAAATCAATCCGGTTTACATTAAACAATAAGTTGCCCTGGTTGGGACAGTCCAGCCTGGGCTTATTACAAGGAACATTGAAAAGTGACCATAATAAATTAACATTTAACATTAAACAGAACGTGTGTTCAACTTTTTACAAAGAACTATAGTAGCGACAACCGGGCTACCAAACATTATACAAGAATACAATTATATATTAAATGATTTGTCTATGTTAAGATCAAATTGCGATTAAGAAGGTGTAAAATTAAGAGTCTGTGATGTTAGTGATACGCTGCAATGAAAGGATCTGAAAGTCAGGAGGAAGTGCTTAGTTACACTCTGGTGATTGGAAAGCCTGACTGAAGAGCCAGGTTTTTAATCTTTTTTAACATAGCATCTAGAGCCGCCCGTAGGGACTCAGCGGGCTGTCTCAGTGTAAAGAGTATGTCGTCCGCGAACATGGACATCTTGTATTCTTTTCCCCCTATGGGTACACCCTTTATCGTCATACTATGGCGCACATGGATCGCTAGCGGTTCAAGGAAAAGCGCGAACAGGAGCGGCGATAACGGGCATCCCTGCCTCGTACCTCGTTGAATCGAAAAGGGTGTAGTATAGGTCCCATTGACCTTAACCCTAGCTTGTGGGTTGGCGTATAATTGTTGTAACCAATTTAGAAAATGGGGGCCAAATTGCATTGCTCGCAGAGTACTAAACAGAAATTGCCAATGTACCATGTCGAAAGCTTTTTCCGCATCGACAGACAGTAACACGGCTTCCATTTCTGTATTGTTGGCCCTTTCAATCAAGTTAATTATTTTCCGGATGTTGTCAGCCGCCATCCTGCCTGGTATAAAGCCAGCCTAATCAGAATGGATTATCCGAGCAATGAAGCGATTCAGACGGGTGGCCAAAATCTTGGCTAGTATCTTAAGGTCAACATTTATGAGAGAAATTGGACGGTATGATCCACATTTCTTCAAATCTCGCCCAGGTTTACCTAAAATGGTAATGCCGGCTACATTCGCCCCCTGCCCCAATGGGTGACCCTCCCGTAGAGAATTATATAAACACTGCATTGAGGGTGCTAGCAATGATGCCAATTTTTTATAAAATTGGGGGGGTGAAGCCATCTAAACCTGGCGCTTTATTCACTTTTAAGTCCTTGACTGCATGTTGAATCTCCAGGAGAGAGATCTCACCATCCAAAAAGTCCCGTTCTGTATTAGTCAGTTTGGGAATAGGAATAGCATCCAAATACTGCTCTATTTGAGCCTCAGTAATTCCAGGGGTAGCTGTATACAATTCCCCAAAAAACTGTTAGAAACGTTGTCTGATGTCTGGTGGCGAGGTTAATAACTGACCATCTGTCCCCTCTATCGCTAGTATTTGATTTTGCATCGTTCTCTGTTTTAGATATTTGGCAAGTAGCCAACCTGACCTATTGCCCCACTCAAATTTATTCTGCGTAATCAGGGATACCCGGGCTGCTAACTCCACATCAACCATATTCTGAAGTTTATCCCTTGCTTGCTGTAATTGTGCAAAGGTAGATTTAGAGAGAGTGCGTTTATGGGACTCCGCCAAAGAGGCTATATTCTCTTCCACCTGTAGCTTTTCCTACATAGGGCTTTTATATGCATCCTTTTATCCACCAAAGGGAGGAATCATTCCTGGGAGCAGGGTGTGAAACTATATGCATACTTTTGCATTTTCAAAAGTATGTGCGTAGTTTTTGTCATGAAAAGTGCCTACACAAACTAGCATGTGTAAATGTGCGTGGATACTTTTCCTGGGGTAGTTTTCAAAGGGAAAGTATATACACACACATTCCCTTTGAAAATGGGTGCAAACTAAAGGGATGTCATGGGGGTAACCAGTGATACTTAGAATTTCTTTGTAAAGAGAACATGCATAAATGAGAGTAGGGAAGGTAACTTTCAAAGCATTTCAGTGGACGAAAGAGGGTTTTTACAGTACCTGCAGAAAGGGACTTTTATAAAATTGCTCATTCAATATGCAGATTAACTTTATGTGTATATGTCCTGTCCGTGCCTAAGTCTACTTGAAATGATGGAGTCAGGGAGGGGATTTGCACTTACTTGTATACTTTTGGATTTTAAAAAGTATGCACGTAACTTCCTGAAACATTTCTGGGTACAGTTTAGCATGGGACAACATGCAAAGCAGACTTAAGCACGCAAATCTGCTTTGAAAATTGGTGTAATGAATACACAAGGCTATAAAATTTTCCCCAAAATGGTTTGATCGAGATGTGATAAAAGATAAACAATTATTCTCTGGAAAACAGCACTTTTAACAGGCATGATACTATAGATATTATGGGGTAAATTTTTAAAGGGATGCGCCGATTTTATAACACGTGCACATGTTATAAAACTGGCTAACCACGCGAAGACGCGTGCGGGTTCTAACTCGTGTGTACAATGGGGGGTATTTTTTTTTTAATTTTTAATTTTGCATTTCAGACATTACTATAACATTCGTTAAATATAGATGTATAGAAATATAGATAATTATTACAATCATTAACCAGATAAGATCACATCTATATCTTCAAAAGGAAATAAAATATCACGTAATAACTCATAAAGACAAAAGAAATTGAGCAATCAAAGAATGGGGGGTATTTTATAAAAAACGCATGATGACGTATTTGGGCCTTTGCCCAGTTCCCTCCCAGTCTACTCCAACAAAGAAGCGGACTGGGAGGGAACGTCCCTATCCCCTTAACTGATCTTCCTCCTTTTCCCCTCTCCTCCCCGATCCCTAATCCCCACAATTTTCTTTTTGTTTTCCTTCTTACTTCTGCTCAGCAGTGGAAGTAAGTTGCGCGCGCTGGCCAGCTGCTGGTGTGCACTTCACCGGGACAGCATAAAATGGTGCTGTCCCGACTGGCTCCCCATCCCTCCACCAGCCCGCTCCTTTTCAGATGCCTGGCACTTCCGCACATACCAGCAGATACATGCGTGGCCAGGCCACTATGAAAATGTGCTTGGTGTGCGCCTGCAACCTGGCCACGCGCATATCTGCCGGTATTTGGTGCGTGCCGGGAAATTAAAGTTCCTCCATATATGCTTAGTCTTTAAAAAAAGACTTGAGAATTCTAAATGAGGAGGTGAAATATTTTTGTGATGATCAAAATATGGTGAACATTTTGGTGGCAAAATCTAAGCTATTTGTGGCTATATTAGGAACAATTAAGTACATAATTATAGCTGTTCAGATACGTCCAGTTTCTTTCTATGACAGTTATACAAATGTAACAATTACTGGTAAGGTCTGCAATTCCAATGATTAAATCAGGCCTAAACCGGCATTCAAAATAAATTACAGGATGCTTAGGCAAGGGATAGAAAGTGAAACAATTGACTCGTTCTCTGAAATGCTTTCCTTAATTTATATGAATTAGTACACTGAAAATAAAACTTTAAAAAAAACTTTACTGGCCCATCACAAATAAATTCTTATTCTGTTGCATGGAAGCAGAGAAGATGATGGCAGAAAAAGGACCACTTGGTCTGCCCATTTGTACCTGCCTAGTGTGTTGTCTCAGATCTTACTCGATCTGTGAAGTCATTAGAGATAATGACTTTTATATCTCTTTCCTGTTTGAGTTAGTTCTTTACCTCCAAAATGGTATTTAGCCCTTTGATTTCTGCATCCTAAATGCAAGATTTTGCATTTTTATGGTTAATATGTTGTTATCCCCTCTTTGATCATTCTTCCAATTTTTGAAAGTCATCTGTCATTTTATCTTCCACCTCTGGCATATCTACTCTGTTGCAAATACCTATTATGTACAACCAAGTATACTTTTCCATCTAACTCTTCCTCAATACCATTATAAAAGACACTGAAAAGGACTAGGCCAACCACTGATCCTTGTGGTCCCTCTACTGGTCCCTCTCCCTTCACCAGAGCGCACTGTACTGTATCCGGTGGCACGCACTGTTAGCCCAGGTTTGGACGCGCGTTTTCGACATGCTAGCTTTACCCCTTATACAGTAAGGGGTAATAGCGCGTCAAAAACGCACGTCCAATCCCCCTGAAACTAATAGCGCCCGCAACATGCAAATGCATGTTGATGGCCCTATTAGTTATTCCTGCGCGATACAGAAAGTAAAATGTGCAGCCAAGCCACACATTTTACTTTCAGAAATTAACACCTGCTCAAAGGCTGGCGTTAATTTCGGCCGGCACCAGGGAAGTGTACAGAAAAGCAGAAAAAACTGCTTTTCTGTACACCCTCCGATTTAATATCATAGCGATATTAAGTTGGAGGCCCCAAAAGTAAAAAAAAGAAGTAAAAATTAAAAAAAAAAAAATTAAAAATCAGCCCGTGGGTCGGATGACGGATGCTCAATTATGCCGGCATCCGTTTTCCAAACCCGTGGCTGTCAGTGGGTTTGAGAACCGACGCCAGAAAAATTGAGCGTTGGCTGTCAAACCCGCTGACAGCCGCCACTCCTGTCAAAAAGGAAGCGCTAGGGACGCGCTAGTGTCCCTAGCGCCTCCATTTACCGCAGGCCCTAATTTGCATAGGCCATCCTCCTGAATCGCGTGCCCAGGAGAGTGGACTGCGCTCGCCAGCTCTCCCGCGCGTTTTTCTGTATCGGCCTGTTTGTTGGCGAAGCATAGTGTGCTCGCTATTCTTTTCCCTTGGTAACATGCGCAACACAAAGTTTTGATGCCATTTCAATACTTTTGATTGCTGTTCGTAGTTCCTCTTTAGCAGGCTTTAACATAATCATTCATTTACTTAAAGTCTGCATTTCTGAAGTCTAGAACCCTTGTTCTGGTATAGTCATAGTAACATAGTAACGATGGCAGAAAAGACCATCTGCTCAATCCAGTCTGCCCAGCAAGTTTCTTATGGTAGTAACTGCTGCTCCGTGAAAATTACCCCCCAAATCTTACATTAAGTTTAGTTAGTAACTGCTTCTCCGTGCAGGTTACCCCCATGTTTCTTTTAAGTGTAGTAACTGCTCTTACCCAGGGTTTACATTGAACCACACAGCAAAATGATCACTGGAGTACAGGCTGTCCCCTACCACAACCTCTGTGACATGGTCGTCATCTATCAGTAAATCACCAAACAATCAAAATTTATTCCCAGTGCAATCATCTAATTAAACTAATTCAACAGTACACTGGTATCCCAATTTTAATTATTTTTAGTCTAAAAAAAAAATGTTTTTATATATTTAACTTTTTTTTATCACTCATCCAATACCACAATTTTATCTTAGACTACATCTTATCAGTACTGCAGTTAGCACTGTCTCAAAAAAGGGAAAACCTCAAACAGCACCAGCACTTACATGGAAGGTTACACTCTTTACTTTTAAATGCTTAGGATGTATATAATTTTACTGCCATCACTGGGGAAAAAAATCCTTTTGGAACATCTCTGTATGCATCGGGTGAAACAAACGTACAGCAACTTATGAATTTAATTTAGAAAATTAGTTTGATCAATAACTAAAAACAAATGCACTCAAAGCTAATTGAACCTATTTTCTGGGTTGTGTGTGCATTCGCGCATATGTGAGAAGTAAAAAAAACAAACAAACAAGCTTGTCAGCATCCTCAAGGACCGCCCCAACATGTCATGAAAATTTGGTGTGGTTCGGACACCAAACACAAAACAACCTTCATTTCCTTCGAAAAGTAAGGTAACCCTCCCTCCTCCCCATATCATGCTTCAGTGTTACCGCTCTATAACCCATCCACTTGCACTCGTCAAGATTTCAAAACTACAAATACCTAGTTACAGTGATTTGTATATTGCAATTCAAACTAAAAATAGCATTTTAAATCAGCTATAAATTAATGCTACCGCTTAACCCAGGCCTCTCTCCTTCTAACTCCCTCTCCAGTGCCAAGCCCTCACCCGTACCTGTACTTCCACTTTCCCCACCGCGCTATTCACCTCTTGCTCCCGGAGCTCCCTCTCGGTGGCGGAGTGTACGCTGCTCTCGCGGTACCGCTTAATTTCCCGCAGCATCGCGAGAACACTGCCGGCAGGAGTATGGGTACCAGCGTGGCCCAAATGTCCTCGGGACGGATGCGGTGGTGCGCAATCAAGAGGTAAGGAAAGAGGGAGGACTGCGAAGTTGGGGAAGCAAGAGGAACGTGAAAATGGAATGTAGCAGTTTCGGGTTAGGCAGAGCATGGGTAGAGGGAAGGACTGAGCTCGGAGAAAAGACAGATGTAAAGAGAGAATCAGAGTTTTCCTCAGAGATAGAGGGAAGAGGACACGAGAGAAAGACATGAGGGGAGTGGAGGATAAATAAAGATCAGAGGTGGGAAAGATTAAAAAAAAAAAAAAAAAAAAGAACAAGCAGAGTCAGAATAAATAAAATCAAAGATATACAAGGATTAGAAAGTAGGTGTTTTATTTAGTTATTTTTGTGAAGATTTATTGCTGTCTCCCTTACACCTGTTCAATTTGGGCCAGTTTGTTTTTGGCTGTTGGAGCCAAGCCAAACTTAGCTTCCCTGTCAAACAAACTCTCTGGCATGCCTACCACTAGTGGAGAGTGGAGTTGAGGCATGGGGAGGGTAGTTCTATTATTTCTTCCTTGAAATGTATCACATTATATGTGGGTAAGGGTTCAGACTTTTCAGCTTGGGTCTTCACTTAGCACAAGAGAAAAGGGAGGCAGTGTGTCCTGGTTAAGTTTTACTTGTGGATCCTGATTTTGCCATAGTTTCTGTCAGGAAAAAGCCTTGTTTCATCTCATATTATCTGGCAGCCCTAGCAGTTAAACATAGCAGAATTACTTTAAACACTTTTGACACCCACCTCCAATGCTTGTAACACAGGTAGCCAAAACACAGTCTGGTGTAGCAAAAAAAGACAGGGGTCGAGTAGTGATTCACCATGTACGGGAGTTCTCACGGTCTCCGATAATAGATACAGTAGCACCTTATAGACTATTAAAGCAGCGATGTTTCCTCCATTTGCATTCTTATCAATTTCAGGAACAGCTGTGTGGCCTTCACTCTCACAGGCTTTAGTATAAGTTAATTTCTTGCTTTCTCAGAATAGACCTACTGGAATAACTAAAATAAACAGACTAAACAGTATCTTGCCTGTTCATAAGCATTTCACAGTGCAAAACAGTAAATATGTGTTCACTTAGAGGTTGGCCCGTGGCTTTCGAAATAGTCTGTGTCTGGATGAGAACTTTGAATCCACATGGCCCAACCTCCACACACATCCTCAGCCAAAGTAACAAAAAAATGACTCCAACAGAACCTGTATGGTAACACAATGGTATGAACACGGGGGAGGGGAAGCAGGATATCTTTTAGCAAAACTGGTTAAAACAAGGTCAAAGACAAAGCCTGTTTATGGCATTAGGGATAAACAGGGTAATATAAAGTATTACCTGCGGATATAAACAAGCAGTTTGCTTCACAGTTTTTACCTTTTATAAGGCCCAACCTATGCCGGCTGAAGGGGAGGTTGCGGCTTTTTTAGAACCTCTGGTCTGGGACGTCTTCCTCAAGAAGATATTGCAGGTCTGATAGCTCCAATAACAGATGATGAGATAACCTGTGCAATGAAAGTGATGGCGGGAGCTAAGAGTTCTGGACCGGATGGATTTTCCATCGAGTTATATAAAGGCCTTTTCTGAGCAAGTAGTCCCCCATTTAATGGTGTTGTTTAATTACCTTTTTATTCCTGGAGAAGATGTGGGCACCTTAACAGAGGCTGTTATAATGTTGATATATAAAAAGCCAAAGAATCCCTTGGAATGTTCCTCGTATAGGCCATGCAGATGTAGAACTTCTGGTGAAGATACTACAGCTAAGGCTGGAAGATATTATGCTTGCTTTAATCCATCCAGATCACACTGGATTTATAAAGGGACGGCTTTCCACCAACAACATGAGGCAATTATTTAACATAATACATATAGCGAGTAAAAAGAGAATGGGGGAGCCTTACTATCTATTGATGTGGATAAAGCATTTGACCGAGTCTTGTGGCCTTTCATATTCACAATATTAAATCACCTAAAGTTTCCAGAGCTATTCATTTATTGGATAAGGGCACTATATACTAGACCAAGGGCAAGAGTGGTGTCAGGGGCGTAGTCTCAGATTCTTTCGGGATAAAAAGGGGGACGAGACAGGGGTGTCCTCTCTTTTCTCTCTCTCTCTCCTCTGTTATTTGATATGGTAATAGAACCGCTTGCTAAAGCTGTTACGGTGTCGCAGATAATTCACGGAATTCAAATAGGAGGTGAGCTTTACAAAATATCCCTATACGCAGATGATACACTCTTATACTTGACAAATGTTTCCAGTTCTATGGCAGTGTTATGACAACTTTTGGATCAGTATGGATCCTTGTCAGGTTATACTGTCAATTATTCAAAATCTGAAATTATGTTGGTCGGAGAGGGAAGACAATATATAAGGAGGCTAGATATGCTTCAGAGGGCAGACACGGGTTTCAAGTATTTGGGATTATGGGTGTCCAAGGATTTTTCAAAGCTGAATAAAGACAATTTCTTAGCGTCCAGACAGATGAATCCAGAACAAGTGGGTTATGTATCTCTACCAGCAGATGAAGACAGAGCAAACTGACGTCACAGTATATATACCCCTGCAATGACCTCAGCTTACTGATATTCACCGTCTCCAGCAGATGGTGGATGTTCATCTCCCCACTGAGGATTGCTTCAGTTTAAAGAGAGGAGAATTCAGGAAGTAAATTCGCCCCGTGCTCCTGCGGTGATACCAAATGGTCCATGCCCCAAATGAGAATTCCTGAGGTGATTTCTGTGGTCTGACGAGTTCCTTGGTCCGGTAGCTGGTTTTCAGCCGGCATGGACTCAGCTGCTTGAGCACCTGAAAGGCAGTGCGTGCAGGAAGCCAAGCGTGGTGGTGACTGACCATGCCCTCTCCCCTGCAGCTGGAGACCATCTCTGTACTCAGCCAGGTACGGCTGAGTTCCGGTAAGTTTAAAAAGAAAAAAAAAAAGTAAACTCACAGAGACTTGCAAGGAGTTTTGGGCATTTGTTGTGTAGAGCTTCCTCCTCCCTTGGTCTCCGTGCTGTGCGCGCTGGTCCTACATTTGTCCCACTCCATGGGAGGTCGAGGGACATGGGCAGCCTGGCGGGTTGAGCAGCATTCTCAGGCTAGGCCCCGCTACGAGGCTTTTCGCTGTGTGCCACATGGTAGGCCACAACAGCTTTTCGCACGCATACTAAGGCTGCCCTCTACAGGATTGTCAGTCCAGCATGTGCGTCTAGCTGCGTCCAGTTTGTGCCCTCTGTTTTTGGGCACACATTTGGGCCTTGTAGTATGTGCGCCCACATTAAGCACAGTTTCCTTCTGCGTACAAGTGGTACTGTGCACTTAACTTCTTTGTCATGCCTAAGTGTTGGTCGCACAATTTTTGAGCAGCTAGTTGAGCACATACAAAAACAGCTAGACACACGCCTCCGGCCGCCGCTCAATGCACTGTCTGCCATAATGGCATCTGTACCTAAGAAGACTAAGCTCTTTCTCTTTGCAGATTTCTGCCAGCGATGTTTGGAGGCTCAGGGAGAATTGTCTTCCTCTGATTTCACTAAGCCTGGTTCTTCCCAGCCGGATGTGGGTTTGGGTAAAGACGACTCAGGTGAGATGCCTGATTTTGGAACTCCCCTAACTGGTTCCTCAGCAGATCAGTGAGTACTTCTCAGGCTCCTCTTGGTATTGATACCTCTACTCCTTCATGGGTAGAATTTTTCCAGGGGTTACCATCCTTTTCTTCAGGCGTAGTCGTCAGCCCTGTCCAGTGCTGCTTGGGCAGAGGTGCAGGTAGGAACCTTGCCTAGACTTTCTAATCAGTGCCGGAGTATTCCTAGAGCAGCAACGGAACCTCTGGATATAGTTCAGGATGTTACAGATAATGACACTGATTCTGCCTCGCTTGCGGAGGGTCAAGGCCCCCCCCCCCCCCCCTCCGAATTAGAACTGTCTAGAACCATGTTATGGTTCTTTCATAGAGATGAACTGCCAGCTCGGATTTCCAAGACCTTGAAAATGATTGGAGTTCCTCGGTCTGATTCAGTGTCTGAGCCAAAGAGAAATTCCATTTTGGCTTCCTTGCGTAAAGCCTCTTGTTTTTTCCCCATGATGGAGGCCATTCAAAATTTGATTGATCTTGAGTGGGGTGCCCCAGAGGCAAATTTCAAAGGGGGTCGGATTTTTGGGCCTGTACCCTCTGGATCCAATGGTAAGAGAGCGCCAACATTTTCCAAAGGTAGATGCACTTGTGTGTGCAGTCTCCAAGCGGACCACTATTCCCATGGGAGGATGAGCAACCTTGAAGGATGCTCATGATAAAAAGATTGAGACTATCCTTAAGCAAGCATTTGAAGCTGTAGCAATGGCCTTGCAGATCGCTTCTTGTTGTTCCTTGGTGGCTCACTCTTGTTTGCTTCTCTCCCAGGAGGCTGATGACCCTGAGGTAAATTCCAGGGCAGTTATGGAACCAGCTGCTGCCGCCTTGAAAGATACGGGATGTGATTTGGTCCGCATTTCAGCCAAAGGGTTGGCTTCAATAGTGGCGGCCAGGCTTCAGTTATGGTTGAGCAATTGGTCGACCAATGCAACCTCCAAAGCTAATATTACCAAATTTGCTCTTTCACGGCTCACTTTTGTTTGGTAGCGAGTTGGAGAAACTGGTTAGTAAGTGGGGAGAATCTCCGGTTCCTCATTTGCCAGAAGATAAGCGGGCGCAACGCTGCCTTAACAGGAGAGGTTGTTCTAAAGGATCCAAGCATTTTGGTGCGACCTTTCAGAGGACTCGACCCTTCGGTAGGTCTCAGTCCTTTCATCCCCCGACAATCCAGAAGAGGTGCAGGCTCGGGTAGTGTAACCTCCCAAACCTCCCTTTGACGTTTTGCTGACCCACCTGCAGGAACAGGAGATAGGGGGATGCCTCTCTCTCTTTTATCAGAGGTGGGTCAGAATCACATTGGATCAGTGGGTCCTAGAAGAGATACGAGAAGGATATGTGATGGAGTTTCACAGCGGTCCTCTGGACATGTTTATGGAATGTCCCTGCTACTCCCCGCAGAAGAAGCGGGCAGTGGAGGTTACAATGGCAAGGCTCCTCAGTCTGAGAGCTGTGGCCCCAATGCCCACATATCAAGAAAATACGGAGCGATATTCCATTTATTTTGTTGTGCCAAAGAAGGAGGGCTCTTTTTGTCCCATCCTGGACCTCAAAGGCATCAGCTGACATCTGCAAGTGAAGCATTTTCACATGGTAATCTTGTGCTTGGTGAAAATGGCCATGCAGTCGTGGGAATTTCTGACCTCTCTGGATCTGTCCGAGGCGTATCTTCACATTCCCATCCGACTAGAACTTCAATGTTTCCTACAGTTCGCAGTTCTAGGCCACCACTTTCATTTTTGTGGTGCTCTTGGTCTGTCCACCACTCCCAGAACCTTTTCCAAGGTAATGGTGATAGTTGCAGCAGAGTTGAGAAAGGATGGAAGCCTAGTACACCTGTATATGGTTGACTGGCTGATTTGTGCCAAGTCGCTGGAGGAGAGCTGCCTGGTGACCCGCACGGTGATTTCCCTGTTGCGGGAGCTCAGCTGGGTGGTGAACCTAGTCAAGAGCAGCTTTCAGCCTTCTCAGTCACTGGAATACCTGGGAGTTCGGTTTGACATGAAGCGGGACAAGGTGTTCCTGCTGGAAGCTCAAATTCAGAAGTTGCTAGCTTAGTTCCGTCTGTTGTTGAACACTCTGCGCCCGACTGTATGGTCTTACTTGCTGGTCCTTTGCTTAATGGTAGTGTCTCTGGTGCATATGCGCCCTCGCCCACAGTACTTAAGACTTAAGTACTTAAAACTTAAGACTTGGCTTTTCCTCCAAGCCTTCTCTTAACCTTCAAAACCATCAATATCAGACCTGATCAGACTCCACCTACCGGACTAGGCACCCCGCCTAGTCCAATAGTTAAGTTATGTTTTTAGTTATGTTTTTTGTTCTCCTTATTTAGTTATGCTGTCCTTTTCCGGCTACCTCAGCACACCCCCCCCCCCCCCCCCCCAAGTTCTTTCTCCTTGTTCAATGTAACTTTGCCTCTCTCTAAATGGTTTACTTATTTATTATTAAGTTACACCCTATGTTTCATATAAACCGATTTGATTTGAATTTATTCATGAAGGTTGGTATAGAAAAGTGTGTAATAAATAAAATAAATATGCGCCCTCTTTAGTGCTTCCTGCTTTCTTGGTGGAATCTGCAGTTTCAGATTGTTTGATTTGGCTCCACCTGCCGATGGAGTCTCTTCCCAGCTGCAGTAGTGGCTTCAGGCCGATCATCTATGAAAGGGAGTTTCCCTATCCCCACCAGACTGGCTAGAACTGACAACGGATGCAAGTCTCCTTAGTTGAGGAACTCTCTGCCAGGAGCTGACAGCTCAAGGGCACTGGAGTGCAGAAAAGTCTCTCTGGAAAATCAGTTGGCTGGAAGCCAGAGTGGTCCACTTGCATGTTTCCAGTTCGGCAACAGGCTGCAGGGTCTATTGGTCTGAATAATGTCGGACAACACAACGACTGTGGCTTACATCAATCGGCAAGGAGGTACTAAGAGCCAACAAATGTCGCAGGACATAGATCAACTTATGGAATGGGCAGAGGTGCATCTCCAGATGTTCTCAGCCTCGCACATTGCAGGTAAAAACAACATAAGACCAGACTTTCTCGGCAGAGAAAGTATGGACCCAAGAGAGTGGACGTTGTCCAACAAGGTGTTCCAGCTGATTCTGGATCGCTGGGGTCTCTCATTCCTAGACCTATTGACGACTTTACGCAATGCGAAAGTCTCGCGATTCTTCAGCTGCAGAAGAGATCCAGATTCATTGGGCATCAATGCAGGAGTGGCTGGAAGACAAGTTGCTATATGCCTTTCCTCCATGGCCCATGTTGGGCAGATTGATTCGGAGGATCGAACGCCATAGAGGGTTGGTACTCTTGGTTACTCCAGATTGGCTCAGGAGTCCATGGCTCTTGATGGATTTGCATCTTCAACTTTCAGTGCACAGGAACCTGTTGCAGCAGGGACCCATTCTTCATGACGATCCATCTCGATTTGTCTTATGGTTTGGCCCTTGAAGGGGCTTGCTTGCTGAACTGTGGATATTTATTTATTTTATTTAATTAATTAATTAAAACATTTGTTGCCTTCCTTTCCTACGTTCAGGTTGGGGGTACAATAAATACATACATAATTGGTAATAATACATAAGTAAAACATACACATGAAATAGAACACGCCAAAACTTTAAGATAACAATAAAATGAAATATTGTAAAAAACAAAAACCTGCCCATATATCTAGTTAAGGAAAGGTTCATGATTACATTATGTCTGCCTGTTTTAGGAAGGCTTTCTTAAATATGTTTTTAAAGCTTTCTTGAAAAATGATTTTTCAGTGAGGTTTCTTAACTCATTCGAGAGGGAATTCCATAGACATGGACCTGCAGATGAAAATGTACATTCTTGGGTTTCTTCTAAACAGATAACTCTAGAAGAGGGAACATCAAGAAGTGATTGAGAGGAGGATCTTAATGATATGATACCCTACAGCAGTGATTTCCACCTTGCTAAGAGCTAGAAAGTTCTCCACTTCCTTGGCCTATGTGTGGGTTTGGAGAATGTATGAACTTTGGTGTGAGGATCGAGGAACTCTTCCTTCTTTGGTCAAGATTCTGCTCATTTTTGAATGTTGCAGGATGGCTTGAATAAAGACTTGTAACTTTAAGGAATTAAGAGCCAAGTTGTGGCTCTTACCTGTTTCAAGGGTCAAGTGGATCCTTGTTGGCTCATCCTGATGTGGCCCGTTTTCTGAAAGGAGTGAAATCTTCAGCTCCTTTGCGGTTTCCGGTGTCCCTATGGAGTTTTAATTTGATTTTGGAGTTTTTGGTAGGCCATGGGGTAGATTTTATAAATTTGCGCACACGCGTACTTTTGTTCACGCACCAGGCGTGAACAAGAGTATGCGGGATTTCAATAGATACGCGAGTATCCATTAAAATCTGGGGTTGGCGTGCGCAAGGCTGCCCAAAATCGGCAGCCTGCCTCCGTTCCCTCCGAGGCCGCTCCGAAATTGGAGCGGCCTCGGAGGGAACTTTCCTTCGGCCTCCACCCCCCCCCCCCCCCCCACCTTTGTTGTACAAGTTATGCCTGCTTCAAGCAGGCGTAACTTGCGCGCGTTGGGCCAGCCGCCAGCGCATCATGGTCTGGTCCGGGGGCTGGTCTGGAGGCCGCGGCCACGCCCCCGGAATGCCCCCGATGACACGCCGACCACAACACGCCCCCCCCCCCGATACGCCCCCCCAGGAAAGCCCCGTGACTTACGCACGTCCCTGAGCAAAGGTCAGTCCAAAAGAAACAAAACAGAAGACAACCTCATATAGCCAAGAGATGACAGAAGTGAAATGAGACGAGTTGCCAAAAGTAAGGGAATCCTTTATTGATGTTACAGAGATAAGATGCCCATAAAACGCCCGACTCTGGCTGAGTTTCACCCTAGCAAGGCTGTGTCACGGGCTTATAAGCAAACAATTGCTGAAACCTATGTACTCCAGTGGTAGTTATTTGCACAATGTGTCCTTATTGGATCTTGAAAACATAAATTTTCAAGCCATCTCCGTCATAACCGAATGCTGTGCAGCAAGGTGATCCTCCCCTCTCTGTGCTTCCACTGGTTCATCAGCGGAGGAAGTGGGTGCAGGTCCAATGCCCCCTAGTTTTGGTATGGACCGTGGAGGCCTTCAGCTTTGGAGATATATATATATGTCGAAGATAATGGCCAGTACTAATATGTATGTGTGTAACATATATTACACACACACACACACATATATATATTAGTACTGGCCATTATATATCTCCAAAGCTGAAGGCACATAATCTTTGTCTCCCAATGTATTCAGGCCATACATCTGAACCCTTTTGTGCACATCCAGGACTGTTCTTGGGCTAAATAAATGTAAATAAATGTAAATGTAAATAAAATAAATGTTCTTGGGCTAAATAGCCATACTATTCTCAAAGATAGACTATTGTAATGCACTGTTACTTGGTCTCCCGGCCTCTTCTACCAAACCTCTTCAAATGCTGCAAAACGCCGCAGCCAGGATCCTCACAAACTCCCACCGCATGGACCACATCACCCCGATTCTAAAAATAATTCACTGGCTACCCATTCGCTACAGAATTCTCTTCAAGACACTTACTATTATCCACAAAACCTTATTTCAAGAATCCTCGCTCCAACTTACCAAACCTCTCAAACCACACTCCTCTGCAAGACCCACCAGATCTGCATATAGAGATTCCCTCCAGGTTCCCCCCAAAAAAATCAGTTTTTCACAACTCTATTGAAAAACGAGCACTATCAATTGCTGGTCCGCATCACTGGAACTCCCTCCCGCCAGATCTCTGCCAGGAACATTGCCATATCACGTTCAGAAAAAAATTAAAAACTTGGCTGTTCGCCCAAGCATACCCCTGAAAAGTCTCAGAGTCACCCACACAGTCTCATACCCCACGGATGCGTCCATTTCCGCAACTCAAAGGAAATGTTGTCCGACTAATTGCACTATCTTATAACTTGCTTAATTCATATACACTATGTAAATTTGTACATAATTCTTATCCTGTAAGCACCCTCTCCTCCTTTTGCCCTTCTCTCCAGTTAGAATTTGTTTATCCTATCTTTTCTCTAACAGCCTAGTTCCACGTTCCCTGTTATAATGTAACTTTTGTTTTGTTTGCTCTGTTAACTGGTTCCCCCTAGTTTATTGTAAACCGGTACGATAAGACCTGGTCTTGAGCATCGGTATATTAAAAGAATTTAAATAAATAAATAAATAAATAAATTATATAAATGATGCCCCAGACTGGTGTGGGAGGGGTTCTTCCTCTAATGACACAGTGGACCAGAGGGGGTCCCTCCTGCTTTGATCACAGGGTCAGTGTCCTCTTTCAATAATGCTCTATAGTTTACTGTCACTACTGCTGTGGTGATGGCAGTGGCATGATACTTCCTCCCCCAGCCTGTCATCCCAGGTGGGCGTTTGTTTTGCATGCTCCTTCAGATGGCCCTGTACATATGCTGTCATATTTTTGCCAATGTAATACATACCCTGGATGTGATGTGACATTTATAAAGAGTTATTCAAGAAAAGCATTGAAATTAGAAACAAAAGTAAGAAAATGCAAAAAAAAAAGAATAAGCAATCCTGATTTAAGACTTTTCACCCAACATTCTTGGCAAGTACAATAAATTAATTATATTTAACAGTTGGGTATAATTCTTTTTTTATTGGGGGTAAGGCTTCAAGCTCAGTGGAAGGGGGGCTGGGATTCAGTATCTTTGATTTGTAACTAGTTGGGCAATATTCCTCCTGTTTTATATCCTCTCCAATGCAACTAGCCGAGTTGCAGGGAGGATTCTCAGGCAGGGGCAATCAGCAGAGCGCCTTCTGGAACCCTACAATCATAGATCCCAAATCTGTCCACTAGATGTCACTGTTGCATGATGACTGCAACTCTCTGCTCCCTCACCCTTCCCTCAGGGGGCTCCGAACTCTGCCTGACCTGGGGAAAAGACCTAAATAAGAAATCAAGCCTGTATCCTCCATAGGGCATTGCACAGCCTAATCCTGGGGGAATTCTGTGCACAAAAACTTAAAATTCTGCAAACTTTATATTTGTCAAAATACAATTTACATGACAGTCTTTAAGTAATTACATTTTAAATTAATGCAGAAAAAAGTTATTATACTTAAAGATGCAGAATTTTAAATATTTTGAGCAGAATTTCCCTAGAAATTCGCTGTAAGAGTGTCCTTTCCACTCGCTCTCCCTACTCCCCTGGCCACTTTGCCCTCTCAGACCCCAACTCCTCCACCTGCCAGTATCTCTCCCCTCCACCTTTGGGCTCAACCCCTTCCACTCTATTGCCAGTCCCAGAGTTTGACCCCGTTCTCAGGACTGCCCCTTGCACAGACTCCCGCTGTCCCTCCCTCTCTCACACACATGCTCCCTCTCTAATACACATAAACACACCCTCATACAGGCTCCCTCACTCTCTCGTACACACTCGCATCCATTCATACAGGGCCCTCTTTCTTGCACATACACCCACACAAGCTCCCTTTCTCTCTCACACATACATCCTAACACAGGCTACCTATGTGTCTCTCTATCACGCACCCGTCCACACAGGCTTTGTCTCACACATACACAATCCCTTCACACAGGCTAGCACCCTCACATACACACGAGCTCCTAGTCTCTCACACGCATACACACTCCTTCACAATCTCCTCATATAGGCTCCCTCTCTCTGAAACCCACACTCAAGCATCCCCCGCTTTCTTACCTCCCATGCTCTCTCTCATACCCTCCTGCTCTCTCACCCTCCCCTCCCTCTCTCCTCTCTCGCACACACATTCTCTCTCACCGGGGCCTTCCATCTTCGTTTGCGGCACACGGGGGCCTTCCATCTTCACCACGAGCAGAGCATGGCACACGGGGACGCGCTCCATTCACTGCATGACGTGGTCTCCTCTACTATTTTCTGCACAGAATTTGGCAATTCTGCATAGGGGGGATTTCTGCGCAAATTCTACGCTCTGCAGTAGTGCAGAATTCCCCCAGGACTAACAGTCCTACGACTGAGCCAGCTGTCATGAATTTAAACCAAGGGACAAACTCAGGCCGTATCAATTAAAAGATACAGACTAAAGAACCCCATAACTAAAAAGAGGTACACAGGTTATCCCAACATTCTTTTTTATTTCTGCTTCAGCAAGAGATTGTGCATGCTTGAGACAGATGAGTTGGAATTCCTCTTCATGCATTATTTGAAAATTGTAGAAAAGAACAATAACAGTTTACTACTTCAGATCTAGGTACGTCTAAACATTTTGAAGTACTTTTGGACCCAAGAAGTAATAGGACACAAATCATTTGAAATGCAGGTGCGGTGTAGCACCTTGAATCTTGGAAATACTGTGCTGGCCAAAAAAAAATTAAATTCGGAAAAATACCTACATCTGAAGTGGCATGAAGCATCTGTTTTGCATTTTTTATGTGAATTCTGAGTTTTGCTTGATTAAGATCCAAGATGAGTAGTCAAATAATTTTAAAGGCGCAGGAAAACAGAGGAGCAGAAATAGAAGTAGGTGTTTTTGTCAGTGAATTTTATCTAGTATGTTATACAAATAATTTAATTTTGGAAAATTCCATGTATTGATAATATGTTCTTGATTTGGAAAGCAGGAAGTAAAAAGCTAGCTCAGAATGATCACTGTTCAACAGATCTAAAATGGATAATTTTGGAATGCACATTTTCTCTGCATACAGACAATGGATATTGTTAATATGATGGGATTTGCACAAATGATATTGCTCAGTTTCTTTTTAATATCTTATAATCCTTTAAAAGATCCATTTTAAATAAATAGCTTCTTTCCTACTTTAATTTGATTAAGTCTTAAAAGATACAGGAGCAGATCAGAGGGCTTAAGTACAAACGACTTATGATTTGAAGTGACCCAATAGAATATTAAATGAGAGCTCTGAGCTTAGAAATTCAAGGTAGTTGTTTATCCAGCCAGATAAAAGTAACCCAAGGCCGAACACTAAATTTTAACTACTGCTGGAAGCAATTGTCATTACTATGGAATTTGTATATTTATTTATTTATTTATTTATTTCACATTTTTCTATACCGAACTTCATGGTTGAATACCATATCAGATCGGTTTACATCAAATGAGGGATAGAAACTTATAACAGAAAACGGAACAATAAGTTATAATCAGAAAGAGAGCAAGAAAGTTACATTGAACAAGGACTATAAACTTGGAGGCTTTACAGCTTGGAAGTAAATAGAGTAAAAAAGGCCCGAGCAGAGCCGTAACTTATATTTTTTTTATTATGATAGCTGCCATGAATTGTCTATTCTGGTTAAAGAATGGCAGAATACAAGTCCCTAAATTAAATTGGTGGAAAGGTGGCACTATATATGAAAGAGGGCATTGAGTCAAACAGGATAAAACTTTTGCAGGAAACAAAATGCAATGTTGAATCTTTATGGTTAAAAATTCCAGGTGAAAAGGGGAATAAAATAGCAATGCTCCAAACGTCCACCTGGCCAGAATGAACAAACAGACTATGAAATGCTAAAAGAAATTAGGGTAGCTAACAAAATCAGCAGCTCAGTAATAATAGGTGATTTTAATTACCCCAGTATCATGACATTCTAGAGACATAAAGTTCCTAGATGAAATAACTGTCTGCTTCCTGGAGCAACTGGTACATGAACCAACAAGAGGGGAAACTATTTTAGACCTAGACCTTAGTGGAACAATTGCTAAAAGTGTTGGAGCCACTTGGCAAAAGTGATGACAGCCTGATCAAATTTGACTTAATAACTGGAGGGAGGGCACTAAAGAGATCTACTGCAACAGCATTTAACTTTCAAAAAGGTGACTATGATAAAATCAGGAAAATGCCCCTTTCGGTTTTATACCTAACCAACTGCAAAGGTTAAGAGTTTAGATCAGACATGGACGTTGTTTAAAAATACCATCTTGGAAGACCAGACCAGATATATTCCATGCATTAGAAAAGGTGGAAGGAAGTCTAAATGACTATTGTCATGGTTAAAAGGTGAGGAGAGAGAGGCTATAACAGCTAAAAGAATTTCTTTCAAGAAATGGAAAAGAGATCAGAAAGAAGGAAACAGGAAATAGAATAAACACTGACAAGTCATATGCAAAGCATTGATAAGGATGATAAAAGAGAATTTTTAAAGAAGCTTGCTGTGGAAGCAAAAACTCATAATAAAAACTTTTTCAGTTATATTTGAGGTAAAAAGCTTGCAAGGAAGTCAGTTGGATCATTAGATGATCAAGGGGTAAAAGGAGTACGTAGGAATGAAAAAGAGCAGAGAGACTAAATTAATTCTTGGCTTTGATATTCACTGAGGAAGATGTAAGAGAGATGCCCATGCACACGGTAATGGCGGAGTAAACATACACATATAGGGGTAGATTTTCAAACCTGCGCGCGAGCGTACATGTGTGCGCGCTACCCTGCGTGCACACGTACCCCCGATTTTATAGCAGGTGCGTGCATGTTATAAAATTGGGGGTCTGCGCGCGCAAGGGGGTGCACAATTGTGCACCAAGCCCGCACCAGGCCATGCTGCCTTCCTCCCCACCCTTTCCCCCTACCTTTTTCTTCATTTTCCTCTTATTTTAAAACTTACTTCAACCCTGGGGCTGAAGTAAGTTGTATGCGCCAGCCAACTGCCAGCGCACGATCCCCGGCACAGCAGCAAATGGCCGCTGTGCCAGGAGCCTCTGACCCCGCCCCCTCCCCGACCCTTTTTGAAAGCCCCGGGACTTAGACGCGTACCGGGGCTTTACGCGCGTCGCCGGGCCTTTTTAAAATAGGCCCGGTGTGCGTAGGTTCAGTTACGTGCGTAAAGTTTTGAAAATCCGGCCCATAGAGCACAATGCAACATAAATAATGTGTGCCTAACATAAATCACTGATCAATACATTTCACAAAGAAAATCATTTATTTTAGACACAATCACATCAGCAGTGTTCATTAATCAATCGAAGAATATTTTATTATAATGAATCCAAGGACCCAGACACGGCTGTGTTTTGCATCAGGGCTGCGTCAGGGGGACAAAGTAATCAATATGTCTATAAACAAAACATATACAGTATTAAGCAGGTTAGCTAACATCAAAATTTACAAATAATTAAAGAGCTTACAGACAAACGAGGAGACTACTAATCAAGAGCATA
Source organism: Rhinatrema bivittatum (assembly GCF_901001135.1). NCBI lineage: Eukaryota > Metazoa > Chordata > Amphibia > Gymnophiona > Rhinatrematidae > Rhinatrema > Rhinatrema bivittatum. Next base: position 102,152,485 of record NC_042618.1, read on the forward strand.
GATGTACATTGAGGGAAAGGGGCAACATGGAGACAACAAAGCAGATGAGTGGCAAATAAATTGATGAAACTAATCAATTTCTAAAGGGGGGAGGGGAAAGGAGAAAGTTACCTTCAAGGAGTAGCTCAAAAAGGAAGCTCAAAATTGAAAACCATTCGTAATGGTGACTGTAGGTGATCTAAAAGGCACAAAACAAAGGGAATTAAGATGAATACTTTCCCCTCCCCTCCCCCCTTTAGAAATTGATTAGTTTTTGTTTATAGACATATTGATTGCTTTGTCCCCCTGACGCAACCCTGATGCGAAACCCGGCCATGTCAGGGTCTTTGGATTCATTATAATAAAAGATTCTTTGATTAATGAACACTGCTGATGTGATTGTGTCTAAAATAAATGATTTTCTTTGTGAAATGTATTGATCAGTGATTTATGTTAGGCACACATTATGTTGCATTGTGCTCTGTCAGCCCATATGCCCCTCACAATGTGATTATACATGCCTTATGTTAAGGTTTCTTTTGTTTTAATCTATATTTCCATACTGCAACTTGTTATCCCCTTCCCAGTTCCATCTCCCTGTTAATATGTATCTTCCAAGCTTAAATGTTTGAATGTAAACCGATATGATGTCCCCCACTAATACCGGTATATAAAAGTCTTTAAATAAATAAAATATAATAAAAGATTCTTTGATTGATTAATGTACAATGCTGATATGACTGTGTCTAAAATAAAGATTTTCTTTGTGAAATGTATTATCAGTGATTTATATTAGCCACACATTATTTATGTTGCAGAGAGATACCCATGCCAGAAATGATATTCAAAGGTGATTCAGAGAAAATTAAATAAATCTCAGTGAACTTGGAAGATGTACTAGGGCAAATTAGCAAACTAAAGAGGAGCAAATCACTTGGACCAGATGGTATACATCCCAGAGTGCTGAAAAAACTGAGAAATGAAATTGTGGACCTGCTATTGGAATTTGTAAACTATCATTAACATTGTCTATGTTACCTTAAGACTGGAGGGTTGCTAATGTAACGCCAGTTTTTAAAAAGGGATCCAGGGGTGATCCAGTAAACTACAGACCAGTGAGTCTGACATCGATTGCTAGGCAAAATGGTAGAAATTATGATAAAGAAAAAAATTGCTAAACATATAGATAGGCATAGTTTAATGGCACAAAGCCAACATGGATTTAGCTAAGGGAAGTCTTGCCTCACCAATTTGCTACATTTTTTTTTTTTTGAGAACATAAATAAACATATGGATAAAAGTGAGCCAGTTGATATAGTGGATCTGGATTTCCAGAAAGCATTTGACAAAGTTCCTCAAGAAAGACTTCTTTGGAAATTAAAATGTAATGGATGTGGGCAGTGTCCTATTGTGGACTGCCAACTGGTTAAAAGATAGAAAACAGAGAGTAGGGCTGAATGGTAAATTTTCCCAATGGAGAAAGGTGAATAGTGGAGTGCCCCAGGGATCTGTTCTGGGATCACTGCTTTTTAATATATTTATTAATGATCTAGAAATGGGAACAACAAGTGAGGTGATCAGATTTGTTGATGGCACCTAATTATTCAAAGATGTTGAAACACAAGAGGGTTTTGAGCACTTGCAAGAGGACTTTGCAACACTGGGAGATTGGACATGCAAATGGAAAATTAAATTTAATGTGGACAAGTGCAAAGTGATGCACTTAGGAAAGAGCAACCCAAATTATAGCTACACAATGCAAGGTTCCACATTAGGAGTCACTACTCAGGAAATGGATCTAGATGTCGTCATTGATAATATGTTGAAATCTTCTGCTGAGTGTACAGCAGCAGCCAGGATTGTTAGGAAAGGAATGGAGAGTAAAACAGAGAATATCATAGTGCCTCTATCGCTGCATGGTGTGACCTCATCTTGAGTATTGTGTGCAGTTCTGCTCACCACATCTCAAAAATATATAGCAGATTTAGAAAAGTTACAGAGAAGGACCACCAAAATGATAAAGGGGATGGAACGAGACCCCTATGAAAGGCTGAAGAAGTTCAGACTCTTCGACTTTGAGAAGAGACTACTGAGGGGAGATATAGAGGTTTATAAAATAATGGGGCTAATGTAATAAGACTTGCAGTGAAACACGCGCTAGTTGTGAGTGCCAGTTTTGATAACCACATGAGGCTAAAGCTGGCACCTCTGCGAGATGTAAAAAAAAATTATGTAAATGATTTGGGCATACAAATCCATGCAGTCATGAAGAAACGCGCATACAGACGTGCAGTGACGTGTGAGCAACTGAGTCTCACTTTTTAGTGAAATTATGACTCTGGAATAGGAATGCATATATTTCTAACAACTGTGGGCTGCAAAAAAAAAAGCCTGATATATGAATGGGTGATAATTCACACCACATGCCATGACCTCTGTCAACTGCCACCATTTCTGCTGCTGTCATCCTTTGGCAAAGAAGCAGGATATACCACAGCATCTGGAACAGCTGGACACAATTGGAAATCTCCATACTAATAACACCAGAGCTGCACGAGCATACAACCATACCACACCATACCACACCAATGGAATAAAATGGCCCCTGAGTTGGTGCTTTCTCTTAACTCATGCCCTGACCATGGCGCTAAAAAACCCGCATTAAAAAATCCACACTAGCATTTCTATCTTCTGTTGCAGCTCCCTGCATTGCCCGTGAATAGATAATTGCCTCCTTTGCATGCCATTAGAATGCACTCAACGCAGAAAAAAAAAAGCCTTGAGTCAGTAAGTGCATTTGTATGTGCTTTTTCCCCGCACACAAAACCCTTATTACATACCTGTATAGGACTTTGCATGGGGAAAATACATGTACAAACACATGTATTGTCGCACACAAACCCGTGGCAGCTTCAGCGCACCTTATTACATCTGCCCCAATGAGTGGAATGGAACTAGTAAATGTTAATCAGTTGTTTACTCTTTTTCAAAAACTTTGACTAGGGGACACACACAAAATAATTAGATAATATATTTAATAAGAGAAATATTTTTTCACTCGACTTATCAGTGTAGTGAGACCGTGAGTAGCGGACCCATCTCTGGTGGAAGATGTGCCCTCGGGCGACAACGCAGCTGTAGAGGAGCTCCAGCAAGCGCTGCCGCAGGTGAGAGGCGTCCGAGTGTAGGCTGATGAGATGGACCTTGACCACAGCCACACCTGTACGCAGCAGAAGAGATCCAAAAACGCAATGTTGGTCTCATGAGTGGTCCGACTACTAGCCCTTTCGGACCTGCCTCAGGGTGGATGGTGGTCGAAGGATGAAGACATCAAGATGAAGACTGGAAATGTGAGGGCTTCACAGGTACTTGATTGAAGGAAGACGAAGACTTGTGTTGCTGAAAAGTACTGGGCAGGTACTGTCACATCACGCGCCCTACTCAACCGATTAGAGCTGGTCACGGACCACGCTGGTGATTCCCCGCTCAGGTAATTGAAGAATGTTAGACAAGACTCTGGTTGGTTGAAGAAGGTGATCTGAGGCAGGGCTCAGATAGGTCGAAGAAGGAGGACTCCGGAAGGTTGAAGAGAAGGTCTGGGAGGACTCTGAGTTGGTAGAAAATAGGAGGACTCCGAAAGAGTCACAGTGTCCACAATACTGTCTAGGAGGCCACACTACACACCCTACACCGCCAAGATTGGCTGGTCATGGACCACGCTGATGGTTCCCAATACAGACTGTTTAGAAGATTCAAGTGAAGACTCCGATGAGGCCTGCTCCGAGGGGCGCCCTCCACAGCCAATCAAGGCCAAGCGCGGACCACATCAATGGAACAAATGTTAAGATAGAGTTCATTCGTGATATGGAGGCAGGTGCAATAAACTCCGAAGGTCCGGCAGGATATAGGAGAAGGAAGGAAGCTCGGAGATGGGACTCGGAGCCAGGAACACCGAGGCGGGTCTCTGTGAAATAACACTGAGACGGGATCAGTGCAAGGAGGATTAAAAGCCAGAAGCTTCAGGAGGTTGCGCTGCCGAGGAAATGAAGGTCAAATACATGAAGGCTGGATCTGAAGCGACCTCTGAAGAAGAAGAAGATTAAGTTACATGAAGACATCTGGCAGTGAAGATCAGGATGTGAAGACAGGAGATGAAAGTCAGGATACGTGAAGACATCTGGAACACAGAAGTTTGACGAGACAAGAGACCAAGGAACGAGGAACATGTAGATGAAGACAAGGGATCCCACAAGGAACGAAAGCCTTGAGAAGCTGGAAGACGAAAGTCCTAAGGAGGACTAGCTTCTTGTGAAGGCAAGGAAGGAATGAAACTTGAAGCCTTTTATACTGCAGAAGACGCGGATCCATTGGTGACATCAGCAGTGCACCACTCCCATGCTGTTCCTTTAAATAGGGAGAGAAAAGCCAGCCTCTCCCCCTAGGAGGAAGCAGGAAGCTGTGCAGGACCCTGGACAGCGGCCCTGCTACACGCTGAAGAAGCTGAAGAAAGGCCTCAGGGCAGGCCTTGACAACGGAAGCGGCTCCCTTGCTGCTAAGGATGGAGAAAGAGAGCGGCGTGGCCTTCAGGCCCTCTTTCCCCAGAAGGCCCCCCGGTAAGATGGTGGCCTCTGGGCCACATTAGAACGCTGCAACGCAGCTCTGGACTGTGTTGAGTGTTACAGCACGGCTCCTGCCGTGCTGTGACTACGCCAGCGGCCCCAGCCGCTAGAGATAAAAATAACGCGGCTCCTGCCGCCCGAGCGGGATGGCGCGGCTCCTGCCGCTTAGCCATGTCGGCGGCCTCTGGGCCGCTTGAAGAGCAGTAGCGCGGCTCCTGCTGCGTGTGCCGTGCGTTGGTGGTCTCCGGGCCACACCGGCTCCAGCCGCAAGATGAAGCAGCAGCAGCCTCCTGGCTGCTAGAGGGGAAAAAAGAAGGTGAAGAAGCTGCCCGGGAAGGCAGAATCGTAACAATCAGCTCTGGAATTCATTGCCAGAGGATGTGGTAAAAGCTATTAGTTTAACTGCATTTAAAAAAGGTTTGGACAAGCTCCAGGAGGAAAAGTCCATAAACCATTATTAAGGTAGATTTGCAGATATCCACTGCATCCCTGGGATAAGCAGCCTGGAATCTAACTTACCCCTTGGGATCATAGAAACATAGAAACATAGAAACATAGAAATGACGGCAGAAGAAGACCAACCGGTCCATCCAGTCTGCCCAGCAAGCTTCACACATTTGTTCTCATACTTAACTGTTTCTCTTGGCTCTTAGTAACCTTATGTTCTAATTCCCTTTTCACCCCCACCATTAATGTAGAGAGCAGTGCTGGAGCTGCTTCCAAGTGAAATATTAAGTTTGATTAGTTGGGTAAGCGGCAGCATAGCTCTCTGCCATGAAGCAGAGGGCAATGCTGGAAATGTGTGAAGTATCAGTTTTTCTTTTCCCCTGTCATTGAAGCAAGGAGTCATGCCGGACATGCACCGAAAGTGAAGAATGCCTTGAAAGTCACATTAACTATCATCAAATATTGAAAAGCCTAATAATTGGTAATACCTATAAGCCCATGAACCCATCCCTGTTTTTTTTCTTTTTTTCTTTTCTTTTTTTAATTGGGAGATGGATGCCCTTCATCCTTCTACTCTGTGAAGGTGGACACCTACCACCGGCCACTGGCATCCCGCTCCGTTAATGCCTCTGTGGCTACTGCCGCTCCATGCAGTGTTTTACTACCTGCTCTTTATATGCGTCCTCTAGAACTGATGGATCCCATCCCTGGGTTTTTTTATTATTTATTTAATTGGGAGATGACAGCCCTCCATCCTTCCGCTCCGTGAAGGTGGACACCTACCACTGGCCACTGGCATCCCGCTCCGTGAATGCCTCTGTGGCTACTGCCGCTCTGTGCAGTATTTTACTACCTGCTCTTTATATGGACACCTACCACTGGCCACTGGCATCCCGCTCCGTGAATGCCTCTGTGGCTACTGCCGCTCCGTGCAGTATTTTACTACCTGCTCTTTATATGTGTCCTCTAGACCTGATGGATCCCATCCCTGTTTTGTTTTTTGTTTTTGTTTTTTATTTAATTGGGAGATGACAGCCCTACATCCTTCCGCTCCATGAAGGTGGACACCTACCACTGGCCACTGGCATCCCGCTCCGTGAATGCCTCTGTGGCTACTGCCGCTCCGTGCAGTATTTTACTACCTGCTCTTTATATGCGTCCTCTGGACCTGATGGATCCACAATATTTATCCCATGCCCCTTTGAAGTGCTTCACAGTTTTGGACTTCACCACTTCCTCCGGAAGGGCATTCCAGGCATCCACCACTCTCTCCGTGAAGAAATTCTTCCTGACATTGGTTCTTAGTCTTCCTCCTTGGAGCCTCAGCTCGTGACCTCTGTTTCTGCTGATTTTTTTCTGTTGGAAAAGGTTTGTCATTGTCTTTGGATCGTTAAAGTTTTTCAAGTATCTGAAAGTTTGAATCATATCACCCCTGCTCCTCCTTTCCTCCAGGGTGTACATATTTAGATTCTTCAATCTCTCCTCGTATGTCAACCGATGAAGACCCTCCACCTTCCTGGTCGCCCTTCTCTGTACCGCCTCCAACTTGTCCTTGTCTCTTTGTAGATACGGTCTCCAGAACTGAACACAGTACTCCAGGTGAGGCCTCACCAAGGACCTGTACAAGGGGATTATCACTTCCCTTTTCTTACTCGATATTCCTCTCTCTATGCATCCCAGCATTCTTCTGGCTTTTGCAATCGCCTTGTCGCATTGTTTCGCCGACTTCATATCATTAGACACTATCACCCCAAGGTCTCTCTCCTGCTCCGTGCACATCAGCCTTTCCCCCCCCATCGAATACAGTTCATTCGGATTTCCACTCCCCAAATGCATGACTTTGCACTTCTTGGCATTGAATTTCAGCTGCCATATCTTCGACCACTCTTCCAGCTTCCTTAAATCCCGTCTCATTCTCTCCACTCCTTCCGGCATGTCCACTCTGTTGCAGATCTTAGTGTCGTCCGCAAAAAGACAAACCTTACCTTCTATCCCGTCCGCAATGTCGCTCACAAAGATATTGAACAGGACCGGTCCCAACACCGATCCTTGCGGTACACCACTTAAAACCGCTCTCTCTTCAGAGAAAGTTCCATTTACCATCACGCATTGTCTTCTGTCCGTCAACCAGTTTGCAATCCAGGTCACCACTTCGGCACTCACTCCCAAGCTTTTTGTTTTATTCACCAGTCTCCTGTGCGGAACCGTATCAAAAGCTTTGCTGAAATCCAAGTAGATGACATCTAGCGCTCTTCCTTGATCCAATTCCTTGGTTACCCAGTCGAAAAAGTCAATCCTGCCAGGTATTTGTGATCTGGATTGGCCACTGTTGAAAACAGGATACTAGGCTTGATGGACTCTTGTCTGACCCAGTAAGGCAAGTTTTATGTTCTTATATTATGTTTTTATGTTTTACACTAGCGTCAACGCAGTGATGTCCAAGCTCTCCCTATTCTGGAACAAGGGAGACTTTGTGAGGTAGCAGTTCTATATAGAGAGTCTTTATAGAGGAGAATAAGCAATGGTTTTAGCAAACACAAACAAAATCAGTTGATACAACTGGGGGTTTTTTGTGCATAAAATAGTCTGAACACTTTTCCATGCTGCTGAACATTGTCAGCCTTTGGATATACAAACGCTGTTACAATTGAGGGCTAGCTGCGTGTTACAGCCTGGAATAAAGACATATTGTAAACCTTTATTTCTTTCAAGTTGCACATGATTATTCTTTGTGTGATTCATGGATAATTTTAGTTAATTGATATTTAAATACTGTATAATAATTATCTGCAGATTCTTCATTTAGTTTACAAAACAGATGATCCCAGTGGCAGAAAAGATCCCTCTTCAAGGTAAACCATCTCATAATCTCAGTCTAAAATGTATCATTCAATCTGGGGGCCCCCTTATACCTGACTAGACAAAGCTGCCTTAAATTTTGACCATGGTGTTGCACATTAATTGGAGTGGACAGTAGGGATGTGAATCGTTTTTGAACGATTAAAATTATCGTCAGATAATTTTAAAATCGTCCAAAATCTTTAGAGTGCACGATACAATACAAATGCCCCTGATTTATCGTTAAATAGGGCGCGGGAAAACCGGCACACCAAAAAAACCCTAAAACCCACCCCGAACCTTTAAAACAAATCCCCCACCCTCCCGAACCCCCCCAAAATGTTTTAAATTACCTGGGGTCCAGTGGGGGGGTCCCGACGCGATCTCCAGTTCTCTGGCCACGGCTGCGTTGAGAAATAGCGCCGGTGGCCCTTTGCTCTTATCATGTGACAGGGCAAAGGTAGCGCCGGCGCCATTTTGGTTCCTGGCTCCCGACGTCACGCATGCAGGAGATCGCTCCCGGACCCCCGCTGGAACCCCAGGGACTTTTGGCCAGCTTGGGGGGGCCTCCTGACCCCCACAAGACTTACCAAAAGTCCAGCGGGGATCCGGGAGCGACCTGCATGCGGGCCGTATTGCCAATCTTCAAAATGGCGCCGGCGCTACCTTTGCCCTCACTATGTCATACGGGCGACTGTTGCTGGACTTTTGGCAAGTCTTGTGGGGGTCAGGAGGCCCCCCCAAGCTGGCCAAAAGTCCCTGGGGTTCCAGCGGGGGTCCAGGAGCGATCTCCTGCACTCGTGATGTTGGGAGCCGGGAACCAAAATGGCGCCGGCGCTACCTTTGCCCTGTCACATAAGGGCAAAGGGCCACCGGCGCCATTTCTCTTAACGCAGTCGTGGCCAGAGAGAAGGGAGATCGTGCTGGGACCCCCCCCCCACTGGACCCCAGGTAATTTAAAACATTTTGGGGGGGTTCGGGAGGGTGGGGGATTTGTTTTAAAGGTTCGGGGTGGGTTTTAGGGGTTTTTTTTTGGTGTGCCGGTTTTCCCGCCCTCCCCCGATTTACGATTTTTTAAAAAAGAAAACACGACTATCAGATTTCCCTCCCCCCCCAGCCAAAATCGATCGTTAAGACGTTCGATCACACGATTCACACCCCTAGTGGACAGTAGTACAAAGTGTGGCTTGGGCAGTCTCAGGTCCCTAGCTAGTAGAAAACATCCTGTAGCTGATAACAGTCACTCTGCCCTGCAGATTTACAGTCCATTTTGACAGCAATTGAACTTTCCGTAGTACTCCTGCTTCAGTCATTAGCTGTTCTATTCTTAATCCTGGCCAGTGTTGCACCACGGTCGATTGGATCTGATTTCTGCCTGCTGTAACCTGGCCTTGCTGTACTATCCGTGGACTTAGAGGGCAGGCCTGAAGAGACATCTGACATCATTCTGTGAAATGCGACTGCTAATGTTTGCCTTGCTGATAGGACTGCTGTTAACTAGAGTCATGGCTTGGAACGCGGATGGGAAAACGCATGCTGAGCTTATGAACAACCTCCGCAGTGAGTACTACTAACTGCTGCCATGCACAGGGAGAAGTGCAAGGAGGCAGTGCTGAAACTCTCATTAGGTAGAATTTCATCTTTGAAAGATTTGTCTTTAAAATAAACTGCAAGGCTTCAGAGTACAACCACAAACTGAAAATCACAAAATACAAGGATGTTGTTTATGTAATTGAATCCTCTTGACTTACTTTGCAGCCTATTTGTGAATATTGGAGCTCATTTATAGATTTGATATTTTTCTACACTTTTTTTTCCTGTTGATAGCAGGGCTGAATTAGCCATGCTGTCATGGGAGCTGGCCTTCAGATCCCCAGGAGGCGGAGCTTCCCCAAGCAGAGGCTAGAGTCTTGCCCTCTGCGGCTGCACGTGAGTTCCCACGCAGGAAAAGCAGAATTTTCTCAGTCTGTTTTTTCTGCGCACAGGATTGTATGCCGAGCTTCATTTCTCCTCAGCGTTTTTTGTTTTGAAGAGAAAACATGTCTAAAAAACAGATCAGACCGTCGGGGTTCAAGCCCTGTAATTGCGGGAAAATCATGTCCATTACTGGTGGACATGATTTGTGCTACCGTTGCCTGGGACCTGACCACAACCAAGGCGAGTGTACACATTGTGGACGCATGTCGCCGAGGGCCCAAAGGCAATGGGCCCAGAAAATCGAAAGCCTAAAAACCGGCTGGGGAGGCTCGTATGCCCCTCCATCAGAGGCACACTCATCACCGGGGCCCTTCAAACAACAAGCCCCAACAGCAAAGAGAGCGGCCTCATTGGAACCCAGAATCTTCAAGCCTGGAGAGGAGGTGAGATCCTCTGGTAAATTAAAAATGACTCATGAGAAGGGATCAAAAACGGGGTGGGAGTTGCACCCGATACCCTCGGTGCAAGGCGGAGACAGTACAGCTCACTTGTTGACGCCAAGGCCTTCCACATCGAAATCTGTGCCGAAGGTACCAGCATCGGTGCCAAAACCAGCGCACCTGGCGCCGAAGCCAGCGGCCCCGACGCAGACGCACCAACCGCTGAAGCCGGCGCATCTACCACCGAAGTGGGCGCACTCAGCTTCGATGTCGGCGCAGTTGGCGCCGAAGTTGACACATAGGGAGACTAGGTCGACGCATTCAACATCGAAGTCGACGCACCGGGCATCGGAGTCGACACACTCGACGCCTAGGTCGACGCACTCAGCGCAAAAGAGGAAACGCTCAATACACTCCTCGATGCATTCGACTATAGAAGGCTCTCCATCTACACATTCTCAACAACCAGCATCATCGCAGTCACAAGACATTTTGACAACACTGAAAGGTCAGACTTTGTCGCTGGAGCCTCACGCCAAACGGATGAGGCATCACAGCACTGCCCAAGGTGTCTACCGACACCACCATACTGGCCGTAACAAGTGTAATGATGAAACTGCAAGCAGACTAGGTGGTCTGGCTAGCCCACATCTCTCACACCACCCCAGTTCATCAGGTGCTAAAAGGACTGTGAGAACCAGTTCTTCTTCTGAAGCAGAATGGGTACATGTAACCTCCTCTTCTGCATTCTCATGGAGTCTATCTGAAAGATCATCCATATAACAACCATGTCACGTAGAATACCATCCACCAGAACCTGAACCAAAAAGGGAAGAAGGTCGCTGGACGTGACAGGTCGAATGGCAAAGATCTAGTAAACCTCGAGTCTGACACACTGTGCTCAGCGGTACTGACACAGAAACCTAATCGACCTCCAATGCCACCGCAGACACAAAATGGAAGTAGTGCACGTTTTAAAATAATTTTTTGTGAAATGCTTAAAAAATCCCTAAAAAAAACTGGACCAATGATTAAAACCATACCCCATTGATTTATCGATGGAGCACATTCAATGCTCTAAAAGATACTAATATCTGGGGTTTATATGATGGTCCCATAGAAAAATACTATTTATGTGTTATTTTTGGTGAATATGTGTTTATTGCAGTCTATTATTCTTTCATATTATCCACTAAGGCTTTTTCTATACTACCGCAGACACAAAAAGCATTTTCTCAGTTGTCCGAAGCACTATCCGGGTTATTCGAAAACCTTCAGTCAACATTCTCTTTACCTCATGCATCTTCCTCCAGTTCTCTGGGAACACCACAACCCACGAGGGAACCATCTCCAGACCCCACAAGGTTTCCTCATTCATTTCAGTCTCCTTCACCAACTTATAGACCCCATTCACCCCAAAATACGGATTCGCCTCAGTCCTCGCCAAATTCCTCCACTGGGTACCCATCGGACCTGCCAGAACAACCACAGGAGAGCCGTACTTACCACCTGAGGAGTATTCCTATCCCAGGTTCTTGGACAAGATGGGAGCAATACTACACTTAGAAATTCAAAAACTTCCCGATCCAAGAGCTGAGACTTTGGGTCTCTTAAAAATTTTTGATGTTTCGGGTGAACCAACGTTGCTTCCTCCTCATGAGGTACTTGACAAAGTTCTTGAAAAATCCTGGGAAACTCCTTTTTCACTACCAGCAGTTGCCAGGAAAACTGATTTAAAGTTTAAAATGCGAAAATCCCCCTTTTATTCTTTACCACAGTTACCACACACGTCCATAGTAGTAGAGTCTGCTATGCAACATGCTAAGAAGTTGAAACTCCATGCATCTGCCCAGCCTAGTCGTGACAACCATTACTTAGATGAATTTGCTAGAAAGGCATATCAGAACGCCATGCCCACTAGTCGCTTACAGCACCATCAATTTTACATGGTGCAATACCTATATGATTGCATGCAAGCAACCAAGGGCATGCTCGTATCCACGGCAGACGCCATTCCACAGCCACTTCAGGACATGGAAAAGGGTACCAGACACTTGCTTCGATCCATTTACGAAGGATTCAAAACCTCTTCCAGAGCCTCAGCTACGGTTGTTGCAGCCTGACGTATGGCGTGGCTCCGAGCGAGTGCCATCTGGGAAGATCTACATAATAAACTAGCCAATCTACCATGTACGGGCGACAATCTTTTTGGAGACCGTTTTCAAGAAGCAGTGACAAAGCTAAAGGATCAAGCAGTAGCAGTACAATCTCTGACCGGACCCTCTCACTACTCGACCTCTCGGCGCTATTTTGGATCCTCTCGCCATCAACAATATTCACACAGACCATACAGGTCTTATCAATCTTACAGACCTACGACTTACCAGCCGTATCAATGACTTCAACAACAACCTTTAAACAGAAGAGGTAAACCCAGAACCCAACGGCCACAAGGCCAGCAATCAGCACCAGCAGCAAAAACCACGCATTCTTTTTAAAAACTCTGCCGCCGCCACCACCACATCTAGCGCCCCCGGGAAGGATCACAGTTTGCTTTCAGGCATGGGGGGAGATAACATCAGATCGCTGGGTTCTGGACATTGTAAAACAGGGCTACCAGCTCCAATTCACAACCAAACCCTCACTGCCTCACCCATCTGTTCAAACAGTAAGGATGTCTCATCCCCAACTCGAAAAAGAGATCCTATCACGCAAACATCAAGGAGCAAACCATACTGTTCCCAATCCCCTTTTTTTTTAAAGTTTGGCTGCTTCTGGTTGAGTAAGATGTCTCCTGTAAAAAAAAAAAAAAAAAATTAATTTTGCATTAAGTGTACACAGTCTGGACAGTATTTTCTCTCTCTTTATGGGTGTCCCCAGGCCTGAAACATTCCAAGTGATTACTTTCTGTTATTGTTTGTATAGTTTTGGGTGGACCCTTGGACACTGTGGCTGCTGACCATGCCCATGGGGGGAAGTCCCGTGAGGGGCCACAGGTCAGGCTCAGCTTAGGACACACAACACAGATAGATCTTTTATTAACAGTATTGAGGAGCCACCAGAGGTGGCAGTAGTGAGCAGAGATGAAGCCCGGCTGGGCTTGTAGTCCCTCAGGCTCTGGAACAGTGATCCCACAATGGCTGTGCTGTAGTGAAGAGAAACTGAGATAGTGAGTACAATAAAGTGTATGCAGGGTTCTGGAATAGAGCCTCGTTGGTTGAGTACTCACACAGCGGTTTCTTTCGGTAGAAATCACAGGAGCTGGAATAGAGGCAGGCCCTCGAGGAGCGAGTACCTGGTTCCAGGGAACAGCTCTGAGAGAAGTAGATAGTAACTCACTGATGGTGTAGGCAGTGGTATCTTCCAGGCAGAAGTGAAGTCCAGGCAGTGAGTTGGGAACATGGGCCCTCGAGGAGCGAGTACCGGTTCCAGACAGCGACCTGAAAGAGAAGAGAGAGGCCCCCGAGGAGCAGGTACCCCAAATAGAGTAAGTCCAATAATGGATAGGGCAGAGTAGCTAAGTACGGAGAGTAAATCCCATCCGTAAGGAGTTCCAGTACGAATACCTGACCTTGCTAACTCGATTAGCTAGCAGTAGTATAGGCTTTTTATATCCGGGATGCGTGACATCATCACAAGGTTCGCGCCAAAGAAAGTATTTTGAAGCAGGGCCGCGCACGCCCTAAAGCAGCTGGACAGCATGGGTGGAGGCAGCGCCCAAGCCGGACTGGGGACGCCGGAGAGGACGGCAGGCAGACGCCGTGGCAGCCAAACGTCCGTCAACCGTGGGAGGAGTCGCCAGAGAGGTAAGGAGGGTGGAGTGGAGACATCAGGCAGCAACAGTCGTAACACTTTTCCCCACCATTTATCTAGCATCTCAGGTTGGCACTGCCTTTCCATTACAATATGACCCCCCTGCCTCTGAGGTATGCCTGGTCTCAGCACTACTCTCTCAGGCAGCCATATTATCCACCATTTATTCATCGTGTCTAAGTCAATATGGAGCAGTGCTTTAACATTTATACAAATGTATGTCTGACGTCGCACCCCCCAGAGCTCAACCCTACCCCCCTTCCTCCCTCCCTCCCCTCTCCCCATACCCGAGGATATTACCTTTGATACCCTCATGTATTCCCCCCCCCCCTCCCCGAATTAGATCAAATATCCTGTTCTTGGGACCAGGAGTCATCCACAAATGACGTGTTCAGTCGTCTCACTTTATAAAAACAACTAACTTTTAATTATGCTTGAACCATTCAACATTAGTAAAGAGAAGGATATGGAAAGAAAACATCAACATCACAAACAACCACATTTCCCATGCACCATATAAATTGTCACTCCTCGAGTGCTAGGCGTATCTCCTCTGTATCACACTCACAGCCCTCGCCGAAGTCAGGTTGACATAGTAAGATACATGAACCTCAAGAAGGAAAATTGAGAAGGAATACCAGCAACTGGTTTCATGCTCCTCCCCAACAGTTAAGCCCGATATTATGTTCATCCATCGTGCGCCGACCCTGGATTTTATAACATATGCGCGGCTACACACGTATCTTATAAAATCCAGCGTACTTTTGTTCGCACGCGCGCGCGCTGTTTCTTAAAATGTACCCCTCTGGGCATAGTTCAGCAATCTTGCAATTACTAGCCGCGACCTTTGGAGCATACCTTCCTGCGATCTCGGAACCAAATGGTGCGCACGTTCTATCAGGCCCCTAGTTGAGGCCTGCAGCTCTGGGATCTGCGTCGTCAACCAGGTTTCCAAGGTCTGTGTCAGCAATGGCTTCGGGGAATCCGACAAAACGTAGGTTGTTTCTTCTAGCTTGATTTTCTAATTCATCGAATTTGTCACCTTGAGCTTTCGTAGTTTTTTCCAGCTTTATCATTCGGTGTTCCAGTGCCCCAACGTGTCGTCTTCCACTAGAGTAGTGCATCCCTCCACACGTTCCACCCAGTTTTCAATTTCTATAAGAGAAGAACGTACTTAAGCGATCTGCTCCGATATCTGGTGTAATCGGGCATCTAATGCGATAATAACCGATTGGGAAATTTTGTCTTCCAGAGAATCTTCACCCGGGAGATCCAGATTTTCTGGGGACGTCGGCGCCATCTTGGGTTCAGGTGGTTTCGCCTGTTCCTTTTCCTTTCTTTGTAATTTAGTAGCCAAGGTTCCCTTTGGCTCGATAAACAGGTCATCGATGTGGATGGGCAATCACACGCGGTGTTAACTAGTAATTTTGAACGAAATGAGGATCGCCCTTGTTGCAAAAGGATGTGAGATGGCTGGAGCTCGGTCGGCTTGCATCCAGCCGAGTTCACCACATCACGTGACTCCCTACATTTTTTAACTGAAATTAACTGTATATGTGTTTTTGACAACTTTGGATCATCTCATTGGCAAGACTATTTGGGCACTGTGTTAAAAAAAAAAAAAAAAATGAAAAAAGCAAAAATAAACCTTTTCAAATTTTTGAGTTTTTGTATAACAGGAATATGGTTTTTTATGCTATGTTGTTTTAGCCAGGAGAGAGGGAAGGTATTTTAAAAGTTTGGGTGTGTGTATGTGGTCTGGGCCCTCACTGGTATCTCTTTTGAGTGTTAAATATATCGTGGCTGAAAATTTTGTTTGATTAAAAAAATATGGATATTGAAAATCTATTGTTATGTTAAATTGATTTATATAGATATTTGAAATATTAGTGCATCCTTGTATTTTGTGAAAGGTTTGTCTTTCACAGCTCCAGTTAGTTTCACACAGTTGATTTTTGGTTTTATTAGAACCTGAATGTCAATCTGATCAAGTCTCCCACAAACCAACAGTGCTTGTCATTTTCCAAAGTTAAGATAACAATCTAGTTTTAAGTCTTTTATTTGGAACTGGTTGAGGTGCATTAAATGTATTTACACTATCCATAACAGAGTCAGCCCCTCTGTATGTCTTGTAGGCTAGGGTTAGTAAAGCTTGAGCACTTCATAGTTCAGATTACTGCAACATTCTCCATAGTGGCTCCTCCTAAAAAGGCCTGTGATAGGATTGCACTGAGCTCCCTCACAGCCAGTGTTTCTACCAGGACTCCTACTGGGAGGTGTATTGGAACTGAATTATCTATGCATGCCCCCATACTTTATGAGCTACTATGTCATTCTGTACCAAGAGAAGCGAGCACGTGTGTACCTGGTAGTATAAATTGCAGTAGGAAACAATTCTGCTCATTCTTTTTTTTTATTATCTGTTTCAATTTTGTAGAACATGGAGTGATCAAATCTGATCGTGTCTTTAATGTGCTGTTAGCTACCGACAGAGTCCATTACATCAAATATTTCTCATATGTGGATTTTCCTCAGCATATAGGTAAGACACTTGGAAGACAGTAATGGCAAAAGTAGATAATGTTGTAAATATGACTGGATACACTTACTAGCCCTTTAAAAGAAAACTAGTTGGTTTTGAGCCAGTTGAAAAAGCAAGTTTTCCTACCGTAAATGGTTTTCTCAGTAGACAGCAGAATAAATTAGCCATGACATGTGGATGTTATCATTGATAGCGCCAAACGACTCTTCTCTCTTAGCTCATAGAGCTTTTGATCTACTGAGCAAGTGTGGGAATTTCTACTTAGGCTCTGTCTTGTGAGCCCCTCATTTGATTTTATAGCTCTGCTTTAGTGAGGTGGGTGGGTATTTAGCACAGCTAATTTAACCTGCTGTCTACGAAGAACACCATTTATAGTGAGCAAACTTGCTTTCTCCATCGACAGGCAGGGCTGAATTTGACATAACATGTGGGGAGTCCCAAGTTGAGGGTTGCAGTGGAGCACTTACCGAATAAGCAACTCAGACCCCACCATGGAGAGTGGTCTACTGAGTGAACAAGCTGCACAAAACTGCTTGTCCAAATATGTCATTGCTTAATTGATTGTCCAGATAGTAATGGGACATTGAAAGTGTGAACTGATGATCAAGTTGCAACTTTGCAGATGTCCTCGATAGGTACGGTTTATAGAAGAGCCATTGATGTAGCCATGGCTCTCACTTGATGAGCCTTAACAGAACCTGTGATTTGGAGGCCAGCATGAGCATAACAATGTGTGATACAGTCTGCTTGCCAGTTGGACAAAGAGCGCTTGGCAACTGCTGTGCCCAGATAATTAGAATTGTAAAAGATGAATAGTTGCAAGGCCTGACAACGTGACTGAGTTCTTTTTTGGACTTTTAAGAGAGCCAATGAATGAGGGGCTCTTTCCCCTTCATGAGCGTGCAGCCTTGGAAAGAACATGGGTAAACACAATAGCTTGATTATATGAAAAGTTGATACCACTTTTGGCAGAAACTTGGGGTGGGTGTGGAGCATCACCCTATTGTGGAAGAATTGTATATAAGGAAAATAATGCACCAATGTCTGAAGCTTACCAGCTCTCCTTGCCAGTGTGATCACAACAAAGAATTAACACTTTCCATATGAAAAATATCAAAAGAGCTGCATCAGCTATTCAAAGGGTGACTTCATAAGCTGCACCAGTACCACATTACAATCCCAAGGCACTGATGGTTTAGTTATCGGAGGTTTAATATGCCTTAAGTCTTTCATAAATTTTGACAGTAAAGGATAAGTGGATATTGGCTTCCCTCCACTTGAATATGGTAGGCTGCTATGGCACTGATATGTAACTTGATGAAAGAGGTACCGAGACCTGACGAGGAAAGAGAGAATAAGTACTGAAGCAGCACTTATGGTCCAGAGAGCTCCATTGGCACCAGGATGAAAACCACTTCCATTTTTAAGTTGTGAGCCCTTCTAGTTGAAGGTTTCCTGGCAGATACCAATATATTTTCACCTTCTTTGAGCAGAGTTAGGAAGTGATCAGACAGCGCTCAACATCAATGCTGTCAATTTGAGAGAGAGGAGGTTTGGATGATATAGACGGCCCTCTTCTTGAGTCACTAATGTCAAATCCATCTTCCCCCGACCCCCAAGATATTGGGGCGCTGACAGATATCTGGACTAGATAAGAGAATCATACTGGTCTGGACCATGGTGGCACGATAAGTATCAAGTGAGCCTGGTCTTTAAGCACTTTCTGCTAGGGATGTGAATCGTTTTTTGACGATTTAAAATATTGTCCGATAAATTTTAAATCGTCAAAAATCATTAGAGCCGCGATACAATAACAATTCCCCCGATTTATCGTCAAAAAATCGTAAATCGGGGGAAGGGGGAGGGCAGGAAACCGGCACACTAAAACAACCCTAAAACCCACCCCGACCCTTTAAAATAAATCCCCCACCCTCCCGAACCCCCCCAAAATGCCTTAAATTACTTGGGGTCCAGAGGAAGGGTCCCGGTGTGATCTTTTACTCTCGGACCTCCGTGCGTTGTAGAAATGGCACCGGTGTCTTGCCGTACAGCCGGCGTGTTGCCGTACGGCGTGTCGCCGTACGGCCGGCGTGTTGCCGTACGGCCGGCGCCATTTTGCGCAAAATGGCGCCGGCCGTACGGCAACACGATTCGACTGCAGGAGGTCGTTCCGGACCCCCGCTGGACTTTTGGCAAGTCTTGTGGGGGTCAGGACGCCCCCCCAAGCTGGCCAAAAGTCCCTGGGGGTCCAGCGGGGGTCCGGAACGACCTCCTACAGTCGAATCGATTCGCGGTAGGAGATCGTTCTGGACCCCCGCTGGACTTTTGGCAAGTCTTATGAGGGTCAGGAGGCCCCCCCAAGCTGGCCAAAAGTCCCTGGGGGTCCAGCGGGGGTCCGGGAGCGATCTCCTACGCTCCTGATGTTGGGGGACAAAAAAACAAAATGGCGCTGGCGCTATTTCTACAACGCACGGAGGTCCGAGAGTAAAAGATCACACTGGGACCCTTTCTCTGGACCCCAGGTAATTTAAGGCATTTTGGGGGGGTTCGGGAGGGTGGGGGATTTATTTTAAAGGGTCGGGGTGGGTTTTAGGGTTGTTTTAGTGTGCCGGTTTTCCCGCCCTTCCCCTCCCCCCCCACTGGACCCCAGGTAATTTAAGGCATTTTGAGGGGGTTCGGGAGGGTGGGGGATTTATTTTAAAGGGTCGGGTGGGTTTTAGGGATGTTTTAGTGTGCCGGTTTTCGATTTACACGATTTACACGATATTTAAAAAACCCAAACTGCGACGATCCGATTCCCTCCCCCTCCCAGCCGAAATCGATCGTTAAGACGATCGATCACACGATTCACATCTCTACTTTCTGCACTGTCCTGACTATTAGCGGAAGCGGTGGAAAAGTGTGCTTGAGACCTGTATTTCAGCTGAGCAAAAAAGTGTCTGGTGCGGACTTGGGTTTCTTTGGCAGAATGGAGCAAACGTTTTCCACTCTTCTGTTTTCCTCCTCTGCAAATAAATATATCAGTGGATGTCCCTAAAGATTGAACAGTCTGTCTGCCACTGACTGATGTAGAGATCACTTGTGAGGAAGAAACCCCTTGCTGAGGTGATCCGTTAATGTGTTGGTAATCCCTGGAAGATAGATTGCTTTGTAGTACAGCTAGGTGGTCACAAGCCCACACCCAAATCTTTCTGGCTTCATGACACAAAGTCCATGAATCTGTGTCTCCTTGTTTGTTGACGTAAAATATGGCTACTTGGTTGTTGGTTTGGATGAGAATTCTCTTTCCCAAGGAGGTGTGAGAAAGTTCTCAAGGTGTGTGATTGCTCAAAGCTCTAATAAGTTGATTTGAAACAGTCATTCTACTGACAACCAGATTCCATGTGTGTCTCCCCATCCCTTAATAGACATGTCTGTTGCCAACGTGACTTGATGGGAAGCAGACAAATGTGGGCTCCGTCCTCTAAAATGTATGGGTCTAGCCACTAGCAAGGTTCTTAATTTCCTGTGAGACATTCACCATGGTTGTCAATAGTTGAATTAATGCTCCCATTGGATGTGGAGGCCCCATTGTAGGATGCATATGTGGAGGCAGGTTAAGAGAGACCATTTGAACCACTGCTGCCATGTGGCCCAAGACAACTAACACTTTCCTAGCTGTGGTCTAATCTATCTGCATCAACCAATGAGCTAAGGATCTGCGGCAACATACTTGATCTGTCGGGAGACTGTGTCCTCCAGAGTCTTTCCATGACCCAGTGATTTTCTGGGACAGACTCAGTTTGATTTATCAAAATTTACGATGAAATCCAGTGACTGAAGAAGGTGGTTTGGCTTCTGTAGGGAGTTCAGCATCCTCACCTGGGAAGTTCCTGTCACTAGCCAGTCATTCAGTTAAGGGAAAATACAAATGCCTTGCATTTACCTCTGAGCATTTGGTGAAGACCCTCGGCACTGCTGAGAACCTGAAAGGAAAGACCTTGTACTAGTAGTGAGATGATTTCACCACAAATTGTAAATAGTGCCAATAGGAGAGATGGATGGGTATTAAGTGTATTTTTGTTTTTATATTATTGTGTATGTAAATTATACTCCACAATGGATATACAGTATTGTAGAATTGTGAGATATAAATAAATAAAATAAATATGTGGGCACATCTCCACTATTCCACTTAGATGAAGGGCAGGATGGTGTGGAGGGAGTTCATTCTAAATTTCTTCCATAATAGGCTCGTTTCAGACTTTGTAAAACCAGGATGGGTCTCGATTCCCTGGATTTCTTGGGAATAAGGAAATAGTGGGAGTAGAACCCCTGACCATATTGGTCAGGTAGGACAGGTTCTATTGCCTGTTGGAAAAGTAACCCCATCTCCAGGCAGAGCTGAAAGCAGTGTAAGAGGTCCAGACTGAAGGCTGAACAAAGAGGCAGTACCAAAAGCCAAGAAAAATGTAAGCAATAACCAGATTCCCCAGCGAATTATTATTATTTTTTTGCTGCTCCTCTAGGTAGAGATAAATTCACCCCCCTAGTGGAGGGGCTGAATGCAGGATTTCAAGGCTTGTCCTCGAGCTAGAAGTTGTTGTGGCAGCACATGTGGAGCATGATACCCCAGAATTGCCGGAAAGGGTGTCTCTGGAATTAAGAATGCTTAAAAGTGAAATATGGTGTCTCGATGATTGTTGCTTAGAGCCAGTTAAGAGAGACCTGATCATCAAATGCTGCTCTTTGACCTGGGCAACTATTTCCTTGAGGTTTTCTTCAAAGAGGTGATCTGCAGTGCAGGGAACATCCACTAACTTATCGTGGACATCATTGGACGCAGGTGACTAATGGCTCATAGTGTGAACGATTTATACGCTGACTGAATGAAATGGTGTATAGGTTCTTCTGCGTCCAGGATCAGCTGCGGATTTGTGGTGTGGCTCTTGACATCTGGGCCTGGCAATGACTTCATTTTCTGCATACAATCATGTAAGTATTGCCCTATGTTGAAATTTAGCTTTGCAGGATAGGACAGGGTGATTTCATGAATTGTAGTTGACTTAAAATTTTTCCATAGATCCCAGATTAGTAATGAAATCCCACACTCGTCAATTAGTTAAAATAGGTTTTTATAAACTCTGGATGCTTAGAAGATTAAAACCTGATTTAGATCCTGATGACTTTTTATTGATTCTACAATGTCATTTTTTTTAAGGACTTTATTGTTGTAATGCTCTATTGTTGGGAGCTCCATCAAATACCTTAAGACCTTTACAATTGCTACAGAACGCAGTGGTTTGAGTTTTGATGGGATTATGTTAATTGTTTAATCAACTGTTATCTTGTTACAATGTAAAATAGGGCAGTTCCCGCTCTATTCAACCTGTTATCTGGAAACCAATGTGATATCTCGATCGAATGTCGGTATACAAAAGAAATAAATAAATAAAAATAAAATAAATTGACAGATATGAGCATATCGCGCCTGTGCTAGCAAGACTTCACTGGTTACCAGTGTAATACAGGATTCAGTATGAAGTGCTAACACTCATTCAGAAACTAATCAATAATACAGAAACATCTTGGGTTAGTTCTGCCTTACACCTATAGCGTAATCTAAGATTGGCAAATAAAGGCTTTCTAGTTGACCATCAGTGAATCAAACACGCTTAAGAGAGGTCAGTGTGTGCCATCTCAATTGCAGGCCTGAAAGCTTGGAATATATTACCAGAGCAGTTGAGGATCCTAGAAGATCTGAACTTATTCAAAAAGGCGTTAAAAACCTGGCTGTTTAGGCAAGCATTTGAAGGGCTAATTAACATTTAAAGGCATGACAGCACTTAGAAGTCCAGCATAAAACATTAATCTGATTTGGTTTTTTGGGGGGTTTTTTTTAATTTTTTATTTATTGCATTTTAAGAATATAAACAAGAAAATACTTGACAGAAATATCTCGAGTACAAATATATTGAAATTAAACAGATATTAATTTTCAATAAGGCAATAGTCTTATTAGTGCTCAATCTTAATAAAAGAAAAGCGGGAGAGCTGAAACAAGGAGCATTCAATTTGAAATTAGTACAAACAGAAAAAGCGCCCTGAGACCCTCCACCTTTCTATTACAAATTCACCAAAGTAGTAAGCATTACTGGGGGTTGGTTTGAGAGTCCAGAAAGTCTCTTAGATGAGCAGGTTCCAAATATATATATCTGTGTTCCCCAAGTTTTATATGGCATTTACAAGGAAATTGAAGCTTGAAAGTTCCCCCCTTCTGGAGAACTTCCACTCTCATGTTAAGGAATAGTTTTCTCCGTTGTTGTGTCTGTTTGATTAGATCCGGATAGCACCAAATCTTTTGACCGAAAAATAACGTTTGGTTATTTCTGAAATACTGCTTAAAGACATTATTTTTATCCATCAGAAATGCGAAGGAAACTAATAGTGGCCTCCTTTGGGTGACCACCATTTCTTGCGACGAATTCAAGAGTGTTGTTAAATCAGGCAAAGATATTTCTTCCTGGTTACTTTGAATAGGATTAGAAGGAAAAAGATAATAAGCTTTTGTAACAACCGGTCTAATTTCTTCAGGAATTTTTAAAACATGAGAGACATACAATTTAAAGATATCTAAAGGAGCAATATTTCTGAAAACAGGAAAATTAATAAACCTGAGATTGTGGGCTCTCAAACTATTTTCAATTCTTTCTAATCTCTTACTAGCTTCTGTATCACTTTTAACCAAATTTGCCTGAATTTTCTCTGCCACATCCATCCGTTCTTCTATTTTTCCCATTTTTTCTTTTTGAATGGCTAATTCCAAAACATTTTGTTCAGTCTGTACTTTTATACTTTGCACATCACTGGCTAAAGCTGTGATAACAGTCTCTAAAGATTTAAGCGCATTCCAGATCATGGACAGAGTTATTTCCCCTGGGGCAGCCATTATTACTGAATGTTCGACTTCCTGAGGCTCAGCTTCCCTTCCCCCACTTACTACTTCACCGGCACCTTTGCTCGATCTCAACGGGCCTCCTCCCGAAGCTGGCTCCGAATCCACAACCTCCACTCCTTCTCGCGGGACCGGTCTGCCCTGCTCCAGGTCGGCAGGTCTCCCCGATGTCCTCACATGCGGCACCAGCCCTGCCCCTCCGTTACTCTCCTCGAAGGGAGGGGCAGCCTCCAACTGCCTTCGATCTTCTCGGCTGTCCGGCGGCGGCGGTCTAGTCGGTGAGCCAGGACTCAATGATATTTCGGTCAGAGGGGGATATCCTCGCTCCTCGGTGTCCCCTTCAGCGACCAGGTCTCCCGGCGTTGGTGGGGGAAGCGCGGCAAAGAAGCTGCCTATACGCGGCTGGGAAGCCTCAGTCGGCGTGGAGGAACTCTCTCCACATCGAACCCTGGCTTTCCGCTTGGTATGTGGCATGCTGGAAATAGTTTAAGGCAAAAAATCAAGAGCTCCCTCTGCGCGCGTCTGTTCAGGGCGCCATCTTAGAAGCTCTCCCTGATTTGTTTTTCATTTTAGAAGTACAAATTTGATTTTTAAGCCTTTTATGTATTTCTGCCATTACTAGACACTCTTTTATTATTGTGTGACATTATTATAGTCTAGGTGGTATGTGTTTTGTTCTTCTATTTGATTTGAAATGTTATTATGAATGATGTGTTGTGATTGGTAATTTATGTTGTTTGAAAACTGCCGTGATTTATCGAATGTGCAGTCAAAAGATTTTAAATAAATAAATAAAATATATAGAAGTGCTACATGGCAATGTGGGTATTTAGCACTGGGCTCTGGAAAACCTTATTTCCAAAGTTGTCCAGCAGCCTGGGATGTTTGCATGGCGGAATATTGGAAAAAAAATCCTTGTTTTCTTTTCCCACTTGAGCACTGACTCCAGAACAACTGATTGATGGGTCACCTACACCACCCTAAACCCCAGGGTCTTCTGGACTCCTATATTTCAAGTCTAGTTTTGTGGCTACTTGAGCACAGGAAATTGCAGGATCGAATATACTGGAATTGACAAGCTGGAGGGGCCTAAGGCCTGCTCTGAGGTGGGGGAAGGCTCTCTGGAGGTGCTCCTACTCAACTTGCCCCCCAACCTACGCACTGAAACCTCCACACCGAAATTCAAAAAAAACCTCAAAACATGGCTCTTCCTACAAGCCTACCCATCGCTTTCCTCGCATGCTAAATCTTCCCCCTCTGCTACTTACTGTTAAAAAAAAAACAAAAAACCCCACAATCGTCAGGCTTCCCATTCTTCCCTAATCTTCCATCCCAAAATCAGAATCAGTAACCGCATCGAACTTAGTATTTGAACCTTGTACATAACCTCTCCTCCAGTAATTTTATCCCCCTCTCCTAACCTAAGTTACCCCCAGTTGAATTTATCAGCTAAATTATTTGATTTTTGTTATTATCTTGTTAACCGTTCCATCTGTTCTTTGTAAAGGCCATGCCTATTTTATTTTGGTTATAAGTTATATGTAAACCGATGCGATGTGCAAACGGCTGTCGGTATATAAAACCATTAAAATAATAATAACTTGGCATCCAGGGAGCTAGCAGAGGCTCTGCTCTGGGAGGAGGATCAACTGCGGCTCTTTACCGACCTGCACGACTCCTCCATCTTCCATATTCTGAATCTGCGGAGACATACAGTCATAGCTGGTTGCATTGTAGTTGAGCCCAAGACACTGATAACAAATGCAGTGGTGTAGCAAGGGTGTCGGGTGCCTGGGGGCCAATGCATTTGTGCACCTCTTCCACCCCTTCCCCCACTAATTCTGGGGGGCCCCCCAACCAAATGCATGAATAGAAAGGGGGGGCTGCGGCTTAAAGTTTACTCACCCCTACTCTAGCTTACTCGCACAGATGCTGTTAGCCTCCCGCCAATTTCTTATACCTGTATAATTAGTTATTCTTTCTTACTTACATTTTTGTATAAATCATAGAATATAATTATTAATTCACAGACCAACTAATAAAAGTTTGCTAGAAAACCAGACACAGTAGTAAAGGAGAAAATTACTAATAGAAGTGTCAGTGCAAATCACCATATAAAAAATAATTACAATTCTGTTGTCTTCTCAGTAACAGCAACACAGACTCTCTTCACTACCAGGCATGTTGTAAAATACAAAATCCTGCCAATTAAAAAAAAAAAATTGTAACAGGAGGTTTACACCAATTTTAGATAACTAATACGAATGGTACAAAATTTAAGAAACGGAGATTTTGTATTGCTTTCTAAACCAATTTATCTACTGTTTTCACTAAAAATTTACTAAATTCAAACATTCAGGCGTCGGCAGCTGGGAAGGAGGAAGCAGCTTACGCTGCAAGGCCACAATCCTTCGATTCTTAGGAGCAGGGAAGTGTGAGTGAGGGGCTTGCAGCAGCGCCGCAGGGATGAGTGGAGCTCGGAGGGCGAGTTAGAGGGGATTGTGGTAGTGCTGAGATGCAATGGCCACCTGCTGCTGCACCCCCCTTTAAGCATGGTGCCCAGGGGCATTGTCCCCTCCCCCTTGCTAGGCCACTGGTGTCAATCAGTGATAGACATCTTGTCACACACTCAGTTCTTAAAGCTATTGAGGGCAGCCTTCTTGGAGCTGGATATTTTCCCTTTTGTTGTGGGGTTTTTTGTTTTTTTTTAGAAAGTAACATTGAAAAGAGCTATTTGGGAGCTTCCAAGGCAGTGATGCAATAAAAAGAAATGAAAGATTAAGAAGATGCCAAAAACAGTTAACAAAAAATCAAGAAAAGACTGAGAGCAGGGTAGACAGACGAAAAAAGACTAAGCAGCTCACGAGGTAGTGTCCGCCTGGGAACTGAGAAAAGGGTCCGTTTGGCGTGGACAGATAACATCACCCATGTGTCATGGCTATTTCAGCCCTGCTTGTTGATGGAGACTGATATATTCATTTCAGTGTGCAGTTTTATCATGGTTACAAATTTGTGATGATAAAGTTTGAAATTTTTGTTACGACAAATGCTTAGAAACTGAGAACTAATATAGTTAAAGACTGTTTTGAGCTTTATGTGCAGTCTTAAAAAAAAAAAAAAAAGCTTTTTCACTTTTTAAACAACCAACACTTGATTTTCATTATCATTTGTAGAATGAGTAAATCTTGGAAAATGCATATTTAAATATATTTTATGAAAAAATGCATTTAGTTATATTTGCATTACCACGTTTATTACTCAGGAAAGGCCTCTATTCTGCACAATTCAGAGCCAGAGGATGTGGTTAGTGTAGTTGGGTTTAAAAAAGGTTTTGATAAGTTCTTGGAGGAGAAGTCCATTGACTTCTGTTAATCAAGTTGTCTTAGAGGATAGTCACTGCTATTACTGGCCTCAGTAGCATGGGATTTATTTAGTGTTTGGGTACTTGCCAGGTTCTTATGACCTGGATTGGCCACTGTTAGAAACAGGATGCTGGGCTTGATGGATCCTTGGTCTGACCCAGTATGGCAATTTCTTATTTTCTTACAAAGTAATGTGGTCACACATGGATTGTTGTAGTACAGAGCTGCAGATTCCTTGAGCCAAATCAGTTTGAATATCACCCGATGTTTAGCTATTTTTATGCAGTATGAAAATTTTGCAGTTTCCCTAAGTATCTGATTGCTTCTCAATGCTGAAAACATGTCCGTGGTAATGCAAATATAGCTGTTAGTAGGAAAAGCCCTTCAGAATCTGATGATTGATGACACTAACATCTCTATGTGCTGTGTACTAGCCAAGCTGTTTGGGATTCTTGCATGTTTGGTTTGTAATGATGCTGTAATCAATTAGATAAAAAACTGAACGTGGCATGATTGTAATCCATGTCTCATTAAACTCCCATGTTCCTTGGCCTGGTTGCTGTTGACAGATGAATAAAAGGAATAGAAGCAGACTATGTTTATAGCATTGTTTTAGTGTAGCAGTCACTGAATAATGCTCTTTTATGTTACAAGGCCCTGGGTGGGAGGGTATGGGCTAAAGCTGGTGGTAGTATCAATGCCGGAAGTTTAGTGCACCAGGACCCTTAAATCTGTGAGTCCTGGTTGTGACTTCTATACTTTACATCTCTGCTGGAAAGTTATTTTAATAAAAGATCCTGGTTTTGGCTTTGCACCTGGTATGAGACTTTGAATAGTCAGACAATTCCTGGCTCCTGTTCATTCTTTTCTGGCTTAATTACAGTCAGGGCCGGTGCAAGGGTATTAGGCACCCTAGGCATAGGCAAACCTTCTGCCTTGCGCCCGCTTTCCCCCCCACCCCACCCCCAAGCAGAGGAAACATTAGCTCAGGTGAGAGATTCAGGTGAAGTCTCCGTCCGTCCTCACCCGAACTGACTACCGGCTCAAGTCAAACTTTGATGTGAATATTATGTAGACTTTGACTTGAGTTGGTGGTCAGGTGAGGACGGATGGGTCGCTTGTCGGTCGTCGCTGAAATATCCTGCCGGCAGATGCTGGGCTGCCACTACTGCCGCCGAGACAACAGTTGTCTCTTCTCTCTGCATGACATATCAGTCAGTCACCCACTCACCCCGATCCAATTTATTTGCACCACCGCCATGAGACCATAAATATTCTGGCTCTTGCGGCCGCTGCTCCTGAGACCCTGGCACCCTAGGCCCCCATTTAGTTCGCCTAGTACTTCCGCCAGCCCTGATTACAGTGCCCTGCAAGTCTGTGCTCCCTTTAGTGCTGTGACTGAGCAGCACTCAGAAATCTCCCATTAAGCTAGAGCATATGTTTCTAACCAGCATTTCTGCAGAAGCTGTAATTGGGGGTGTAGAAGCTTAGATGCCCTGACCTTCCCTTCACACTCTCATGCCTCAGCAGCGCTAATCTGTCACAGCTTTCAGGTCTGGAAATGTGATAACTCTAATTCTGAGGCCACGATATGACTTTATCAGGAAGGGGCCTTGTATATATTTGTGCTGATCCTTTTAAACTGAAACTGCCTTGCACTTAGGCACAGATGGAGCTGGATTATATTTGTAAGAAGAGTTATAAGTGTTAGATTGAAGTAATACAGACAGCTCCACTGGAAAGAAATCTGGGATGCACCTGGTGTACTCAAATGGTCGCTGTTACCTTAATTACTTGTAGTGAGATTAAAGGTATAAAAAGAGTGGAATGGTAGGGTACTGGGAAGACATCTGCACAGCTAAGCTTCCAGGAAGTGACTTTAGTGCTCAAACTTGATGGATTTCCCTTTAAGCCTATTGGTAACTAATTTCTGTTCTTTTGCATTCAGGGTACAAAGCTACTATCAGTGCAGCCCATGCGGTAAGGGCAGAATTTCTTGCCATTCTAATCAAGGTTTGGCTTTACATGACTCGTCCACTAATCTGTTATAAATAAGTTTACTGGAAAAGTTTACATTTTTTTGGCGTATGAAAACATTTAATACAATTACATGTATCTGTATAATTTGACATTTGTCTTGTTTTTGTTCCTGTTTCTTTAAAATACTCCATGCAGACTGCATATAATGCCCATAGCTGGTGCTTTATTTGCAACTTTAATGATGATGATGGCCTTATTTGATATATAAGAGAGATTTTAAGAGACTGACTGATGGTATTTCTACAGCATGCTGATTCCCTGGAGTTGCTTGAAAAGAAGCTGGTGGAGGGAGCAAAAGTCCTTGATGTGGGATCAGGAAGTGGATACCTAACCGCTTGCTTTGCTAAACTGGTAAACAGGACATGTTTTTCTAATTCACTTCTCCCATACCCATAGAAAGATTCTTCTCCCACAAATACACACATCATGAGCACCATTGGTTTAGGGACCTTTAAGATCACAGCCTTCCTGTATTTTTTGTCTGGGAAACCAAGTAATATTTTGTGTACTCCTACCAGTAAGATGAGTGATGAACCGAGTCTTTATTAACATTCGTAGGTATTAATTCACAATATGCCATGAAAACAAGCCATAATAAAACCTATTTTTAAAAAACCTTCTCTTGACCCAGCCGATCCCGCCAACTTTCGCCCCATTTACAACCTTCCCTTTATATCAAAAATCCTAGAAAAAACAATTAATCAGCAACTGACGGACTACTTAGATGATCATCACATCCTCTTCCCCTCCCAATATGGGTTCCGCAGACACCATAGCACCAAAACCCTCCTCATTTCCCTTTCCGACTACATCCTGAAAGCCCTAGACAAAGGCCATCCTTACATCTTGGCATCCTCCGCATTTGACATGGTCAACCACAACATCCTAATAGAACGCCTTAAAGAAATGGGCATATCTGGCATCGCGCTCCACTGGTTTCAATCATACCTAAGCAACAGGCAATGCAAAGCAAAAATTGGGAACTATGAATCAAAACCAATTAACCTGTCACAAGGCATATACCACAAGGCTCCTCACTGTCCTCCACCCTCTTCAATGTATACCTCCTTCCCCTCTGCCATCTCTTTTCCAAGCTTGGCCTTCCGCACTTTATATATGTGGATGACGTACAGATCCTCATACCCATAACCGACACTTTACCCAATGCCATGAAAACCTGGGAATCTGCTCTCTCAGCCATCAGCACCCTGCTCTCAGACAACTACCTTGCGCTCAACACCACTAAAACGGAGCTCCTAATCATCTCACCCCACAATAACAACTTCAACCTACCCATGCTCAACACACCACCCTCCTCCATTACCTTTTCCCAACACGTTCGTAGCCTCGGCGTCACACTGGACAACCAATTTAACCTAAAAAAGTTCATCAACTTCACCCTAAAAGACTGCTTCTTCAGGCTTCACACACTAAAAAAACTCAAACCTCTTCTACATCTCAATGACGTTCGCACAATCCTCCAAGCCACCATCTTATCCAAAGTTGATTACTGTAATGCCATCGTCCTAGGCCTTCCCAAAAATGCAATCCAACCCCTGCAGATGCTCCAAAATGCTGCTGCCCGTATCCTCACCAATGCCCACCGTCATATCACCCCTGTCCTCAAACACCTACACTGGCTGCCAGTCACATCTCGGATAATATACAAGTCCCTCACCATCATCCATAAATCCCTTCACAACCAAAATATGCATTGGTTCAATGAGCACCTCCTATTTCGCACCCCTGACAGACCCACCAGAACACAATATCTGGCAACGCTGCATACACCCTCGCCTAAACTCAAAAACTTATGTCCACCAAAGACCGTGCACTCTCCATCGCAGGCCCTGCTCTTTGGAACAACATGCCCTCTAGTCTTCGCCAGGAAATGTGCCCAAAAAAATGTAAACAGAATCTCAAGACCTGGCTATTTAAACAGGCATACACCTGAACTATCTTATCCAATACCCTCCCCAAGTCACTCGCCTTTACTGTTCCTTCTTTTGTAAATACTCTGTTAATACATCATCTCTAAACCCTTTACTGTAATTTACCCTGATTGTACATATCTCTATCAGGTCACAGCGATTCACCTTGAATGTAAATAACCATCTTGATAACTTACTCTGATTGTACATATCTCTTTCTGGTCATAGCGACTTACTTTGAATGTAATTAACTATCTTGATCTTCCCCCTGCTTGGATATTTATGCCCTTCTTACATGGTTTCTTAGTTTGCATTGATAGCCATTAGACTCAATTCCCCTTTTCTGTGTTTTTTGTAAAGCCTGTTGCTGCATTATGTTATCTGTAAACCGAGGTGATGTTCCCAACTACTTTCAGTATATAAAAATGTTTAAGTAAATAATAAATAAATATACTGGGAAGTGAACTGATACTTTCTAGTTTAAATGCATCCAAACTTTGCAACTTCTTTGAATATATGCTTCTAGGCATTTAACTTTAGACTAATATCATTAGTTCTAAAAACAAGCTGAAGGAATACAGTTGCTCTTTCCCTTTATTTTCTGAAAACAGATGTGCAAGCTTGTTCCCAGTCACTAGAATACTGACTAGGTCTTTCCACCATAGGGTGAGTGGTCAGATACAGCATTGTAAATTCAGCCCTTTCCAGAAGAGCAGCCTTGCTGTACTCGCCGTATAGTGAAGACAAAGACAATTTCCCTGTCCTGCACAGAAATCCACAAACCTTGGCAGGGACTTCTCCACTGGACCTGCTCTTATGCAGCTTGGAAGTTGAAGACTCTGTTTTGCTTTTGTTTCCAGATAGGTCCCATGGGGAAGGCAATAGGTATTGACCATATAGAAGAGCTTGTGAGAGACTCAATTCGAAATATCCAACAGGATGATCCAACTCTGCTCACTTCAGGCCGTTTGAAACTAGTAGGTGAGTACTTTGCCCCTCGATTTTTCCTCTCCCCTGAGTGTACTGAGTGATGATCTTAAGTATTTTATTTTTTGTTTATTTATTAATTTATAATAAATTTTTATGTACGTCTGAGTCATGCTAGGGGGCACATTCTTCCCTTTGCCTGTATATGTAGGATATATAACAAAGTACCATCTTATGGTCTTCTCATGTTACCCGTGGAACACAAAAAAAGGTCACCCTCCTCTCTGTGGAGATAATTTTCAAAGGAGTTTTGTGCGTAAATAATATACTATTGTAGCGATTTTCAAAAGCCATTTATGCACAGAAAGTGCACTTTTGTGAGCAAATTCTATGGACAATTCAATGGCATATAAAGTAGCAATTTTCAAAAGTGCATTTACTTGAGTAAAACTCAGTTTTACTCAAGTAAATGCTTTTTAAAATCAGATCCAATGTGTACAGCTCTACAACCTCTGTCTCCTACTCTTTCTGTAAGGACACAATGCTCAGCTTAAGACTTGGAAACCAGTTGTAACTCTTCAAGAGCTTCTGTCTGGCTTTCTCACATGACACAATTTTTAAGAGTACATAAAAGGCTAGTACTAGAGAAATAATTGTATAGTAAAAACAAGATAACTGAATATGATACTTTTATGCTTAGCTAACTGCTAGAGGGGCTCCCTGAATGATAAATGTTGATTAATACTAGCATGAGGTTTCTGTGGGAGCAACCTCAAAGAAAAAGCTTTTCCTCCTGCAAGAGTCCTACACCCACTCCCCCTTTGTCACAGGGACCTAAGAGTCTTCCTCTATTATATGAAGAACCTTTGAGTGCAGAGAGGTTCTGTGTATCTTCCAACATGTTATTCCTCCTCTTTCTTTATTTACACAGTAGGGGATGGCAGGCAAGGTTACCCAGAAGAAGCCCCTTATGATGCTATTAATGTGGGAGCAGCAGCAGACAAAGTACCACAGGCGGTAAGAATGAATGGGTGCTACAAAAAAAGGTTCTTTATTTCTCTGTTTTTGACATGAGGGACTCGCAAGAATTCTATTTGAAAACAGCAACAGCAGAAGCTCATTTCTTGTTAGACCTATCTGTTTATGTTGAAGTCCTCCATTTAATTACATTTTAGAAGAACTGAATGGGATAAAGCGGAGCTACTAATCCTTAACGGGGATCCTCCGTAGACAGGATAAATCAGCCATGCCTATGGGAAACATCATCTGATGGCCCTGGCTCAGATGTTCTCTCTTGGAGCTCACAAAGGAAATCCTTTTCTGAACATGTCTGGAACTTCCTGCTCATAGGCCCCACATGAATCTCCTCAGTTCTTTCCCTAGCCACACTTCAACTTTATAGGTAGTAGGGTGGGACTGTGTGGCTGATTTGTGCTGCTGTCTAGAACCCCATTACAGATAAGCAACTTTGCTTTCTTTGTGGATAAGCAGAATGTAAAGCAGCCATACAACTGGGATCTCCCATTCTGAGGGTCGCTTGAAGTTGATATGATGGATACTGATGTGGTAATATGTGAAGCAACCCAGAGAATGCTGGATGGTGGGAAAGGTGAAGCATTAGTTCAATAAACTTTTGAGAATTGCTTGGCCAAAAGCATTCTGTTGTGATTTTTGATTAAGACGATAATGTTTGACAAAAGTGTGAATTGATGGCACAGTGTGATGCACTTGGTATTGGTGGGCCCTTAGTGCTGTGGTGTGGTTGGCACAGCCTGCTAGGCCCACACCAACAGCTGGCAGACATGCCCTGTAGCGGGACAGGCTGGAACTTCACCTATACCAGCCATCTTCCCTGCAGTTTGAGCCCTTGGGTTCTGGCGGTTGGCAGGACTTAGGTGGGTTCCTAGGGCAATCTAGAGAAAGAGAGTCCAAGGCCAGGTGATGATTAGGGCAGGTAGCATACACCTGATTCCAGAAGACAAGCCAGAGCTCAGGGCAGGTAGTAGACAGCAGATACCAGAAGACAAGCCAGAGGTTGGGGAAGGCAGCAGACAAGGTGATGTCAATTCCAACGCAGAAGATCAAGTCCAGGTGGCAATCAAGAATGGTCAAAGTCCAAGCTGAGATCAGAATCCAGGAAGACAAAACGAAGGCCAGGACCAAGACAAGATGACAATTAGGGCAAGGAGAACAAGGATGGAGCAGGACAAAGGTAAGGCAAGATAGATAGGAGCTTAGGAATACCAGGACGCAGAAACACAGGAAGGCAAGAACAATGGCAACACACACTCAATATGAAAGGCACATCAGGAGCCCTGATGCTGAGTCATCTTCTGATCCTCCAGAGGAGCCTTAAATTCAGGGAAGCCCATGATGTCATCAAAGGGCATTGTGGCTGGGTTGCCACCATGGGCCTTTTAAGAGGCAGGTCATCAGGCATGCAGCAGCATAGCAGAGTTCCTACCACGAGGTTTCATTGGCGGCATCCTGTGCCGCGCTTATGTGCTGACGGCTTCAGAGGTGAGTGAGGCCCTATGAGCCACCAAACGTAACACAAAGTTGCTGCTTTACAGATGTCCTGAATGAGACCGACTATTGCAATGCCACAGAAGTTGCTGAAGCTTGAACCTGATGAGCTCTAATCCAGCTCTATTCCAACTGATTTATAGCAGAAAAAAATGCATTTTGGTAGCCAAGAATATAGGGTTTGCTTTCTGTGAAAAGTAGGCTGAGTGGTTATATATTACATCATATAACACTCTAATCACAATCTGGTAAAAGCAAAACTTAGTTTACTAAACGTTGTAAATATATGGTATAAAATCAGTAAAGAGAAACAATATCATAATGAATATCAGTACAAGCACACAACATCACAGTAGGCATTACATAGATTAATCAATTAAATAAGATTGCAGTCAGAGAGAAGAATAAAGAAAAGGTATTATACAAAGAATTCTCTCCTCATAGGTCCTCCCTGCTATAGAATTGTGTATTCTTAAAATGAAGGACTATACGATGCCGGGAACTCCACATTTAGAAGCAATTTGTACCTTGTTTGTGGCTCATTCAACAACTCACCATTGCACACAGCTTTATATATTTTATTCTCTTTGACTTTAGTCCAGTGTCTGCAAGTTAGGTGTTTCAGTTTGCACCCATAACTCTGACATTAGCCATCTGGAATTGTCAAGCTATAGCAATTAAGACTCACAGTTACAGTAAGACTTACGACTATGGCTGTTAGGGAGATATCTTGTACTAGTCTCCTGAATGCTGGCTCTCAACAACAAATTTTAGAGGAACCAAATGTCTCTTGCCTCCTACCTTATCAACTCATCAGTAACAGCCAGAGACAGTGTACTGAGAAAGTGGTTCAGGCTTTAATAATCCTTCTTCTGGTTGATAAGCTGATCAGATTTTAAACCAGAGTAAGAAATATAAGGTAGATGTTGGAGTGTTACAAGTAAAATGGGTCCTCATCCCGAGATTTATACTAGATTGAAAACTGTTTTCATTTGAAGCCATAGAAACATCGTGTTGAAGGCATTCTTACTGCTAGTAGAACTGCTTTAATTTCTGTGGAGAAAGACATTGTGTTTTAGCTACCACCCAGGAAAAATATCTAGGCATCATAGTGGATAATACTTTAAAATCGTCAGCTCAGTGTGCTGCAGCAGTCAAAAAAGCAAACAGAATATTAGGAATTATTAGGAAGGGAATGGTTAATAGGACAGAAAATGTCATAATGCCTCTATATCGCTCCATGGTGAGATCGCACCTTGAATACTGTGTACAATTCTGGTCGCCGCATCTCAAAAAAGATATAGTTGCGATGGAGAAGGTACAGAGAAGGGCAACCAAAATGATAAAGGGGATGGAAGAGGTTAGGGCTGTTCAGCTTGGAGAAGAGACAGCTGAGGGGGGATATGATAGAGGTCTTTAAGCTCATGAGAGGTCTTGAACGATAGATGTGACTCGGTTATTTACACTTTTGAATAATAGAAGGACTAGGGGGCATTCCATTAAGTTAGCAAGTAGCACATTTAAGACTAATCGAAGAAAATTCTTTTTCACTCAACTCACAATAAAGCTCTGGAATTTGTTGCCAGAGGATGTGGTTAGAGCAGTTAGTGTAGCTGGGTTCAAAAAAGGTTTGGATAAGTTCTTGGAGGAGAAGTCCATTAACGGCTATTAATCAAGTTTACTTAGGGAATAGCCACTGCTATTAATTGCATCAGTAGCATGGGATCTTCTTAGTGTTTGGGTAATTGCCAGGTTCTTGTGGCCTGGTTTGGCCTCTGTTGGAAACAGGATGCTGAGTTTGATGGACCCTTGGTCTGACCCAGCATGGCAATTTCTTATGTTATTAGCTGCTGGTGCTCCATATCCAAGTTGTTAATGCTAGAGAGCAAAGATTGGGATGAAGGAGCAAACTGTCATACTGAATTAGAAAATATGGGAAAATTGATAGACAAACTGGTTTTGCAACTGCTAGTCTTTGAAGCCAAGGAAACCACACTTGTTTCTTAAGATCATTTTCATCTTGTCTTGCATCAGTTTTGGAATTGTTTTTGCAATTAGAGGAAGAAGTGGAAAAGTATACGTTAGTCTCTTTGACCATGAAATTGTCATTGCAGCCAAGACAGGCTCTTTGAGGAGGCTGCAAAGACATCACTTGAGGAACTCCCCATTTTTTGAAATATGTTCTGAAGTATGTTGCTGTGAAGTGACCATTCATGTGGCTGCAAATGAAGCTAAGTGCATTAGCTATAATGGTTAATTTCCTGGAATGTGCATGCCAGATACATATCTTCCTCT
The DNA here is from genome assembly GCF_901001135.1 of Rhinatrema bivittatum. NCBI lineage: Eukaryota > Metazoa > Chordata > Amphibia > Gymnophiona > Rhinatrematidae > Rhinatrema > Rhinatrema bivittatum. The sequence continues at coordinate 102,189,095 of NC_042618.1, forward strand.
GTATTGCCTACTTCCATATTTTTAGGATTTCCTGACACAAATTCTGCAATCCACTCCTCCCTGTTTGTTTATGTAGTACATTGCAACAATATTGTCTTTTAATCTGGAAGATCTTTCCTTTTATGAAGGGCTTTGAACACCATGAGAACTTTAAGGATAGCCTTTAGCTCTAAGACATTTATGTGAAAAGATTGCACTCAGGGATCTTGAAACAAACAAGAGCAAAGGTGACCTAAGTGGGCTCCCCATGCCATCTGAGATGCTTCTGTGGTATCCTCGTGTGAAGCCAAGCATATAGGGTTAAATATACTGTTGTTTGCCATGTGCCCTAGGAGTCCAAGAAACCTCTTTTTAGAGACATTCATGTAACTGCAAAAAGAATGTATTATAGACAGTAGATTTGGCATTCTTTGTTTGGTAAGATTCATATTCTCAATTGAGTATCTAGGTGCACTCCTATTTGTTCCTGGTGACAAAAAGAAATTATCTGAGATTTTGGGTAATTGATAATGAAAAGGTGCACAGAGGGAAGAAACTGCTTGAGACATAGCCTTTTTGGCTTCTTTGGAGCATTTGCTCAATATTAGCCAGTTGTCTAAGTAAGAAATTGCCATGCTGGATCAGACCAAGGGTCTATCAAGCCCAGCATCCTGTTTCCAATAGTGGCCAATCCAGGCTACAAGTACCCAAACACTAAGAAGATCCCATGCTACTGATGCCAGTAATAGCAGTGGCTATTCTCCAAGTCAACATAATTATTAGCAGTTAATGGACTTCTCCTCCAAGAACTTATCCAAACCTTTTTTAAACCCAGCTACACTAACTGCACTAGGCACATCCTCTGGCAACAAATTCCAGAGCTTAATTGTGAGTTGAGCGAAAGAATTTTCTTCGATTAGTTTTAAATGTGCTACATGCTCACTTCGTGAAGTGCCCCCTACTCCTTCTATTATCTGAAAGAGTAAATAACCGATTCACATTTATCCATTCCAGGCCTCTCATGATTTTAAACACCTCTATCATATCCCCCCTCAGCTGTCTCTTCTCCAAGATGAACAGTCCTAACCTCTTTAGCCTTTCCTCGTAGGGGAGCTGTTCTATGCCTTTTATCATTTTGGTTGCTGTTCTATCCCTTTTATCACTTCTCCATCACAACTATATGTTATTGTTTGTAAGGTTTTGGGTGGACCCTTGGACACTGTGGCAGCTGACCACACTCAAGGGGAGGAAGTCCCATGAGGGGCCACAGGTCAGGCTCAGCTTTGGGACACACAACACAGAGTTATATCTTTAATTAGACAGAGTTGAGAAGCCACCAGAGGTGGCAGTAGTGAGTAGAGATGAAGCCCGCCTGGGCTTAGGGTTCCTCAGGATACTGGAACAGCAATTCCCTCTATGGCTGTGCTGTAGTGGAGAAAACTGAGATAGTGAGTACAGTGGAGCATACACAGAGTTCTGGTATAGAGCCTCGTTGGTAAAGTTACTCACACAGCAATTTCTCCCGGAAGGTAACACAGAAGCTGGAATAGAGGCAGGCCCTCGAGGAGCGAGTACCTGATGATGTAGGCAGCGGTTTCTTCCAAGCAGAAGCGATAAGTTCAGGCAGCGAGTCCGGGAACATGGACCCTCGAGGAGCGAGTACCGGTTCCTGATAGCGACCTGAAAGAAATGAGAGAGGCCCCCGAGGAGCGGGTACCCCGTTAGGATAAAGTCCAAAAATTGGAGAGGCAGAGAGCTAGGTACGGAGAGCGATTCCCATCCGTAAGGAGATCCCTTGCTAACTCGATTAGCTAGCAAAAAGTGTAGGCTTTTGTATCCGGGATGCGTGATGTCATCACAGGAGGACGCCCCTGAGGTTCGCGCCAAAGAGAGAATAAGAGGCAGGGCCACGCGGCGCGCGCGCGCCCTATGGTACCTGGATAACATGGCGGGATGCAGCGCCCAAGCTGGACCGGGGACGCCAGAGAGGACGGCGGGCAGACGCCACAGCAGCCAGACGTCCATCAACTGCAGGAGGAGTCGCAAAAAAGGTAAGGTGGGCGGAATGGAGAAGTTGGGCAGCAACAATCATAACACTATTTCTTTTTTGAGATGCAGTGACCAGAATTGTACACAGTATTCAAGATGCGGTCTTAATATGGAGCGATACAGAGGCATTATGACATTTTCCGTTCTATTAACCATTCCCATCCTAACAATTTCTAACATGCTGTTTGTTTTTTAGACTGCGCAGCACACTGAACTGACTCTTTCAATGTATTATCCACTATGATGCCTAGATCTTTTTCCTGGGTGGTAGCTCCTAATATGGAACCTAACATCGTGTAACTACAGCAAGGGTTATTTTTCCCTATATGCAACACCTTGCACTTGTCCACATTACATTTCATCTGCCATTTGGATGCCCAATCTTCCAGTCTTGCAAGGTCCTCCTGTAATGTATCACAATCCGCTTGTGATTTAACTACTCTGAATAATTTTGTATCATCCGCAAATTTGATAACCTCACTCGTCGTATTCCTTTCCAGATCATTTATATATATACTAGCCATTAAGCCCGTAACAACGGGCTACATTTAAAAAAAAATGTTCGGTCCATTTCCTTCCCCCTCTCACCTCCCCCCTCTAGTCTCCCTCCTCCTTCCCCCCCCCTCAGCTCACTCTCTCCTCCCTCCCCCCTCCCCTCACTCTCTCTCCCCCCTCCCCTCACTCTCTCCTCCCTCCCCTCACTCTCTCCTCCCTCCCCTCACTCTCTCCTCCCTCCCTCACTCTCTCCTCCCTCCCCCCCCAGCTCACTCTCTCCTCTCTCAATCCCCTCCCCTTTCAGCTCATCCACAACCGGCAGACAGGGGGTGTCCGTCTGTCCGTCCCTCGCGCGCGTCGCCGCCGCTCCTCCCTCCCTCGCGCTCGTCGCCGCTGCCGCCGCGGCTACTGCTCCTCCCGCTCTTGGCCGCCGCTGCCGCTCCTGCTCACAACCGGCAGATAGGGGGTGTCCGTCTGTCCCTCACACGCGTTACCGCCGCTCCTCCCTCCCTCGCGCTTGCCGCCGCGGCTACTGCTCCTCCCGCTCCTGGCCGCCGCTGCCGCTCCTGCTCCTAAGGAGCAGGCGCCATTTTTATTTTTCGGGCACGCTCCGCTCTGGCCGACGTGCGTATATATATATATATATACGCACGTCGGCCAGAGCAGACTTTCCTTAGATGAGCTGCCACCACTGCTAGACATTTCATACAAACTCTTGGGCTGCTGAGAAACCACATTGCAGAATCTTGCGAATTTGAGTAAAACTCTTTAAGGTGAATTTTAAAAGCCTGGTGTGTGCCGAAATTAGGGGGCTGCACGAAAAAGTCAGGCTCGTGCGTGCTAACCATATTTTAAAAAGCACCTTTATACTGCGTAAATGCCACAGCGCGCACATCTCAAAAATTTACAAAAAGGGGCAGGGCGTGGGCATTTCACGGCCTGACCAAGAGATGTGTACATAAATACTTATATGCTCCAGTACGTGCTAAGGTCCCCTGCCACGTAACTTTATTTCTGCTATAGTAAACGTGTAAGTTATAAAATAAAAGGATTGAGCCATTTCTGAGGGGTTTAAAGGACCTAGGATAACTTGGAGGAGTGTAAGCCATCAGACCAGAAGGGGTTGAAAGACCTAGCTGTTAACATGGATCAGTCCAGAGTCCCACCTGGGGAATGCATGGAAGTAAGGGAGAGTCCACTCAGTTATTGATTGTTTGTTTTCAGATCTGCAGAAATTGGATTGACCTTCCTCAAGTGGTTCCACAGGTTCCGTTCCTAGGAGGGTTAAGTGAACCGATTATTTCTTTTTCTTGTTGAAGGGTTATTGTACATAGTTATGGTGGTTTGTGAGAGCCATTCTGCTTTGACATTGAGTAGTACTGCCGGACTGTAGGTGGCACCACCCTATATAAGGCGGAGTTTTGTTTTGAAAACTTTGTCTCCATCTGCTAGAGGAGGGGCAAAACCCAGGAGTCTGGACTGATCCGTGGTACTACAGGAACGAAAATTATCAGGTAAGAAACTAATTTTCCTTTAGCCAGAAGTGTCAGTTATCATATATAGATTATATGAAATGTTTAGAACATTCTTCATATTCGGAGACAAGAGAATGAAATATTTCTTGTAAGTCAGGTGACAGTGAGTTGGCATCTTCCTTGAACTTTTGAATGATGTTGTATAAATATTGTGTAATCTGGAGCTAAAATCCTACTCTATAGCATGGCTGCTTGGTAAGACTTCTTTCCCATGGTGTCTGACTAATAGTCTACGCTCTTTGTCAGCAGGAGCATTAGAAAAATGTTTGAATTTTTTTTTTTTTTAGCCTTTTGTAGGGCTGATTCCACTACGATTGAATTGTGAAGTAGCTGCACCTTGCTATGACACTGACAGTTCTTAACCTTGCATTTAATATCAATTCTCCTGCAAACAGGAGGAACAGAGGAAAATGCCAGCTCTTCAATTGCAGATCCTTTAAAACATTCTGCACTGAAACCACTGAAGGTTGTTTTGGCACCTTAATACATTTTAGAACACCTGAGAATTCTCTCTGTTCAGCTTCCTCTTGTATTGTAAAGGGGATGGAATCCGCAGTCTTCTGTATAAATGCCAGACAAGAGTGATCATCTGATGGGAGTATTCTTTTTCTCAGCAACTGGATAAGGATCCTCTGCAATTCCTGGAGAGTCCAGGATGGATTTAACTGACAAAGACTCATATGAGTCTGAATCCTTTATCTGCGTGGTGATCAGGATTCAGTCTGTGAATATTTAGCTTCTTCCACTCCCCTTGGCCTTTTAAAAGTGTTCAATTTGAGAAGGAGAGTGAAGCTTTGCTGACAATGTTTCCAAAACTGAGGTGCATTTTCTTGATGGCAGTGGCATTTATGTTGTGTTGTGGCTTATGAACGTATGCCACATCCTTTGCACAAATGCAGAGCTATCCTCATGCAGTGGGAAAGTCACAGAAGTATTGGATTCTGGAACCAGAACCGATGATGACTGCTCTGGGCGCAGATTTCCCTGTATTTCTCATACTCTGCACCAACCACGATGGCTCCTTCTTCTGTGCCAAAGATGTCGGTGACTTCAGGGCCAACGTTTGCACTGACTTGGGTGCTGACAAAGATGGAGCTGACCCCTGTGCTGATGATTTTGGGTTCAATGCCAGATGGCACTGACGAGACCAATGAAGATAGTGCTGATTAGTCTCTGCTTCAGATGATCTTGAATCCTTTAAGAATTTGCGAGGACTTGCAGCCTGTCTATGACTACTTATTCCTATGGGAATGTGAAGAAAAGGAGGAAGCCTCCTTAGTTTCTTATCTTTTTCTGACTTTTCTTGTTTTGTTATAAATTTAGTATAGTTTTGTTAAAGAATTAGGGATTATAATTATATATTGTATTTTTTTTTCTATCTATTACCTTACTTTATTTTATTTACATTTTATTGATTTTGTTTTTGTTTTGTTTTGTTATGTAGTTTTTTGTTTAGTTATTTTCTTTTAGTCTTTTATACGTGATGTTGTGAACCGTCTTGGTCAGACTTTGTCTGTGAAAGTCGGTATATAAAATGTTTTAAATAAATAAATAGTTTGGCACCTGAGTGACTCAGCCTTCTTTTCTTCTTGGACCCCCTTCAAAGTTGAAACTTTGATTTCCCTTAGGAATTCTAATTGTAATTTCATATACCTTAGTGCTCTATGCAACATCCTCACAGTTTGCTATGTCATGCAAAGGTCCCATGCATGGCAAGCATATCTTGTGAAGATCAGCAGTAGCTATCTTGGAATTACCTATTTTATAGAACTTGAATGGAGTTTTCCCCAAAATGAGTAACTCAAAATCTTCTTTTTTTTTTTTTTTAAGGAAACTTGTCAGGAACCCCCCCAAAAAACTACAAAAACGCTCATACAGAAAGTCACTAGGGACAATAACGCACAAAAATGGCCAATTAAGAGAGGGAGTAAAATACATCTTGCAGCAAAAGTAAAACAGACTTGTGCAGGAACTTCTGCACATGCACAAAAAGATTTTCCTATCTGAGCTGGTACCATCTGATAATGTCATCCACTTGTGTGGCTGCATTTCGTCTTGCTTGTTCACAGAGAAAATTGTTGATGATAAATCAGGTTCATCGCGGTTTAGGATGCAGGAAAGAATTAGTTAGGGACAGAGGCCATTTCTTGCAAATTTTGCATGATGTACTTTTGTTGTATGTTTTCTCTCTTTCTGGTTTTATGTCTTTCTGACTGTCCATTTTGCAGTTGCTGGATCAGTTAAAACCAGGTGGGAGGCTGATTTTGCCAATGGGGCCAAGAGAGAATCAATTTGTAGAGCAGTACGACAAAACCATGGATGGTCAGATTGTGAAGACACAGCAGATGAAAGTAAAGTTTGTGCCCCTAACAGACAAGAAGCATCAATGGCCACAGTAAGTGCATCAATGATTCCCTTCTTTCTTGACCTCGACCACCAGATTTATATCTGGAGAAAGGTCAATGTGTTGATTTAAACAAATTTTTCATAGTTTGCCAGAATGTTTATGAATACTGAGTAACTGTGGAATGCTCTGATCAGTCCTCATAAGGTGTTTTTGTTTTGCAGTTTTCTTACTGAGCTGCCTAACCTGCTAGTGGTGAAATATGCATTGTTTTGTTTGTTTAAAATACTGCATGCTAGATGTGGTGATGTGTCCTCTTTCTATGATAGTCCTTGGGTAGGAGGGAGGAGGGATTTTGACAGGTTTATTTTTAGTGAATAAAGGCAGGCGTTCTATGGGTCAAAGAATTTATATCTTTCCGGATGTCTCCCATGCTACTCAAACAAAATGGAAAAAGTTTCTCGCCAAAATAGATGGGTATGAAATCTATTTTGAAATACCCTTGCAAATGGCTGGTGAAATATGATGATACATTATTAAGGTGGATGTGGGGAAATCCACTGCTTATCCCTGGAATAAGCAGCATGAAATTTATCAACCTTTTTGGGATCCTACTGGGTATTTGTGACCTGGATTGGCCACTGCTGGAAATAGGATATTGGGCTTGCTAGAACTTTGGTCTGACCCAGTATGGCAAATCTTATAATTTTTTTTTTTTTTTTACACCAACCAATTTTTGGCTTTTCTGAAAAATTAAGAAGATTGGGGATTGGGGAGGAAAGATAGATCTTCAATGATCTCCTACTCCCACTCCCTTGCCAAATGTTTAGTTATATTGATTCATGTGTTATACTCTCTTGTTCTGCAGGCTGTCAGTTATCTGATAGAGAGTCTTTTTTTTTGGTGTGTATTTGTGGACTTATTAAGCAGATAAAATATATATTTCTTATCAGATTTTCCTTTTTATTTTAAGTTCTAACTATTTCCTTTAATAATATACTTTGCAATATATATTGAAAAAAATTAATAAATATAAACTAACCCCCCCCCCCTCCAACAATATAGTTCTGTTTAGTAACTACTGAGGGTATGTTCACATCACTGCAGACCCAGCTAGAATAGGAAGGAAAAGTTTTGTGTCCTAGCAATGCAACATGCTGCTATTGAGCACAGTAGGAAGGATAATCAAAAGTGCAGTTATTTGGGGTTTCTGTGGGATCTGCACAATAATTGGTAAATCCCATATTATTTAGATTACTTTCTTTTGATTTCTATGTGGAATATTGGCCTCTAGGCAGGATCATTTTGCATAAAGTAAAGCAGGGGCATCGTTAGCACGGGGCACGTGCTAATTTATTTTTAAGCACCAATTTAGCCCTAACTATTCCTCGCTGCTATGCTCAGGATTAGGGATGGGCTGAGGGAGTCTTGTGTTCCGCTAAGTCCCTTTTCCCTGTAGACCAAAGAGAAAGCTGCTACATCTGCTGTGCCTGTGCAGCAGAAAAAAAGAAAGCTACTGAATTGCCTGGATCTATATGGCAAAAAAAGAGAAGGCTGCTGTCTGCCAGGCCCTGCAGCTGAAAAGAGAAGACCGCTGTGTGTCACACTGTAAATAAGTACTTGCATCAGAACTGGACTAGTCAAGTCTCGTGGTGTTGCTGGACTGTTCCCAAGGCCACAGCAGGCCCGAATAAACTACATGTGGTGTCAGTTTGGGGATTTTATTTGCTTAAGTGGGAAGCACATGTTAAAAAACCCACAGCTTCCCAGAAAAAGAAGAAAAATTCTCCTTGCAGAGTTTTCTTTCCTGGGGCCTTTGTACTTCAAATTCTACTATGGCAGGCCAAGGGGGCTATCCCCGCCTGGAGAGTAAGGGATCAAGTAGTAAGTTAGGGCTGGACAGGCCAGCAGGTGTGTTTGTTTTCTCTGCCCTATGGGAGTTCTCCATTTGGGAACTGGCCCCGGGCTATAGGGCCAGAACTGTTGCTGGCAATGTTCTAGGGAGTACTCTGCTCTCTGTAATAGGAAGCCCTCCCATCTGGACTAGCTGCCTGGAAAGCTGCTTGCCTTCTGCCAGTGAGCAAATTCACTAAGTTGTCCAGCTGGTCTCCGACCAGGCTAACAGACAGGTGGTCAGGTCAAAGCATTTTTAGAAAACCTCTGGGTCCTCTCCTGCCCTTCATCTTAAACATGTTATGTGAAGATGAGGGTGCCTGCGGTTTTCTAGATAAAGTTGATTGCAGGGCCTTAGCTAGCTGAGTTAAGACTATGCTTTGTTGTGTTAATTGGTCCTGCAGCTGCTATTTGTCTATTTGTGTTGGTAAAGCAGGCCAGGTCCTGGATTACTTGCTTCATTTTATTTTCTTTTGGGGCCAGTTCCCAAATGGAGAACTCCCATAGGGCAGAGAAAACAAACACACCTGCTGGCCTGTCCAGCCCTAACCATTCCCTGGTGTGGGACAGAGGATAGAGGCCCTCAGCAATGAAGCTCTGAGGAAAAGGGCATAGACTACATACCCACCTTTCAGATGCCAGTCTTGTCCACATGTTTTAACTGTGGACAGAAAGGACACTTGACAAAGACTGTTGGTATGGCCGAAGAGCATCTATGGATGTTAGCTTGGTGACTCAGCCAGTGCACGAGGAAGAAGTACACATACAAAAAAAGCACTCTGAAGCAGTGATGACCCGCAATCTGAAAAAAAGGGGGATCCAGAGAGACAGGAACAACCCAGAAACAGGGCTTTGCAGACCCTCTCTTTTTGTGCTCTTTGTGTGGAGAACGGGCACGAAGAAAACCACTGTCCATATATGCAGCTAGTAACTGAAGAGTATTTAAGTGAACCTGGTAGGGCAGAAACCCGACCAGCCCTATGGGAGTGCTCTTTCTGTAAAACAGAAGGTCATGCAAAGAGAGAATGTCCTTGGCTTGATGACCTGGAGTGCGAACGCAAGTTAGTGGAACAGGAGAAAGAGTAAAGAATGGGGACAGAGACCCAGAATGTTAATGACAACCGGGAACACACTTGGGATCACAAGTTGTCAAAACTCCAAAGCTGCAATTTTGTGGGTGTCCCATGTGCATGACTTAAGGACTTTATAATCCAGGTGGAACTGGAAAGAGTCTCTACCCAGGCCTTGATAGATTTCGACTATAGCAAAATGCTCGTTCGCCAGGACTTACTGTGTCAAGGACCATTAATTATAAGAAAATGGAGATATTAACATGTATACATAGGGATGAACAGAAGTTTTCAACTTTCCACGTCTTCTTGACAACCGCTGCAGGGCAAGCCATGTTAGATGTGGCTGTCTTCTCTGAGCTTCCATACCCAGTACTCCTGGGTCAAAATTATCCCCATTTTGGAACCTTATGGAGACAATTCTTGATAGTTGGAGACAATACAGCTGGAGGGGGGAGGCTCTTGAAACAGAGCCGGGGTGTGCTCCCAGTACATCTGGAGGCTCGACTGACAAGGCTAAGCTGAAGGGGAGGGTATATAATAAAGTGTACTGACAACTCCTGCATTCTGTGTTAAGGAGCCCGGTTTAAGTTTTTAACCCAATTCTCCTTAAGGCAGAATGCTGCAAGGGATTTTGGGTTAAGGGAAGTTCCCTTCACCCTACCATAAGAACCCAAGCTTAAAAAGCTTGAGAGGGCCCCAGGGAGCTGGTAGGACCTCAGGGTATATCCGTAAGGAGTATGTTTACCTGACATTTGTGCCTGACGCAAGGTGAGCTACTATTTGGGTTTATATAATTGTGAAGCAATGTAAATAAATACTCGCACAGAGGTGGAATGAGGAAGTGTGAGGAGGAGAGGAGCTTACCGGCCAGGTGTGTTGTATGTGCTGGCGATGGACTGAGAGAGCATTGTTGATTCCCTTCCTCCTTCCCCCCCCCCCCCCCCCCCACGGGCTAGCCTGATGTCATCACACTGCAGCTCTATAAAATGAAGGGCCTTGCGGCACGCAGCCAAAGCCGTGTGCCAAAGTCCCAAAATGGGAAGAAAGAGGAAGACTAAATTATGGTCATCTTCGCTGGCTCCCTCGGTATCTTCAACTCTTGCAGCGATTTGAGGTCCCATAGACAGCCATGTTCTTCGGAGTGATTAAGTTGTCCAGTAGAGACTTACATAATGAGTTTCCATTTCAGGAATCTCATTAAGTCCTGGGAAAAATTTTCCTCCTCTACAGCCTGAAGCTGTCTCATTTATTGAAGGCATCGGTCCTTCTGGTATCACCTTGAATCCAGCTTTGGGTTCAACTCATCTACAGCAGCCACTGTCTCTTGCCCAGAAGCCCAGCTGGAGGTAATCCCATTGGACTTAGAAATCCAGATGGAAGAATCAGTGAGGATCCCCTTTCCCTCCATCATAACTTTGATGTGTGATCTACTGATGTGCTTAAAGAGCCTGCAAATATGATTCTGTTGGATGTTTGGCGTTTAGTTGCTAAAATGGATAAAAATCTATCTTGCTCAGTATCCCAGATGCATGTTTTTTCCTCTCAAGTGAGGGCTAAGATGGAGGAACAGGAGAGGAAGTTCTGTGGGACCGAAAGATTATTTATTTTATTTATTTAAAAACTTTTCTATACCGTCGCTAAGTTATATACCATCGCAACGGTTTACAAATAGGCACATAGACTAAAGTTAGTAAATCTAGGATATCATACATTCTAACAGGATGCCAATAAAGTTCGGTTACAATTTCATAAATAAAATTATTATTTGAGTAATGTTGGTCAAGTCCAGGTATATTATTGAGTTACTATCTCTTTGAGATATTACTTCTTAAATGTAGGATTGAGTAAATTCATTCTCATCTGTATTACTCTGTACTTTCAATCTCTGCCCTCCACACTCTTTAGTGAAGGCTTTTTTAAAGAGCCATGTTTTTAAATTTTTCTTAAGTTTTGAGATTATTCTATAATCTGAGTTCAGGGGGCATCGTGTTCCATAGTATGGGCCCAGCCAATGATAAAGCCCTTTCTCTCACTTGGGTTAATTTTGCTGAGCAGAGGTTTCTTTGTGGAACGTGTACTCGTAAGGCTGTGTTTAGCCAGTCTGCTTCTTTATCATATATTAGTTTGTGTATGGTACATAAGGCCTTGTATTTTATCCTGTATTCGATGGGTAACCAATGTAAGTCTGCTAGAGTTTCGGTTATATGGTCCCTCCTCTTTTTTCCCGTCAGTATTCTGGCTGCAGTATTTTGAAGTATCTGGAGTGGTCTTATCGATGTGTTTGGGAGTCCTAGTAAGAGTGCATTGCAGTAGTCAGTGCTGGAAAAGATAAGTGTTTGCAATACTGTTCTGAAGTGGGCTGGTGTGAGTAATGGTTTCAATCTTCTGAGGACCATAAGTTTTGCGTAGCCTTCTCTTACTTTTATAGATATGTGTTGCTTCTGGTTGATTTCTGGGTCCATTATTACTCCCAGATTCCTTACTTTTTCGGCTAGCTCAATTTTTTGGTTATTTCTTAGGGTAATCATTGTTTGAATGATTTCAGTATGTTTTCTCTCAAGGTGAAGGAATTCAGTTTTGTCAATGTTGATAACCAGTTCCATTTGGTTTAGTAGTTGTTTAATTATGTCTAGGTACATGTTAGCTAGACTTAATGTTTTTTCAATTGTGTCGTCTATTGGTAGAATTAATTGAATGTCGTCTGCGTAAATGTAAAGTATTATCCCTAGGCCTGCCAGCAGATGACATAAGGGTAGCATATATATGTTAAAGAGGGTAGCAGACAGCGCTGAACCCTGAGGTACTCCTGTTTCAAGTTTAAATTTTTCTGATAATGAGTTTTTTTATCTGGACTTGAAAGAACCTGCTTAGGTAGGATCTGAACCAGTTTATTGTTTTGTCACATAATCCATTTTCTTCAAGTCTTTTTAGTAGTATTCTGTGGTTTACTGTATCAAAGGCTGCAGATAAGTCTAGCATTATAAGGATGGAATGTTTACTGTTATCAAAACCTCTTAGTATGTTGTCTGTTAGTGAGAGAAGTAATGTCTCAGTGCTGTAGTGTTTTCGGAAGCCGTGTTGTGACGGGTACAGTATGTTGTTATCATCTAGGTGTTCAGCTAGCTGTTTCTGTACTGTTTTTTCTATTAATTTTGCTAATAATGGGAGGTTTGAGACTGGGTGGTAGTTAATGAGGATGTTTTTCTTTTTGATTGGTTTAATGATTGCCCCTTTTAGTGTATCTGGCATTAATCCTTCAGTTAGGGATAGGTTTATGATATTAGTTAGTGTTGGGGCTACTACATTGGTAATCTTTTTTATCTCAGTTGTTGGTATTGTATCGATTTTATGTGGAGCAGGGTTTATATTTTTTATCATTGATGCAACTTCTTGTTCTGATATTTCTATAAATGAGGACCATATGTTAACATCTTTTTGCATTACAATTGCTTGTTTGTTGTTTTTTGGGAGTTTGTTTCTTAGGTTCAATATTTTGTCACTAAAAAATTTAGCTAATTCATTGCATTTTGATTCAGGAAGACTTTGAGGTGATTCTTGTTTGTCATTTGTGAGATTTGTTACTATGGAGAATAAAGTTCTTGGGTTATTGGCAAACTTTTCTATTTTATTGGAATAGTATTCTTTTTTAGTATTAAGGATCAGTTGTTTGTAGAAAGCTAGATGTTTCCTGAATTTGTTTCTGAGTTGAACTCCATGTGATATCTAGTCAAACATTGTGTTCTTTTATAAAAGATAATTGTTATTCATAATCTTCGTCTTCTAAATTTTCTTATCTCTAGGTTGTTATCACGTGTTGAATCGTATAAAAAAATATCTATGTGAAGTATTATCTTTTGATGAAGACAAAATACCAGTTCTTTCTAAGATTTATTATCTACCAAAGAGGAAAGTGCTTACAGCTAGGGAAGTGGAAATGGATGTGTTAGGGAGACCAAGGGTTTCTACTTTTTTAGAAGACTCTCTTTAGATGATATCCCAACTAGAGCAACTCTATTAATTTCCTTCTCTCTATAAATATTTTCAAAATAGAGATCTATATTCAGGCACAGTCCATATAACAAAGTTAGCCAGATAAACTTATCTGGCTAACTCTGCAGGCATATTGTTGGGTTTGAGGCATAGTGTGGACTCTTAGTCGCAGTGGTGATGACTCCTCCCACGGGGAGGGGCCCTATGGGGAACCACAGCGATAGGCTAGACTCAGAGCAGACACTGGAGATGGAAAGCTTTATTGTACTGCTGTAGATAGATGGTAATGGTGCAGGAAGATATGGCACTGAAGTCCAGCAAGGTGCCAATATGTTCAGACATCCTCAGATGACTGAGTCTCACCCAGATGTATAAGGTTGGTAGTGTTCCGCAGAGCAGGATAAGCCGAATCTGGTGGGTGGAAATGGAGAGCTGGATCATAGAGGTACTCACTGAAGAGTAGTGCAGGAAACCTCCTGGTAGATGGTGAAGGCGGGCCCCGAGGTCCGCGGTGCAGGATACTCTGAGCTGGACAGGCCCTTGAGGAGTGAGTACCTGGAAGCATAGATGATCCTGAAAAGAGAAGGAAGACCCCCGAGAAGCGGTTGTCTAATTAGTAGTAGAAACCCCGAAGGGTAGTTGGAAGTGAGAGGCCCCCGAGGAGCGGATGCCCAGAGCTTCTTCAGGAGCGTGATACCCCGGAGGGTAGCGAGGAATCTAAGCGTGCAGCTTAGAAGCGGTCAGAGTAGCTAAACCAAAGTCCTTGCTAACTCGTTCGTTAAGAGCAGTGCGGAGGCTTAAATACCCGGAGGTATTGATGTCATGCGGGGGGATGTCCCCGAGGTTCCCGCCATGACGTGTAGATAAGCATAGGCAGCGTGCGCACACGCGCCCTAGGAGGCCATGGGGAGGAGCATGGCGGATGGGGACGCCCATACTGAGTTGGAGACACCGAGGGTGTCGGCATTCGGCACTGGAGGCAGCCATCTTACCCATGGAGGCAGAGAGGCAAAAAAGAGGTGAGGCAGAGCGGTCTCAGCCGTCTGCAACTAACGGACGCAACACATATTCAACAGTACAGCCACACTATTGAATATAGCAGGTTATCTTAATTAGTTAGCCGGCTAACTTAAGCCAGCTAACTGTAGGACTACTCTTTGACTTGACCAGACTTAGCCAGCTAAGTCATCCAGCTAAATCTGAATATTGGAGTTAACTGGCTAACCCAACTCCTCCCAGTTATGCCCCTGGACTGTCCCTAACTTATCCTGCTAAATTCTAGCCACCTAATTTATTATGGACCTCATAAAGATTTCCTTTTCTGTGGTCAGATGATACAGATTTTCCTCGATATTTCACAGGCTATTCAGGTCCGTAGAAAACAATTTCTTGCCTATAAACAAACAGGCCGGTGCAATATTGTGTGTTGAGCCTAGCATACAGGTTAACAAGGTATTGGACTCACATTTTGGATGAGCTTCCATAACCCCTTGTGCAATAAAGAGATTAGTGCATCCAAAATGCGCGTCCTAACCAACGTGTAGCTAATAGCGCTCATCACATGCAAATTCATGTTGATGAGAAAAAATGTGTACCCAATGCGTACATTTTTTACTCTTGAGGAGCCCCTAAATTTAACAGAAAAGCAGAAAATACTGCTTTTCTGTAGTTTCTCCACTTAATATTGTGATGATATTAAGTCAGAGGAACCGAAAAAAGGAGTAAGGTTAAAAAAAAAAATTAAAAACAACAAATGTCTTGCCAGTAGTCAGGTTAGGAAAATGGATGCTTAATTAACGAGTGTCCATTTTCCTAACCTGTGGCTGTGCACAGGTTAGGAAAACGGACTCTCGTAAAATTGAGCATTTGTTTTCCTAACCTGCTCTCAGCCGCTTTTCCTGTGTGCCCGATGCCAGGGAGGTGCTAGGGATGCACAGTTTCCCCTAGTGCTTCTTTTTTTAATACAGAGGCTCATTTGCCTGCTGCATCGCGCACCCGGAGAGGTGGATGGACGTGTACTAGGAAAGCGAGCGCCCAGTTTGGACGCATAGTTTTAGTGCGTCCATGTTGCATCGGCCTGTGAGAGCGCTTGACTTGGGGACAAGTTTCTATTTAAAATTTCCGTATAAGTGCCTGATTGCACATTGTAACAACAAATGTGTTTTAATTGATCCACTCCACTTGGATCGTTTCCTTATAGCTAAGACTACGGGAACTGGTGTGAATGTTAAGAAAACTAATTGATGCATGTATTGTTATGGCAGATAAAATAGTTTAGCTCAACATAATATGATTTATTCAAAATAATTTGTAGAAGTTGCCTTATTCCTGCTCCGCTATCCATTATAATGTGGGCTAAATGTAGCAAAATAGTTATTGCATGTTTTTTCTTTTTTCTCTTATAGTGTTACTTTATGCTTTGTTATTGTTATCTTATTATATGTAATGTATATGATATAATTTATATTTTATTAATTATAATACTTGCACCAGAACTGGACTAGTGTTATGGTTATTGATGTTTGGGTGGATCCTTGGACACTGTGGCAGCTGACCACGCCCACGGGGGGCAGTCCCGTGAGGAACCACAGTGTCAGGCTAGACTCTGGACAAACAAGCACAGATTTGAATCTTTTATTAAACAGTCTTGGAAACCACCAGAGGTGGCAGTAGTGAGTAGTAGATGTTGAGCCCGGCTGGGCAGGTCTCCAACAGAACGCTGGAACAGCGAATCCTCTGCTAGACTGTACTGTAGTGGAAAGAGACTGAGAGTTATGAGTACATGATAAGAAGCATACAGAGTCCCAGGTAGAATTAGGAGAAGCTCCGAGACAGGGAGAGTAGAGAGACTCGGTAGTAATGTACTCAAATAGCAGTAACAGAGATTCCACTAGACGAGAGGTCTGGCACCGGAACAGAGGGCAGGCCCTCGAGGAGCGAGTACCTGGTTCCAGTGAAGCAGTACTATGGAATAGATGGTAGTTGTACTCTCAGATGGAAACTGTTAGTGAAGTCTTCCAAGTAGAAGGGTTTGAAAATGCAGGCATTGACTCAGGGAACATGGGCCCTCGAGGAGCGAGTACCAGTTTCCTGATAGCACCTGAAAGAAGCAGAAGAGGCCCCCGAGGAGCGGGTACCCCGTTAGTAACCCCGAAGGGTGTAAGAGTTCCAGATAGCGCTGGAGTGGCAGAGCAGCTTCGGTACGGAGAGCAAATCCCATCCGTAGAGATACCGTTGATAACTCGATGAGCTTGCAAATATTGTAAGCTTAAATATCCGGGCAGTGTGACGTCATATCAGGGGGGACGCCCCTGAGGTTCACGCCAATGTGGAAATAAAGATGAGGGCGGCGTGCGCCCTAAGGTACCTTGAAGGAGCATGGCGGGAGGCAGCACCAAAGCCGGTCCGGGGACGCTGGCAAGGACGGCAAACAGACGCCGCGGCAGCCAGTAGTCCGAGGTGAGCGGGAGAAGCCGCAAGTAGTGAGAGGTAGGCGGGGAGAAGCCGTCGAAGACCAGTCGCAACAACTAGTCAAGTCTTGTGGTGGTTTTGGACTGTTCCTGAGACTGCAGCAGGCCCGAATACAGTACACGCTGTCTGCTGGGCTGAAAAGAGAAGGCTACTGTCAGCTGAATCTGCCCAGCTGAAGAGAGGAGGCCTCTGTCAGCCTGGCCGCACAGCCAAAGAAACTCTTTCATCTTGTAGGGCTATGCGGCCAAAAGAGGGTGTTGTGTCTGTGAACTGTGAGGCACGGAAGCTGTTGCATCAGTGGGGCCACACTATTGAAGAAAGGTGGCTGATTCTATCTGAACCCTGTATGGCTTTTGGAGAGAGAGAAAGTGTGTGTTTGGGGGTGTGTAAATAGACTGTAAAAGTGTGTGTGTGTGTGTGTGTGTGTGTGTGTGTGTGTGTGTGTGAGATGCTGCAGAGTCCCAAAGAGGAAGCTGCAGTTATTAGTATGTTCCGGAGGGAGATAGAGCAAGTATTTGTGTGTGTGTTGTGCGTATGAGAGAGCATATATATGTGAGATGGGTATGTATGTATGAAAAAAGCATATGAGAAAATAGCATGTAAGACTGTGTATATGTGAGAGAGAAGCTGCAAAGGTCTGAGGAGGCCTTTATTGTTTGTATGTTATGGGGAGAGAGAGAGTATATATGTGAGTAAGGACGTGTGTGTGTATTGGAGACTATGGGTATGTGAGAGAGGAGAAAGTTGTGTCCCCCCACCCTACCCCCAAATTAATCCATGACCATCTCTGGGTGAATGTAAATCAAAAGTTCCCAGGTATGGAGAGCAGGGGGGGGTTTTGTCCTTATTAGTTTATTATTGAGTGTTTCATGTGTCTTCTGTTTTGAAATATTTATTTATTTGATTTATACTCTATTCCCAAACATCAATAAAAACAATTTAAAAAATTAATTATTGGGTATTCTTTTCATCACCTATTTTAATATATTTATTCTTTTTATGATATGGTTTTACTATTATGATGTTTTATGTTTCTTGATTATTTGATGTTTTTGCTTTTTCATTGCTGCACTGCAGACAGAGTCTGGCTTGTGGTTTTTGGTTCAGTTTTTTTTTATTTAAACTCTTTATATAGTTTCAGAAATTATACAAGCAATATCAGCTTGACAGTAATAGCCATTTACAGTATTTAGTAATACAAAAAACATAAGGAATATAACAGAATAAAAAATACGCTTCAGTCACTAACACAACCACAAATTGAGGGTGAAGGAACCTGTGGAACAATCTCTCAAAAAGAAAAGAAAAATGACAGGAAAAGGCTGAAACAATTTTTCAGCAGCACAGCAATTATAAACACTCTGGGGTTGAGGCTGGGTTCAAAGCTCATACTATCTAACAGAGTTTTCATTTGGTTAGATTCAAAGAAGGAATACCTGTTATCAATCAGTTTAACCAAGCATTTAGAAGGATAAACTGGGGGAGAACTACCCCCTCCAAACTAATGACAATGTCTCTTAAATGGAGAAAAGTCTTTCTCCTGTTTTAAGTCTGTCTGGAAGCAGCCGGGAAAATCCAAATTTTTTGACCCTTGAAATGGGCTTCCTTAATGCAGAAAAATAATGGCAAAATCAGATTTTTATCTAATTCTGAAGAACAAGAAATTAACAAGGTAGCCTGCTCATGTATTTCATACTCAGTTTGCGTAAAAAAAATTGGTCAAATTAGAAACACCAAAAGGGGTTTGTGGTAAATCAGAAGTATTACCAATACCAACTTTTCTCCCTTGGGGAACATAATATACTTTTGTTAAAGAAGGCAAATGATCCTCAGAAATACACAGAATGTCTTTCATGTATTTAACAATAAGTTCCTTAGGACCAATCAGAGATGATGAGGAAAATTGAGCAATTGAAGATTCAATAATCTCCACCTGTTCTCAAATAGTTCCATACTTCCATGTATGACAGAAAAATAGATGAGCTCTAAACTGTTGACTAGGGAGATTATGTAAATCAAAAATTTTAATTCTCTTACCATGGTCCTGAGAAACAGTCTAAATACATGATACCTGACCATTAATTGACTCCAGCAAAGAAGAAAAATTGTCCTTTTTATTACTTACTGCTGTCTCTGGAGAACTATGGCCCGCCAGACATCTTCCAGGCCAATATTAGCTTAACCTCTGCATCCCTGCCCTCCAGGTCTGCAAGTGTCCAGTCTGTGGAAAAGTTGCCATCCCCAGGAGTGGGGGGAGAAAAGGACCTATGGGCCCATGCCCCGGATCTTTGAAGTGCCTAGCAATGTCCCTGAGGTAAAGTTTGTGTTGCACTGACTCTGCCATACAAAAAGATGAGAGGTACTGATCTCATGCCACCTGTGTTCATAGTGCTGTACAACATTCTTCACATGTTTTCAATGTCCCTGCCCCTAAGTGTTTATAAATTAAATGGAAGCACAGGTAGGTTAAGTTAATTTGCTTTAGGACGCACAGTGAGTTATGACTGGAGAAATCAAACCAGGGTCTCCCAAATTCTGTAAGCAATGTCAAGCAAAGCACTGTATGAAAGGTGAATCAGTAGCAGTGTTATGCACAGCAAAAGGGCAAATGGGTCACTTCAGCTCTAATTGGCATGATCATTACTGATTCCAAATAATGTTTAATGAAAAAAGGGCAATAACACAGATTTCTTACTTTTATTTTAGTGATGAATTCTGATGTACCACTACTATAAAGAATCCGAAGACACGTTTAAAGGTTTTCTCATTGCTTTTTAAATTGAATCGTTTCTTATAAACCTGAGGAACAGGTTCCATGAGGAGTGGACAAACGAGGGTGCACTTGACCAACTTAAGCCAGAGCTGTTTCTGAAAGAGCAACTTCCCATTAGGATCTCTTGTGACTCTGGCATCACCCAGCTCAGCTGTACTAGTATTGGACCATGATAGCGTGCTCTACCCTGAGACCGTTACCTACAAAATGTTGCCAAGAAAAGCAGATCACAGAATCCTTGTATGTGCAAATATGGAGCACACAAAACCCAACTTTGAGGGATAAATATTTCATATTGTGTTCTTCACTTAGACTAATTTAGTAGCAAACCTCCTGCATAAAACTATAAACAAATTCATTCTGACTGGTTTAAATTTGAAGATTATTCAATTTTAAAGGGCACTTACAAATGAAATGTCATGATTGGATAAAAGATCACATAGCTCTGCAGCAACTATGCCACTACTGCAGGGGTGGGCACACTTTTTTTTAAACAGGGCCACATAACATGCTCATTGGAAGGAGGGGAGGGGGTCCCCTTGGAACTCTGAGGGGGGGGGAATGAATGGCAAGTGTACCCCATGGCACAGTGAGAGGACCAAAGCAGCAATCATACCAATAAGAAGAATAATTCAAAACAGCTAACAAAATAACATCAAATAGTTATAAACTCATATAAAAATGTTCCAAACACCCAATAAAATATTTCAAAACAGACACATCAAATAAAACCCAATAATTAAAACTAGTAAGGCTTTTAAAAAAAATACCCCCGTTCTCTATATCTGGGAACTTTTGATTTCCAGATGCCCTGAGAGGAAGGGGATTGTTGCACACACATGAGCTCTCTTTCTCTCACCCACCTACACACATACACATGCTTTCTCTCATCCATTCACACATGTTCTCTCTCATCCACACATACGCATGCTCTTTCACCTATAAACACGTACTCTCTCTCACCCACCCAAACACACACATGCTCTCTTTCCAAAAGATGTTACCATTTTTCTCTGGCATGAGAGTTGTCCCTTTCTCATAGCTTGACCCTGCCTCACCACCATCAGGTCTTTCTACCCTTCCTGCTGTCCCAGCGTTTTTAGATTTGTGCCAGAGCTTCGGTAGTAAACACAAATGCATTGAGCATGTAACACCTTGCCCAGGTTTTAGATGAGAGCCACCCGAAATGACAACACAGACTCCATTCACCCATCCTCCGAGCTCCAACCAGACTTCATCCACAGGCCCATTTTCACTATCTACCACTTTGCTTATTCTGCATGTTCCTGAGGAACAAAAAGCAATTTAGCCATATGCATCTCAAGGGCGTTTTCAGTCCTCTCCCTCATGGCAATGCCCAAGCCCAGGGAAGGGAAGGGGAGGTGGAATCGGGCCTCACATTGTGTCCTCTGTCACAATGTTTGTGTGTTACTCCCTCCAGAACCACGGTTTGCCTTGCTCCTCGCTAGAGTCTCTCTAGGGACAGGAAGTTGGTGGTAATGGTTAACAGTGAAATGGAAGGAGAGTCTCTGTAAATGGGGGCTGGAGCTTCAGCATCTGTGACTCCGCTGGTGCCCATAGGCTGCTTCTCAGCATCACCATTCTCTTCTTAATCTTTTCCTGGAATTACTTCATTAATTATGTGCAGTTGACAATTTTAACCCCCCAACTGGAATGACAAAATGGGACGTCATCACCACTAGTAGCAGCAACAAACTCCTTTGCTCTGAATTATTGCAGCACAAACTTGCAGGAGGCGGTGTCTCTACCATGTATTCTTCCACTTCTCAAATTGAGCACCTACTCATCTGGCCTCCTTTTCTTAAGGCCCCCTCCAGCCATACTGCCAGTTTTGGCAGGACCACATTGCTCTCTTTATGCTTCGGCCTGCTGCTGATGTCATCAACAAAGGCCTGTGATGACAGGCCATTGTTGATGACATTGTTTTAAGGTGCCAGCTGGCCTGACATAATGGGATAATGGATAGTTAGGAGGGCCGGAAAAATCCTATCATTGGGCCATATTTGGCCTTCGGGCCAAAGTCTGCCCACCTGTGCCCTACTGCATCAGTCTTTCCACCTAGTCACTAATAAAACAGATAGTTGAACAATTTTCCCCCTCAAAACTTATGTTTTTATAAGCAGAATAAACCACTACTAAGTATGCTGTAAGGCAGGTCTAGTCATATTTCCTGGTGAATGTAAGGCCCTTGACTTCACTCCTCTGAAACATCCAGGACAAGTCATAAAATCTATCTTACTACTTAATGATTTATTCACATTATTTGCATTTTAAAATTCATGATTGATTAATATGATTTAACAGGTTAAAGCCCAAGCATTTAACTTAATGAAGCATGTTCTCTTAAAGGTTTTATGTTCTCAATATCCAATAATCGTGGTTATCTTAATTGGATAAAGCAAAAAAAAAAACTCCTTTTAAAATTACCTATTTATTTATTTGTTTATTTAAGTGTTTTTATATACCGGGATACATTGGGAACATCATCTCTGTTTACAGGTAACTTAAAACAGCAAGGAGCTTTACAGCGAACAGGTAACAATGTGTAACAATGGGATACTGCATATAGGGTAGATTAACTGCGAAAGAGGAAGGAATTTACAGGGGGATTACGAAGCATATGCATGAGTCATATTACAGTGGCATTTTGGCCTGGCATATTTACAGGGGGGGGGAGAGGGCAGGGGGGAGGGGGTACATAGCTGTAAAACTTAGCTGTAAAACTAGAACTTGGTACCTTAGCTATAAAACTAGAACTTGGTACCTTAACATTTTTAAAGATATGAGATTTTATGTGCTATTTACAGGATTGCAATATAATGTACAGCAATTATGTCCAAATATTTCATGAGAGCTGTAAGAAAATGAAAGCTGGTGTTTCATAACTATTTACAATGAAAAAATGTTTTAGCACTAAAATTTAAGATTCCAATTAATATGGGACTTGAGTCAACTTAATGCTAGATTTGCTTCCCACCAAAGCCTTGTTTGCCATTGTTTTCACTAATTCTAGAATCGGTTTTGTACAGGATTGTTACAAACCTCTATCCTAATTGCCTTACTTTTGTGACCTAAGACTACGTTTACCTTTGTTTGGAGAGCGTGCCCCAGACCTGTGGAGTCAAAAGCCTATTTATTGAGGCATCATTCACAGCCACTGAGTGGGAGGGACTGGAGGTCCTTGTGCAATGGTGAAACATAGTGGCCGGATTTAGAGACCGTGATTCAGGGTTCCGGAAGGAGCTTGATGCATGGCTCCCAGCTGAAGATGGTGGCTGCAATGACTAGATTAAAGTTAGGAGGAGATATAAAAGGCCCTATGGAGTTATGAGTAAAGGTTCATTGTGCAAGATCCCAGCCCTGGTTCCGAATGACTTGGAAGTTCAGAGAAGCAGAGGAAGCTATCAGCTCAAACAACGTTCAGTTATTACTTCACTAGCCGTTAAGCCCATTAAAACAGGCGAGATTCCATCAGTCAGACCGGCATGTCTGTCAGAGCCGCTCTGTTCTCCACAACGTCTTACCCTTCCCACTTACTTACTCATATCCTCTTCCCTTTTCCTTCCATCTCCTCATCTTCCCTCAGCCCTTCTCCACTCTATTTTTCTTCTCCAGAACGTCTTACCCTTCCTGCTTATGCACTCATATCCTCTTACCTTTTCCTTCCATCCCCTCATCTTCCCACAGCCCTCCTCCACTCCCTCTATTTTTCTTTTCCAGAACGTCTTACCCTTCCTACTTACGCACTCATATCCTCTTACCTTTTCCTTCCATCCCCTCTCATCTTCCCTTTCCTTCCCCTCTCACCTCATCCACAACCCTTCTCTCTCCCTCAGCCCTCCTCCACTCCCTGTTTTTCTTGCTGTGCTCTTGTCAGACCTTGCAAAGTTCCCACGTCTGTTGTGTATTTGAGAGTGATGACAACACTCCGTCCCACCCCCCCCCCCCCTCAGCACCGCGAAGGGCCTGAAGCGGCGGCGATGGTGGGGGGAGAGGGAAACGGAGTGTTGTCATCACTCTCAAATACACAACAGACGTGGGAACTTTGCGTACCTCCCTCCCTGTATACTGTGCCTTTGCGTGACGGTCCTGTCGTCCTTACTACCTCCCCCCTTCCCCAGCGGTGGAGGGAGGGACTCAAGCTGCGGGAAATAGGTGACTGTGCTTGCCGTTCACATGCAGTTCTCGGGGGAGGGGCTGGGGGTTGGAAGTTTGCAAACTACGATATTGCTCAAGGCTTACCTGGGATAACAAAGAAGTCGCAGCGCCTGTGATGCAGTGTGCAAGACGCCGGCTGCTCGCCCGTCACCCCAGAGTCCCATTAAGCTCCATTTCCTCCCGGCTCCACTCTGAACGACATGCTCTGACCAACATGCTGTCACGCATGCATGGCACGTTGGGCAGAGCCGCGCTCTACTGCACATTTGCGGGCCGTCGGTCAGAGCCCATTTATATTGTAGATATGGATCAAGTTAGGGCCCCTGCTAAGAACTCAGAAATAGTACAATTTTAATCACCACTTCATTATTTCCATGTTTGAGGCAGCAAGAGATAGAATAGTTACCTCAACAAATCACAAACTACACTTTCCACAGTGCCTAATGCTGACCAAGCACTTAAATCCTAATAAATGCTGTAACTAGGGTTTACTGATAAGACACTTAGTAGTATAAATCAAACAATTTACATTTGTTCAGTTGTGAAAATATATAAATAATAAACAATAAAGTCACACGTACAATTAAGCTCTGGAATTAATTGCTAGAGGAGGTGGTAAAGGCAGTTAGTGCAGCTGGGTTTAAAAAAGGTTTGGACAAGTTCCTGGAAGAGAAATCTATAAACTGTTATTAACCAGGTGGACTTGGGGTAAGCCGCTACTTATCACCTCATGATAGCAGCATGGGATCTATTTACTATTTGGGATCTTGCCAGGTACATGTGGCTTGGTTTGGCCACTATTGGAAACAGGATGCTGGGCTTGATGGGCCCTTGTGGCCAATATGGTAATTCGTATGTTCTTATGAATAAGCTACATTCTTTCAGATATTCCTCCTTCTCTCCTGCCCCCTCCCCTGAGAAAAAAAACAGAAGATCACAAGAAACTTTATCAGACAGATGCTTGCAGAGGTAGTCTGGCTCTTTGGTTTCCAAATAATGAAGCATAAATGTTGTTACTTCAAAACTCTTCTTGTATCCCTATATTAGTAAGTTAATATTTTCCCACCCACAGTTTCATATATAACCCTTCTGCCATGGATGCATGCACAGTTTCTATCTGTATACACAATACAAGTGTGCAGCCAAACGTGAGCTATCTAATGGTCAGTTCATATTCCTGGAGTAAAGACTCTAAAGTGTCTTTATCTCTTGAAAGAAATACCAAAGAGCTAGTGATCCTACTTCAACATGACATTAGTATTGCTCAAGTTGAGCGAGTGCTGCCAACACCTGAATTTGGGAAGTGACTACTTAAAACCTTTTGTATTTTTCACCATTTTTCAAACTGTTTGACAAAACAACCAAAGTTCTCATCAATAGGGGACATTTTTGTCGTTGGAACTTTTTTTTATAAATATACTTTTTATCAGCATGGGTGATTGAAAACACTTGATAGGTATGGTAACAGAGTAAAAGGGATTGCTGTTTAAACAGAAAACACAGTGCAACATTTTTGCACAGTTCACTGGTTTAAATTATCTTATTTTTTGATAGCCTGTATAATATACCGGAGAATATTGAAATAAAGATACTGTATGTGGCTAAATCTGTATGTGACTTGTTCTCTAACATGAAATGTTTTACATACCATTATTTTAAGTGCTTAATGGTTGCAAAACACACAGCTCTATTGCAATCTTACAAGCAGCAAGAGTCTTGTAACTCCTTGTTTCTGTACAAAGCAGAGGGGTGGCCCGAGTCCCATTACCATTGGTGCACAGTACTAATGGCAGCATTCCTTCCCTAAGCATGGGGATGGGCATCTGTTCCACTTATATACAGTAAATCTGTTCAAGGTGGATTACAATAATAAAACATGCATAAATAGTCAAAACAGACAAATAAATACAATAAAAACATCACACACAAAAATAAAACCGCATACAATGCAAAAATATAGCCTATACTGCTACAGTGCTGATCAAAAGATCAAACAGTCACATCAAGGAAGAAAAAATACTTAAGTTTTAGTTGGAAACACTTATCTAAATAGAAATGTTTTAACGTTTTCTGAAAGGACAAACAAGTTGTTCCAAAATTTCCAAAGGTAAAGTATTTCAGAGTACAAGAATATTGACTGAAAATGTCCATAAACTTGTGAAAATACTGTGACAATCCTTTAAAAGATGGCACATCTAAGAGCAACTGATTTGCGGAATATAGAGATTGAGAAGGAACATAAAGATATATTCTTCAAATGGAATGGTCCATCCTCCTGGAGTGTTTTAAAAGTCATAATTAGTATCTTAAAAACTGGACTCTAAACATTATAGGCAGCCAATGAAGCGCCATGAGACTTGGTGTGATGTGATCCATTTGCTTGGAACTTTTGATCAGTCTCACAGCTGTGTTCTGAATCAATTGCAGTACTTCTTGCTGGTATTTCAGCAGGCCATGGTACATAGAATTGCAATATTCAAGTGAACTAAATAATGCCTGTACTACTGTCGTAAAATCAAATTTTGGTAACAGATTTCTGAACTGCCTGATTAAGCCTAATTTTAAAGAAGGCATCTTTCATTTCTGCTTGAATCTGGGGCTTAAACGATAACAAAAAGTCCAACAAAACTACAAGTTCCCAGACTTCTTTTTGAAAAGGGAACAACGGTCTTGGGGAGGGTATACACATACACTGGATACGAATGTACAAATTGTATTTTGTTTTCTCACTGTAAACTCTGGAAATACTATTGTGGATGATTCTTCGTATGATGTGTAACTAAGATTTTTGTTTCTGAATAAAATATAAATTATAAAAAAAAAAAAAGGGAACAACTATCCCCTTAGTTGGAGTAGATGTAACTCATTTGGAACGGGAGGGCAACTAACCCACAAGACTTTGGTCTTTTTGATGTTAAGAATAAGACATTCAACAAAGTCAGAGCAGGCAAAATAGAAGCACGTGCTAGAACAAAGAGTTGGATATCATCTGCATAAATTTTATACTGAATTCCAAAAGAGGAAATATTGCCAAGAAGATTGAGATAAATAATTAAAAGCACTGCTGAGAGCTGATTCCTGGGGCACACTAGAGATAATCTCGGCTCAGAGAGTTTTCTGTCCACCTTGACTTCCTTGGAATAAATGGTCAAAAATGACTGGAATTAAGACAAGACGTCTGTACTGATCCCAGTCAGCTCCAGCCTGTCAAAACATTTTTCATTGGGATAAGGTATCAAATGTAGCTGTTACGTCTAATAAAATGAATATCATGGAACTCTCCTTATCCAGTTCTCCCAAACATTAATCTAACAAAGTGGTCAAAAGTGTCTCAATCCTAAAGCCATTTCTAAATCTACACTGATGAAGACTGAGTATTTCTCACTCATCTAAAAAATCTCGGGGCTGTAACAAGAGACACTTCTCAATAATTTCCTTACTGATAGCAGATTGGAAATGGGCCATTTGGTTCATGGGTTCCTATGGATAAAGCGTTATATATTTTAAAAACTCTGGGGTACATTTTATAAAAAAGCGCGAGCGCGTACTTTTGTTCGTGCACCAGGCGCAAACAAAAGTACGCCGGATTTTATAAGATATGTGCATATCTTATAAAATCCAGGGTAGGGGCACGCGCAAGGCGGTGCACATTTGTGCACCTTGCGCGGGCCGAGCCCTGCACATGCAGCCTATTCCCTCCGAGGCCACTCCGAAATCGGAGCGGCCTCGGAGGGAACTTTCCTTCCACCCCCCTGCACCTTCCCCTACCTAACCCCCCCCCCCCCCCCCAGTCCTATCTAAACCTTCCCTGGCCCGGGAGCTGTTTCGGAGGCCTCGGCCATGCCCCTGAAACGCCCCCCGGGCCGGAACCATGCCCGCGGCCCCGCCCCCGAATGACGCACCGCCGCGACACGCCCCCCCAGGAAAGCCCTGGGACTTGCGCGCGTTCCGGAGCTTGCGCGCGCCGCCAAGCCTATTCAACATAGGCTCGGCGCGTGCAGGGGGAACTTGGGGCAGGTTTTCGGATACGCGCGTACCCCTTTGAAAATCTGCCCCGTATGAATAATAGCTTTCTCAGTTGGAAATAAACTAGGAGTAAGAGAAGCATTAACAACTGTCATGTAAGGGTCTGCAGACAGTGTCTTTAGGCTCCAGATTATCCAAAAAGGACAAGGTTCTATCCCACAGCTCAAAGATTTCAATTAAGAAAATAATTTAATGTAACCCTCTCTTAGAGAACCTCCTGGAATGCAAGGACACACTGTTGGCCACAGGGTCACTGTTACTCACGGGTCTCCCTCTTCTCACACAAACACAGTCCACTTGCTCCAGGGTGCCAGGATTCGTTCCAGCAGGGAGAAGGATTTAACCTCCGGGGCCCTAGGCTCATGGGGGTGGGTACCAACACACACAGTCTTTCAGTCTCTCTTTGGTTGCTCTCAGATGTACTTCCTATTCTGATGTTCCTTCTTTAGGGTACCTTTGACTCTGAAGAAAGACACTGGATACTCTGGTGGGGTGTTCAACCAAAATTACTTGAAGTCCAATCCACAGCTCAAATTCTCTAATTTATATTCATCCAGACATAAACAGTCCAACGGTACTGCTTTCCTCAGATTTATTAGCTAAGTTAGTGTCCTTTAGGATGGCAAGCACTAAGTAAAGACCCAATGCTCCTGTGTGATAGATAGTGGGCTCCTAAGGCTGAAGCAATAAAGTGCATGTAAAAAACATGCGTCCAAACTGTGCGCCTGTTTTTTTTTTTTTACCATGCACACATTCACCTCTCTTGGGTGCTTGATGCAATAGGCAAATGAGCCGCCGCTTTAAAAAGGATGCGCTAGGGATACATTGTGCATCCCTAGCGCATCCATAGCATCAGGTGCCCAGAAGATGAGGCTGGGCACAGGTTATGAAAAAGGGAGCTCAATTTTATGAGCATCTGTTTTCCTAACTCGTGCACAGCCACAGGTTAGAAAAATGGATGCTGGTAAATCGAGTGTCTGTTTTCCTAACTTGACTGCCGTCAAGACTTTTTTTTTTTCTTTCATGTTGCTGCTTTCTGTGGTTCCTCCTACTTAGTATCTCAATATTAAGTTGGAGGAACCACAGAAAAGCAGTATTTTCTGCTTTTCTGTTCAGGTTTTGGGGACACCTCCAGACTTAACGCTAGCTCCGGGGTTAAAATGTATGCATCAGGCATATGTTTTTTGTATTTTTATTTTTTTTTTACATAGGGGTACTAGCTAATAGCCTCATCAACATGGCATTTACATGTGAGGAGCGCTATTACCTACATGCTGGTTTGGACGCGCGTTTTGGAAGCGCTGATCCCCTTATTGTATCAGGGGTTTTGGACGTGTGTCCAGCCACGGGTTAACCTGTGCACTAGCCTGAGCACACGATATTGCATTGGCCTACTAGTGAGGCTGGGATCTCCCATCTCTTTCTCTGATGGTAACAGCTGGACTTCCAGTGGTAGCAAGTCCCAAAAATCCAAAAATCTTTCTTCCTTCTCAGTGGCCAGGAACTGGTGGCAAAAAGCCCTCCCAAAATAACAGGAATCCAACTTTCTACAAAATACTTCTCTTTTCTTCTCTAGCAGGGGCAGTTCTATTCCTCCTTAGCTGGATGGAAGGAATTACAGCACTTTATCCTGACCTCCCAAGGCAGGGGTGATAATGCTCAGGCAGGAACTGGCTCCCAAAAAAAAAAGCAAACCTCTCAGAAAAGCAAACAGCTCTCTCAAAAATTCCTCTTCCACTCCTCCCAAACAGTCCCTTCCAGACCATGGGGTACCGGCTAGGGCAGAGTCTCTTCTCCTAGTTTTAGGCTAAGGGCCCAGTTTGGGAAATCTCTTCACCAGCTCTCCTTCCTCTCAAAAAAAAAAGCAAGCCATTTCCCATGTATCAGGCTGTGGGGCCCAAACAAATGGGGATCACTTTGCAAAACTGTCCACCTTCCTTGAATTCCAACAAAAACCCAAGTCAAATTGCTGCTTATGCATATCTCTCTTTTATAGTGCACTGCACTAGACAAGCCTCTGCGGAGATGCCTGCAGGGATAGTTTGCAAACTACTCTCCCTTTCTAAAATCCTAACCTAGAGTTTAAGCTAGGGACCAAATGGATAATGGAGAACTGGCTGTCTCTACATTAATTATGTCTTCCTCAGAATCTCTGCAGAAAGAATTCCAGAAGGTAATAACTGACTGAATAGGCAGAGAGGATTGATCAACCAGGTCAATAGACTCATGTAACTAATTTTATTAGAAAAGTACTCGGCCAATAGTTAATTTTCTTAGGTGATGGAGAAGCTCCAACAGTGACTGTACTATTGGAAAAAAAGCTTACAGGAATTATTTAATGCCTTGTTACACTGCAAAAGAAATAGGATTCCTTTGCCAGGGTGAGAATTTCTCTATAGTATCTTATGGTATAATCCTCATATGATTTCTCATTGCGATTTTTCCACCATTGGCATTCAGCGTGACAGGCAGCTTCCTTACACATCAAGCATGAACCCCACTGCCTCCTACTCCTGTTCAGGTTTCTATTTACTTCTTTTCTCTTGATTACACTTAGGGGTTTCCACTTCAAACAGGAAGCCAGTATGGGAGAATGGTGGGATCACTTTTGGGTACTGTTAAAAAAGGACGACCAAATCAAAATATGTTTAAAAGAACAACTCTGATTTTATTTTACATTATTATTCTTTATTATAAATCATATACTGCGTATAAGCAAAAATGGATACACAGGAAGCAAAAGTATAGCTACATAATATACGTAGCACAGCGCTGGCTCTGGAACAGATTTTTTTGCTTAAAGCTCTGCTACATCCCAGCTCTACTTATATAGGTTAAACTAGCAAAGTCAGCAAGCCATCTGGTTTCTGCTTGCATGTTTCACACCACAAACTTTATTGCTTTGTCTCCCCCTTATCTCTCCCTTCGCATTTCTTCCCACAGATTATCTGCTTCGTACCCCCAGCGCTGTCTCCTGCTTCATCCTGTGTCTCACTTTGTTGATTCTGCTGTTATCTATGAAGTCCTGCAAGAATGGTTTATAACTTTTTCTCCAGAGCCTGGCATTCACGGTCTCCGGTATTTTCTGGTATTTTGCTATCAGCAAAACTTGCTGGCAAGCAGAGTCTGCAATCCTCCCTTGAGCCAGGTGGACTCTCCTGGCTCACAGACGGGCATTCAAGTCTTCACACAGGGGATTAGCATAGAGATGAGGGCCGTTCTTCACAATCTGGGGAAGAATCTTTCCTTGACACCTCCCTTTTAACTACTCTTACTTTCCTCATCCCTTCTATCTTCTTCACAATTTGTGGTATGAAGCATGCGAGCAGTTTCCAGATTAATATTGCTATAGGCTATCATATTGTTCTGTATGGTTTCTGGTCGTTTCCAGATCTTACAAGTCAAACAACAATTCCAAATAATTAATGCAATGCTACTGAGTAGAGTGATTAGTAATGGATGAGTAAGCCACTGCAAATATTTGTCAGCTGAGGGTGATTTTCCAGTGAAAATATCCCACCAATGATGGGATAAGTCATTTCTAATCTTTACAGCAAGTCGATTTATTTCTTGTTTGTCGAATCTAGCTTGAACAATAACTTGTTCAATACCTTGTTTAACCTGTTCTAGTTCTTTTTTAATTACTTTAGAGGTGTTTATCGCTTTCCACAGTAAAGTATAATTAATTTGCCATAAGGGCCAATCAACATATGTAAAGCTTTGTATTTTGGTTACATTTTTCCTCAAATCAGGGAATAAGAGGAAAGATTGATTTTTCCACCATAATTCATTCACATTTCTATAACATTTACTAATGGTAGTGTGATTTCCCATCCAGGGGTTATTTTTTATAGTAGTTCTATTGGCTGTAATTACACAAATATATTGGGCTCCAATTTCTACAAAATATTCATACCGTGAAGATCGTACATCAAAAGTGCAGATATCATCTACCTGTAAGCACGGTTCAAATAATGGGGATTCTAAAGGACATATTTTTCCTTCAGGGATTTCGGTACACCATTTCATCTGCATAGTTTGATTTTGTTCATTTACCCATTCACCTAATAATTTGGGCTGCCAGAATGTAATATTGTTATTAAAGTCATGTACAATTGGGGAAATAAAATATTGACATACCATGCCGGCCTTTTTTATTTTATAAATGTCGATTTGGCCTAAACAATAAAATTCAGTACAGTGGCCACGTTTCGGGACTATCCAGTCATCCTTGGATATAAGACGCTGGAATAAATCACGTATTTGATCCATAATTCCGACTTGTATTGCTGTCTGAACCTTGTCTTTTTGATGTATATTATAAATCATTTGGATATTACATCATGTGTTATTTATTACTTTGGTTAAATTTATGGATGTTTGATTAGAAAAAGATATCAATAAATCTTCCATTTCATTTAATAACATTTTCGTTTGTACATTCCGCAAATGTAAATCTGGGATGACAGGTAACCATTGTCCCATTATCACTTGCTGATTATATAGTTGGTTTCCTAAATTGTCTAACTTATTATATAGAGTCTCTGTGTCCACTGTATTGAGAATGCCTAAATCACTCCCTACACCCTAAGAGGGTATCATTAATGTGAGAATCAAAATAATAACAATTGCAAGTAACAGTGTGACTAGGTATTACTGACTGTATCATCATATTTCATCATAATTATCAGTTATTACATTTCAAAGAGATATACATATTACTTAAAAACATTGTCTAAGTAAGGCCACCCCCATGGAACAAGGAAATTCTGAGCACTGCAGTCCATAAAATGAAAGATTCAAGGTATCTTCTGTGGCAAAGGGTGGGAAGACTTCAAGTTATGAGGTCAATGACAAATGAAGTGAATATGTCTTGCAGCACAGCACTCTGGAAGCTGTCCTCGAAGTACAGCCGCTGCACTCCCAGCACTAATTCAGATGTTTGTGTGTATGGATTAATACCTGATAGAAGATGAATAAAATCAAAATTAAGTAAACAAGAAACTCTACAATAAACATCAATAAATTCCCGTATTAAAGATTTGCTGACAGTGTCCACGGGGGAAGGCCCCCCTTCTAAAAGTGGAGAATTACTAACAGCATCACTTGAACCTGTACCTAAACAAATGACGGAAAAGTACCGTTATCTTGGTATGCTAGGCCTTGACTGGAGACAGCTCTGCTACCCAAGCTGCGGCCGCGCTGACTCAGAATTGTGTTTTCATAATAGGGAAGACAAATACATTCCGTTCTCTTGGGTAAAACAATACTTGTAAGTAATCAAAAGTCATCCCTTAGCATAATATAATCTAAAACATTATTAAAACATTTTGTCCATATAACTTTAGCAGTGAGTGCTTCACTTAAATGACGTCAGAAGCTATTGTGTATTCAGTGCACTTTTCTAGTCAGTAAACTCTGTCTTCATCTACACACAAAGACACACAAACAGAACACATAATGACAGAGAACCACAGACAGAAAACAAGTATCGAACTTTAAAGTTCAAAAAGTAGGCCTTTGAAAAGTAAAAACAAAAATCTTTGGATCCAAAATTAAGCAAAAATCAGAATTTTTAAAACAGATCTGTTCAGAAAAAACAAAACAAAATCTAGGAGAAAGAAAAACCCTCAGCTTCCTGTACGGCAGTTTTTATTCTTGTAAATCTGTAAAAGAACAATCTCACATACAAAGAGGGGTTAATTGTAATCGTTTAAATCACATTACAAAGTAACTGGGCAGCACCGTTAAAGTTAAAAATCACTACTTTGATTATCTTCTAACTAAAAGATTCTAATTGCTTAATCACTGAAACCAGAATTGTTTACATTCCTTCAAGTTTAGTCATGTGGGATAGATGGGAGAAAGAAAAAAAAGTTTAGTCTCTCCCTGCTTCTGTAAAATCTTTTAGCTATATTTATAGCCGCACAATTAAAATATTACAAGCTTTTCATTAGGTTATCAGCTGAGGCCACATAGGGGCCTGCCGGGAAGGGAAGGTAAATACTGAAAGTAAAATCCAGGGGTTTGTGACAATCTTTTCCTGTATGTCCTTTCTCAATAACAAATGCCACAACACTTCTAACTAAATATAAGCTTCCCTTCAACATCCTGTTACAGATGTATGCAATGACGGATTTTCACTCCCCCCTCTTCTGGATCATTTGCTCCTCTGTTCGCAGTGGTGTTAATCAGAGGAGTATTTGGTTTTATGGTTTTTTTTTTTCTCCAATGTTTAGCCAATCTTACAGCGTTGTGACCAAGCATTTGTAATATTTAACAATAGTCATATGAAGGCTGTGCTCATTTTTGAGCATTGTGGCATGGATATACTTAGAAATCTTATTTTCTATATCAACAAAAGAATTTGTCTGCTAAGGCATTAGAATGCCATGGATTCTTCCCACATACTGCTGCTCTAAAAAGTGCTTTTTCTTAGTTGCTGCTTTTAATTCTAGTTTAGTGTCCTTGTGATTCCTAACAAACAACACCTTCTGTTGTCACATAATGCTAAAGTTAAATACACACAGAATGGGATACATAATCATGACACATTTGTGTAAGAGTGACAGAACAAAAAAGCGTCCCATGTTTCGGGATTCCATTCATTTTTCATTTTATTCACTTGTCTACGCTTTCGATATTTATGCTGTGCCAGCCGCACAGCCGCTCGTTCTGCCACTGATTGATAATGGTCTGCTTTCTGGGAAACTGTTTCTAAGTGGCATCGCAACATAATGTTGTCTTTTTGCAGACCATCCATTTCTTTTTCTAGTGCAGCTAATTTCAATTGCAAACTGTGCTTTTCTTCGTGACAGTTTCTGTATCCTGTCAATAAAAGCCAGCCACGTCTTCCTACTGCCTCCAATTCCTTCCCTTTTTTTACTGGGACCTCTTGTAATTTGTCTACAATATTTACAGGCTCGCTACCTACATCCCATGCTTCTGCCAATCCCATTTTCATTGCCCATTCCTGTGCCAGCACAGAATAGGAAGTTTTTTCCCATCCTGGGATTTTAACATCCACAGGAGTAACAGGTTCGGATGGCTGCTTTGCTTTCTTTCTAAATAAAGCCTTTAAATAAAGCCATCCCTACCCTCGTCGCCAAATGTTAGGAGTGAGGTAGGCGAGAATAAGGTAAGAGTAAAATAATATGTTTATTGATATACAATCTTAATAATCCTAGGTATTAAAGGTATACAGTTCTAAGTACTAAAATATATAATTCTAAGCATATACAGTTCTAAGCACTAAAGTATACAGTTCTAAGCATATACAGTTCTTACAGTTCTTAAGCATCAAAAACAATTCTAAGCATATTCATCTGTATCCGTGTTCCGTCTACTTATTCTACGCACCAGTAACTGAATATAATAACCAATGCAAAATAGGAACAAAAAATATATACACGCTAGTATCAAACCACACAATAAATACAAGAAAAATAGCAATTGCTGCAGCGTTAAAACCCTTGGCGCCCTTTTCTCAAAATTACCACCACGATTCACACAGGACTCGGTCTTTACCAAGAACGTGAATCGAAACCCTGAGGTGCACCTTTCAGCAAGATTCACACAGGACTTGGCTTTAAACTGATCACTCCCTGACCACGGCTGATCACTCCGAGTCCAGGGAATCACCAAGAACGTGAATCTTCTACACTTCACTAGAAACAACAATCAGAGTTGCTCCCACAAACACATGTGGAATGCCCGCATTCTCCACCAAATTGTTAAAAAAGGACGACCAAATCAAAATATGTTTAAAAGAACAACTCTGATTTTATTTTACATTATTATTCTTTATTATAAATCATATACTGCGTATAAGCAAAAATGGATACACAGGAAGCAAAAGTATACTTACATAATATACGTAGCACAGCGCTGGCTCTGGAACAGATTTTTTTGCTTAAAGCTCTGCTACATCCCAGCTCTACTTATATAGGTTAAACTAGCAAAGTCAGCAAGCCATCTGGTTTCTGCTTGCATGTTTCACACCACAAACTTTATTGCTTTGTTTGCTTTGTCTCCCCCTTATCTCTCCCTTCGCATTCCTTCCCACAGATTATCTGCTTCGTACCCCCAGCGCTGTCTCCTGCTTCATCCTGTGTCTCACTTTGTTGATTCTGCTGTTATCTATGAAGTCCTGCAAGAATGGTTTATAACTTTTTCTCCAGAGCCTGGCATTCACGGTCTCCGGTATTTTCTGGTATTTTGCTATCAGCAAAACTTGCTGGCAAGCAGAGTCTGCAGTACATATTGACTTTAAAAAAGAGAAAGGTGGTGAACGGATGCTTGGAAGTAGGAGGAGAGATTAGAAGTGGGATGGGAGCTGGAGAGAGTGGGGTGAGACCTGGTGGCGGAAGGTGAAAGGAAGGGAGTGGATGTTTGTATTGCTACTCCTGCTGTCCACTAGCCCTATTGCTGAAATACAGCTTGCATGTGTACTCCAGAACAGAATTATTTCAGTTCTGAAAATCTTTCTTGGTATTTGCAGGTTTTGTAGGAATATATTTAGCTTACATAGGCCGATACAGTAAAGTCTTGTGCGTGCGATTCAGTATGCAAATTAGGCCCGGCGGTAAAAACAGGTAAAAGGAGGCGCTAGGGACACTAGCGCATCCCTAGCACCTCCTTTTGGACCGGAGCGGTGGCTGTCAGCGGGTTTTTGCCGGTGTCGGTTCTTGAGCCCGCAGACAGCCACGGGTTTGGAAACCGGACGCCAGCAAAATTGAGCATCCTGTTTTTGACCCACGAGCCGTGGGCTGACTTCAAATTTATTTTTTTTTTACTTTTGGTAACTTTTGGGACCTCCGACTTAATATCGCCATGATATTAAGTCGGAGGGTGCACAGAAAAACAGTTTTTACTGCACATTTTCCTTTCTGAATCGCGCAGGAATACCTAATAGGACCATCAACATGCATTTGCATGTTGCGGGCGCTATTAGGTTCGGGGGGATTGGACGCGCGTTTTCGGCCCCTTACTGAATAAGGGGTAATGCTAGCACGTCAAACACGCGTCCAATCGAGACTGTATCGGCCCGATGGTGATGTCAAAGGTGATTTTATTAAATTTCACTATTCTTTAATGTTTTACTTCAATAAAGAAAACCTAATGATGAGCTATTTACACATCTTCTGTAGTACATCAAACAGTGGCCTAGATTAATCAAACTGCTATAAATATAGCAGAAAGAGTGCCCATGATAAAAAAAAAAAAAGAAAGGGGGGTGGGGTTAGGGTAATTTTCAAGCTGATAAGTGCCCAGACAGGCTTTTATGCATTTTGGGTTGCTGGGGGGAGCGGGAGAGGGACAGACTTACAAAAATATTAACTATTTATAGCACTCAAGCTAGGTAGAGGGAACATGGTATAAATCTACTCTTCGTTCACCTCTCATCTCTCCAAATCACATTAAATCTTTACTGATGGTAACTATGATGTTGGTAAATTTGCCCCCCAGAACCCATGCCACCCCACAAACCTCACCCCGAGTTACTAGTGCCCCCTTTTACAATGGTATAAAAAGTTAAAAAAAACAGTGGGACTCCACAGAGTCTCTATCTCTAAAACGGGATTTGCGATACATCCCCTTTCAGCCATTATTTCAGGCGTTAAATCCTGCGAAAGTGTACATGTCATCACAAGCAATGTTAACCAGCCCTCATTTCCATTTACTCCTCCCACTTGAATAAAATGTTCAAATTTGCATACGCATTTTGTGATGCAGTGTTTATCGCATGTGTTATGGCATTATCACGGGCCTTAGGGCCCTAACACCCATGATAACGCCCTAACGCATTTGATACATGACCCCGCGGGCAGATTTTTAATTTTTTTTTTTTAACTTTTGGGGCCTCCAACTTAATATCGCTATGATATTAAGTCGGAGGATGTACAGAAAAGCAGTTTTTTTTCTGCTTTTCTGTATACTTCCCCGGTGCCGGCCGAAATTAACACCAGCCTTTGGGCAGGCGTTATTTTCTGAAAGTAAAATGTGCGGCTTGGCTGCACATTTTACTTTCTGTATTGCGCAGGAATAACTAATAGGGCCATCAACATGCATTTGCATGTTGCGGGCAATATTAGTTTCGGGGAGTTGGACGCGCGTTTGACGCGCTATTACCCCACAGGGGTATATTTTAGAAAAGTATGCCAGATTTTATAAGATACGTGCGGATCTTATAAAATCCGGGGTCGGCACGCGCAAGGGGGTGCACATTTGTGCACCCCCTTGCGCGTGCCAAGCCCTGCGCGCGCTGCCCGTTCCCTCCAAGGCCGCTCCAAAATCGGCCTCGGAGGGAACTTTCCTTCAGCCTCCCTCCACCTTCCCCTCCCTAACCTCCCCCCCCCCAGCCCTATCTACACCCCCCCTACCTTTATCGCGAAAGTTAAGCCTGCTGGTCGGCCACCACCGTGCAATTCCCTGGCCCAGGAGTGATTTAGGAGGCCTCGGCCATGCCCCCGAAACGCTCCCTGGGCCGGAACCACGCCCCGCGGAACGCCCCGAATGTCACCACGCCCCCTAGCAAAGCCCCGGGACTTTCATGCGTCCCGGGGCTTGCACGCACTGCCGAGCCTATGCAAAATAGGCTTGGCGCATGCAGGGGGGGTTTTAAAGGGTTACGCACATAACTTATGCGCGTAACCCTTTTAAAATCTACCCCTTACTCTATAAGGGGTAAAAATAGCGTGTCAAAAAAGCGTGTCCAAACCTGGGCTAACAGGGCGCTCCACCGGAGTGATACAGTACAGTGCGCTCATAGGCCAATACAGTACAGTGCGCTCCGGTGGAGCGCACTGTACTGTATTGGCCTATGAGAGAGATCGAAAAAAGGTGTTTCCCTTTTATTCTTATTTAAATATTGTACATACTTTTTTTGCACACCTCTGAACTGGGAAGACTAGGGCCCATGTGAGGTCCTCTTTATTTAGCCAGCTCTCTCTGCATAAACCAAAATTTAATAAAATGTTAAGGTTCTCCTTTGTTTTGTGTTGGCATCTCTCTACCTCACCAGCAGGCCGTTGCAGAAAGGTGTGTTAAGCTGAACACCCTGTTCTGCATACATTTCAACGCACATTTTCTGTGAGCAAAACTTACTGCTGATGCAGCAAGGAGTTTTGCACACAGAAAAGGGAATACTGCTTAGCGCCTTCACATGGAAATCCCATTCAAATGAGGGCATTAAGCATTACCCCCGCCCCGATGCAGAGACTGTATCTGGCCAGTGCGCCATTTTTAGCACTGGAAACTTAAGCTGGAGTTAAGTTTTCAGTGCTATGAAAACAAACAGTTAAAAAGTGTTTAAAAAGTTAATAAAACTAGTCAGAAACTCTGCGGGTAAGTGCCGGAAGCTGCTGCCACTTACCCGGATAATAACTGACTTATCCAGGTAAGTGGAGGTGGCAGCTGGTACATATCCTCATAAGTACTGACTTATCTGGGTAAGTGGTGGCAGCCACCACCACTACTTACCCGGATAAATACTGATTTATCCATCTATCTTGCAGAAGTCTACCTAGATAGCCTGTTAGGCAGTGGCTTACTGAGGGGAAAGGGGGACGGTCTGCCCCGGGTGACAACATGGGGAGGGGTGCCATTGCTGGCAGCATACAGAAAGGTCCTGCAGCAGCGCAGAGAAGTGACATGCAGACAGGGTTCCCACTCCCCCGCCAGCAAAAGCGAGGTCCTGTAGAAGAAGAGGCCAGCGGCAGATGAAGAGGCGCTGTGGTGCTGCGGCATTTCCCTAGAACTGGTGGCAGAAGAGGCCTTGCAGTGTTGCCAGCGTTTCCCCCGAGCCAGCGGCAGAATAGGCCCTGCAATGCCACCAGTGTTTTCTGGAACCGCTGGCATTTCCTGGAGCCAGCAGCAGAAGAAGAGGCCCTGCTGTGCAACCAGCTGCCGAAGCTGCAAAATGTGAGTGAGAGACTGGCCCTATGAGAGTGAGTGCCAGTGTATGAGAGGGGGTGTGTGTGTATGAGAGGGTGCCTGTGTATGAGAGGAGGCATATATATAAGGGTGAGTGGGGGTGAGAGACAGCAAGCATGTGTGTGTATGTGTGAAACAGGAATTGTGTGAGAGATACAGAGGAAGTGAGTGTGTGTGTATATGAGAGGGTGAGTGTATATAAGAATGTGGGTATGCCTGTGTGTATATATATGAGAGGGTGCCTGTATGCATGGGGTGGTGGGGGTGAGAGGCAGAGAAAGCATGTGGGTGTGTGTGAGACAGGAATCGTGAGATACAGAGGAAGCCGGGGGGGGGGGGGGGGGTGTATATGTGAGAGCAAGAGAGATGGAGGAAATGTGTGTGTCTGTCTTACACGCACCCACTCAAACTCCCTCTGACTCTCACCAAGCATGGATGTATGTGTTTGTTGGAGCATATTGTGTCTGTGTGTGTACCTCCAGTCCATGACAATCTCAGGGTGACAGGTATAGAGAGCGGGGAATTTTTAAAATCCTTAGTTTTAATTTCTGGGTGTTATTTGATATCTATTGTTGTGAAATATTTTATCGATGTTTAGGTAATTTGTAAAAATTTGTACAGGAGCTTCTAATTATTGAATATTTTATTTATCAGCTGTTTTGAAATGTATATTTTTAATATGGTTTTACTATTCTGATTGATTTATATTTCTGGATTATATTGTTTTAAGGAAGAGTGATGTTCTGCTTTTCTCTTGTTGCACTGTATACAGAATCTGGCTTGTTTCCAGTTCAGTTTTTGTCTGCATGTGTGTGTGTATTAGTGTGTGAGGGAGAAAGACACACAGAAGAATGATGTGTGTGTGTGTGTGTTAGCATGTGAGAGAAACAGGAAGCATGTGTATGTGTTAGTGTGTGAGAGAGACAGAGGAAGCATGTGTGTGCGAGAGACAGAGGAAGTGTGTATGTTAGCGTGTGAGAGATGGAGGAAGCATGTGTGTTTGCGTGTGAGAAAGACTGAGGAAGCAAATGTGTGTGAGAGAGATAGAGGAAGCGTGCCTGTGTGTGCGACAGGCACAGAGGAAGCG
Organism: Rhinatrema bivittatum; assembly: GCF_901001135.1. Taxonomy (NCBI): domain Eukaryota; kingdom Metazoa; phylum Chordata; class Amphibia; order Gymnophiona; family Rhinatrematidae; genus Rhinatrema; species Rhinatrema bivittatum. The sequence goes on from NC_042618.1 coordinate 102,229,923, forward strand.
TGTGTCTCTCTCACTCACACATATGTACTTCCTCTGCCTCTGGCCAAATGTGTGAGTAAGGGAGCATACTGTGTGCATGCATGCATGCTGCCCGTCTATGACAATCTTAAGATGACAGATATGGAGAGCTGGAGATTTTTTAAATCCTTATTACTTTTAATTTTAATAATGTGTCTGCTGTTTTGAAATATTTTATCGATATTGAGGAAATTTTAAAATTATATAGGGGGGGGGGGAGGGTGTACCAAAGGAAGTATCTGCCCCAGGTGCCAAATGGGTACGCCACTGCCATCAGGGTCTCCACCCGCTTCACTAATTAAAATGTTTCACTTGTGGCGAACGCACATTAACAACTTTTCTGCGTTTTTAACTCCTGATGCGTTAACATATCAGTTAACTGATTTAAAAAACATTATCTTCGCTTTAAAATGTTTGCTGAAAACTAGCGTACTTTAACGCCACGATTTAAAGCCCAACTGCTTTAGTAAATTGCAAGGTTGAGCTTTAGCTTCGAAACCCACAGAAGAATCCCTGTCCTCTCGGTTTTTTTCAGCGCCGAACCCGGCTCCCTTAGCTTTATACAAGTCAGCATTTAGAAACTGATTTACAGCAGGATTACATTCTCTTTAACATCCATAGAATAAGCGAAGTAGTTAGTAACTCGCATTACACGTCACTTGGCACCAGCCGCTCTTAAACTCCTGATGCGTGGCTGGCGTCATTACGGTGCGACGGGGCGCGCTGTGGCCGTCATACTCCATGCTGAAGCGAGGTTTGTGGCGGTGGCAGGAGCTGGTCGGTGGTTATTGCTCGGTGCAGAGATGGAAGTTTAGGTACGGGGATAACCGTACACCCGCAAGGTCCCCGCTCGGTGAAGAAATGCAGGAGCAAGGGGCCGGGAAGCGGAAGAGTGAGGAGGGCGCTGCAGACGAGCCGGTTCAGCCGAGCAAGAAGCGGCGGGTCCCAGGTCCGAGGAAGCCAAAATCCGGCAGCGGGGAGAGGTACGTGCCCCCGCCGAAGAAGCGCCACCCCGGCGTGAGTTTCGGAGAGTCGCATTTCAGCGAGACGGACTGCTACTTGGAGAGTGGCCTGCGCAAGGTGCGGCCCTACTACTTCGACTTCGAGACCTACTGTAAGGGTCGCTGGGTGGGAAAGACTCTCCTGCAGGTCTTCAGCTCCGAGTTTCGAGCCGAACCTATAGAGTACTACCGAGCAGCAGCCGTGGCTGGCCGCCTGCGACTCAATGAGGAGCCGGTGCAGGACCTGAACACTATACTGAAGGCGAGTCTCTAAGCAGTAGTCGTTGGTTAATTAGGAAGATAGAGCCCTTTACTTTGATAGACTGCAGCCACCAAGTTTAGTACTACTTAATCCGCTAATATTTGATGTGAGATCAGAATGATTCTTACTTTCTTTATAACTCTTCATTTGTAATCTAAGTTAGAAGATCTTAGAGATAATCGTGTCTGGGGGTTTGGCTGCTAACCCCTCCTGAAAACTTCTAAATCCTTCTTTCATATTTATGCCACAGATCAGTGCCCTTTCTCTTTCTAGACTTTCAAATGAGTTATGGCTTGTGATTGCCACACTCCTACTTGTATATCCTATACCTATTTTTCTTCATTTGTCTGTTTCCTTTTCCTGTGTGTTATGCAATCCTTCCCCTCCCATGCTGGTTTTTCCTTATAACACACAATACAGAATGGATTCACATTTTTGGCTTAATTTCCTCGAGGGACATTGGTCTTTATGAGATCCTTATGTTTGTGTGTCTGTCCTCCCCCTTGTGTGTCTTCTCCTGCTTCCCTCCCCCCATCCAATAACTTATCTAGTTTCATCTAAATTTCTGCTCAGTGGTCCTAGGTTCATGCTTTTCATATGCCCATCATTCTTAGAATTTCTTCTTTTTGTTTTCTTTACAAAAGCAGTTCAGTTCACTTTCTCAGGGGAAACATAAGTTCACAAAACTTGCCATACTGGTTCAGACCAAAGGTGCATCAGGCCCATTATCCTGTTTCAAGCAGTGGCTAATCTAGGTCAAGTACCTGGCAAGATCCAAAAAGGTCGATTAGATTGTGTTGTTTATCTCACAGATAAGGTCAGAACATCTTGTGATGTCATGAAGCATGTGGAAAAGTTGCCTTGCCATTGGTTAATAGTCATAATCATACGCAAATTTCTGGGCATCATGAAATGTTCACATCATGAAATGTTCACACTTCTTACTGAATGTATTTCATTGGTGATTACTATCTTTCTGACAACTCCTTCTTACTTTCAGATGTTGGAAACTGCAGTATGTTGCTGCATAGTAGATTTGTTTTTCTTGCATTTATTTCTATGAATTATGGTTTCCTTCTCTTCACCTGAAGAGTAGCTAACCATCTAGTTCTAGTCCTTGCCTCTGAATTGCTTATCTACTTTATGTTTTTGTTTAGAATAATGACTTCATGAGGAATACCGTGCACCGTCATGAACCTCCAGTTACTGCTCAACCCATCAGCATCTTGGCTGAGAACAAAGACATGGTAGTTGTGGACAAGCCATCATCTCTTCCAGTGCATCCTTGTGGCAGGTTCCGACACAACACGGTCATCTTTATTCTGGGCAAGGAGCATAACTTAAAAGAGCTCCACACTATTCATAGATTAGACCGTATGACCTCTGGTGTACTCATGTTTGCTAAAACTCTAGAAGTATCGAAGAGGATTGATGAACAAATCAGAGAGCGTCAGGTTAGTGACTGTCCAATCAATGAAAAGATGATCCCAGTGGTAAGCACCATTTTAAGTTACCAAAAAAGAGAATGTCATGATTTCCAGCTTAGTTTCTGCTACTGTAGCTGGTAGGGGTATTGTTTCTGGGCAGATGAATGGAACGCTATAAGCATGCAGTCAAACAACTTTGTTCTTAGTAAAAAGACAATGCAAAACCAAAATACTGAAGGCCAAAGAGAACCCCCAACAGTTAAATGAAGTATAAATTTAAGCAAAGCACTCATGAAATAAGCAGTTATTTGTGAAACAAATGCCTGTCAGACTGAAAGTTTGTTTGCTTCATCAGTTTGTGAAATTTAAAATATAGAGGTTATAAATTTGAATCTTGAATGGTTGATTGCAAAGGAGAGCCTTGTTTGAATATACTTCATAGCGCTGTTGCGGGAAAGCACTCTTTTTTTTTCCTTGTCAGTAGTGCTGGAAGAAACCAGGTACCTGGCCCAGGTGAAAGGTTAGAGCTGGGTCCCAGACTAGATGGAGGATGAATTGCTGGTTTTAATGCTGGGGCCCAGACCAGGAGAAGGATGGGCTGCTGGGGATGGAGTTGAGCAGAGGAGGCTGACAGGGGTGAAGCCAGTGGGGGCAGAGCTAGTACTCCAGCTAGGTCCAGGAGTTGCTGCTGAAGTTGGGAAGAAAGATTGGTGGGAGGGCAAAAAGAAGTTTAAAAAAATGAAATTCAAAGCAACCCCCATCCCCCAAATATCAAGAATATTTTTCCCTAGTTTGTAAGAACTTTGTGGTGCTAAAGGATTTTTTTTTCTGAAAAATGTTTTGTCTGCTCATTGAGTCTAATACAGCATTCCACATCAGTAATAGAGATTCAGTGGGGAAATGTAAAGCAATACATCACATAACAGAACATTGAGATTGCGGTTAGTATGTTACTTTGGACAGTTGATAGAGCAAGCTGAAATAAGGTTTTTGAGTGCCTCACCTGAAAAGCTTGTAGTTTAAATCAAAAAAAAAAAATATATATATACACACACTAGGGCAAATAGAAGATGATGCACAAGGTGGAAGAGTAATGGGGGGGGGGGGGGGTGAGATTTGAATCAGTGGTGATTACTGTCAGTGTCATGAATAGATTGTAGACTTGCATTTTTCATCACTTAAATATACCATACTGAATTTATGTATCCAGCTTATCTGTTGTCTTTCCTTGTAGTTGGAGAAGGAATATGTATGCCGGGTAGTTGGGGAGTTTCCTGAAGGTGAACTGATCTGCGAAGAGCCCATTCTGGTTGTATCCTATAAAGTGGGGGTGTGCCGTGTGGATCCTAAAGGCAAATCCTGCAAAACCATCTTCCAAAGGCTTACTTTTAATGGCAAATCCAGTGTGGTAAAATGTTTCCCATACACTGGCCGCACCCACCAGATTCGGGTTCACTTGCAGTTCTTGGGCCACCCCATAGTTAATGACCCTATCTATAACGCACATGCTTGGGGTCCTTCCAAAGGTAAGGGTGGTAAGATTAATAAAACGGATGAGGAACTCCTCCAGGCATTGGTGGAAGAGCATAGAAAGAAACAGAGCTTGGACATTTTGGATCTTTCAGAAGATAGCCTGAAGCTTGAAATAGAAGGCAGAGACTTTAAAGATTCTGGAGTCTCCCAGCCCGCTGAGGAAGACATCTGTGCGGACTCCTCTGTGAAAGAGGACAATGAGAACGAAGAAAGAACTCCAGAATCTTCCCTAAGCCCTGATATTCTGATAAAAACGTGTAAAACAGTCAGTGAAGGATGTGATCCCAGTGGACAACAAGAAATATACAGGATACCAAAGGACCCTTTGTGTGGGGAATGTAAGATTGAGAGGCAAGACCCATCCCCCAAGGATTTAGTGATGTATTTGCATGCCCTGCGGTACAAGGGAGCAGAATTTGATTACTCCACCACAATGCCTGAGTGGGCATTGGAGAACTGGCAGGAAGACTAAAAGGCATTATTTTCACTTCTGTGCCTTGCATGTAACCTGGCTGGAAAGTGTAGGATTGCCTGCAGCACAAGGGTTACTTTAGTTGTTTTTACAGTTTCTTCCTGTTTTTCAAGAAATGGGGAGAGAAGGATTTTATTATGACTTGTCAGGGCTGTTGCAAAGCTTCATGCTCAAATAACCATATTAAAATAGATAATGGTGCTGTAGGCTTTGCTAGTGGAATGCAGTCTAGAATTCTGCATTTATCATCCATCTTGGAAGAGGTATTGTCCTTGAACTGCAATTTGACTTTCAGACCAGCGGGCATAGCCTTTTGTATTGTTTTTACAATAGTTATGCCAAATCAATAAAAAAAAAATACGAGAAAACAAGATCTGGGGACATTTTTAAACTTATACAGTTATGAATAATTGCATTTTATTATGTTTACACCAGCTTATGAATTGGGCTATGAAAATCCATTTCCCTGTATTAAAGTTGAAAGTTTGAAAGCTGCCAAAGTAACCTAAAAGTTGTCACTTCAACTTACGTGACTGATTCAGAATTGAATGCTTTCCCCTCTCCATGCTGTACCAAATTGTTTACACTGTCCCAGTCACCCAGTGATACCTAACAATAACGATGCAACTAGAGAATGGGTACATTATTACAAATTATGAATGTAACTTAGTAAGCAGATGTAGATGGAAAGCTTTCACATTGATGATGTGTGTGAGTGGTGGAATGGACACAGGGGATTTTACCATTGCAGTATTCTATACAGTGTAACATGAAGGGTTGTGGTTCTATGTCTCTTAAGACACATCACAAATATACAGGACCTTGATGGAGGGTTGATCTGTAGTGCATGACATTCATCATCACTTTTTGCCATGATTCTCCTGTTTGTTTTAAGCATTGTAAATCATCATTTTTTAAATTCTTGTTCTTCAAAATAGCCATTTGCCCTTTTCTTGGTCCTATTGCTGTTTTTTTTATTAGCATTATTCTTTGGATGACTTTTTAGTTTTATGCAGATATTTCTTATAGACTTAAATTTTGTTGGAATACAAGGTGTCCACGTTCTGTTTCCATTATTTCCCTTATTTCCCTTGCTATTAAAACTCCCCAGGTGGCAGTTGGCTCAGTGGTCCATTGGCAGTGCTGTTGTGCAGGAGACCTATGTTCCTTGGGAGAGCTTGGGCTTGGTATCCTGCATTCACAGCTCCTGGGAGGGACTTGACAGTACTTTTGTGCAGAGTTTTGGAGAGAACATTTACTGAGATTGTTGATTTTGAATGGCAGGACAAAGAAAATGGAGGATGTCATTTGAAAACAACCTTTTTAAACTACTGACATTTAAATGGTTAATTGCTTAAATAATATTTACAAGACAGGCCACCTGCAGGGGAGGAAGCATGGTGAAGAAGCGGGGCCTGTTCCTGCTCTGCGCCCAGGCACCGATAACAAAAATCATGTCCATCGGTGATGGACACGATTTTCCCACATGAAGAGGACTTGAAGCCCAACTGCCTCGGATCTATCTTTTTTGACATTTTGGAAAAACATTTTTGTTCACTGAGAACTACTAAGTCCTGCGTGCGATCCTGCGCGCAGAAAGAACAGACTGAGGAAAATCCGTTTTGCTGCATGGGAAGGCATGTGCAGGCGAACAGAGCAAAGCTCTGTATTCTACTACACAAGCTCTGCCTACCGGGCCTGATAGAAAGTTCCCATGACAGCATGGCTTATTCAGCCCTGCTGTCAATGGGAAATAGCCCACATCTTATTAATCCTCTTTTGTTATGATGGTGTGCTAGTTTCCTTTAAGCAGCAGAAATTTCCTCTTAAGTATAAGTAGTTAATGTGGGTCACTATTCTATGAAGTGCCCCTTACAACTGCTTAGTGAATTTATTGAATTATTGTAATTGTCCTATGAATAGCTATTCTGGTCCCTCTTTCCTCAAAAGTGATCCATTATTTTGTTTTTCCTGTGTGTGCACAACTTTTTTTAATCCCTCTTCTCCTTTTGCACTTTTTCATGCAGCTACTTAGAGGCAGCCTTTATGCATATATTCAGTTTTTGTTTACATTTTCGTTTAGATACATCTAAATCCTGCATTGACTTCAGTGAGTGAGAGACAAAGCTCTGTTAAAATCTATTCGCAGTGCCCTTTGGCCATCCGCTACCTCTTGCCTATAGGAAAGTATAATATGGACAGTGCAGTCCTTGCATCAAGTTGAACCAACGTGAACCATGCTATATAATTTTTGGATTTTTAGCTTGCCTTTCCAAATGATGCTAAAGTTGACTTACAACATTATTCAAATTCAGGCACTGTATATATAGTCTGTGTTAATACTGTTAAAATGCGAAATTGTTGGTCAGGAAATACCTAATACCCCTTTTGCCTTTTTTAATTTTAGTGGTATCCATGCCCAGCCTTCAAACTGCAAACAGGCCAAGTTTTCAGGATATCCCTAATGAATACATATAAGAGATTTGCATACAGACTGCCTCCATTGCATGCAAATCTATCTCATGCATATTCATTAAGGATATCTGGAAAACCTGACCTGTTTACATCCCTTGAGGGCTGGGACTGAATACTGCTGTTTTTATGGTGTCACTTGGATTAGTCTTTTGAAATCTTGATCTAAGGAGAGTGCTGTCCATATTTTTCTTTCTTTCATATCTTAAATAGAATTTTTCCATAAGTTCTTGAGTAGGGGTCTTATTTTGCAATGACTGAACACCAACAATTTGTGTCAAACTGTGCCTTCTGTGCTGCTCCATGCAAGTTAAAACCATTCACCTGCCCCATGCCTTCTGCATGGAACAGAGTTACTACCTTTAACAGACGGCCAGGGGAGGAGGTTTAACATGGCACGGAGCAGCACATTACAGGAGGACCTTGCGAGACTGGAAGATTGGGCACCCAAATGGCAGATGAAATTCCATGTGGACAAGTGCAAGGTGTTGCATATAGGGAAAAATAACCGTTGCTGTAGTTACACGATGTTAAGTTACATATTAGGAGCTAGCACCCAGGAAAAAGATCTAGGCATCATAGTGGATAATACTTTGAAATCGCCGGCTCAGTGTGCTGCAGCAGTCAAAAAAGCAAACAGTATGTCAGGAATTAAGACGGGAATGGTTAACAAAATGGAAAATGCCTCTGTATCGCTCTGTGGTGAGATTGCACCTTGAATACTGTATACAATTCTGGTCACCGCATCTCAAAAAAGATATAGTTGCGATGGAGAAGGTAAAGAGAAGGGCGACCAAAATGAGGAAAGGCTGAAGAGGTTAGGAGTGTTCAGCTTGGAGAAAAGACGGCTGAGGGGGGATATGAGAGAAGTCTTGAACGAGTAGATGTGAATCGGATAATAGAAGGACTAGAGGGCACTCCATGAAGTTAGCAAGTAGCACATTTAAAACTAATCGGAGAAAATGTTTTTTCATTCAATGCACAATTAAGCTCAGGAATTTGTTGCCAGAAGATGTGGTTAATTCAGTTAGTGTAGCTGGGTTTAAAAAAGGTTTTGGATAAGTTCTTGGAAGAGAAGTCCATTAACTGCTATTAATCAAATTGACTGACTTGGGGAATAGCCACTGCTATTAATTGCATCAGTAGCATGGGATCTTCTTAGTGTTTGGATATTTTCCAGGTTCTTGTGGCCTGGTTTGGCCTCTGTTGTAAACAGGATGCTGGGCTTGATGGACCCTTGGTCTGATCCAGCATGGCAATTTCTTAACTTCTTATGACCATTTGAGTCTCTATCTACTGTCATTGACTATTACTATGTTTATGCTTCTCTCCCTTCTTCTCCATGGTCTGTTTTGTACCTCCTTCCCTTCTCTTATGGAGTATCTTGCCCTTGTTTTCTTTACTTTTTCCTACTGTCACTTCTAAACTTTCTACACCCAAATCTTAATGCTCTCCTTTCCCGTTTCTTATGTTGGTGCTGTCACACGACCCCAGATCAGTGCATCTCTAGTGGTAAGCAAGATAACTCATTTACATTTCACGATTCCTATTAGGAGATAGGGTCATGCAATTTGTAGAAAAATGTTGTTGATCAATTAGGCCTGTAGCTTTTAAATAGCCACAGTTTGACCCAAAAGTCTGTAATGTCAATTGTCTGAAAATGTGATTTTATAAGCAATGGGGTAGATTTTAAAAAGGTGTGCGCGCTACCCGGCACGCCCACATGAACACCTGATTTTCTAACTTGCGCAGGCGCACAAAAGTTATAAAAACAAGGGTCAGCGCACGCCGAGCCACGCTGCCTTCCCCCGTTCCCTCCCATGCTGCTCCAAAATTGGAACGGCCTGAGAGGGAGCTTTCCACACACACACACACACACACTTTGCGCCTGCCGGCTGACCCCACCCACTCACCACCCCTTTTTTTCAAGCCTCGGGACTTACGCGTCTCGGGCCTTACACGTGCGCCGCCGGGCCTTTTGAAAATAGGCTCGGCATGCGTAACCCCCCCACGCACTTAATTCTTTGAAAACCTTCCCCATTGTGTATTCTTTCCAGATTAGACAGCAAAGGTTAAGTATAAACTGATGCCTGACCTGCTTCAGATGATTTAAGCCTCCCTACTAACTTTGAGGGCCTGTGCCCACACATGGTTGGTGTTAATCTAAGTTAAAATGGACAAAAAATGAGTATAGAATTCATTTAGTGAGAGTTGAGCATTTTCATTTACACTGATTATTATTTTTTTTTATGGTGTCTACTCTTTTTGCCCTATGAACCAGTCTATTTTGTTACCAAGAATAGCGTGGACTCCCCCCCTCCAACGTACACATTAACTTATTAATTAGCTGCTTATGGCTACCCTGACGAGTAGAAATCTGAATTAGAAATCAAAACCAGCTTTTTGTCTGGTCTGGCAGGTTGTGTAAATAATTTCTCATGGACAGATAAAATGCTTATGCCAGGACAGGTAGTTCTGTGATGGAGTTAATTAACTTTTGGGAAGAGATACTCTGAGATGCATTTTGAAATGATTTACTCCGAGTGCCTTAGCATGAAACCAGTTGCCTATGAGAAGAGACTGAGTTTTCTGCTTTCTTTTCATTATTTAACAGCATAAAAAAAAGTCACTTAAACTTGTATTGGGTTTAACTCATATTGTTTTGGTGCTAAAAATTAAAAAAAAAATTTGTATGAATATTTGTATATTGCTCATTGTGTATATATGCCTAAGTCCTAATTTTTTTTCCAAAGTTTTGTCTGCCTGGATTTATATAAATTAAAGAGACACAATTTTTAACAAACCCTATAGCCCCTGTTACATGGATATAAAAATACTGGCAGTGTGTACCTGCCTGCTGCTTAGTTAAGATTTACTATTATACAAAACAAAATGGCAGAATCATTTATTTTCCGCTTTTCAGCACTTCAAAGCGGATTTACAGTCAGGTGCTGGCGACATTCCCCTGTTTCCATTGGACTTACAATCTAAGGGCCTCATTTTCTAAGCATTTTTCTCATAGACCCAGCATGGGAGAGAAGCCTGAAAACCAGATAGGTTTGTGGCACTCCAGGACCGAAGCTGAGAACCCCACTACTAAATGTTTAACTATTCTGAATGTTATCATTTTTGTCTGGCTTGAAAAGGTCAGTTCATTCAGCCCAGTGAATTTAGTGGCTTCTCTGGCTTGAGGTATAGGGATTTGTACAGTCAGAAGTTTAAATGGTTTCTCAGGAGTGAGTGCATGTTAAATATTTAATATTTCATGTATTATCTGAGGCCAGCAGAAACTTTGACCACTTGACTTGGAAATGAATCACTCTCAAAATATTAACTTCTACCTATTTGGAGTTTGTTTGTCACAGTCCCCCAGGGCTCCTTACACAGAATTTTTCTCCTGTTACAGAAACATTAATTTCAGCTAAAATGAACCTAAATTCTATTATAGATTTAGGAGTCTTTCACACATGTTAACAAATTGCCACCATCCACTGCTTGCCAGGATTTCCTTTCCTCCATGTCAGCTTTAAATTTCAAGCAAATTATTCATCAACTAACGCATGAGTGAGGCCATACATTAGATCTAATATTTTTTAATAATTAATTTAGATTATATGGTAGTCTGGATGTGAAGTTAGCTAAAGTTTTTTTTTTTGTCTGACCATTAATTAATTAAAATGTACATTTTCCAGTAAATACTGTAATTCACAAACCCCCTATAGAACGTGCAGCCATATTGACAGTGTGTAACTTAGTTATTGCTTCCCAAACTCAAACCATCTTTGCTAGGTAATGTTACCAGTTTAGTAACACAGTAATATGAAACATTAAATAATGCAGTTGAGCAAATTGTTCCATTGAAATTGATTTATCCAAAATGTAAGCAAACTGCCCTATGGTACAATGAGGATACCAGAAAAGCAAAGAGATTTAAAAGCGGGAAGAAAGTGGTGTAAATCCCATGCTCCCCCCATAAACAGTTCTATTTGGATCACTTTAACGATTTTAGAGAATGCACAGAAAAAGCTAAGAAATCATATTATAAAAAAATTCAGTCTGCGAGACTCAGAGTTCCAGGAAAACGCTGTGGATCAGCAATAAAGCCTTTGCCAGATACTTTGAATATAAAGATTCACATAAGCCATGAATGTTAGCTGCTGATATGCATGCACCTATAGCAGTGATTAATGCTACATGTTGGGGAAAGTTTTGAATAATTTCTCAGATATTATCCAAACAGTAAACAAACTGATTGGCTTCTCATGTGCTTTTTAACCACTTGGCGCCCTGTATACCCACAGTATAGCGTTAAAGGATGTAAGGATCCTTGAAAGTTCATAGCCAAAGTTCAATCAGAACAATTCGAAGCAATTCCATCTTTTATTTAAAGGTGCAGCAATGTTCTCACTGACTGAACTTACATCCTTTAGCGCTATATTGTGTGTGTATGGTTTTCCACCACTGCATGTACCGCTCATCTTCTTCACTTGTTCATATGTTGTGTGTTACCCCACTATTAAAATGTATGGGGTCGATTTAAAAAAATAAAAAATAAAAAATGCGTGGGTGTCTATGCGCATGAGCTTCCCGGTGCGTGCATCTTATAAAACTTATGCTCTCTTATGTGGGCGGATGTCTGTCACGTGCAATGGGAGGGGATCTTAAAAAAAATAAATAAGTGTGGCGACGTAGGTAGGCCTTTTCCAGTTCTTTGCTAGTCAGCTCCAATTGAGGAGCGGACTGAGAGGGAACTTCCCTAACCTTATCCTTCCTCTTCCTTTCTCCTCCCAGACCTCTAAACTATCCCTACCTAACCCTTTTTTTTTTTTTCTTTTCTTTTCATACTTGCTGCTCCTCTGGAGGAGTAGTATCTTCTGCGTGCTTCCCCAGGACAGCAGCTAATAGCAGTGTCCCACCCTGGCCCGACCCTTTGGAGAGGCCAGGAACTTTGGCGCATAACGAGGGCTATGCGCATGGCTGGGTCCTTCTGAAAATGCACGCAGCGTGCACAAGGCCTGACCACACACACAGCCACCATTATTTACGTACCTGGCCCTTTTAAAATCGGGCTGTAAGCATAATTATGTGGCACCCAGCAGGCTATAGTACCATGATATAGCACTGTCCCATTGGTTATCCTCCTTCCACCAAGTCTCTGAGATGCTAATTATGTCTATCTCATCATTCACTGCTAAATACACTAAATTCTCTCATCTTACTTCATAGACTTCTGGTTGCCACATCTAAAAGAAGATATAATTGAACTGAAAAAGGTACAGGGAAGGGAAAAAAAAAATGATAAAGGGGATGGAATGGCTCCCTTATGAGGAAAGGCTAAAGAAGTTGGGGCTGTTCAGTTTGGCGAAGGGATGGCTGAGGGGGGACTATGATAGAGGTTTATAAAATCATGAATGAAACAATAAATGGGAATCAGTCTTTGTATTTTTTGAATGAGCAAATAACTAAGGGACACTCCCTGAAGTTAGTAAGTCACATTTAAAATGGAGAAAATTCTTTTTCACTCCATGTACAATTAAGCTCTGGAATTCATTGACAGAAGATGCAGTAAAGGCAGTTAGCATAGCTGGGTTTAAAAAATTAAGTCGTTCCAAAACTATTAACCAGATAGATGTGGTGGTGATGGTGGGGGGAGATAATTACTTATCCCTGGGTGTTAGCCACATTTATTTATTTTTATATACTGACATTCAATTTGACATATCACATCGGTTTACAGGGTAACAATTGGTGTTGGAAACGACACAGTTTCCTGATGTTTTTACAGATAAACATGGAATTAACATTGGATTAATTGAATAAGCTAACAGGAGATTGAGAAAGTTAACATGGGTTCTCACAGGACAAGCAGGATGGTAGTCCTCACATATGGGTGACATCACAGGATGGAGCACAATCACGGAACACTTTTGTCATAGTTTCTAGAACTTTGACTGGCACCTACTGGGCATGCCCAGCATGGCACTAAACCTGCAGCCAGCAGGGGTCCCCCTTCAGTCTTCTTTTTTTCCACGCAGTAGTAGCCATGTGGGTTAAGGAGCTCTTAGAGATTCCTGACAGGAAATTTCCTCACGGAATTACTTCAAACTTTTATACCCCACAGGGGTCCCCCTCTTGAATTTTTACTTCCGCGGTACTCTGGTAAGCTTTGTTTTTTTGTTTTTTTTACCCGATTCCAGTTCATTCCCGTCGAGCTTGGCCCTCACGGCCTACTGGCCGTCGATCACACCATCGCTCAATTTTTCAAAGGCCATGGCGTCGGGGTTCCATCAGTGCCCTGACTGCACTTGCACCATGTCCATAACAGACCCCCATAAAGTCTGTATAATGTGCCTAGGGTGTGAGCATGATGTCCTGACTTGCACCAAATGTGCCTTAATGACACCAAAGGGTCACAAAGCCAGAATTGAAAAGATGGAACTTCTCTTTTGTTCTCAGACTCCAACACCGTCTATTGCTTCGATGTTGTCCGAACTGGTGCCATCCACATCGGACACCGGCAGGTGACTGCCCGGCGTCGACGACTTCCCGGCCATAGACTACCTCTGCTCCCCCTCAGGACTGAGCGGATCATAGAGAGAAACATCGGCATCGACACCGAAAGCCTCGGACCATCGATGAAGGAAAATAATCGACCTCGCCATCGTCCGAGCCGCCATCAAAGAAGCCCCATCTAGAAAAGGCATCAACCTTTTCTGAGATCGGGTCACAGAGGCAACCCTCACCCAGATGGGTATTGGGAGCTGCGACTCTGCCTTTAATGGTAGTCTCGGCTACGCCTCTGCCTCCTTCTCCCCTTCCGGAACCGGGGCTGATTGCTCCAGGTCTCCATGAAGAGCTGGTCCAGGAGGCCATCAACAAGGCGATGTAAAAGTTCCAGGTTCCTCAGATGCCGACCCCGGTGCCGATTGCGGAACTGATCACCAATCCCATTCCGGCAGCGCTAGCACTGCTGCTCTCGAGGATGGAAGCGCTTATGACCACTTTTCCACCGATTGGATCCTGGGTCACCGATGGCTCCAGTGCCTTCTCCACTTGCTCTGTCATCGGGAGGAGAAACACCATTCTGTCTTCTCCATTGGGAGTCCTGCCGATGCCTCAACCATCGATACTGGTGCGGCCATCAGTGCCGCCGATCCGTCCATCGGTGCCCTTGATGCCTTCATCGGTGCCTCCAGTAGCTCCCTCGATGCCTTCAGAGCCCAGACCGGGACCTTCGGGAATACCTTTGTCCCGACCCTCTCAGGTTCCTAGAGGGACAGGTGTTGATCCCTATGACACCTGGACTGACTATTCGTCCCCAGACACCAATGATTTACCATCACCACCCTCTCCTACTGAAAGCAGGAAGCATTCTCCTCCAGAGGACTTACCTTCATCAGTTTTATGAAGGAAATGTCTGAGTTGGTACCCTTCCAATTACAGACTGAGCAAGATGATAGACATCAGATGATGGAGCTGTTACAATTTCTGGATGCTCCCAAATAAATCACCTCCATTCCTATCCCTCAAGTTCTTTTGGATCTTCTCAAGAAGAATTGGGAACACCCTGGTTCGGTAGCACCAGTTAACCGGAAAGCAGGTACCACATCCTTGGTCCAGTCGGCTCCAGGGTTCCAGAAACCTCAACTGGATCACCAATCCATGGTGGTGGAATCTGCCCAAAAGAAGGCACGACATTCAAAGCTGCATTCTTCCTTCCTCCAGGCAAGGAGCAGAAATTCCTGGATGCCTTTGGTCAGCGTGTCTTCCAGGGATCAATGCTAATCTCTTGGATCACCTCTTACCAGATTTATATGACCCAGTACAATAGGGTCCTATTCAAGCAGATACAGGACTTTGCAGAGTCCCTGCCTCAGCAGTTCCAGGAACAGCTACAAACCCTGGTTCACAAAGGTTTTGAAGCGGGGAAACATGAAAATAAGATCTTCTTATGACATCTTTGACACCGCTTCCAGGGTTTCTGCAGCTGCTATTTCGGCAAGACAATGGGCCTAGCTTAAGTCTTCGGACTTGCGCCCTGAAGTCCAGGACAGATTATCCGATCTTCCTTGCATCGGAGACAGTCTGTTTGGTGAACGGATCCAGCAAACGGTGGCGCAACTCAAGGAGCATCATGAGACCCTTCGCTAACTCTCTCTGATGCCTTCTGAATATTCAACCAAATAACCATTTAGGAAGGACTCCAAAAAGTTATTCTACCGTCCAAAAAAGTCCTATCCACCACCAGCTAGAGGTTGCTTTACGAGGCCTTTCCAAAAGGCCCAGTTCCGACAACCTCGTAAGCAAAAACCACAAGCTGCTCCTCAGCTGGGACCTGCTTCCGGTTTTTGACTCCTGCATAGAGAGCAGCAGCCAGCTTCCACTACTGAATGTACCAGTGGGAGGTTGATTGATTGTGAGCCATATGTTGTTGAAATGACACAATCACCTCGGACCAGTGGGTCCTAGCCATAATCTCTCAAGGTTATCACCTGAACTTTCTCTCCGTCCCACCGGATTCCCCACCTTGGCTAACGTGGGGAACATCAGACCATTCACAACTACTGGACCAAGAAGTCTCCCTCCTTCAATCCAGAACAATCGAACCACTGCCCTACTCCCAACAGCGCCTCGGATTCTATTCCCGGTATTTTCTAATTCCCAAAAATTCAGGCGCCGTTCGTCCAATTCTGGACCTGTGTGCCCTCAACAAGTACCTCCAATGAGAAAAGTTCAAAATGGTAACCTTGGGTTCCCTCCTTCCTCTTCTGCAAAGAGGAGACTGGCTCTGCTCTTTAGACCTCCAGGATGCATACACCCACATAGCCATTACTCTGTCTCATTGGAGATTTCTGAGATTCCTGGTAGGCCCAAAGCACTATCAGTATCGAGTGCTTCCGTTTGGCCTAGCGTCTGCACCACGAGTCTTCACCAAGTGTCTCGTAGTAGTAGCAGCCTTTCTAAGGACCCAAGGTGTTCACGTCTAGCCCTATCTCTACGATTGGTTGATCAGGGCTCCCACTCAGCAAGCTGCTCTGTCGTCCCTACATCTTACCTTACACACTCTGATTTCGCTAGGATTTCTTGTCAATTACGTGAAATCCTGCTTAGTTCCATCTCAAACTTTGTCATTCATAGGTGCAGACTTGGACACCTTTCAAGCAAAGGCATTTTTGCCTCGACAGCAAGCTCTCACTCTTATTTCTCTCACACACTAGCTATAGTCTCAACACTGCTCCATTGCATGCCACTTCCTCATCCTGTTGGGATACATGGCGTCCTCGATACATGTTACCCCAATGACCCGCTTGGCCATGAGAGTCATGCAGTGGACTCTAAGGTTACAATGGACTCAATACGTTCAACCACTATCAACCATTGTCCACATCACCGACCCACTTCGTCAGTCTTTAGCTTGGTGGAAAAATCAGACCAATCTCATCCAAGGCCTACCCTTCCAGCCTCCAGATCCTCAAATAACTCTTACCACCGATGCTTCCAACCTCGGTTGGGGAGCACATGGTGCCAATTTGCAAACCCAAGGAGCTTGGTCTCCAGAGGAAGCCAAACACCAAATAAATTTCCCAGAACTATGAGCAATCAAATATGCTCTCAGGGTGTTTTGAGATCGCCTGTCCAACCAGGTCATCCTGATTCAGACAGACAGTCAGGTGGCCATGTGGTACATCAACAAGCAGGGAGGAACGGGCTCCTACCTACTGTGTCAGGAAGTGGCACAGATATGGACGGAGGCCCTTTCCCACTCAATGTACCTCAGGGCCACCTACTTGCTGGGAGTGAACAATGTGTTGGCAGACAAGCTGAGTCGCACCTTTCAGCTGCACAAGTGGTCTCTCAACCCCACAGTAGCGAACTCAATATTCCAACGTTGGGGTTATCCTCTCATAGACCTCTTTGCGTCACCTCAAAACCGGAAAGTAGAGAACTTTTGCTCTCTCACTCACAACCAACACTCACAGCCAAGAGATGCATTCTCCCTCTCATGGGCCACCGGTCTCCTCTATGCATTCCCGCCACTTCCACTTTTCGCAAAGACTCTCGTGAAGCTATGTCAGGACAAGGGAACCATGATCCGGATAGCCCCTCACTGGCCATGCCAAGTGTGGTTTCCGATTCTTCAGGACCTCTCCATTCGCAGGCACATTCCCCTGGGGAAGGACCCGCTTCTGATCACCCAGAACAATTGGTGCCTATGCCACCCCAATCTTCATGTAGTGGGCTGAAGGCTTCACTCTGACAGAGGACAATCTGAAACTCCTGCCAAACAGGACTTCATGTACCAGAATTCCCTGCTTCATGACGGGTTTACTTACAGTCTGCAAAACAGCTGTAGTTAGGACATTGAGAAACTCTCTGTCAGCACGTTTTCATTTTTGGCTTCGCTGTTCTTATTCTCTGATAAGCTTTCCCTGCCTGTCAAGTCTGTAACCTAGATTAGAACAATGAATGTATTATGTGCAGGGACAGTATTACTACAGACTCGCGAATTCCTTTCCAGAACTGCAAGTCCCGGCAGCCTCTCCTGCAGAACACGGGAGAAGTTTCACAAAAGTTCCAGGGTGTCTAGGGAGGGGGTCAGTAGCCCCTCAGCCGGGATATGCTTGCTCAGCAGTGTGTAGAACGCATGTGCGAAAGATAAGAAATGTGGAATGTATAAAAAGTTACTCCCTGCTTGGGAGGGGGGTGCAGTCTTACTGAGCGATTCAGCTGCATCTGTTATTTTTCCTGACCAGGTCTGACATGGTCTGACCAGGGAATTACCATTCCCTGGTCAGACCATTTCCTGATAACTACAACCCTCTCCACCAAGATACAATCTTCAACTGATCAACACCTCTCCACCATTCACTTCAGGAAATCTTGCGCTTCAGAAATTCTCAGCGAGCAGCTCACCAAGGAACTCACAAACCTAGACACATCCAACCCCAATTCAGCTGTGTTATCCTGGCATAAGATCACGGAAAGGGTAGCAAACAATCTTTGCCCATCAACCTCGAAATTAATCAACCCAGCAAAAAAAGGTAACCAACCTTGGTTCACCAGCGAACTCAAACGGATAAAACAAGATCTACGCCACAAAGAAAACAGATGGCGCAAAGCCCCTTCTCCGTCTACTCTTTCATCATACAAAGGAACTTTACATTTTTACAGATCATCCATCCTAAAATCAAAAAAACAATACTACGCTAATAAAATCCATGACCTACAATATGATGCAAAGGCTTTATTTTCTTATGTATCACAAATCACAAAGCCAATTCCTCCATCAATACCAGATGATCTTGCTCAATCCAAGGCAAATGAGCTAGCCCTGTTCTTTCAGCAGAAGATTTCAAACACTATAGCACTTCTTCCAACTAAGACCAACCCTCCTGATTCAAGCACTTCCAACCACATACTCAAGGATACTAAATTCGACAACTTCGAATTAACTTCCATTAAAGAAATCGAAACCATTTTAAAAAGGCAGAAACCATCCAGCCACCCAACAGATAACATACCCTCCAAATTATTGCTACTCATCCCAGACACAATCTCAAGACCTCTGACTAACATCATAAATTGCTGCCTAACTCAAGGTCTGTACCCAGATAGCCTAAAAATGCTTCCCTTAAACCCCTCTTGAAAAAAACACAATTTAGACCCTAGCATTCTTGCTAATTTCCGTCCAATCTCTAATCTTCCATTCCTAGCCAAAATTACAGAAAAAGTAGTCAATACCCAGCTATCAGATTACTTAGAAGAACACAATATTCTTTCCCCTTCCCAATATGGTTTCCGCAAATCACGCAATACAGAAACCCTGCTCATCTCACTAACAGACCATATTATTATGGGAATGGACAAAGGACACTCATTTCTTCTAATCCTTCTAGACATTTCAGCAGCCTTCGACACGGTCAACCACACCATCCTCCTGGACCGTTTATCTGACATTGGCATAACCGGCTCAGTCTACAGCTGGTTCAAGTCCTTCCTTGATAACAGAAGATTCAGGGTCAGGATCAACAACAAAGAATCGCCATCGACAAATTCTTCTCTTGGTGTACCTCAAGGATCCTCCCTTTCTCCCACCCTTTTCAATATTTACCTCCTCCCCCTTTGTAATCTGTTAACAAGTCTCAATCTCATCCATTATATCTATGCTGACGATGTTCAGATTCTGCTTCCCATTACAGAATCCATCACTAAAGCTCTCTCACTTTGGAAAACTTGCCTTCAATCTATAAACAATCTCCTCAATAATCTAAATTTGGTCCTCAACTCCGCTAAGACTGAATTTCTATTTATCTCTTCCAACCCAGACATCCATCCTCCACAAACCCATCACAATCTCCAACTCACCCACACTCAAGTAAGAGATCTGGGAGTAATTCTAGACAACCACCTTAATCTAAAGACTATGATCAATTCGACTACCAAAGATTGTTTCCACAGGCTACAGGTGTTGAGAAGACTCAAACCTCTCCTATATCTCCACGACTTTAGAACTGTTCTGCAATCCCTAATTTTTTCAAAAATAGATTATTGCAGCGCTCTTCTTACTGGCCTACCCAGCTCAACCACCAAACCTCTTCAAATGATACAGAATGCTGCTGCCAGAATCTTAACCAGTACCAACCGAAGAGATCATATTACACCCACTCTCCGAAACCTTCACTGGTTACCAGTCTACCACAGAGTCCTTCACAAATCTCTCACCCTGATACACAAGTCCATCCATAACTATTTTCATCTTGACCTTGAATTTCCCCTCAAACTCCATACATCCAACAGACCGATTAGAGAAATCCACAAAGGAGAGTTACAATCCCCTCCAACCAAAACCATTCGCCTAGTTTCGACCAGGGTCCGAGCCTTTTCTCTAGCAGGTCCAAACATATGGAATAGCCTTCCCGCAGAACTCAGGTTGGAACCATGCCTACCAACTTTTAAAAAAAAACTTAAGACTTGGCTATTCCGACTAGCCTTCTCGGATCCTTCAGACACACAATAATCTACCATCCTACTCACGAGCCATGGAACCATGCCTCTCCGTGAGATGCCTCTTATCCATACCTCCGCAATTAAACTATCTTGCTCGAACTGAGCTCATTATGACTTTTGTGTTTTAAGTTACGGCCCTGCTCGGGCCTTTTTTACTCTATTTACTTCCAAGCTGTAAAGCCTCCAAGTTTATAGTCCTTGTTCAATGTAACTTTCTTGCTCTCTTTCTGATTATAACTTATTGTTCTGTTTTTTGGTTACAAGTTTCTATCCCTCGTTCGATGTAAACCGATCTGATATGGTATTCAACCATGAAGCTCGGTATAGAAAAATGTGAAATAAATAAATAAATAAATAAATAAAATTTTTGCTGGCAAAAAGAAAAAGAATAAAAACTTTTCCTATCTCGGACCAAGTGCCTGGAGTCTTCTGTCTGTGCCTGCTCTTTGTAGCCTATTACATTCAGGCCTTGTCCCTAACTGCCTGGATGTTGAAAGGTTCATTCTTCAGCCACTCAACCTTTTGGAGCCAGTTTCCCGTGTCCTGATTGCTTCACGGAAGCCTTCCAAGAGAAAATTTTATTTTTACAAATGGAACAGGTTTAAGTCATGGTGTTCTTCACTGTCACTTGATCCTTTTACCTGTTCCACCATGAAGTTTCTAGACTATCTCTGGCACTTATCAGAGTCAGGTCTAAAACTTCTTCCATCAGGATGCATGTCAGTGCAGTAGCCACCTTCCATAAAGGTGTTGGGGATGTGCCCATTTCAGTACAACCCCTTGTGACATGCTTTTTGAAGGGCTTGCTCTACCTTAAACCTCCACTGCGCCCTCCGGCCCCTTCTTGGGACCTTAACCTGATTATGGGTCGGCTCATGAAACCTCCATTCGAGCCTCTCTAATCCTGTGATCTTCGCTATCTTACATGGAAAGTGATTTTTCTTCTGTCAATCACTTCCACTCGTAGAGTTAGTGAGTTACAGGCCCTAGTTACCTATCTGCCTTACACTAAACTTCTGCACGAGCGGGAAGTACGCTGCACTCACCCTAAGTTTTTGCCTAAGGTAGTATCGGAGTTTCACATTAATCAATCCATTATACTACCCACCTTCTTTCCCAGGCCCCATTCTAATCCAGGAGAACAGGCTCTGCATACCCTAGACTGTAAACGGGCTCTAGCATTCTATCTAGACTGTATGGCTGCCCACAGGAAAAGCACTCAATTGTTTGTTTCTTTCCAGATTGGGGCAGCCTGTGGGTAAGCAGACTCTCTCCTCCTGGTTAGCGGACTTCATATCCTTTTGTTATCAACAAGCAGGCATTCCACTTCAAGACCGTGTTAAGGCACACTCTGTCAGGGCCATGGCAACTTCAGTAGCACACCTACACTCAGTACCACTTCCTGATATTTGTAGGGCTGCTACCTGGAGTTCTCTCCATACCTTTACAGCCCATTATTGTTTAGACAAGGCTAGAAGACAAGATTCCATCTTTGGCCAGTCTGTCTTGCGAAACCTTTTCTCAACTTGATGTACCAACACCATTCCGCCTGCCCGTTAGGGTTCAGGATGCCCTCTACCTAATTCCACCCCAATTCTTGTGCCTCTTGCATGCCATTGGGTATATTTGGTGCATTTCTTGGACATCCTCAGCTCGGTACTCACCCATATGTGAGGACTACCATCCTGCTTGTCCTGTGAGAGAGCAAATGTTACTTACCTGTAACAGGTGTTCTCAAAGGACAGCAGGATGTTAGTCCTCACGAAACTCGCCCGCCACCCCATGGTGTTGGGTTCGTTACGTTTTTCTTATTTTATTTTTGGCACTTCCTATTTATTTATTTATTTATTAACTTTTATTTACCGACATTCGTGAAACACACTTCCTATAGCTTTAAACAAGACTGAAGGGGGACCCCCTGCTGGCTGCAGGTTTAGTGCCATGCTGGGCATGCCCAGTAGGTGCCAGTCAAAGTTTCAGAAACTTTGACAAAAGTGTTCCATGATTGGATTCCATCCTGTGCTGTCACCCATATGTGAGGACTAACATCCTGCTGTCCTGTGAGAGCACCTATTACAGGTAAGCAACATTTGCTATCTATCTACTGTTTGGTATCTTGCCAGGATTGACCACTGTTGGAAATAGAGTATGGGACTTGATGGGCCCTTAATCTGACCTAGCATGGCAATTCTTATGTCCTATGTAAAAACATACCTAGAAAAGATATTGTGTATCCACATGCTTCTATAGGGGTATAAATAAAAGAATACAAAATAATTTCAATTAACTGAATGAAAAAAATGCTCAAATTAGAATTTAAAATTAGGCTGAAAGTAGCAAGAATATACAGTACTTAAATGTCGTGAGAGAAAGTAAATGGAGGGAAAAAGTAGGAGTGTGGGTGACTCAAGGTGCATGAATGGGGCAAAAAAGAGAGGAAACTCAGGAAACGGGGGCAATGGAGTGTGCAAGAGGGAGGTGAAACAATGACGCAATAGAGCAGTGTTTTCCAACTTTGTTCTGGAGGCACACCTAACCGGTGAGGTTTTCAGGATCTCCACAATGAATATGCATGAGATAGATTTGCACAGGCCTTGATTTGTAGTGTAATGGCATGGAATGTAGTTCCCCCCACTACTTTTCACACTCAAGAGGCAGAACCGTAGGAGTGTTCTGCTCTAGCCTTTCTCCTCTAGGCATCCTACAGGAAAGAGGGGGATGAACAGAGAGCAGGCACTCCATCTCTGCTGTTCTGTCCCCTCCCCTCCTATTCTTTAGGGAATAGGAGAGTGACCCTGAGCAGATACTGCAGCACATAGAAGAGACACAAAAAGTGGTTGAATTAGCATAAGTTAGAAACTTGTGAGCAGTAATGCCAATAGTCATGGCTTCAATCGTGGTTACTATGCAACTATTCACAAATTTCAAATTTCCTAGCGTGTAACTCCTGATAGCAGTTGGAGACAGAGTCAGATTTCAATCTGACGTCAGCACTAGTACATATACCCATGCAGGAAGCTCTGCTCTTCAGTATTTCTCCGTCTCCATAGCAGTTCGGGACTCTACATACTCTTGCACAGCGTTAGAGTATTCAAACTAAAGAAGAAAGAAAATTCCAAACAAAGAAGAAATCTTACCTCTCCAGACAAGCCCCGCTCTCCTGCGGTGATACCTAAGGGTCCCTCTCCCAGTTGAGAATTCCTGAGGTGATTTCTGAGTTCCCTCAGAGGTAGGCCTAGGTCCGGTAGCCGGTTCTCGGCGTGGACTTAGCCTCCGGCAACGGGAGCGGCTGAGAGGCAGCAGGTGCAATACTGAGCATGGCGGTGAAGGTGCTTGTCCCTCTCCCCCCCGCAGCCGGAGACCACCTGGAACGAGACCGGGAAACGCCGAGACAAGGTAAAGTAGAAAACTTTCTCTAAGTGTCCGGTCTCCGAAGCTCGGATAGCCACACAGATAGCCACACAGATCGGCATCTGTACCATCGGTTTGATCAGCCCAGCCCAGGCTAGACCCCATTCCGATACGAGGGTCCTCCCCCATGGAGACCCTCCGGAGTGGTCGCCATCTTCCTCTCTTGGTCGCCAACGCCATTTCCCCTTGATCGCCACTCTGTACGCCTAACTGAACAGTGCGCACAGAGACGAGCCGGGTGCACAAATTACTTGTGCTCACAGCGGCATGCGCATAGGTGCCATGCACACAGCTACGCGCATGAGGCTGCCGGGCGCACAGCTACCCATTCAACTGTGCCGGGCGCACAAGTTAGGGCTGTGCGCACAGTGGCGCGTGCATCTCAGTGAGCGCGCATCCCAGCCTACACTCACATCTTCGGCGCAACCGGAGTGCATAACTAAGCCTCCCAGTGCGCACTTGAAACCACGGTCTGTGCGTTTAAACGACCTACACGCACAAACCATGGCACCACCGGTCAAGAAAATCAAGGCACAAGCCCTCTGCCCAGCCTGCCACATAAGAGCTGCATAGCATGAGGAGGCCATGGCCCTGTGTCTACAGTGCAAGGAGGCTCTGGGAGAACCAGGACAAGGCCCTCCCCAGCCAGTACAAGAATCCGGATCTACTGATAGTACATCGGACCTCTCAGCGCGACCCTCCCTTAAACGGGGTCCCCGGGGAACGCAGCAGTCTTCAACCTAGACCCAGGATCCTTCTCCTGGGTAGAATTCTTTAAAGGTCTACGCACCTTTGTCGACATGCAACCGGCGCCACCGATGCCACAGCCTCCACTAGAGGACACTAGCCTCCCAGGGCCCTCTAGGCCTTCCTGTGACGTGCCTCCCCCGGCCAAAAGCCTCACCATAGGGGACCCGGACACCTCGGATGAAGATCAAGACTCCCTGGAGGAAGGGGAAATACCTCCAGGAACAGAACCTTACCGAACCATGATGCGTTTCTTCTCCAAAGACGAGCTACCAGATCTCGTGTCTCTCAGCTTGAAGGAGCTCGCCATCCCAGGCACAAGTACCACAGTGGAACTGAAGATGAACCCTCTCCTAGTATGGCTTCATCAGGTCTCCCGCCATTTCCGATTGCTGCAAGCTGTACAACAGCTGATCGACCTGGAATGGGATGCTCTGGAGGCCAGTTTCAAAGGGGGACAGGCCCTAGAAGCCCTATACCCACTGGAACCCTTAGCCAAAGATCTCCTGGTGTTCCCCAAAGTGGACGCCATGGTCTGCGCGGTCACAAAGCGTACTACCATTCCAGTCGAGGGAGGAGCGGCACTCAAGGATGCCCAGGACAGACATCAGGAATCCATCCTTAAACAGTCATTCGACGTATCAGCTCTGTCACTGCAGATTGCTGCCTGCTGTGCCGTGGTGACACGCGCCTGCTTATCAATGACCAGGAATGCTGCCACGTCCCTTGAAGCACTAGAACACCAGCAATATCCTTCCTCACGATGCGACCTTCGACCTGGTGCGCACCTCCAGCCAGGGGCGCCTCATCCATAGTGGCAGCCAGAAGGCAACTCTGGTTCCGAAGCTGGTCAGCCGACGTGACTTCCAAGACGAAACTCACGAGAATGCCCTTTAAAGGAGCCCTCCTGTTCGGAAACGAACTGGAGAAGTTAGCCAACAAATGGGGCGAATCCCCAGTATCTCGGTTACCGGAGGACAAGAACAAAAGAAGCCAACGCCCCTCTCCCTGAATACCTAAGGGCAGAGGATCACTGCGTTTTAGACCCTACAATAGTACATATTTTTTAATGTATTTATTTTATTTATTTATCGAGTTTTATATACCATCGTTTGGTTTCGCCATCACAATGGTTTACATGTTTCGAATGATGAAGAAATACAGGTTTCAGTTTCTATATAGATGAGTTAGTAAAGGCATTAACGTACATATTCAGTAGTGCATTAACAATATTAAGTATGCATTTTTGCATGGTTGCAGGCGGGTACATAGAAAAGGTTTGGGCTAACGTTCATATAGGATATGTTCAGGTAGAGGATTAACATTAAGTATGTATTTTCCAATGGTTGCGAGTGGGTACGTAGAACAGGTTTTGTGTTAAGGGATTGTGAGGTTGATAGGGATGTCATTGGTTGTTTTGGTTGGCTTTGGTGAATAGCCAGGTTTTTAGTTCTTTCTTGAATGTTTTTAAGTTGGGCTGTGTTCTTAGTTCGGTTGGGAGTGAGTTCCATAGTTTGGGGCTTCCGAGGGTTATGGCTCTATCCAGTGTAGAGGTTAGTTGTTTGGATCGTACAGGTGGAATTTTCAAGAGGCCTTTGTTGGTTGAGCGGAGGTTTTGTTGCGGTGTGTGGAGTTTTATCACTGTATTTAACCAGTCAGATTGTCCTTCGTGTATTATTTTGTGTATTAAGGTCATTACTTTATAATCTATTCGGAATTTTATTGGGAGCCAGTGTAGTGCTATCAAAATTGGAGTAATGTGTTTTTTTGTTCCTGTGAGGATTCTGGCGGCTGCGTTTTGTAAGATTTGCAGTGGGTGGATGGTGGAGAGTGGTAGACCGAATAATAGGGAGTTGCAGTAGTCCAGGTTGGAGAAAATGAGTAGTTGTAGGACTGTTCTGAAGTCATCTGGGGTTAGGAAAGGTTTTAGTTGTCTTAGTGTTAGTAATTTGTGGTATCCATCCTTCATTTTTGTAGCGATGTGGTTCTTGAATGATAGTTCACGGTCAATGATGATCCCTAAGTTGCGAGCATGAGTGACAGGTGAAATTGTTGTTTTTTGGTTCTCTATTTTGAGTGGTGGTGGTGGTGATGGGTTCTTTTTTTTTGTCCAGGATGATTAATTCTGTCTTTTCGATGTTTATTATGAGTTTAATGTCGGTTAGTAGTTTCTTTATTTTAGTGAGATACGTGGCTGTTTTTTTGTATGTTTCTTCTAATGTGTTATGTATTGGGATTAGGATTTGGATATCGTCCACATATAGGAAGTGGGTGAGTCCAAGATCAGCAAGAAGGTGACAAATTGGGCAAAGGTAGATGTTAAAGAGTGTCGCTGATAGTGCTGAGCCTTGGGGAACTCCGGTGCTTAGGTTTATTTTCTTCAAAAGGGTATTGTTACATGAAACCTGGTAGCTTCTGTGTGATAGATATGATGAAAACCATTGTAGTGTTTTTTCCAGTTGATCCTATTTCGATCAGATGGTCGATAAGGATTGAGTGGTTGACCGTGTCAAACGCAGCGGATAGGTCTAGGAGGATCAGTAGGTAACTTTGGCCATTGTCGAAGCATCTGAGCACGGTGTCATTCAATGAGAGGAGTAGTGTTTCTGTGCTTCGGTGTTTCCTGAACCC
The DNA here is from genome assembly GCF_901001135.1 of Rhinatrema bivittatum. Lineage (NCBI taxonomy): Eukaryota > Metazoa > Chordata > Amphibia > Gymnophiona > Rhinatrematidae > Rhinatrema > Rhinatrema bivittatum. Next base: position 102,256,905 of record NC_042618.1, read on the forward strand.
GAATTGTGTGGGGAAAAGGAGGTTGTTCCTTTCTAGGTGGTCGGTGAGTTGGGAGTGGACAATCTTTTTAATGATTTTGGCAATGAATGGTAGATTAGATATGGGTCAGTAGTTTAGTGGGTTGTCCAGGTCTAGGTTGTTCTTTTTTAAGATGGGTTTAATGATTGCTGATTTTAGGCAGTCAGGGTAATTTCCTTCTTTTATGGATAGGTTGACAATTTTGATTATAGTTTTGGTTAGTGATGGTTCGATAGCTTTGATTCTCTGTATGGGTATGCTGTCGATGGGGTGCTTTATTGGATTTCTAGTGATGAGGCAGGGTCAAAGTTGGACCAGCTTTCAGTTTGTTTGGTTTGTATGTTGATGGTTTGGGTGCTACCATTGAGGTTGTTCTTGATAAGGTTGTTGATTTTCTCACTAAAGAATTCTGCGAATTTGTTGCTTCTGTTTTTGGATTGTGGTGTTTTCTGCTCATTTGTGGTTTTGGTGAGGTTTTGTATGATTGTGAATAGTATTCTGGGGTTATGTTGAAATTTATTTATTTTGTGTGAGTAGAATTCTTTCTTTGCATTGTGGATAAGATTTTTGTAGTATGCTAGATGTGATCAGTAGGCGGTGAGTAGTAGGGTTGATTTGTTCTTACGCCAGGCTTTTTCCTTTCTTCAGAGTTCACGTTTTGCTGTACCATTGGTTCAGATGTTTTGGGTTTTTTATGGTCTTTTTTTTTATGGTGGGGTTTATTTTATCTGCGATTGTTTTAGTGATTTTGAGCCAAGAGGTTGTGGCCTTTTCAGAGTTGGATAGGTCTATGTTTTTTAGTTCAGGTTTTAGCCTTTCCTGGAGCTTCTCATTATTAAAAGGAGGGTGGTATGTAATCTTTTTGGGTAGGTTTTTTTCGGTTGTAAGTTTTCAGAGTAGTAAGTCAGGTATGATTGAATTAGGGAATGATCCAACCAGGGGATTTATAAAGACAAGGTCTAGGGTGTGACCTGCTTTGTGTGTTGGGCCAGAGATGATTTGTTTTAATCCTAGAGTTGATAGAGCGTCTGTTATTGTCGTACAGGTTAGTGAATGGGGGATTGAGTCCATGTGGATGTTGAAGTCTCCTAAGATGATGATGGGCTTGTTTAGAGTTACATTGGTCATAAAGAATTCTAATAGTGGGGAGCAGTTTTTTTCGAGTACACTAGACAGATTTTGCCGTTTTGTGGAGTCGAATAGTGCAATTTCCAGTGGTGAACAGATGTTTGTTGGGAGTAATTTCATCTGTGGGGTTTTTTTTATGATTAGCCCTTTCTTTTTTGGCCTTGGATTCTATAGATGGGGTTATTGATTTGGTTGATTAGGACCTGGTCGTTGTTTTTTATCCATGTTTCCATGATCTCTATGAAATCTGGTTTTGAGTCATCGAGTAGGTCATTGAGTATGGGAATTTTCTTTACTATGGATTGGGCGTTGAAGAGTAGAAATGATAGTATTATGTAGTTGCTCCAGCCTTTTGTGTTGTTGTGTGTAATGTTTGTGTGATGGTACTCACATCTCTTCTTTAATTTTCTTCGTATTTTGTTCGGTTGGGTATCCATGTTGTGCTCCTTTGCGTTGGAGCCGTTGCGTTCATTGTTCTGGATCAGGTGGTCTGTCATTCCTGAGGATGTGCAGATAGGAGCCTAGCAGGGTTTGTTAGTTGTGTGCTAATGTTCGCACTTATGGGCGCACAAATGGGTGGGCCCCTTAGTCGCGCTCCTTTAAGCGACGCCTAGCTCTGTCGCCAGTTTTGAATCTTCCCTCGGCGCTTGTGGTGACGGGCAGCGGGCATAGCCTACCTCGAGGGAGGAAGCGGCTTGTTGGTGCTACGCTGGTGTTCCTGCTGCGTCGGGAGGGTGTCCGGGGCACGTTGTTGTGTCAGCGTTCGGTGCTCTCTTCTTCCAATGCGGAGGCCGGCAAGACGCAGTGAGTTCCGTGTGGAGCAGAAAGGCAGGCAGGGGCCAGTCCTTTCAGAACAAACACAACAAGAGGGGAGCTGGCTCTGGCCTAGGCCCCAGCTGCACCCCACAATGAGAATCAGCTGACCCATCCACAGGAAGAAGCCATAGGGGGCAGGCTTGCCCTATTCTTCCAAAGATGGGTCGAGATAACAGCAGACAAGAGGGTCCTAACCATCATTCGAGAGGGATACTATCTGAACTTCCACAACATCCCCCTGGACAAGTTTGTGAAATCTCCTTGCCACGCACCCGCCAAGAGGACGGCAGTGGAAACCACACTAGCCAAATTGCTTGCCCTAAAGGCCATAATGCCGGTGCCCATGCAACGACAAAATACTGGGCACTATTCCATCTATTTTATCGTCCCCAAGAAAGAGGGAACGTTCTGGCCCATACTGGACCTCAAGTAGGTCAACCGTTACCTGAGGGTACCACACTTCCGCATGGAAACCCTGTGCTCGGTCATAAGGGCGATACAGCCGGGAGAATTCCTTACATCCCTGGACCTGTCAGAAGCCTACCTGCACATCCCAGTCCATCACGAGCATCAGCGCTTCCTATGCTTCATGATCCTGGACCACCACTACCAGTTCCGGGCGCTACCCTTTGGGCTAGCCACAGCCCCTCAGATGTTCACCAAAATCATAGTTGTAGTGGCGGCAACACTGAGGAAAGAAGGAATCCTCGTACATCCATATCTGGACGATTGGCTGATCAGGGCAAAATCTCCAGAGGAAAGTCATCAGGTGACCTCCAGAGTAAAGACTCTACTGGAGAACCTCTGGTGGGTTGTCAACACAAACAAGAGCTGTCTGCAGCCCTCCCAATCTCTAGAATACCTGGGAGTCCGTTCAACATGAAACAAGGCAAGGTCGTTCTTCCTCCTATAAGGAGAAGAAAATTGATGAACCAATTGCGAAACCTGCTAAGAAGTTTTCGCCCCAAAGTATGGGACTACCTCCAAGTCCTCAGCCTCATGACATCAACCCTGGAAGTGGTCCCATGGGCAAGAGCTCATATGCAACCGCTACAGTGCTCCCTACTGTCATGATGGAACCCGATGTCCCAGGACTACTCCGTTCGCCTCCAGCTCTTGGAGGAAGTGCGGAACCAGCTCCAATGGTGGCTACAAGAAGACCATCTGAGCAAGGGAGTAAGGCTATCCCCACCGACCTGGATCTTGCTCACCACTGATGCGAGCCTACGAGGGTGGGGAGCCCACTGCCAGGAACTGACAACCCAGGGGCAATGGGACAAGGAAGAGTTGGGATGAAACATCAACCGACTGGAAGCCCAGGCGGTCAGACTAGCCTGCCTACAGTTCAGTCACAGACTCCGGGGCAAATCTGTCAGGGTCATGTCGGACAACGCCACAACAGTTGCCTACATCAACTGCCAGGGAGGAACCAGAAGCCAACGGGTGTCCCTGGAAATAGATCCCCTAATGGCGTGGGCAGTAGCAAACCTACAAGAGATCTCAGCCGCCCACATCGTGGGAAAAGAAAATGTCACTGCTGACTACCTCAGCAGAGAAAGTCTAGACCCAGGGGAATGGATGCTGTCAACTACAGCCTTCCAGTTGATAGTAAACCACTGGATCTCCAGTGGATCTCCTGACAACCCAGGCCAACGCCCAAGTTCCCAGCTTCTTCAGTGGCAGATAAGAACCACATTCTCAAGGGATTGATGCCCTCGTTCAGACCGGGCCACAGGAAGACCTGCTATATGCCTTCCCCCCCCTCCCTCCCCGTGGCCGCTACTGGGCGGGATCATCCGCAAGATAGAACACCACAGGGGACCAGTACTTCTAGTGGCCCTGGTCTGGTCAAGAAGGCCGTGGTACACAGATATGCGAAGACTACTGACAGGGAGCCCTCTCCCTCCACCCCCACTCAGGGATCTGCTCCAACAAGCCCCGATCCTCCATGAAGACCCATCTCAATTCTCTCTCTTACGCTCTGGCCACTGAGAGGACATTCCTGAAGAAGAGCGGATAGTCGGGGATGGTGATTGACACCTTGCTCCGAGCATGCAAGTTTTCCACATCGCTAACCTGCATATGAATATGGAGGATATTCGAAGCCTAGTGCAAAGACTGCGACATCCTTCCACGGACAGTCAAAATTCCCATGATCCTGGAATTTCTGCAGGACGGCTTACAGAAAGGTTGTCTCTCAACTCCATCAAGGTTCAGGTGGCCGCGTTGGCCTGCTTCAGAGCCAAAGTGGAAGGCATCAGCCTAGCATCTCATCCGGACGTCTCCCGCTTCCTGAGAGGGGTCAAGCAAATCCGACCACCCCTAAAGTGGCCGGTACCCCTATGGAACCTCAATCTAGTACTAGACTTCCTAGCGGGAACCTCCTTTAGACCTTTCCGCAGTCTGTCCCTATGACTCCTAAACTTGAAGACTGCATTCCTAGTGGCAATATGTTTGGCCCGTCGCATCTCCGAACCTCAAGCACTATCCTGCCGAGAACCGTTCCTCAGGTTCACACCGGGATCCATACAGCTACGCACGGTTCCCTCCTTCCTCCCAAAAGTGGTTTTTCACTTCCATCTAAACCAAACCATTTCGCTGCCATCTCCAGACGAGCATAAGGACTCGGAAGAATCTCGCCGTTTTCGCCATCTTAACGCCGGCAGACTCCTAATATGATACCTGGAAAGGTCGGAATCTGTAAGAAAGACGGACCACCTATTCATCCTTCTCAGCGGGAAGCGGCCTCGCGGGCAACCATAGCCCGCTGGATCAAAGAAGTAATCAAGGCAGCCTATGTAGGGGCAGGCAAGCCTCCACCTCTACAAGTCAAGGCCCATTCCACTAGAGCCCAGGCAGTGTCCTGGGCGGAAACCAAGATGCTGTCACCAGCCGAGATCTGTCGGGTGGTGACATGGTCCTCCATTCACACCTTCTCTAGGTTCTACCGCCGGGATGTTAAGGCTCGGGAGGACACAGCATTCACAAGGGCAGTACTAAGTGGGCACGGGCAACCTCCCACCCAGTTCGGGAATAGCTTTTGTACATCCCATTGGTTCTGAGTCCATCTGCTACACACTAGGAAATGGAGAAATTACTTACCTGATAATTTCGTTTTCCTTAGTGTAGACAGATGGACTCAGTATCCCGGCCACAGCTGCCGCAATACACGGAAACCTCGGGTGACAACTCCCGAGAGCAAGACAAGCACGGGTAAGCCACACTTTCCTTCAGCTAGGACACCCATAGATACCGGGTGTCGAAGTTTCTCGGTTGAGTGCACTGGCGGTCTCCAGCTATAATCCACATCAACCAGTTCAAGTTAATCAAGTTATTCAAGTTAATCAAAGTTAACCAAGTTAATCAAATTATCCAGACACACATATATCCACAATTGCTTTTCGAGGAGAATACTGAAGAGCAGAGCTTCCTGCATGCGTATATGTACTAGAGCTGATGTCAGACTGAAATCTGTCTCCGTCTCTAACTGCTATCAGGAGCAAACTATACCCATTGGTCTTGAGTTCATCTGTCTACACTAAGGAAAATGAAATTATCAGGTAAGTAATTTCTTCACTTGTGCTAATTCACTTCCTTTTTGTGTCAGTTATCTATGTCTTAATTTCTGGTGCAATGACTTAGGGGCTGTCGGATGTGGGTTATATAGGCGCTAATCCACCTCCTAATGCAATAGGGGGATTAGCGCCTAGTTAACGCGCATCTGTGGAGAGAATGAGTTAGCGCTCATCACATGCAAATGCATGTGAATGAGGCTATTACTCATTCACTCCAAATGCAAAAAGATAAATGTGCGTCTCAGATCAATGGGGTAAAGAGGAGAAAGTGGGAGAGAATTCCCCCACCCCACCCTCTTAAACAGGACATACCCTCTACTTCTCCACAGTTCTATTTCCTATTTGTCTACAAATTAATTCCTGGATTTGCATATATTGGAGACCCAGGGGCTTGCAATCTATTTTATGTATATTCATTGTGGCAATTCTAAAATCCCAAAGGGATAGACGTGCTTCCAGGAGAGTTTCTTTCCAAGGGAAGAAAAGAGAATATTGGAGGGTTGGGGCCCTGAATAGATGAGCAGGAAGGAGAAGAGAAAAGGTTGGGTGAGCTGGAGACAAAGGATGACATAAGATTACAGTTAGTGATGGGAAGTCAAAAGGTGAGTAAAAGATGAGAGATGGACAGGGTAAAGGATTGTATGTGTGCACTCGGTGCAAAGAGCTCCTGGCTCTCAGGGAACGAGTCCGATCTCTGGAGGCTAGAGTAGCAGACTTGGAGGAGCTGAGGCAGACAGAGGTACATTGATGAGACTTTCAGGGACATAGTAGTCAAGTCCCAAATCCAGTCTGGCAGCCCCAGTGCTGCCTTGGATCAGAAAGGTCTCCCAGTAGGAGAACATCACCCTGGTGTAGCAGGAAGTGATCCTGTAGCAAGGACCTGCTTTCCAGGTGATGTATTGCCCTCTTGCACTGAGGACAAGCCACCCAGGGCTACTGCCGGCCATCATAGTTGGTGATTCGATTATTAGAAATGTAGATAGCAGGGTGGCTGGTGGACATGAGGACCGCCTGGTAACTTGTCTGCCTGGTGCGAAGGTGGCAGACCTCACGCGTCACCTAGATAGGATTATAGACAGTGCTGGGGAGGAGCTGGCTGTATTGGTACATGTGGACACCAATGACATAGGAAAATGTGGGAGAGAGGTTCTGGAAGCCAAATTTAGGATTTTAGGTAGGAAGCTGAAATCCAGAACCTCTAGGGTGGCATTCTCTGAAATGCTTCCTGTTCCACGTGCAGGTCCCCAGAGGCAGGCAGAGCTCCAGAGTTTCAATGCATGGATGAGACGATGGTGCAAGGAAGAGGGATTCAGCTTTGTAAGGAACTAGGGAAACTTATGGGGAAAGGGGAGACTTTTCCGAAAGGATGGTCTCCACCTTAACCAGAGTGGAACCAAGCTGCTGGCACTAACTTTCAAAAAGGAGATACAGCAGCTTTTAAACTAGAACAAGGGGGAAAGCCGACAGTCACTCAGCAGTGCATGGTTCAGAGAAATGTATCCTTGAAGGATATTAATGAAAAAGGAGAGTTAGGGCATCCCAACAGAGAGGTCCATTAAAAGCAAACATTATCCATATGCCTATATGTAAAAAATCACCGAAGCTAATGATTTCCAAATTATCCCTAACAACTGAAAAGCAGGTTGTTAATACAAACAAGAAACACACTTTCCTGGTGTGTAGCCAGATGGACTCAGAACAAATGGGTATAGTATGCTCGTGCTAGCAGTTGGAGACGGATCTGACGTCAGCACGGGTATATATACCCCCACAGGAAGCGTAGCAACTCAGTAATTTCCGTCTCCAAAGCAGTTTGGAGAGCCTGCACGCTCGCTGAGCGTGTTTCCAATCTACTTTCTACTTTCTTCTTACTAAATTTCTACTGAAACATCGAGCCCCGCACTCCTGCGGTGATACCCTTGGGGTCCCTCCCCCAGTAGAGTTTCCCGGGGTGATTTCCGTGATCCCCCGGAGGTTTAAGACCTCGGTCCGGTGGCCGAATCGCGGCAGGGACGTAGCCCCCGGGCGAGGCTCGGGCATGGCGAGCGAGGCGCCTCGGTCCCGGCGTGGACAAGGCAGCGGGTGCATATCCTCAAACGCGGCGGTGAAGGTACTTGCCCTCTCCCCCCGCAGCCGGAGACCGCCCGGCATGGCCTCCAGGGACTCTGCTATATGCCTTTCCTCCGTGGCCTCTGCTGGGCGCCATCATTCACAAGATTCAGAAACACCAGGGCCTAGTTCTTCTGGTGGCACCAGACTGGCCAAGAAGACCCTGGTATGCGGACATGAGAAGACTGCTGGCAGGGGAGCCCCTTCCCCTGCCTCCTCTCCGGGACCTTCTACGTCAAGGTCCCATCCTCCACGAGGATCCAGCTCAATTCTCTCTTACGGTCTGGCCATTGAGAGGGCTAGACTGAAGAAAAGAGGTTACTCGGAACCCGTGATAGATACACTCCTCCGAGCTTGCAAGTTTTCCACATCCCTCACCTACGTAAGGATCTGGAGAGTATTTGAAGCATGGTGCGACACTCATGGCACCAATCCACATGCGACCACGATCCCTATTGTGTTGGATTTCCTGCAAGATGGACTTCAGAAGGGTCTCTCCCTCAGCTCCATCAAGGTTCAGGTGGCTGCGCTGTCTTGCTACGGTCCCAGGAGGGATGGCAAGACCATTGCCAAGCACCCAGATGTTTCTCGCTTCCTGAAAGGAGTCAAGCATATTCGTCCGCCACTGAAGTGGCCTGTGCCCTTATGGAACCTCAACCTTGTTTTGGATTTCCTTGCGGGATCCACCTTCAGACCCCTTCGGGGCCTGTCTCTCCGTTCTCTCACTTTGAATATGGTGTTCTTGCTGGCTGTATGTTCAGCATGCCGCATCTCAGAGCTACAAGCACTGTCCTGCCGTGATCCATTTCTCAGAATCACTCCTGAGGCTATCCATCTTTGGACGGTTCCCTCCTTTCTACCTAAAGTGGTTTCACAGTTTCATCTTAACCAAACCATATCCTTGCCTACCACGGCGGGTTTGAAGAAATCTGAAGAAGGGCGTTTATTACGCCATCTCGGCATTGGCAGATTGCTGCCCAGATATCTGGAAGTGACACAAGAAGTACAAAAGACGGACCATCTGTTCGTCCTGCACAGCGGAAAGAAACAAGGTGAAGCGGCCTCTCGGCCCACCATCGCCCGCTGGATTAAAGAAATTATCAGAGCAGCTTACGTGGAGGCCGGGAAGTCTCCGCCTCTACAAGTCAAGGCTCATTCCACCAGAGCACAAGCGGCATCCTGGGCGGAATCCAGGATTCTGTCGCCTGCAGAAATATGTAAAGCGGCGACATGGTCCTCCCTCCATACCTTCTCCAGGTTCTACCGTCTGGATGTCCTGGCCAGGGAGGACTCAGCATTTGCAAGGGCGGTCCTACATGGTCCTCAGGCAGCCTCCCGCCCAGGCTGGGAGTAAAGCTTTTGTACATCCCATTCGTTCTGAGTCCATCTGGCTACACGCCAGGAAATGTTGAGATTACTTACCTGATAATCTCCTTTTCCTTAGTGTAGACAGATGGACTCAGCATCCCGCCCAGCTGCCTGTGTACATGGGTTTCACCGATTCAAGGTAAGCCATGTCATTTGTTTACATAAGAGCGTCCCCTTTTGCCAGGTGTCGACGCCTTCCGGTTGGGAATGCTGGTGGTCTCCAGCTACTATCAATCGGTCAGGGGAATCCTGTTTCACTATTTCACTGAGCGTCAGTACACACATCCATAACAGCTTTTGCAAGGAAGATTACTGAGTTGCTACGCTTCCTGTGGGGGTATTTATACCCGTGCTGACGTCAGATCCGTCTCCAACTGCTAGCACGAGCATACTATACCCATTCGTTCTGAGTCCATCTGCTACACTAAGGAAAAGGAGATTATCAGGTAAGTAATCTCAACATTTGAAATGTCTGTATGCCAATGCCAGAAGTCTAAGAAGTAAGATGGGAGAGTTAGAGTGTATAGCAGCAAATGATGAGATTGACATAATTGGCATCACAGAGACTTGGTGGAAGGAGGATAACCAATGTGACAGTGCTATATCAGGGTACAAATTATATCACAATGATGGGGAGGATCAACTTGGTGGGGGTGTGGCACTTTATGTCTGGGAAGGTATAGAGTCCAACAGGATAAAGATCATACCTGAAATAGAGCAGAAGGGCCCCCGAGGAGTGGATACCCAGGTTAGAGGAATTACCCCGAAGGGCAGAGAGAGCTTCCTGCGGCCGCTGGAAGCAGCAGAGCAGCTTAGACCAGAGGCATTCTAATCTTTGCTAACTCGGTTTGTTAGCAATTGAAGGGCAGGCTAAATACCAGGATGTGATGATGTCACTCGGAGGGGACGCCCCCGAGGTTCCCGCCATGATGTAGATAAAGACGTGGGTGGTGTGCACGCGCTCACCCTAGGAGGCCCTCAGGAAATCATGGCGAACACCGTCGCCATTGCCGATCCGGGGAAGCTGGAGTGAGCGGCATGATGACGCAGCAGCAGCCATCTTCCCAAGGCTTGTGGAGAGCGAAGGAAGAAAGGTGAGGCACAGAGGTCGAAGCCGTCTGAGACCGATGGACGCAACAGTACCCCCCCCTTCAAAGGGCCCTCTCTAGACCCCCTACCTGGTCTTGGTTTTTTGAGGATGCGATCGATGAAATTGATGCAGCATCTCTTTGCCCATGATATTAGCCATTGGTTCCCAAGAGTTTTCTTCTGGTCCGTATCCCTCCCATGACAGGAGGTATTCCCAAACTCTGCCTCTCTTTCTTACATCAAGGATGGTATCTACCTTGTACTCGATGTCTTCTTCTGCATCAACTGGAGTTGGTTCAGGTGACTTGGTGGAAAACTCGCTAAGAACAAGCGGTTTCAGCAGCGAAACATGGAATGCATTGTGAACATGCATAGCTGGAGGGAGTTTCTGGCTACAGGTGAGAGAACCCAATCGTCGGAGAATGGGAAAGGGTCCGACAAAGCATGGAGCAAAACGAGCAGATGGAAACTTAAGTCTCGGATGTTTGGTAGAAAGCCAGACCTTGTCTCCAGGCTGGAATTCAGGAGCCTTGCTACAGTGAGTGTCATAGCTTTTCTTTGCTCTTTGTCCTGCTTTTTGGAGCATCTCTTTAGTCTTTCTCTAGAGTTGCTGGATGTCTTTGGCAGTGGATTGAGCTGCCGGGGATGATACAGAAAGTGGAAGTGGTAAAGGGGGTAAGGGTTGTTGTCCATAGACCACTTCAAATGGTGTAGATCCAGTAAATGATGCTGGATGCGAGTTGATGGCAAATTCTGCCCAGGGCAACAGTTCAGCCCAATCATCTTGTCGTGAACTGACATAGGCACGGAGGAACTGTTTGAGAGTTCTATTCATTCTCTCAGTTTGTCCATTCAACTGAGGATGATACACAGAGGTGAAGTCAAGTGTGATGTCGAACTTGTTACACAAGGCTTTCCAGAATTTTGCTGTAAATTGAGCTCCTCTGTCAGAAACAATGTGTTTTGGCATGCCATGTAGGCGAAAGATGTGACTGATGAATAACTTAGCAAGTTCCATGGCTGAAGGCAAGCCAGGGAGAGCCACGAAGTGAGCCATCTTCGAGCATCGGTCCACTGTAACCCAAATGGTGTTGTTACCTCTGGAAAGTGGCAGGTCCACCACAAAATCTGTTACAATATAGGTCCAGGGCTCGTCCGGTGCTGGCAAGGGTTGAAGCAGGCCCCAAGGACGTCCAGGCGGAGGTTTCTGTCTGGCACAATTGGAACAGGAAGCTGCATAAACAAGAGTGTCTTCTTTCTTGGTGGGCCACCAGTAGTACTGTTGTAGCTTGGCCAGTGTTCATCGTTGACCAGGGTATCCGGCCAGTTTTGAATCATGAGCCCATCTTAGCAATTTCTTTCGTAGATTGCAGGGCACAATGGTCTTGCCCAGGGGTACCGGATGTGTAGCTGTGAGAATCACTCTCTTCGGGTCAATTATATGCTGGGGTTCATCAAGTATGTCTTCTGGGAGGAAAGAGTGAGATAAGGCATCTACTTTGACATTTTTCTCACCAGGGCGGTATTTCAGCACAAAGTCAAATCTGTTGAAGAACAAGGACCACCTCGCCTGTCTATGATTGAGGCACTGAGCGTGATGGAGGTACTCCAGATTTTTGTGATCAGTGTAAACAGTAATCTGATGTTGGGCACCTTCAAGCCAGGGGCGCCATTCTTTGAATGCCATCTTTATTGCCAACGGTTCTTTATCCCCAATACCGTAGTTCTCCGCTGGCGAGAAGCGTCGGGAAAAAAATGAACAGGGGTGTAGGGTCTTAGACTCACTGGCCTGGCTTAGCACGGCCCCTACATCTACATTAGAGGTATCGACCTCCACAATGAAGGGTCGAGTAGGGTCCAGATAGCGAAGACATGATTTACTTTGAAAGGCGTCTTTTAACTTCTGGAATGCAGCCACAGCTTCCATAGACCAATTAGCAGTGTTGGCTCCTTTCTTCGTCATAGCTGTTAATGGAACAGTCAATGAAGAGTAATTTTTGATAAAGGTCCGTAGTAATTGGTAAATCCCAAAAATCGTCTTAGAGCTTTTAGGCCCGTGGGTTGTTGCCACTTTTGAATACTCTCAAGCTTCTGAGGGTCTATTTGGAAACCATTGTTGGAGACAATGTAACCTAAGAAGTGTACAGATTCTTTATGAAATTCACATTTAGACAACTTGGCGTACAAGCGGTTCTCACGAAGTCTCTGCAGAACTCTTTTGACATCTTCCTGATGGGATTGCAGGTCCTGAGAAAATATCAAGATGTTGTCTAGGTAGACAACGACACATTGGTAGAGTAAATCACGCAGAATGTCATTCATCAAGTTTTGGCAGACAGCCAGGTGGTTGCACAAGCCGAAGGGCATCACTAGGTATTCAAAGTGTCCATCCTGGGTATTAAAAGCCATCTTCCATTCATCGCCAGCACGGATGTGAACTAGATTATACGCTCATTTGAGGTCAAGCTTGGAGAATATTTTGGCTCCCTGTAACCCATCAACTAGCTCCGAGATGAGTGGTAGCAGGTAGTGGTCCTTTATGGTGATCTCATTCAGACCTCTGTAGTCAATGCATGGACGTAACATTCCAACCGTTTGCCCCATGAAGAAAAATCCTGCGCCGGCAGGAGACTTAGACGGTCATATGAAGCTTTTCTGGAGATTTTCCTGGATGTAGTCCAACATTGCCTTATTCTCCACCACGGAGAGGGAATAGACCCTTCCTTTAGGTGGCTCCGTATTTGGCTTCAAATTGGTTGCGCAGTCATAGGATTTGTGTGGAGGTAACATATCAGCAGCTTCTTTTGAGAACACATCTTGGTAAGATGCATATTGAGGCAGCAACTCAGGCAACAACGGGGTAGTTGGCATGCAGGGTATTTGAGCCGAATCCATGGAGTTAGCAATCTGTTATGGTTTTGAGGTGTTGGAGTGGATTCTTGGGTACTGCGGTGATGGCCACTCCCACAGGGAGGAGCCCCATGAGGAACTGCAATACTAGGCTAGATTCTATACATGCAACACAGAGAAGTAGGACTTTATTGTACAGCTTGATGGCACTGCCCGGGAAGCAGGCAGCAGTGAAGACAACCCAGTGAAGCAATCAGGGATCCTCAGCAGAGGAGACTATCTCTCACTTGAATAGATGATAGGCAGCGTAGCGGGAACAGGTCCCGGATGTAGAGTGAAGCACTCTAGTTTACTTAGGGAAGAGCCACTGCTATTAATTGCATCAGTAGCATGGGATCTTCTTGGTGTTTGGGTAATTACCAGGTTCTTGTGGCCTGGTTTGGCCTCTGTTGGAAACAGGATGCGGGGCTTGATGGACCCTTGGTCTGACCCAGCATGGCAATTTCTTATGTTCTTAAGAGCTGGAAGTGGAAAAATAGAGATAAATGAGATAAGAGAACAAAGGGCGAGAGATCTGTAGAAGGAAGGAAAGACACAGCAAAGTGCAACTGTAAAGGAGAACAATGAAAAGCAACTACTAATTTTTGTGGGATATGAAATGGATTGTCCACGGTTAGAAACAGGATGCTGGGCATGGCATTTCTTTTGTTCTTAAGATAATATGGCCAAGATGAAAGCAGAGAAGAGAGAGAGAACAGTGTAATGAAAAAAAAGACCAGTATTTTTTTTAATGGCAATTTGTGATGTTTGAAGCTATTAAATTATTATAGTTGACATAGCACCTTGTAACTTATTATCTGTTAGTATATTCTAATCATATAACATGTTTTACCTAGCCGTTAACTTGAAAATTGATATTGCTTGCTTTAATAATCTTTTATTTTTCTCCTACCTCCAAACATGGTCTGATGGAGGGCAGCAACGAACATTTGTCCTTTACAGACCCCACAAGAATCACCGGTATAAGTCTAATGAAGATTTAAAGAAATAACATGATTGAGTTAAACATATGGTGGTACAGTAATTATGTTTTAATTAAGAATTCAAGTGCTTAAGAAGATAAAGCAGTTAAAGGTCCTGAAATGGTCCTATTTTTATTTGTCATAGTTAGAGTTGCTATTTATATTTGAGTTTCTAAAAAAAAGTATGGATAATAGGGAAAAATTTAGGACGAAAATAAAATATAGATCCTTATTTGGTGAAAATAAAACATTTCGACGAGGATGGGATTCGAACCCACGCGTGCAGAGCACAATGGATTAGCAGTCCATCGCCTTAACCACTCGGCCACCTCGTCATGTTTTCTATTTTCTTTCTTAGTGCTACATGAGGGAAAGCCACTAAACGTGCCTACGAAAATTGAATAAAGATATTATTTATAATATATTCCCATATCGCAAATCAGTGAAGCATATTTTTTGAGTGATAAAAGCTCAGGCTTAATTCCGTTAAATCCTGTTAGATACAGCAAAACCTACCCGTTTAATAAAGGCAACTGCTAAAACTGTTTTAGCACGAATTATCCAGCCAGACTACAGCATAAAGCGCAGACGCTGCCATTTCTTTTTATGGATATATCCTATAGTAAACAAGCTATCGTGATTATCTCGCACTTTTGCGAAATTATATTGAAATAAATCAAGCGTCGCAATTGTATTGTAATGATAGTAAAAGTGAACTACGATTGCAGCCTGGGTTTTTGTTTGTTTTTTTTTACATTTTTTCGCACGTTTAAAGTTGTTTTGCTGACGCGTAAAGCTGGTTTAAGTGCGCATGCGCGCAGCGAAGGCGGTTAAATTTTGAAACTTGAGGTAAAAGGCGCTCGTCACTGAGCTCGGCCTGGAATGTAGTGTAAGCGTCTGGATTAAGGAAGGGAGAGTGTCGGACAGGCGGCAGGTCACTCCGGTAAGTTCAAGGAGAGTAGCGCCGGAAGCGTAGAACCGGCTGTCTGAACCACAGCAGAACCGAGAAATGTGCTGTTATATTATGCGTGGCGGGTGGTTCCCGGAAGCAATAACGAAACCTATGTTCTGCTTGCCGACAGCAGAGTGCATTGAAGAAACTGCATGACAAGATTGTGAGTCCGGACTGGAAAAGTCATTGGTACACAGCTTCAAAAGTGGCACGCCTGTGTTGTTTAGTTAAGCTACGTATAGTTCAAGGTTGGGTATAAGTAACAATATTGCTTAAGGAAGACTTGTCATCTATTCCTGAAAACCTTATGTATAGTTTAATGAAATAAAAGTTGTGGCAGAATGCCTTATTCTTCAGACGGCAGAATTTTTGCCATGGGTGCAGGAACCTGTGGTGGAATGGACGTAGTAGAATTACCTCAGAAACAACTTTGGCCCCAGTTGTGGCTCAGATGCTGGGGGGGGGATATAGCAGAAGCATCTTTAGCTTCAGTTGGGGGCCCTGGAGAGTTTGAAGCATCTTTGGCTCTTTTCAGGGGCCCCAGGGGGAGGGGAGTAGGACGGGGGAGAATGAGAGGGCTGTCAGGGTGAGGGAAAAAGAGTGGAAGAGGGAAGGATGGTGAGAAGAGAGAGGAGTGCCTAGGTACTTGTAGCCTGGAATGGCCACTGTTGGAAACAGGGTGCTGGGCTTGATGGACCCTTGGTCTGACCCAGCATGGCAATTTCTTATGTTCTTATGACTTGGTAATTCATCTTTGCATGAGCAGAGTGCCTCTGACCCACTGGATTAGCCCAAAATATCTATTCTGGGGAAATTCTGCACAGTGCAGAATTTTAATATTTTGTGCAGAATTTGTAGAGAGGCTTGGTGGGCAGCAGACAGAGCCCATCCCGCTCACAGCCAAAGATTAGGACTTAGGGAGAGCTGCTTGGGATATATTAGAAACATAGAAATGACGGCAGAAGAAGACCAAATGGCCCATCTAGTCTGCCCAGCAAGCTTCACACATTTTATCTCTCATACTTATCTGTTTCTCTTAGCTCTTGGTTCTGTTTCCCTTCCTCCCCCACCTTTAATGTAGATAGCAGTGATGGAGCTGCATCCAAGTGAAATATCTAGCTTGATTAGTTAGGGGTAGTAGCCGCCGCAATAAGCAAGCTACACCCATGCTTATTTGTTATACCCAGACTATATTATACAGCCCTTATTGGTTGTTTTTCTTCTCCCCTGCCGTTGAAGCAGAGAGCTATGCTGGATATGCGTGAAGTATCAGTCTTCTCCCATGCTGTTGAAGCAGAGAGCCATGCTGGATATGCATCGAAAGTGAAGTATCAGGCACATTTGGTTTGGGGTAGTAACCGCCGTAACAAGCCAGCTACTCCCCGCTTTGTGAGTGCGAACCTTTTCTTCTCCCCTGCCGTTGAAGCAGAGAACTATGCTGTATATGCATTGAAAGTGAAGTATCAGGCTTATTTGATTTGGGGTAGTAACCGCCGTAACAAGCCAGCTACTCCCCTCTTTGTGAGTGTGAATCCTTTTTTCCACATTTCCTCTTTTTTTGAAGCTTAGAGCGATGTTGGAGTCACAGTAAGCATGTGTATGTTTATTTAATAAGGGTATTGTCTCCAGGCAGTAGCTATCATTCTGGCGAGTCACCCACTCTTCATTGGCGGCCTCTTGACTTTATGGATCCACAGTGTTTATCCCACGCCCCTTTGAAGTCCTTCACAGTTCTGGTCTTCACCACATCCTCCGGAAGGGCATTCCAGGCATCCACCACCCTCTCCGTGAAGAAATACTTCCTGACATTCAGGCCTATCCTGTAAAGTGTGGCCGCGTTTACCCTGCTCCTAAGCCGCTTTTAACTCACGTTCCAGCCGCGTTAGCCCTTCCTGCGATCCCGAATCCCCTTTAACCTACTCCTACCGCGTCCTAAATTCCCCGGGTAACCCCTTCCGCCCGCGGCATGTATATTGCATGCAAACGAGCGAATTAGCTCGATATTGCAAGCAAACGAGCCAATTAGCTATTCCCCTAGCATCCCGTAACCCGCGCCCCGACTAACGCTACCTTTCCCTGCCGTTTTGTCGCGCGTTTAACCTGCAAACTTACCGCCTACCCTGACCCAGGCGGTAGAGGCATGGGTAAGGGTAGGTGGCAAGCTTTCCCCCAGCCCCCGCTCACCTGCCCCGGCCGCGATCATGGGTGCCGGTCTCCGTGGCAGCCCCAGTCCTCTCCCCTCCTCCCGAAGCCAAAAAAAAAAAGCTTTTTTTTTTTTTTGGCTTCGGGAGGAGGGGAGAGGACTGGGGCTGCCACGGAGACCGCTTTCCCCCGTGCAAGTAAGTTGTTTCGCCGCTTGTCTCTTCTCCCCCCTCCCGGAGCAGGGCGCGAAAAGCTGCCTTGCTCCGGGAGGGGGGGGGGGGGGAGAGATGACAGCGGCGAATCCAAAAAACAAGTGAAAAAAACTTAAAAGCTAAAAGTAAGTTGCTTCGCCACTGTCATCTCTTCTCCCCCCTTCCCGGAGCAGGGCGCGAAAAGCAGCCTTGCTCCGGGAGGGGGGGAGAGAGATGACAGCGGGGAAGCTTTCCCCCAGCCCGGACGCCGGCAAAAACACTTACTTTTTTGCAGCCAGCCATGAGCAGGAACACGATCTGGCCTGCCTTAGCTCCTCCCGACAAGATGGCCACCTGCACGGGGAAAGCGTGCAATTGGCCGCTGAAGACGTGATCACGTCTTCAGCGTCTTCAGCGGCCAATTGCACGCTTTCCCCGTGCAGGTGGCCATCTTGTCGGGAGGAGCTAAGGCAGGCCAGATCGTGTTCCTGCTGATGGCTGGCTGCAAAAAAGTAAGTTTTTTGCCGGCGTCCGGGCTGGGGGAAAGCTTCACCGTTGCTAGTGTCCCCCCTCCTCCCGGAGCAAGGCGGCTTTTCCGCCCTGCTCCGAGAGGAGGGGGGACACTGAAAAGTCGTTTCGCCGTTGCTTCTGCGCTGTCGCCGCCGTTGCTTCCTGGTATCTGTCATTTCAAATGACATTTCAAATGACATTTGAAATGACAGATACCAGCGTGGCGTGAAGCCTTAGGCCCGCGCACCCAGGATCCTGTATAGGCGCTCTATCCAGTATCCTGGGTTGCGCGGGCCTAAGGCTTTTCGGACGCGGCTTACATTTACATATAATTAGGCTTCAGGATCGAGCGGTAGGTGAGCTGCACTGTGCGGGCGGTAACCGCGGGTGCCGTAGGCACTAACGCAGCTCTTCCTACCGCTCGGTACTGGATAGGCCTGATTGGTTCTGAATCTTCCTCCCTGGAACTTCAAATCGTGACCCCTGGTTCTGCTGATTTTTTTTCCTATGGAAAAGGTTTGTCGTTGTCTTTGGATCATTAACACCTTTCAAGTATCTGAAAGTCTGTATCATATCACCTCTGCTCCTCCTTTCCTCCAGGGTGTACATATTTAGATTCTTCAATCTCTCCTCGTACGTCATCCGATGAAGATCCTCCACCTTCCTGGTCGCCCTTCTCTGTACCGCCTCCATCTTATCTTTGTCTTTTTGAAGATACGGTCTCCAGAACTGAACACAGTACTCCAGGTGAGGCCTCACCAAGGACCTGTACAAGGGAATAATCACTTCCCTTTTCTTACTCGATATTCCTCTCTCTATGCAGCCCAGCATTCTTCTGGCTTTAGCTATCGCCTTGTCGCAATGTTTTGCCGACTTCAGATCATTAGACACTATCACCCCAAGGTCCCTCTCTTGCTCCGTGCACAACAGCCTTTCCCCCCCCATCGAATACAGTTTTGTAGGCCGAGCCCCCATTGAATACAGTATTGTAGGCTGAGCCCATCCTACCTGCAGCAGAATAAGAGTTTATGAGCCTGTTATGTGTGTATGTGTGTGACAGATAGGGAGCCTGTATTAGGGAATGTGTATGTGAGTAAGAGATTGTGAGGGTGTGGGGGAGAGAGGGAGCCTGTGCGATGTGGGTGGGGGGTGTGTGTATGTGAGAGAGGACAGAGGGAGCCTGGGTGAGGGTCTGTTTGAGAAAGTGGTCCAACTCTGGGGGTGAAAATAGTGGAAGGAATTCAATCTGGAGGGGGAGGGGAGAGATAGCGGGAGCAGAGCAATTAGGGCCTGAGAGGTCACAATGAAAGTGGTCTGGCCAGGGGAGTAGGGAGAAAGGGTGGAAGGGACAATTAGTTTACTTCTAGAGGTATTCTGCTCAAAATATTTAGAACCTGCATCTTTGAATAATTGTTCTGCATTACATTTTACATTAATCAAAGACTGATGTATATTGTGGTGTTTTGACCAACATAAAGTATGCAGCATTTTAAATTTGTGTACAGAATTCCCACCAGAGTAGTGTTTGCAGTTTGGATACTTCGTTAACAGTTATCTGAGCATGATCGGAAAGTGCTTGCAAAGAATACTTATGGACGGCGGCCCAGCACTGATGTGTGGGTGCTGTGATAACCGGGTGCCCATTGCATCTGTACAGGCGCCTCTATCACCACCGCGCCGGGCTTACTGGACATGCACGGAGGGAGGGGGAGCCCTCTCCCCCCTTCCGTGCCGGCTAGCTGTATTGGTGCTAGCAGCATCCAGCTGGCACTACGAGCGAGAACTCCTCTTCGTCGGGGCAGTGATATTGCTCCCCCCCGGCTGGACCAGCGTGTCGTGTCCGGTGACGTCATCAGAACATGCCCTGATGCCCAGCCACATGATTGGCCAGGGGAGTGATGTGATGAAGTCAGCAAGGGAGAGGGACCGGCAGGAAACTTGAAACCTGCCAGCTCCTCTTTTGCTTCTTCGTCACTGGTCCGGCACGATTCCTCCTCGTTGCTCGCATGCTGGGCTGCTTGTTCATTTGCGGCTCAGACCCCCCTTCTTCCCCTGCTGGTTGTTGTGTGCCTGGTCTCTTGCGTACCATGTGGCAGAATGGCAGAGCTTGCCGTCTTGTGGGTGGCATTGACCATTGGTCCCCATGTTGTTTTGCTGTGGACACAAAAAAAAACAACAAAAAAACCCCCCTGCCTTCTGGACAGGGTTTCGTTGGGATGGTGTTTGGTGGAGCAGGCTGGACTGCGTGAGGCTGCATGCTGTCCGGCCTGTTTGGCAGCATGTGTGTGGGTGGTTCACGACCAGTGCGGGTGTGTGCGAAGTGATGGGTTGGTTGCTTGGGGGGGAGGGGAAGTTGCTCACTGCTTGGGTTTCCTCCTGTGTGTGATGCCACCCCTGCGGGGAACTCCAGCTGGGCTCAGGATCCCTGTCCCTCTGCCCGGTGTGTGCCAATCGTGGTCTGCTGCGCAAGAGGACGCAGAGGGAGATATGCCTGGCAGTGTAAGTGTAGGGCACTAGCAGTGGCTGGGTGGTAGCGGACTCCCTGCCGGGCTCCGGAAGGGGGGGGGGGGAGCCTGCCAGCCAACCCATTGCGGAGACTATGTAGAGGAGCTGAGAGGTCCTTTCTCTTCATACAATGTACTGGACATTGTAGTTAGTGCGACCACGTTAGGCGATGCGTAATGGCTGTGAACTTTCCTATGTGCACAGGTGGTATTGTGTGCTTAAGCTAACTGTGCACTTCAGTTTGGCTTAGGTAATTGCCAGCTGTCTGCGCTAAAGTGTTGGTCGCATAATTTTTGGTGCATAGTTGGGTTCCTACCAAAAAAAAAACCCACTTCGTTGCACATCTCTGGCTGCCGCTCAGTCTGTTGTCGGCTATCATGGTTCTGATGCCTAAGAAGCCTAAGCGTCTTTCTCTATGCACGGCTTGTCCTCTGTTGGCATCTCAGATAGGCATGCCTGCTGATTTGTGCTAGCGCTGTTTGGAGACCAGGATTCTCCAGCAGGCTGGGGTCACTGCAGGAGTATGTATACTGTGACGTCTGCTCGCTCCTTCTCTATCTGTGGGCAGTATGGCAGGATCCACATGGAACGGGCTGAACCTGAGTCCGTCCTTTCATAGTGTGCATTAGATGCCCGGGTCGGCAAGGCTTCAGATCCAGGGGTTAGCTCATGGCCTTCTCCTGCCTGCGGTCAGCAGAGGGGATCATTAGTTGGGTGTATGCATTTGCTTGAATGGCTTCGGTGGCCAGGTGGGCAGAGCCCACCGCAGTGCAGCCTCTGTTCACATGCTTGGACACTATCTTGGGCGCTTATGAGGCGAAAAAATGGCCAGTGGATCCATGGTGTCTTGGGGGAAGATAGGATGACAGCCTCTGGCTCACAGGAATGACGGCATGGGCGTTTGACTCCAAGGTGAGCGTGCGGCCCTTTCACAGCAAGCAGGCGCAAGGTGGGCAAACCAAGTGCATGCAAGTCCCTAGTGGCTTTTTTGGAGATACACTGCCGTTCCCTGTACGTACCCAGATCAGTCCAGACTGTGGGTTATGCCTCCCTTCCAGCAGATGGAGACAGAGAAAACCTTGTAGGGCGCCCTCTGATAACCAGTTGCTCCCCCTGCTTCGCTTCAGTATTCTTCTGTCTCCAGCAGATGAAGGAAGGCAGAACCTGTGGTTCCCGCTTTAGCAGAAATTTAGATTTCCTCCGACATTAATTTATTCCGTTGAATAGATCAAGTGTTTAAAAAAAAAAAAGGAAAGTTTTTCCTCCTTAGTTTTTTCTCTTGTTTATTGTGTTAAAAAAAAAAAAAAGAAAAAGACAACCTGAGGGAAAGAGATCTCTTGCATTTTCACCTGCTTTTACTATCAGGTAGATGATTGTTAGCAGTGACCTGGCTCGCGGGCGTGTAAGCTGGTGGTCCAGCCTCTCCCCTTGCGCTGCAACCGGCTGCCTGGAGAAGTTCTTGCCTCAGGGCAGTGCTGGCTGAGACGCGGCTTTCCTCAGCCAGTACCTGCGTTTGTCTTTACAGGCGGTTGCACTACTCATTCGGAGTGGAGGTTAGTCCGGTTTACCTGCTCCTGCCAGGCTTCGGGGGGTGTACTCTCGTGGCTTCGGTTAGCCGCGTTTTCATCCCCATGCTGCGCTCGGCGTGATGCTCCACCTGCAGGGAGCCTGGGACGCGGCTCTCCGTGAAGGGATTTGCTCTTGGTGCCTCCCTGGTGGGGAGGGCTCCTTGAGAGTGGCGGATCGGCAGACCTTGCGATCGCAAGCGCGGCTGCCGTCAGGGGGTCGGCCCCGTTCGTGCCGAGTGCGGGAACGGCAGCCATCTTGATTTTGGGGGACACTGAAACGCAGCCAAATGTCGGCCTACACGTGGATTCTTTCCCTGCACCACCCATGTTAACTCGGAGGACCCCCCCCGGGGGGGGGCAGTCCCGAGACCCTCTCCTGCACCCCCCTCGGGGCCCCCTCCCCCACCTGCTTTCTCTACGGATTTTGTGCTCCTCATGCCCAATGCATATCTGGCACGCATGACTCGGCAGGATGGCTAGACTTTGGCTCCCTCTCCCCCTAGGGTGAGTCGGGTGGATGACTCCCAGGGTGTTTTAGGGGCCCCTCAGGGGAATGCCCGGGTTCGGGTAGTCCCCCCATTCTGGCTCACATGATCAATCTCTGGCAGACCCAGATCAGGATCAAGATGATTCAGTTTCAGGCGCACAGCTGGAAGGGGATGATCCTAGAGTTTTGTCTGTTTCAGAAAGAGGAGCTGGAGCACCTTATTCCCCATGTCCTTTCAGAATTGGATAGTGATGTGCCTCAGGATTCTTCGGGGGCAAGTTCAGGAGCTAGCAAAGGAGATTCTGTATTGGCGGGGTTGCATCCGCTGGCGAAGACGTTTCCCCTTCATCCAAGGCTTCTCCAGTTATTATCCAAGGAATGAGACTCTCCAGAGTCTAGTCTACGAGTTAGAGCCATGGATAAGCTCGATCCTCTCCCAGAGGACGTTCTGGAACTCCTTAAGATGCCTAAGGTGGATGCTTCGGTGACGGTCACAAAGAGGATTACCATACCAGTCACGGGTGGAGCCGCCTTAAAAGACCTCCAAGATTGCAAGTTGGAAGTGTACCTCAAACGTGTCTTTGAAGTGTCCGCCTTGGGAGTCTGGGCAGCGGTATGTAGTTCCCTCATACAGAGGGCAGGTTTGAGATGGATCCAACAGCTGCTCGGTGCTCAAGAGCTCCCACCAGAGGAAGCTCAATAAGCAGAACGCCTGGAGGTGGTGATAGCCTATGGGGCAGACACGTTGTACGATCTCTTGCGAGTTCTGGCACGTTCGATGGTGTCAGTGGTCTTGGCTAGGCGCCTCCTCTGGCTTCGGAATTGGTCAGCGGACTCTTCATCCAAGTCTTGATTGGGTTCTCTCCCATTTAAAGGCAAGTTTCTGTTCGGCGAGGATTTGGACCAGATCATCAAATCCCTGGGGGAGAACAAGGTACATAACCTCCCTGAGGATTGGCCAAAGACCTTCCGGTCTTTCAACACTTCAAGGAATTGTTTTCGTGGACAAAGGTGTTTTCGTCAATCAAGACCAGTGTCCCAGAAGCCTCCGTTGTCATGGTCCCAAGCTTGGTCCCAGTCCTTTCGGGGACGCCGACTCTCCCGGGATGGTTCATATCAGAGCCCCGCTCCTAAATCTGCCCAATGAAGGATCGCCGACCCGCTCCCCGGTTCCCAGAGTGGGGGGGACGCCTCTCCCTATTTTACAAGGAGTGGGTCAAGATCACTTCAGATCAATGGGTACTGGATATTCTAAAACACGGTTACGTCTTAGAATTTGCTCGGCCTCTAAGGGACAGGTTCCTCTTCTCGCCTTGTGGACCATTGCAGAAGCAACAAATTGTGGTCAGACCCTCGACAGGCTCCTCGACCTCAGGGCCATCCTGCCAGTCCCACCAGAGAAACATGGGTTAGGCCATTATTCCGTTTACTTCGTGGTTCCCAAAAAGACCATGCTTTCCGTTCAATCCTGGACCTTAAGACTGTCAACAAGGCTCTCAAGGTTCTCCACTTCCGAGTGGAAACACTGCGATCTGTCATAGCGGGCCGTTCGTGATGGGGGAATTCCTGGCCTCGTTGGATCTGAGGCTTATCTCTCCATCCCCAACCACTGGTTCCATCAGCGATTTCTCCGGTTCAAGATCCTGGGCCAGCATTTCCAGTTTCAAGTTCTGCCATTTGGTCTGGTGACCACTCCCCGGACCTTCACCTTGGTGATGGTAGTGGTAGCAGCGGCGCTCCGGAGGGCAGGAATCTTGGCCCATTCCTACCTAGACGACTGGCTCAGTCAGGCGAAGTCCCAGGATCTCTGCTGCTGGTCAGTCAACAGAGTGTTGACCCTCCTTAGCTCTCTGGGCTGGGTGGTGAATTTCGCCAAGAGCTGCCTTGTGCCTTCACAGACGTTGGATTTCTTGGGTGCCCGTTTCGATACCCACCTGGGCAAGGTCTTCCTGCAGCAGGACTGGGCAATCAATCTCATTTCCCCGGTGCAACTCCTCCATTGCCTAGTACTTCCCACGGCATGGGATTACCTGCAGTCCTGGGTTCCATGGTGTCCACTATAGACTTAGTGCCCTGGGCATTTGCGCATATGCGCCCCCTGCAGAGAGCGTTACTTTCCAGATGAAACCGGTGTTGCAGGAGTTCCCAAGCTCCCTTGCCGCTGCAGGACTTCGCCAAGAACAGCCTGGACTGGTGGCTCAGTCTCCATCATTTGCTCCAAGGTGTCGACTTGGAGATGCCGCAATAGTTGGTCGTGACCATGGATGCCAGTCTCTCCGGCTGGGGGGCTGTGTAACAGTTCCAGTCAGCTCAGGGACAGTGGACTACGGAACAGGCAAAATGGCCGATCAAGCGCCTGGAAACCAGGGCAGTTCATCTGGCGTTGAAACGTTTTTTCCCAATGGTTTACCACAAAGCGGTGAGGATCCTGTCTGACAATGCCACCACAGTGGCGTACATCAATGTCAAGGAGGAACGAAGAGTCGACATGTGTCTTGAGAGACGGACAAGCTCATGAGCTGGGCGGAACAGCACCTATCCCGCCTGGTGGTGTTTCACATCACTGGAGTGGACAATGTACAGGCGGATTTCTTGTCGGCAGCGCATAGATCCCGGCGAGTGGGAACTATCCGAGGAAGCAATGATGCTACTAGTGCGCAGGTGGGGGGGCTCCCCATCTCGACTTGATGGCTACTCAACGGAATGCGAAAGCTCCGCGCTTCTTCAGCCGAAGACGGAAGCACGGAGGGGAAGGGGTGGATGCCCTGGTTCTTCCTTGGCCTCTGGACGTTCTGCTGTACATGTTCTCTCCATGGCCTCTTATAGGAAAGGTCCTGCGAAGGATAGAGGTCCACCGAGGATTGGTGATCCTAGTGGTGCCGGAGTGGCCTCGACGGCCGTGGTTTGTGAATCTGGTCAACCTCGCAGTAGAAGGTCCAGTTCATCTGGGGCATCTTCTTCGGCAGGGTCCAATATTTTTCGACCAGGTAGATCACTTCTGTCTTGTGGCCTGGCTTTTGAGAGGCGGCGACTGAGGAGAAGGGGCTATTCGGAGGGAGTGATTTCTACCCTTCTTTGAGCCAGGAAAACGTCCACCTTTCTCGCTTATGTTCGTGTGTGGAAGATTTTTGACGCATGGTGTGTAGAGGCGGCAGTTGCTCCTCGTCGCGCTTCAGTGGCACACATCCTATCTTTCCTGCAGAAGGGCCTCTGTATGGGGCTGGCGTACAATTCTCTGCGGGTTCAGGTGGCGGCCCTTGTCTCCTTCGTAGGACGTTGAGACGGTGCTCCGCTGGCCTCACATCCAGACGTTGTGCGGTACTTGAGGAATGAAGCACTTGCGACCGCCAGTTAGAACTTTGTGTCCTTCGTGGAGTCTCAACCTGGTTCTTCGGGTCCTGTGCGACCCTCCTTTTGAGCCACCCTCAAGGATTTAACTTTAAAGACCGTTTTTCTGGTGGCTATCACTTCGGCCCGCAGGATCTCAGAGCTTCAAGCCCTATCCTGCAGGGAGCCGTACCTCTGTTTCACAGATTCTGGAGTGACCCTGACTATAGTACCATCTTTTCTTCCTCAAGTGGTGTCAGCTTTCCACCTGAATCAGTCGGTGGAACCGCCAGCCTTTCCGGATGCAGGATCCAGAGAGCTCCGGAGGCTCGATGTTAAGCGTGTTCTCCTGTGCTACTTGGGAGGTCACCAATGATTTTCGTCTGTCGGATCATCTATTTGTTCTCTGGAGCGGTCCTAAGAGAGGAAACAAGGCCTCTAAAACCATGATCGCTCGTTGGGTCAAAGAAGCAATTTCAGCTGTGTACATTGGCGCTGATAAGCGTCCTCTGGATGGAGTAAAGGCGCATTCTCTTCGTTCACAAACGACTTCCTGGGCGCAGAGCCAAGCTGTGTCTCCTCAGGAGATATGCAGAGTGGCAACGTGGAAATCGTTGCACATGTTTGGGCTCTTTTGGCATCCAGGTCATCTGAGTGGGGCTATCTGGGGCCCACCCTGTTTAGGGAAGCTTTGGTACATCCCATGGTCTGGACTGATCCGGGTACGTACAGGGGAAAGAAAATTATTCCTTACCTGCTAATTTTCGTTCCTGTAGTACTCCGGATCAGTCCAGATGCCCACCCAGTGGTTCTTATGTCCTGTCTTGATATATAGATAGCCAGTTCAAGGTTGCAACTCAGAAAATGCAAGGATTCTCGAATCTTAGAGTTCCTTTGTCTGCAAGTACTTAGTTCTGTATATAGTTACTCCGCAGTTTTGGAGTCTGTTTTGATCCATTCATTGGTTTTTCTCTGCTTTGATATTCTTAATACTGAAGGGACGCAGGGGGTGCAACTGGTTATCAGAGGGCGCCCTACAAGTTTTTCTCTGTCTCCTTCTGCTGGAAGGGAGGCATAACCCACGGTCTGGACTGATCCGGAGTACTACAGGAACGAAAATTAGCAGATAAGGAATACTTTTTTTATTACATATATAGGCACTTCTGTAATCAATGCCCAGGACCTCACCCAGAAAATAAATGCTCGCAAAAGGAGATGTAAAGGATGTGGCCAGGTAGTCACCCGATCCTGGTGAAGTAGCAGGCGATTGTTCCTAGTCGGCATATTACCTTAATAGGGTGAGGGCGAATAACTTGCTGTGTGGTTTCTGAGGGTTTCTCTTCTACCCCACACAGGTCAGCTGCAATCCTTTAAGGTGGTCGGTGCCCCTTCGGCATGCATTCTGGCCAGCATTGTCAGGAAGAAACTTTGGAGGGAGGTTCAGCTGGGCTGGATTGCCAGCCACCTTTCGCTGAGCCCCTGTTGGAGCATCGGGTGCTGTCCCAGCTGGCAGCCGTCTTGAGCAGTTTTCCACTGCTTGGTTTCCATTTCGAGGCGTCTTTCTGTTGTGGCAGATGTCAGCCAATGTGATGCTGGATTTCATGCACCTGTTTTGAAACATTCAGTGCCTTCCTGCATTGGGCAAGCGCAGAAGCATCTAGGCTGGGGTCACTGGTTCGCTATCTGGATGATTTCTCTTTATAGGAAAAGGAGGTACACCTGAATGGGTCAAGATGTTTGACACGTTTTAGGAGCTGTTGGTGTCCTTTTTGGCAGAGGATAAGTCTCAAGGCCCAGCAACAGTACTTTATCTTCCTAGAGATCAAGCTTTAGTCCACCATGTAGGGTCTGATTCGTGACCACCACCACTTGTGGATAAGCAGGCCAATTAGAGAAGACACAGCTTTATGGTTAAGTCCCTACCCTAGACCGGTCAGCAGTGAGGATATCTAAGCATATTCTGATGCGTCAGGAGGCATCGGTTTTGGTGTTATGTCAAAGGAGCTTGGTGTGCAGCGTGCTGGCCAGACCACTGGACAGTGGGTTGTCTAACCAGAAACATCACATTTACTGAGCTGTCTTCCCATCGCAGTTGCCATGCACATCTGGGGTAAGGCATTTGGTTGTCAGTGGGTGAGGCTGTGGTGTTGCAATGCAGTAGTGGTTCAGTCAGCGAGTGAGCAGACTTCCAGGTGCCTTCTGGTGTAGGATTGCGATGGGAGTTTGTATTGTGCTGCTTGCGCATGAACGTTGTAGCGTGAGCGAGGCATTTTCTGGGAATGTGCGGTGAGAGGGCAGATTCTCTCTTGCTGCATATGGACTCTTAGGGTGGCTGGCAGCACAAGCAAAGCTGATTGGTGGAGAGGTACCCAGGGTGGCTGTTGTCCTTCGGAACCTAGTGGCGCGCGAGGTGCTGCGAAGATCACCCGCTCAATCCATATGGAGCGACTACATTCATGGCTACAGCAAGGTGGGGGCGTTCTTCATTGCAAACAGCTGGTCTGGTCAGCAGGGTCCAAAGGATCTCTTGATTAGCTGTATGGTAGACACTGATCAGCAGGGACCATCCAGGAACATGGTATGTTCGCAACTAGCCACTCTGGCATTCTTCTCGAAACTGGAAACGTGCTGCGCAGAGCAGTATTTCGCTGTCAAGGGGGTGTTGCGGGCCAGGGAGCCCTTGCCACGGTGTGACCCGTGGAGACCACTGACCTATGACCTCTAGTTATCGCCTTGGCGCAGCCTCTCCGCACAACACGCGGAGACCAATGACCCATGGTCTCTTGTTCTGCTTTGGAGCGTTCTGCCTGTGGTATAAGCAGGAGAGTTCGAGACTATGCTGTTTCAGGTTGCCTTCGGGCTTGCAGTCTTTGGAGCCTTGTTCAAGCTACAGAGCCGTTGCGGAACGCATCACAATTATGAGACTTGCTGTGGGAAGATGTCAGGGTCTCAAATGGCATACTATGCCTAGGACTGAGAGAGTCCTGGAGTGATCGAGGGGCATGCAGTCTGGTCATCAATTGAACAATGGCCACCTATCAGCGTTTGGGCCATGGGAGCTAATGTCAGGTCCTGGGATTGGGCCTTGATGGATCAACGGCTGGACATGATTGTGAGGGGCCTGCTGCATGACGGCCTGCCCAGGACCACTTTGGTGAAGGCAGTCACGATGCCTGTAGGGGGCCTTGTGGGGAGCGAGACCCTCAATTCTGCTTGGGCAGAGAGAATCTGAGAAAAAGACACCTATCGGTCTTGCCCTGTGGTTATAGCTGTTAAAGGTATGAAAATGTCCGAACACGGCCGTGACTCTGTGCGTGACCTTATGCCCAAAAGGGGGTGGTGTGTTCAGTCTTCAAGAAAACTTTGGCGAAGGCCAGGCTTCAGAGTGTGTTTTGACGCTCTCATTTCGCGTTGGAACCACCTCTGGTGCTGCCGCTGCTGATCTCCCATATCCACCACTCGGCGTTTGGCCATGAATGATGAATGTTAAGCCCAGGGATTGGTCCTTGATGGATTGATGGCTAGGCAAGTTTGAGAGGGGCTCTGGTGGGGCCTGCGGTGTGGTAGTTTGCCTGGGACCATTCTGGTGATAGTGGTCAGGACACATGTTCGGGAGGCTTACAGAGAGCGAGACCCCTCAGTTCCACTTGGTCTCTTTAGGTATACGCTTTGGTGGCCATGATTTGGGACGTGGTGTTGTCCTCGCGCTACTGAACGCAATCAGGAATGACTTGAGTTGATTGTTTCAGCATGGCTGTCCTCAAAATTCTGCTGGTCTGAAATTATACCCTGGCGGAAAATGTTGGGCATTGGATGATGCCAAATTCGATTGACAG
Source organism: Rhinatrema bivittatum (assembly GCF_901001135.1). Classification (NCBI taxonomy): domain Eukaryota; kingdom Metazoa; phylum Chordata; class Amphibia; order Gymnophiona; family Rhinatrematidae; genus Rhinatrema; species Rhinatrema bivittatum. Next base: position 102,286,398 of record NC_042618.1, read on the forward strand.
ATAGCCAAGACCATTCAACGCTTGGATAGATATCTGAGACATGTGTGGGTTGATGTGCATTGTGCAGAATTGTATGCTTCGGACAGATTGCATTTGTCATGACTTATTTTTTCAGGCATTGCAGAGCACATTACTAAGGTTGTGAAAAATTCATTCTTTAAGTTACATGTGGTAAAAAGATTAAGACCCTTATTATTTTTCAATTTTTATTTATTTATTTATTTATTTATTTATTTATTTAAGGGTTTTTTATATACCAAGGCACGTTTGCAAAACATCACCTCGGTTCACAATGTAACATAACCTAGCAACAAGCTTTACAATAATATAAATTTTTAACAAGGAGTCGGTTAACAGGGGCTGGAGGAAATAATACATGGATTATATACATATGTACATTTTTTTTTTTTTTAAACAATAGAGTTAATCAAAGCAGTTAGGTTATTGGCGAGGGGGGGTGGGGTATTAGGAGTAAGAAGGTGGAGGAGAGGGAGACCCACAAGAAGTGGGGAGGAGGGAGAAAAGATATAATTGGGCGTGAATCAGTCGGGTGGTCATATCGTAGCTTTGGAGGGGAGTCCGTTAGTTAGTCGGGGTAAGCTAGTTTGAACAGCCAGGTTTTGAGATTGTGTTTGAATTTTTTGTGGCAGGGTTCCTGGCGTAAATGGGGAGGCATTTTATTCCAGTGGGAGGTTCCTGCTATAATGAATGAGCGCTCTCTAAACGTGACATGCTTCATGAGTTTAGGAGAGGGTGTTTGGAGTTTGGCCTGGTGTTGCATTCTTGTTGTTCTAGTCGGAATGTGGAATGAGAAATATTCTGGGAACCATTGCATGTTTTGGTTGTGAATGGCTTTGTGTATGAGTGTGAGTGATTTATATATTATCCTGGAGGTTACGGGGAGCCAGTGTAGTGACTGAAGAACTGGAGTAATATGTTCATGACGGTGAGTATTGGTGAGGATGCGGGCAGCAGCGTTTTGTAGTAACTGTAGCGGTTGTAGGGTACTTTTTGGTAAGCCTAGTAGGATGGAATTGCAGTAGTCGAGTTTGGACAGAATCATGGCTTGCAGCACTGTGCGGAAGTCGGAGGTGTGGAGAAGAGGTTTGATTCTCTTCAGGGTGTGGAGCTTAAAGAATCCGCTTTTTATAGTGGCAGAGATGAATTTTTTGAGGTTGAATTGGTTGTCTATCATTATGCCAAGGTTGCGGACTTGTTGTGTAGGAGGGTGGCCGGGTAGAGAGGGGGTTGGGGGGAAGATTGTGCAAGGGGTTGTTAGGGGGAGAAAGAATGAGAAGCTCTGTTTTGTTGGTGTTGAGTGCTAGGAAATTGTTAGTGAGTACTTTGTTTATTTCAGACAGAGCAGAGTTCCAGATCTTCATTGCATTTGTGATGGAGTCAGATATAGGGATGAGTATCTGCACGTCGTCAGCATATATGAAATGCTGGATACCCAGTTTAGAAAGAAGTTGGCAGAGGGGAAGGAGGTAAATATTAAAAAGGGTTGAAGAAAGGGATGAGCCTTGTGGTACTCCTCGTGATAGTTTGACAGGTTTGGATTTGTTACAGCCAATTTTTACACTGTAACTCCTGTCATTAAGGTATGATTGGAACCAAAGTAGGGCGGTGCCAGAGATGCCAATTTCCATGAGTCGTTTGATAAGTGTGAGATGGTTGACCGTGTCGAATGCTGCAGAGAGATCCAGTAGTGCAAGTATGTGGGATTGTCCCTTGTCCATAGCTTTAAGTATAGTTTCCGAGAGGGTGATGAGTAGCGTTTCTGTGCTATGGTGTTTACGGAAACCATATTGGGATGAGGAGAGTATGTTGTTTTCTTCAATGTAATCTGTGAGTTGTCTGTTGAAAATCTTTTCAAGTATTTTAGAGAGGAAAGGGAGGTTAGATACAGGACGGTAGTTGGCCGGTTCATTGGGATCTAAATTCGGTTTTTTGAGGGTAGGTTTAATAATGGCCTGCTTAAGTTGCTTTGGGACCTGGCCTAGTGTTATGGATTTATTTAGGATGTATGCGATGTATTTGGCTATAGTGGCAGGGCTTGTGAGAAGCATTTTGGTGGGTAGATTGTCTGAAGGGTGGAAGGCAGGTTTGATTTTTGAGTGTAGTTTCAATTTCTAGTGCAGATGTGTTTTTCAAAGTTTGAGAGAGAGGTGTTTGCGGTTTGCGTGGCAGGGTACAGTTGCGTGATCTGGGTGGTGTAGTCTATAGGGGTATTTTTGGATGCTGATAGGTTTGTAGGGTCAGTGTGAGCTGTGAAGCGTGCCATAATGGTTTCCACTTTGGAGAGGAAGTATGAAGCTAGTTTCTCACATTTTGCTTCGTCGTCGTTGTCGGGGTTGCATCTGTCTGGTAATGTAATCAGGCTGGTTACATATTGGAAGAGGGCTTGTGGGTTGAACTGGAATTGATGGATTCTTATGGCATAGAAATCTTTTTTTGCTTTCTCTGTGGCCTTACGGTAGCTGTGTAATTGGGTGCGAAACAGAGATAGGGTGGCTGGGAGACGGTTCCTTCGCCAGGTTTTTTCTATTTTACGGAGTTCCAATTTCATGGTTTTTAGATCATTTGTATACCATGGTTTTTTATTATTTTTGTCTAGGTTGATTTCTTTAGTTTGGGAAGGGCAGAGTCTATCAGCTATGTCAGTAGTGATTTGGAACCATGAAGAGGTAGCAGAGTTAGCATCCGTGAGGTCTAGGTTAGGGAGTTCTTCAGAGAGGGCCTCTATGACGTCTTCGGTTTTAGCCTGTTTGCGAAATCTAATTGTTTTTGTGGGTTGTGAGAACCGGGGGGTATCTTTTATAGTGCATCGTGTATCAATACGGTAGTGGTCAGACCAGGGAATGGGTGTGGAGCAGGGGTGGTCAGCTTGGACTAAAGTATTGGTAAAGATGAGGTCGAGAGTATGCCCAGCCTTGTGAGTTGGGTTAGTTACGATCTGTTTGAATCCGAGGGCGTTCATAGCTGTCATTATTATTTCGCATGAAGGGGAAGGTGGGTCACGGTCAACATGGAGATTGAGGTCTCCGAGGATGATGGCTGGAGTGGCAATGTTTATGTGTTTGGAGATATATTCTATGAGAGGGGAGGGGTTCTTTTCTAGAATGCCTGGTGGGGCATAAATTAAGCAGAGTTGGAGGGAGTTGGATTTAAAGATGCTGATCTCCAATTTGGGAGGGGGGAAGGTAGCTTGCAGTGTGAAGTTGAATCTCTTTTTGGCGGCAAGGAGTAGTCCACCTCCTTTCTTTTTGTGTCTAGGAATGGAAAAAATGCTATATGTGTCTGTGGGAAGTTGGTTAATTACAGCGGTGTCGGTATCCTTTAACCAGGATTCTGTAATGGCACATATGTCAGGGGATTCGTCGATGAGGATATCATATAATAGAGTGGTTTTTTTAAGAATAGATTGAGCATTTAGAAGTAGAACAGAAAAGGTCATTATGCCTAGCAGTTGTGTAAGGGGGGAGGCCATGATGGGTATAAGTGATCTGTGTTGTAGGGTTTGGTAGGTGTTTCGGATCGCTTTGTATGGGGTGTAGAAGTGTGTGATAGTGGGAATGTGTTGAGTACCCATTTTGTTAGTTAATGATTTTGTTAGTTAATGATTTATTTATTTATTTATTTATTTTTAATTTTTATATACCGATGTTCCTGTAAAGAATACATATCGCACCGGTTTACAAGGAACTGAACAGACGCCTCCAGGGCGGAAATACATTAAAACAGTCGCCTCAAGGCAGAATACATTAACACAAGTATACAGGAAAACTATTAAAAGAGAACTTTCATAAACTCAATTAAATGTAACTGTGAACCATAAATCAGGAACCATAAATCAGGAACATATGTACAGAGGTAGGTATATCGTCTGTCGCTTCACCAGATTTCAGCTCTCAGGGAAAGCTTGAGTGAATAGCCAAGTCTTTAGCTTCTTTTTGAATGTCGGAAGGCATGGTTCTTGGCGGAGGTCCGGTGGGAGCAGGTTCCAAAGATGGGGACCTGCAGTGGACAGAGCTCGTTTCCTCAATGAGGTTTTTGTTGGCTGGGTGTGAAGCATGTTCTGGTATGCACTTCTGATCGGTCTATTGGAGACGTGTTGCTGTAGTTGGAAGGATAGGTTGAGGGGGGAGATGTTGTGAAGAGCCTTGTGAATCATCATGAGGGATTTAAATTGTATCCTAAATTTTATAGGCAGCCAGTGAAGATTTTGGAGGATAGGGGTGATGTGATCCCATTTTTTGGTGTTAGTGAGAATTCTGGCTGTCGCGTTCTGGACCATCTGAAGTGGTTTGATGGTGTTGGCTGGCAGGCCCAGGAGGAGTGAGTTGCAATAGTCCAGTTTAGGGAGGATGATCGATTGTAGTACCAAGCGGAAGTCTTGGAAGTGTAGAAGAGGTTTTAATTTTTTTAAGACTTGCAATTTGAAGAAGCAGTCTTTGGTAGTATTGTTTATGAACTTGGTGAAGTTAGTTTGTTAGTTAGTTTGAGGAGTTAGTTTGAGGAGTTAGTTTGAGGAGTTAGTTTGAGGAGTTAGTTTGAGGAGTTAGTTTGAGGAGTTAGTTTGAGGAGTTAGTTTGAGGAGTTAGTTTGAGGAGTTAGTTTGAGGAGTTAGTTTGAGGAGTTAGTTTGAGGAGTTAGTTTGAGTTGTTAGTTTGAGTTGTTAGTTTGAGTTGTTAGTTTGAGTTGTTAGTTTGAGTTGTTAGTTTGAGTTGTTAGTTAGTTTGTTAGTTAGTTTGTTAGTTAATGATTAGTTAATGATTTTAGATCTGTCTTGCAAGCCTTGATTCTTTCTGGTATAGACTACTGTAATGGCCTATATTTAGGCTTACCCGAATCTACCATTAAACCGCTTCAAATTATTCAGAATTCTGCAGCGAGACTACTTACAGCTACTCTGAGGCAACACATTTCCCCAGTTTTACAGAAATTACATTGGTTGCCGGTAAAGTATCGAATAAAATACAAGATTCTTAATCTTATTCACTTGCTACTAAACAATATCGATTCTACCTGGCTCTGTTCCGAACTCAGAATTTATAAACCTCCTAGGATCTTAGGTCAAAAGGAAGAAATCTCCTAGAAGTCCCCTCAGTAAAAAAAAGGCCGCCTTAAACGTCACCAGACATAGAGCATTCTCAGTTGCGGGACCCATATTGTGGAACGCCTTGCCTGACCCTTTAAGGCAAATTTATAATAAAAAAGAATTTAAAAAAGCCTTAACTCATTTTTTCAAAGAAGTCTTCAGTACCCTAGATACTACTTAGATACTACTTAGAAAGGTTAGTCGTTTAGCTGTCAACCTAATATCAAATAAGTTTGCAAACTGTAGTATTTTTTATTTGTTTCTTTTTATAACTTAATGTAAAGTTATATCCATTTTTTTTAAATTTTTGGTTTATTGGATTTGATCATGTTTTAATGTAATTTTGGTTTTTATTATTTTAGTTAGTAAGTTTTATTTCATATCCGTTTTTATTTTATTTACTATAAACTTTATTTTAAATTTTTTTGAAAATATTGTAAACCGCTTCGGTCATTTCTAGCATTTGGTGAAACTGTATATAAATGTATTAAATAAATAAATAAATATGCACTGGTTTAATGCAGGAGCCGTAGCCATTTGGTGTGGGGTGAACCCATTCCGTGTGGACAGGATACTTCCTGGCCCACCCATGATGGGATACCTGTGGCGCCAGTGACTGAGTCCTGGAAAGACCATTGTAATGCTGGAGGCTGTAAAATGAAGCAGGGAAGTGCCGATAAGGAAGAGGAGCCTTGGGGCCACCACTTGGCGATTGGCCAAGGATGACAAATGTCAGGCCCAGGATTTGGGCCTTGACGAATCGACAGCCAGGCACATTTGTGAGGTGCTCTGGCGGGGCCTACTGCTATGCGACCTGTGCCGCCAGTCAGGGCTCATGGGGAGCGAGACTACCCCTCCCGTTTCCCCTTGGGTGGAATGAAACAAAGATATCGGCACCTGCCTTGTGGTTGAGATTAGGCAGTGGTGGCAAGGCTCGGTGCCTAAATTAGACTTCCCTGATAGGGTACTCCAATAAATGGCTGCGGCCATTTTGCATCCCAGTTATCTCACATTTTCCTTGTGTGCATGTAATGTTGGGTGTCTGGCCTGGATGGGCGAGGGTGGGATAGAATCACGGGTGGCCAGGCTGCCCGGTTAATAAAAGCAAACGGGGTTTTCAACATAATGTTTTCTTCTGTTAATGGAGGTTCTAAGACAGGAACCTAACCCTGAAATCAAAACTACATCATCTGCTATTTAATGTAGTGCATCAAGGTTTAGACCTTTCAATAGATATGATTGCTGTAGTTAAAAGAAGAAAAAACCTACTTTTGCCATAAGATGACTAATGCAGAACTAGAACATCCTATGGAGTTGAACTTTTTATCTGTTGCAGGAAGTTGTCACCCAGCAGACATGGAAGACAATTGTGCACCACAGAATGAAGACAAGTAAGTTGAAAAAGCAGAGAGAATTTGGAGGGAGGATGACATAGCTACTTAATGATGTCAGATAAAAAGTGTTCTTTAAATACCTGCCTACTAGTACAGTAAGTAGAAGTATCTTAGAAATTCCATGGAATGTGTGTTTAAATTTATTCAAATGAAAGAGAAAAATAGACAAAATGCAATATCTGTTCATTTATATTTTAAACTACCTTTCTAAGTTTAGCTCAAGGCAAATTACAAAATTTTTTCAGATATGTCCCTTCTTCAAATAGCTTACAATTTAAGTGGGTACGTTGAGGCAATAGGAAATTTATTCTACGGCTTAATATTTCCATCCCAACCTTGGATCAAGAACAGTAGCTTCTATGGTACACAAGACCCAGACCTCAGAGAAAATGATGTCTGATCAGGTTTCAAGCCTCCAAAGCTGGACTCGTCTTTTTATGTAAGAAGGAGTTTTACAACAGGGATGACCTGGAAGAATTTAACTTGAGAGAAGGCAGAATGGAGGAGAAGCTAGAATTTTTGGGAGTTCTATGACAAATTTCCTAAATTTAAGATATTGTGCAGTTGCTAAACAATATGCATTAGGTGGCTTCTACTTCAGAGGTAGTTTTGTGAAGTTTCTGACAAGTATTCTAAGAGACTGAGATCTGACTCTTTTTGATCTGGATATCCAGAAACTTCAAGGTCCTGTTGCACTGAACAGGGAACGATTATTCAGAAGCAGGCCTTTCTCCTTTGCTGTCCTGAAAGAGATTTCCTCTGCATTCAGGCAGGCCAATCCCCACAAGTGGGTTGTGCACTCTACCATCAGATGGAGATGGGAGTATAAACTGACATCACGGACACATAGCCCTGCCCCGACATCAGTCTATCAGTATTCTCAGTCTTCAGCAGACAGTCGACATGCATTTCCCTAATGGGGATTGCTTGTAGTAAAAAAAAAAAAAAAAAAAAAGTCCCCCACCTGAAAGGTTGCTGGATTAAAGGCACTCCACTGAGGGAGGAACCCACCAGTATCACCTCAGTAATTCAAGCAGTGCTATTAAACTTCTTAATTTTTTTTTTTTTTTTTTAAATAATAAAAGCGAAGCAGTTGAAGGAAGAGGGAGGCTTGGTGGTGAAGGCTTTCGCCCTCTTCCCCCCCGTAGCTGGAGATCTGTTTGTGCTCTCAGCCAGGGAGAGCTGAGTTCAGGTAACAAAAAAAAAAAGCAGGGAGGTTTCTTTTCCCCTATTCTTCCTTACTGGGTCTTCTGCCCTTGGCGTAAGTTGTTGGTCAGCATCTTTCCCTTCTCCCTCTTGCATCTCTGGGGAGTTTAATGAGGTGTGGAAGCAGTGCAGCCTCTGTGAGTCGAGCAGCCTTTGGGCTAGGCCCTGCTCTGTCTTTAAGTTTTTCGAGCCGCCTGGTAGGCCGCGGTGGCGTTTTAGCATGCTTCCTTATGTGCCCTTTTGCCACGTGGCGGTGTAGTGACAGTGACGCGCACGTGAGTGTCACTTGAGCATCTGCTTGAGCATGTACTGAGCATGCGCATCCTTAAGTGTTTTATTTTAGCACACATAGTTGAAGCAGTATGGCGTCTGTGACAAGTCTAAGCGCTTAGCAATCTGTGCTGCTTGCCACATACAAGCAATGCAGCCAGGGAATTCTGAGAATCTGTATCAATGCTGCCTGGATGCTTGAGGTAAGTTACTTCAGACTGATTTTGCTGATGCTGGTCCACCCCTTGGACAGGAGGCTTTGGCGCTGAGGGCAACATAACAAGGGTGTCCCCTTCTTCGGTTAACCTATGATAGAGATGTCTTCAAGGGATGTTACGGTCAGATGATATCAGATTGGGTCCTATGGGGACCTGGTATGGACCCATTCTTCTTTTCCTGGGTGGAATTTATCCAGGTACTACAGATCTTTCTGCAGGGTCACCCTGCAGAGATGGCAATACCTCTGAATTTGGGGTTGCATACACTGAGTTCCCAGTTGTCTGTCACCACGTGTAAGTGCTAAAGAACACTGGTTCCGGAGGATGTTCAGGAGGATATCTCTCTGACTGTCTGGGTTTCTCCCCTCTGGAAGAGGGGGAAATTCTCCCGGATTTGGAGCCACATAGAACTGTGCTCCATTTCTTTCATAGGAATGAGTTGCTGAATTTTGTGTATCAGAATCTTGGTGTGGCTAGGGTGACTCTACCGGTACGTAAAAGAAGGATCCTCTTTCAGTTACCCTACGCAAAGCATCATGTTTCTTTCCCCTACTGATGTAATTCAAGAGTTGATTGATTTTGAATAGAGAGCTCCAGAAGCAAACTTTAAAGGGGGATGTGCTTTGGCAGGTTTGTGCTTCTTGGATCTGGTGGCAAGGGAACAGTTGCGTTTCCCGAAGGTAAATGTGCTGCTGCTTTTTTTTTGTAATTATCTGTTTATTGCAAGAAAATCCATAACATAATACACATCATTCTTTAAACCCTTATTCATGTAGGGTACAGCTTGTAACCGTAAAACAAGTTACTACATGAAACATGTACCAGCATAAAGCGTATAAATTACAAACATAGATCCGGGCAATATTACTCTGAATACGGTACCCCAATGCTTAGAACCATCATAAAGTAACCCTCCCTTCCCCCCCTCCCCCTTGTCAGATGTTACTCAGCCAAAATTGGAGGTAGTCCATTGTTGGTAAACATGCCATGTTTTGTGAAATTTTGCTAAGATATCTCTTCTCAAAGCTGTCAGATACTCCATATAATAAATCCACTTCAGTCTCTGGAGTGCCTCAGATAGAGAAGGCGCTCTTGATTCCTTCCATCTTTTAGCAATTTCGCCTCAGACTGCATGAGCAAAAGCTCTAAGTAGATGTCTATGTTCAGTGGACACATTGGCTTCTAGAACATGCAGTAAAACTTCCTTTGGATTGAAATGTATGGGTACTTGCAACAAATCTTGGAGCCACTTTTCTGCTTGTGCCCATAAATATTTTATTGCTGGGCAGGTCCACCACATATGGTAAAAGTCGCCCTCCTGACCACATTTCCTCCAACATAGTGAGTCCCTGCGAATCCCCATCTTTTTCAGCTTAACATTTTGTAACTGTTCTCGACCATAAATGCAGCTGTAGAGCTTCGACTTATCGCAGAAAAACCTACATCCCATTCATCTTCCGAAAGCTGCGTCTCCAAATCTTTTTCCCATGCCTTGACATGTCGCATGATTGGAGTCACGGCCCCATTGAGTATAGCGTAGATTTTGGATATCACCCTTTCACCACGTGAGCTTTATCACAATAACCTTCCAGAAGTGTCTTTCCTTTAATCATATCTGATTGTACTGCTTTAGAGTGCAGATAATGGTGCAATTGCAGATATGCAAACTGATCTGAGGTACATAGCTGATATGCAATTTGCACCTCTGCAAATGATTTCACCCCATGATCAAACCAAAATTGACCAGTGTCAATATCCCCTTTTTGGCCCGTTCGTGAAATACTTTCCCTTCACGCCCTGCTGGAAAGTCCTCGCATCTCCGGATCCTGGTGGAATATAAGTATTTACGGTCTCCCACTAATTGTTTCCGCCAACGCTGCCAAATAGTCAGTGTGGTAGCCGTACAGGGGGACCTGTGTCCTAAATCAGTCTGAGGATGGCCACTTCCCCAAAACCAATCATCATACGATATATGGAAAACAATATCTCTCTCTAATTGAGCCCATTGTTTGACTTCCTTGTGATTATGGAAGTCTAACTCTGCCCGTAGTTGAGAAGCTACATAATATTTTAAAAGATTGGGAGCCCCCAGGCCACCGGCCATTTTATTTTGGTGGAGCACCGCACGTGCCACCCTCGGAGGTCTCCTCTTCCAAATAAATGAGAAAACTTAACCTGTAGGCCTTTCAGATAGTGAGACGGCACTATGCACGGTAGCGTTTGAAAAAGATAGGCTATCCAGGGAAGAAATGTCATTTTAATGGCCTCATTTCTGCCTAGCCAAGTGAGTGTCAGCTTGGCCCAAGCCTGCAGGTCCCTCTCCAGTTTTTTAATCAGCGGTAGATAATTTGTTAAACAAGTCCTTATAGTCTGAGCCTAGCAAAACCCCTAAGTATTTCACAGTTTGCTTCGCCCATTGAAAGGGGAATTTCTGTTTTAATTGAGGAATCATGTGTGATGGAAGAAAAATCGGCAAAATCTCCGACTTTTCTTTTGACCTTAAAGCCAGACACTTTCCCGAAGGCTTCTAGTAGCAGGGGTCCGTTAAAGTAAATAGTACATCATCAGCATATAGTGCTAATTTATAAATGTTATCTTTGATAGTGATCCCTTGAACATCATCAGTCCTGATTTTCACTGCCAGAGGTTCCAAGCAGAGTGCAAACAAGGGTGATAGGTGGCACCCCTGTCGCATACCCCGCTCTACTTCAAAATTAGCCGAATAGACCCCATTTACTTTTATGCACACAGCAGGTCTTCTGTATAGTTCTTGGACCCATGTTAGAAATCCCCCTCCAAGCCCAATCTTCCGCAGCACACAAAACAGGGCCAATTAACCCGGTCAAAAGCCTTCTCGGCGTCTACTCCAAAAAGTACTGATGGGATGGTATTCATTTTAGCATAATGTATTATATTTACCACTTTTCTGATATTATCCCCCGCCATTTGCCCTGATCATCATGAACTAACAATGGGATTACGAATTTCAATCTATTTGCCAAAATTTTCGCTAGCAATTTCAGATCAATGTTAAGAAGTGATATGGGTCTATATATGAACTGTGTAACAGTGGATCTTTCCCAGGCTTTGGCAGTATTGTAATACCAGCCACATTCGCCGCCAGTAATATGTGACCCCCTGTACCCAAGTGGTTAAACATATTAACCAATGGACCCACCAATTCTTCCTTGAATTTTTTTTTATAGAAGAGAGGAGTATATCCATCTATTCCTGGCGCTTTTCCCGGCTTCAGTTCAGTGATAGCCGCTAAGACCTCCGCAGATGTGATAGGTTGACTAACTCCCTCCGACAATGATTCCTCTCAACTTGGAAGCTGAATCTCTTCCAGGTACTTCTGGATGTCTGCCTCAGAGGCGCTATCCTCCCTTGAATACTGTTATTTGTGATAATTGTGGGTGGATCCTTGGGCCGGTGGCAGCTGACCACGCCCCTGGAGGAAGATCCTGAGAGGGGCCACCGGTCAGGCTCAGAGTTGGGAGACACATACACTAGATCTTTTGTTAAACTGTATAGTGAACCACCAGAGGTGGCAGTAGTGAGCTGGAAGAGCCCGGCTGGGCTGTAGTCCTTCAGGCACTGGAACAGCGATCCCAGGATGGCTGAGCTGTAGAGAAACTGAATATAGTGAGTAGGCAGAGTATGCAGAGTTCAGGAACAGAACCTTGGTGGTAACACACAATAGTCGTCTCTTGAAGGAGCCCAGAGGCTGAAATGAAGTAGGCCCTCGAGGAGAGAGTACCTGGTTCCAGGGAAAGCTCTGAGAGAGAGATGGTAACTCACTAGTGTTGTGGCAGCGATGACATCCTGGCAGAAGTTGTATTCGGTAGCAAGTCTGGGAACGTGGGCCCTCGAAGAGCAAGTACCGGTTCCAGACTGCGACCTATAAAGCAAGAGAGAGAGCGAGGCCCCCGAGGAGCAGGTACCCCTTGTAAAGTCTGAGGAGGCAGAGTAGCAAGGTATGCAGAGAGCGAATCCCATCCACAGCGATACCTGGAGAAGTCCTTGCTAACTCGAATAGCTAGCAAAAACGAAGACCTTAAGTATCCAGTGAGGATGACATCATCTCAGGGGGGCGCCCCTGAGGTTCGCGCCACAGCTGATACTTGAGTCGGGGCCGCGCCGCACGCGCGCCCTTAGGCTTCAGGAGAAACATGGCAGAAGGCAGCATCTAACCGGTCCGGGAACGCCGGAGGAGGTTGGCAAGATTACGCCGCAGCAGCGAAACTTCCATCAATCAAAGAGGGAGTTGCAAAAGAGGTAAGGTGGGCGGAGTGGAGATGTCGGGCAGCGACGGTCGCAACAAATACAGGGTGGCGAAAAACTGATTAAACTGGGATCGAATCCCCGCCCCCTCTGTTACTACAGTCCCATTAGGTGCTTTAATCTTAGTAATTTGATATTGTGTCGTTCGGGATTTCAAAGTGTGAGCCAGGAGATTTCCCGCTCGGTTGCCGTGTTCATAGGTTTGTCTGGCTAGATCTAACTGGTGAGCCTTCTCATCCGCGTCTAACTGTTGTAGCTGATATCTGATATCCCCCAATTCCGTCAGAAGACTCCTTGTGGGAGTTTGTTTATGGGCTTTTTCCACTTTTGCCAGAGACTTTTGTCTGTCTCTCAGGATGAGACTTTGTCTAAGCTTTTCTTTCTTTTTGTACGATGCTAAGGCTATACATTTTCCCCGAAGGACAGCTTTAAGGCAATCCCACAACAACACTGGTGTAATCCTTTCAGAATTATTAATGACTAGATAGTCTCGAATAGCTGTTCGAATTTCCAGTTCTATTGCCCCATCCTTAATTAAGGAGTCATTCATCCTCCAAAATCGGCGACCATTATCAGATCCAGCACTATGAAAAGACCACCAGATAGGAGCATGATCAGACCAAGTAATGTTTCCGATGCTAGCATCGGAGGTTGTCCCCATCAAGGATTTATCAATAAAGAAACAATCAATTCTGGTGTAAATATCATGAGCTTTGGAGTAGTAGGAATAATCCTTCACTCTAGGTTGCCATTCCCGCCAAATATCAACTACCTGCTATTTAGTAATAAACAATTGCAGTGCGCTTCGGTCCGCATTAGAATAATGCCTCCTTCCTTTAGAACAGTCAACCTTGGGATTGCAAACCAAATTAAAATCCCCACCAACTATCAACTTTCCACATTTAAACTGGAGCAATTGATCATCTATTCGCTGAGGCACCTCTCTTTGTAGTGTGTTGGGATTATAAACATTCACCAAGGTATATAAAATCTGATTTATATATATATATGGACACTATGATAAATCTGCCAAGTCTTTGTAAACAGAGTCTACTTGGACCGTAAGATCCCTGGAAATTTAAAATCCCCACTCCGGTGTATTTAGACTTAGGCATGCTAGTGGGAAACAAGCATTGTGACGTTCATTTACGCTCCCATTTGGGGCTGGGGAACTGGACAGCCTGGTGGGTTGAACAGCCTCTGTGGGTTAGGCCCCCCAGTTTGGCTTTGTGCTTGCATGCTGTGTGGTAGGCCGTGGCAACGTTTCGCATGCTCCTGTGCGTTTTGCTGCACTCTACAGGCTGTCAGTGTGCTCAGTGCATCGGCTCTGCGCACGCATTGTGTGCTCTGTGTTTTGGGCGAGCCTTTTGTGTGCACAAGCTTTGCATTGTTTCTACCGCTTTGCTTGGCGCATAAGTTGTGCATGTGCCTTGCTGCGCTTACCTCTCCAGCACTTAATTTTTATGCGCATAAATTTTTGAGCACGAGCTGTTCAGATGCACGGTTACTGCCGCAATGGCACCGGTAAACAAGAAGCCTAATCGCCTTTCTCTTTGTGTTGCCTGTCATATTAGAGCTTCTCATCTTGACCTGTCTTCTAATATGTGTCAGCGCTGTTCGGTCACTCAGGATGAGTTGTCGTCTTTGGATTTTGCTAAGCCTGGCTCCTCCCATTCTGATGATGGGTTGGTTACGGCCTTGGCTGGAGGGACCCCGGACCTTTGTTCTCCCTTGACTGGCTCCTATGCCGGAGAGGGTAGTTCTGTGGGCCCCGCTCCAGTTTCTTCTGGACTTTGGTTTGGACCAGACTGCCTTTTCTTGGGTCGAATGCTTACAAGCTTTTCTTCAGGCACAGTCCTCCACTTTGCCCAGTCCTGTCTGGTTGGACCCTTAACTGGTGGCTCCTCCCTCTTCCAGTCCTCTGCTAAAGTGACAGGACTCACCTCTTCTCCCTGCAGATATTACTGACAGGAACCCAGATATCACTGATGAGGCAGATCCTGATTCTCTGGAAGATGGAGAAATCCCTCTGGGTCTGGGACCGTATGGCACCATGTTGCGGTTCTTTCATAGAGATGAACTGCCAGCCCTGATTTGCCAGACTTTGAAGCAGCTGGGTGTTCCTGATGCGGATGCCATGTCAGAACTGAAGAAGAATCCCATTTTGGTTTCCTTGCGTAAAGCCTCTTGTTTTTAACCTGTGATGTACACCATTCAGGAATTTGATCTTGAATGGGATGCCCCACAGGCAAATTTTAAAGGGAGTCTGACGATGGAAGGCCTGTACCCCCTGGATCCAGCTGTGCAAGATCGTTTGCGCTTTCCCAAAGTGGATGTACTGGTATGTGCCATCTCTAAGTGGATGACTATCCCTGTGGAGAGAGCAGCGGCCGATGAGGATTAAGGCTATCCTTAAGCAAGCCTTTGAAGCAGTGGTGACGACTTTACAGATCGCTTACTGTTGCTCCCTAGTGGTGCAATCTTATCTACTTTTCTCTTAGGAGGGTGATGATTCTGGAGGGAATTCTAGAGTGGTTATGGAATCTGCTGCTGCCTTTTTAGCAAACACAGTCTGCGATTTGGTCTGTACCTCAGCCAGAGGAGTGTCTTCGGTGATAGTGGCGAAGCGTCAACTCTGGTTGCAAAATTGATCAGATGATGCAGCATCCAAAGCTAATCTTACAAAGATGCCCGTTAAAGGCTTGCTCTTGTTTGAGAGTGAGTTGGAGAAACTGGGCAGCAAGTAGGTAAATCTCTGCTGCTTCAGTTGCTGGAGGATGATAAGCAATTGCTGCGCCCTTTTGGCATGAGGGGTCGTCTCAGAGGTTCCAGGTGGTTCCCTCCCTACAGAGGGTTGGCCTTTCAGTAGGTCTTAGTCCTTTTGTCCCAGACAGCCCTAGAGAGGACTGGGCTCGGGTTTCGGACCTTCCCGAGTTTCCCGGTGAAGGTGTGGGGTGGGTGTGTGTGTGTGTGTGTGGGGGGTGCGTCTTTTCAGAGATGGGTCAAGATCACATCGGACCAGTGGGTCCTGGAGGTGATACGAGAAGCATATGTGCTGGAACTTTGCAGTGTTCCTCGGGACGTGTTCATGGTATCTCCTTGCCACTCCCTACAGAATAAACAAGCAGTGGAGTCTACGCTTCAAAGGCTCCTCAGGCTGAGGGCTGTGGTTCCGGTGCCCACATTTCAAAGTATGGCGTAATATGCCATTTATTTTGTTGTGCCCAAGAAGGAGGGTTCCTTTCACCCTATCATGTATCTCAAAAGGGTCAACCATCATTTGAAGGTGACTCATTTTCGCATGGAAACCTTACTCTGTGATAATGACAGTGTAGTCGGGGGAATTTCTGACCTCCCTGGATCTGTCCAAGGCCTACCTTCATATTATCATCTGTTTTGGAACACAGTTTTCTACATTTGTGTTACTGGGGCGCCATTATCAGTTTCAGGCGCTGCCCTTTGGTCTAGCCATCGCCCCCAGAATGTTTTCCAAGGTTATGGTGGTAGTAGCAGCAGCCTTGAGAAGAGAAGGGATCCTGTTGCACCCATTTTTGGACGACTGGCTGATTTGAGTAGAGATTCTCTTCTGTTCCTGTAAGAACATAAGAACATGCCATACTGGGTCAGACCAAAGGTCCATCAAGCCCAGCATCCTCTTTCCAACAATGGCCAATCCAGGCCATAAGAACCTGGCAAATACCCAAAACTAAGTCTATCCCATGCTACTGATGCTAGTAATAGCAGTGGCTATTTTCTAAGTCAACTTAATTAATAGCAGGTAATGACTTCTCCTCCAAGAACTTATCCAATCCTTTTTTTAAACCCAGCTACACTAAACTGAGCTAACCACATCCTCTGGCAACAAATTCCAAAGTTTAATTGTGGTGGTTGTAGGAGGTTCATCTGAGAGAGTTTCCTTGTCCTCCCTGACCTGGTTGGTACTTACGACAGATGCGAGTCTCCAGGGTTGGGTAGCTCACTGTCAAGAGCTGATGGCCCAAGGGCATTGGAATGCTGAGGAGTCAAGCTGGAACATCAATCGCCTGGAAGCCCGGGCGGTCCGGTTGGCATGCTTGCAGTTCAGCCACAGGCTGCAGGATCAAGTGGTCATTGTGGTGTCTGACAACAGAATGACTGTTCTTAACAAGGATCAAAATCTGTTCTGTCTTATGGTTTGGCCCTTGAGAGGACTCACCTGTTGAAGCGTGGGTGTTCTTCTGCAGTGATTTCCACCGTGCTCAGAAATTCTCCACTTCCTTAGCCTATGTATGGGTTTGGAGAGTATTGGAGGCCTGGTGTGAGGAGCGTGGTGTTCTTCCTCCTTTATTGAACATTCCGCTCATTCTGGATTTTTTGCAATATGGGTTGAATAAAGGATTGGCCCTTAATTTCTTGAAGGTGCAGGTTGTCTCTTGCCTGTTTCAGGGTGATTCCTTGTCGCCCCTTTCTGATGAGTCTGGTTTTTTTTTGAAGGGAGTGAAACATCCAGTGGATTGTGACGTCAGCTTGCTCAGTCTCCATCTGCTGGCTGGGAGACGGACTCAGGACCCACTGATCCTGAGTCCATCTGTCTACACTAAGGAGAATGAAATTATCGGGTAAGTAATTTCTCTATTATCTGCCTCCAGCTGGATGAGGGACTAAACCCAATCATTTGGTCTGGTGTAGCAGTAATAATCAGTAAGTAATTATCAGTAAGTATACATTTCTCTTTTTAACACACACAGAAAATAGGCTGTTATACTTGTATGGTATTTGCTTGTATGGCTGTTTTTTGTATTTTAATTTCCTTTCCTAAAATTTAAGACTAAGGGACTACAAAGGAAACAACTTTGAAAGAAATTGTACCTTTTGTATACTGTGCAATATTTTAAAAGTAATTGCAGCAAATAAGCACACTATGAATTTTATGGATGTCAATTTTAATTTAGTCTTTAAGCATCTCCATGTTTCCTTGACCTTTACAAGCAGCTGTATTGACAATTAGAATGTGAATAAGTTTTGATTAGTCATTGACTAATATTTATACTTTGTTCTTTCTCAGTGACCAGACTGAGTATATCCACCGTAAAAGGTTTTCCTCAGTAAGTATGGCTTCATTTCTTATGAACATCACCACATAAGTTTTTTGTAATCATTCTAGTATAAAGAAATTAATTATGCAGTATAACTGAGGAGTTTAAGGAGCTTATGCATTTTCCTTTTTTCATATTGTCTAGCATACTTATCAATTGTGCAGCAATATTTTTTCAAGGGAACTGGGGTTTGTGGTGCAGTTTTTTTCTTGTAATGTGATTTTTAGTCACATCCTGCTACTGTTTAAGTAACCTCTCAAATACAGTCAGTAAATTTGGACATACTGTCTTGGAAAAGTGAACTCGGAACATTGCATGTCGTCATTACTAATAATAAGATTATATGATTACCTTGAATTTCTGAAAAAATTTATCCCCCCCACTCTATTCGGTTTTTGCTCCACACTCTAGATCAGGTGGTGGCACATGTGCTAGTGAATGTTTTCCTCTTTATACTCCTCCTTCACTTTGAGGTACTTTTACTTATATCTGCAATCTTTCTGGTTGTACTTAGCTGGCTTAGAAGCCATGAACTGCAAAATTCGGCACTTGGCTTTCGTTGGGAATAGCTGTTAATCTACTGTTCCATAAATAAAAGTAGAACAAATTGTGGGCCAACTTTGTAGCATATTTGTAGGTTTCTAATAAATCTGTTCCAAATCTCTGAACACAACAGTACTCATGTGATCGTCCAAAGTAGTAGCGGGCCTAAATCATAGCCAGCATCCCAATCTACTACCGGTATGGGGTTTTGACTGCATTACAGTACCCATGCCAGAACCTTCCAGTTGGAGGCAAGTTGAAGTTTTATGTAAATCATTGGCTCAATGTAAATGCAGACCTTTGGGTCCTTGGTATTATAAAAGGTACAAACTAAATCTATTGGGTCTGCCACCAAATTAGCCCCCTGACCCAAAATGAGATCACTCGATTATATCACGACTTGCTTTGAAAGGTGCTCTCCTCCCTTTTAGAGACCAGAGGGAATGAACTTGTTTCACCAGGGATTCTACTCTCTTGAAGCTCTATTGGAGCAATAGGTTTTTCAACTTGTATTAGCTGAAGCATTGAACAAATTCTTTCTCTCAGCTGGATCATAAGCAATGTCACTCAATTTGCTCTTAATTTTCAGGATATTGGATCTCACAGCCTTGCGCTTGACTGTTCTCGCTAGGAGACCACCTGGTTTATCACAGTTTATGTAAAATTTAAGCCTGGTATATCTTAAACTTTCATATGGTCCAAATTTCTACAGACTTTAACTCTTGGTGGTGCTTCTCAAGTAGAGCAACGGTATGAACAGAGTAATCCTATTTATGCTGACATTCAAGTATCTTTATCTTCCCCAGAAGGCAGTTCTTCTTTTGTCTATGGTCCTTATGCTTAAAACTAGCATATTACCGTACTTTTTGCTCCATAAGACACATTCTCCCCCCCCCCCCCCCAAAAGTGGGGGGATAATGTCTGCATCTTATGGAGCAAATATAATAAAAATTTACAACCCCCCCACCCTCCTGCCCCCCCCCCCCCCCCCCAAGGCTTGCCAAAAGTCCCTGGTGGCCCAGCGGGGGTCCCGGGAGCGATCTCCTGCTCTTGGGCCATCTGCTGCCAGTAATCAAGATGGCGCCTTCCATCCATTGCTCCTACCATGTGAGAGGGGCCGACCAATGGCACCAGTAGCCCCTGTCACATAGTAAGGGCAAAGGGCCGTCGGCGCCATTTTGATTACTGGAAGCTGACTGTCTAAGAGCAGGAGATCGCTCCCGGGACCTCCGCTGGACCACCAGGGACTTTTGGCAAGTCTTGGGGAGGTCAGGAGGGTAAGGGGTTGTAGTTAATTAAATTTGAAGGGGTGGAGTTTAGTTTAGTTTTGTTTTTTTCCTCCCACGAAAGAGAACGATAAGTTTTTCTGATCCGGGGAGTGGACCAAAATGGCCCTCCCCAGACTCGAAAATGAAATGACAAAAAAAATTGTATGCGCACCCCTAATTTTGCACCATAAGATGCACAGACGCCCGGGAACAGAGCCGGTTTAGCACACCATTTTTTTTTTAAATTTCCCCCCTCTGAATCCTAGGTGCGTCTTATGGTCAGGTGCGTCTTATGGAGTGAAAGATACAGTAAATAATTTTTCCCTCTTAAGAATGTTTTGAATGCCTCCCATCGTAAAACAGCGGTATAGTCCTCTACTGTGTTAAACTGCCTCATGCATTAATGTTGAACAATATTTATCACCAGCAATGAAACATTCAGCTTCCATATCGAGACCTTGGAAGAAATTATCCCAAAGTCCATAGTAACTGCAACAGGATGATGATCAGAGACTGACCTCACTAAAATCACTATCTAGGATCCTGGGAGCACATGAAAGTAAAGTTTGATTTTCTTTGATAAGTAGGTTGTATTAGCATGATCTGTGGGTGACCTCATCAGGCGGCACTGAACTGACTCGTCTTTCCTAGCTAGTAGGAGGCTGTATTTTTGCGTGAGCGTTGCCTCAAGAACCACCTCCAGGTTTTTTTTGCTGAGCACAGCATGGATATGTATTCTCTCTCTTCAGATTTTTTTTTTCAAAATCCTCTACCTTTTTCTGTTTCATTTTTTCTTCGGTTTCTTACTTTTAGTTAGTGGAAAAGGGTAAACAGTGGAGTGCCTCAGGGATCTGTACTTGGACTGGTGCTTTTCAATATATATATATAAATGATATGGAAAGGAATACGACGAGTGAGGTTATCAAATTTGCGGATGATACAAAAGTATTCAGAGTAGTTAAATCACAGGCAGACTGTGATTCATTACAGGAGGACCTTGCAAGACTGGAGGATTGGGCATCCAAATGGCAGATGAAATTTAATGTGGACAAATGCAAGGTGTTGCATATAGGGAAAAATAACCCTTGCTGTAGTTACACGATGTTAGGTTCCATATTGGGAGCTACCACCCAGGAGAAAGATCTAGGCATCATAGTGGATAATACTTTAAAATCGTCGGTTCAGTGTGCTGCAGCAGTCAAAAAAGCAAATAGAATGTTGGGAATTATTAAGAAGGGAATGGTTAATAGAACAGAAAATGTCATAATGCCTCTGTATCGCTCCATGGTGAGACCGCACCTTGAATACTGTGTACAATTCTGGTCGCCGCATCTCAAAAAAGATATAGTTGCGATGGAGAAGGTACAGAGAAGGGCGACCAAAATGATAAAGGGGATGGAACAGCTCCCCTATGAGGAAAGGCTGAAGAGGTTAGGGCTGTTCAGCTTGGAGAAGAGACGGCTGAGGGGGGATATGATAGAGGTCTTTAAGATCATGAGAGGTCTTGAACGAGTAGATGTGACTCGGTTATTTACACTTTCGAATAATAGAAGGACTAGGGGGCATTCCATGAAGTTAGCAAGTAACACATTTAAGACTAATCGGAGAAAATTCTTTTTCACTCAACGCACAATAAAGCTCTGGAATTTGTTGCCAGAGGAGGTGGTTAGTGCAGTTAGTGTAGCTGGGTTCAAAAAAGGATTGGATAAGTTCTTGGAGGAGAAGTCCATTAACGGCTATTAATCGAGTTTACTTAGGGAATAGCCACTGCTATTAATTGCATCAGTAGCATGGGTTCTTCTTAGTGTTTGGGTAATTGCCAGGTTCTTGTGGCCTGGTTTTTGGCCTCTGTTGGAAACAGGATGTTGGGCTTGATGGACCCTTGGTCTGAACCAGCATGGCAATTTCTTATGTTCTTATGTTCTTACCTTGCTACACTGCAGCACCAAAAATGGCTGGCAAGAAAAAAACCACAGTGAGTGGTTCCTGAGAGTAATATCCCTCACTGTTATCATTGCTTCACTATGGATGGGAATTCCACATTTCCTGGCGTGTAGCCAGATGGACTCAGAACAAATGGGTATAGTATGCTCGTGCTAGCAGTTGGAGACGGATCTGACATCAGCACGGGTATATATACCCCCACAGGAAGTGTAGCAACTTAGTAATTTCCGTCTCCAAAGCAGTTTGGAGAGCCTGCACGCTCTTGAGCGTGTTTTCCAAATCTACTTTCTATTTTCTACTTTCTTTTCACTAAAACTTCTACAGCATCAAGCCCCGCACTCCTGCGGTGATACCCTAAGGTCCCTCCCCCAGTAGAGTTTCCCGGGGTGATTTCCGTGATCCCCCGGAGGTTTAAGTGTCCGGTGGCCGAATCGCGGCAGGGACGTAGCCCCCGGGCGAGGTTCGGGTGAGGCATACGAGGCGCCTCTGTCCCGGCGTGGACGAGGCAGCGGGTGCATATCCTCAAACGTGGCGGTGAAGGTACTTGCCCTCTCCCCCCCGCAGCCGGAGACCGCCCGGGTTCCAGCCGGAAAGCGCCGAGGATCAGGTAAGGCGTACATCTTTTACTTCTGGCCTCCGAGGATCGGTGGCGTGGCACGCCGTGGAGGGCGCCATTTTGTGGCCTTGTTCAGGTATTGAGCGCCCGTAATAGGCGCATGTCTATGACTAAGCGCATATTCTATTCCTCATACCATTGAGCGTGTATTGCTAACCGCATATTGCTGAGAGCATATTGAATAACATTGAGCGTGTATTGCTAACCGCTTATTGCTGAGAGCATATTGAATACAATTGAGCGTGTATTGCTAACCGCTTATTGCTGAAAGCATATTGAATACAGTTGAGCGTGTATTGCTATCCGCTTATTGCCGAGAGCATATGGAATACCATGGAGCGTGTATTGCTAACTGCTTATTACTAAGAGCATATTGCATACAATTGAGCGTGTATTCATGACCGCATATTGCTGAGTGCATATTGCATATCATTGAGCGTATATTGTTAGCCACATATGGCTGAGCTGCCGCATATTATTATTGAGCGCCTGTTGTATTAAGCGCATATTGCTGCCGCATATTAAGCGCCTGTTGTGCTACGCGCATATTGCTGCCACATATTATTGTGCGCCTGTTCTATTAAGCGTATATTGTTGCCGCTTTTCATTCAGCGCATACTTTTCAATGGAACAGAACGCCTCAGCGTCTTCAGCGGCGCCGCCTGCCTCCGGCATTAAAGCCCTCGGCCTCTGCTCTGCATGCCAGCTTCGAGCCACACACAGTGAAGAGCCAGACTCCTTATGTGCCCAATGTGAGGAGGCCGTGGGACCCTCGGGCCAGGACCAGTCTCGGCCACGATTTGCTGACAGTTCCCCAGAGGCTACCCCGGATTTAGCGGTCAGTCTCGACCAATCGGGAATCCCGGGGGATCTTGTACCCCGGCGATTAGAAGCTGCTTCAATTTCCTGGGTGGATCCTTTTAAGGGGATTCATGCCTTTGTACAGATGCAAACGGCTTCCCGTCCAGGCCCTGCTGTTCCTGTTGTTCCTGCTGTTTCTGCGGTTCCTGCGGTGGTTGCAACTGCGGCGGCTGCTGCTGCGGTGGCGGCTCCTGCGGATCCTGTTCCTGGACCCTCATGCCCTTATCGTGAGCGGGACCTTCCGCCGCTGGAGAGTCCAGATCAGTCTGACCAGGAGGTTTCACCGGACGAGTCTGAACTCCCGGACGAGGGGGAGCTTCCCCCAGGGATTGAACCATATAGAACCATGAGGCGGTTCTTCCCCAAGGAGGATCTCTCCAACCTGGTGTCTCAGTGTCTGGCGGAGTTGGATATTACAGGTCCCAGCGCTACGGTACCCTCTGCGCAGAACTCCCTGCTGGAAGGTCTTCGTCCTACAGCCCGCCATTTTCCATTCTTGCAAGCAGCACAACTGATAGATTTAGAATGGGCGGCACCAGCGGCTTCCTTCAAAGGGGGCCGGGCCCTGATGGGCATGTACCCACTGGCACCGGCTATCCAGGACCTGCTGGCGTGCCCTCAGGTGGACACCTTGATTAGCGCTGTGGTCAAGCGCACTACCATTCCAGTTGAAGGGGGGACGGCCCTTAGGGAGCCTCATGACCGGCGACTGGACGCCATTCTGAAACAGACTTTTGAGGTGGCAGCTCTATCTTTGCGGATCGCAACCTGCTGCACAGTGGTGATGCGTGCCTGTTTGTCACAGGTCAGGAACAACGCTCCAGCAGCAGACATGGAGTCTGCTCTCTCGTTCCTCACGGATGCCGCATCAGATCTAGTCCGAACAACAGCCAAGGGGATCTCATCCTCTGTAGCTGCCAGGAGGCAGCTCTGGATCCGGAAATGGTCAGCCGATGCGCCTTCAAAGACACGCCTCACCAGATTGCCCTTTAAGGGCTCTTTCCTGTTTGGCAGCGACCTTGATAAACTGGCCAGCACATGGGGCGCTTCTCCAGTACCTCGACTACCGGAAGATCGGTCCAGAAGGAACCAGCGCGCCTTTCCACGGCCCTCCAGGGTTAGAAGCTCCCAGCGCTTCATTCCCTACAGGAGGCGCTACCAGGCACCTCGTCCTCAGGCCCGGAATCAGTCCTTTCGGACCAAGCAGCGCAAGAGGGGAGCAGGCCCGGGCTTAGGTCCTGGCCGCACCTCACAATGAGAATCCGCCGATCCATCTGGGGGACGGAGCCATAGGGGGCAGGTTAACCCTCTTCTACCCCAGATGGATCGAGATTACATCGGACCAGTGGGTCCTCGCCATCATCCGAGAGGGGTATTATCTGGATTTCCATCACCTCCCTCCGGACAAGTTTGTGGAATCTTCCTGTCCTACACACAAGAAGGCGGCATTGGAAGCTACCCTGGCGAGGCTCCTGTCCTTGAAAGCCATCATCCCAGTACCTGCATGGGAAGTGAATTCTGGACATTATTCCATTTATTTCATGGTACCCAAGAAAGGAGGCACCTTTCGGCCAGTACTGGACCTCAAGTCAGTCAATCGATACTTAAGGGTCCCGAGGTTTCGCATGGAAACTCTGCGCTCCGTCAAGACCGCAGTTCAGCCAGGAGAATTCCTCACGGTCTTAGACTTATCGGAAGCCTACCTGCATATCCCGATCCATCCCTATCAGCATTACCTACGCTTCAAGGTTCTGGGACGCCACTTCCAATTCCGGGCTCTGCCCTTCGGGTTGGCCACGTCACCGCGGACCTTCACCAAGGTGGTCAAAGTGGTAGCAGTGGCACTCAGACGGGAAGGAATTCTGGTCCATCCCTACCTAGACGACTGGCTGATCAGGGCGAAATCTCAAGAGGAGAGCCATCGGACTACCGACAGAGTGATCGCCCTTCTGGAAAGCTTGGGCTGGGTAATCAACCTCAGCAAGAGTTGCCTACAGCCTTCCCAGTCACTGGAATACCTGGGAGTCCAGTTCGACACCCAGGCAGACACAGTCAGTCTCACTACCAAGAGAAGGTTGAAACTTCAGACGCGTATCCAGAACTTGATGGGAGCCAGGCGGCCCATAGCTTGGGAATATCTGCAGGTTCTCGGTCTCATGGCATCCACCCTGGAAGTGGTACCTTGGGCAAGGGCCCATATGAGACCTCTACAACACTCCCTGGTCTCCTGCTGGAGCCCCTGTCTACGGAACTATTCCACGCACCTACCTCTGCCGGCCAGAGTACGGACCCAGTTACGGTGGTGGTTGCAGTCCAACCACATGAGCAGGGGGTTGAAGATGTCCTCCCCCACGTGGACGCTGCTCACCACAGATGCCAGCCTGAGCGGCTGGGGAGCACACTGCGAAGGACTTGCCGCACAAGGGCAGTGGAAAAGAGAAGAGTCAGTGTGGAACATCAACCGTCTAGAGGCTCGGGCCGTCCAATTGGCATGCCTTCGATTTGCTCACAGACTGAAGAACAGAGCAGTCAGAGTGATGTCCGACAACGCCACCACGGTGGCATACATCAACCGTCAGGGCGGAACCAGAAGCAGACAAGTATCTCTGGAGATCGCCCCACTGATGGCTTGGGCAGAGGCGAATCTTCAGGACATCTCCACCGTCCACATTGCCGGGAAGGACAACACCACGGCAGACTTCCTCAGCAGATAAAGCCTAAATCCGGGAGAGTGGCAGCTGTCACCCACAGCCTTCCAGATGATTGTGGATCACTGGGGGATTCCGGACATGGATTTACTGGCGGACAAGTCCAATGCTCAAGTACCCAGATACTTCAGCCGCAAGCGCGATCCGTTCTCCCACGGAATCGATGCCCTGGTTCAGCCATGGCCTCCAGGGACTCTGCTATACGCCTTTCCTCCGTGGCCTCTGCTGGGCGCCATCATCCACAAGATTCAGAAACACCGGGGCCTAGTTTTTCTAGTGGCACCAGACTGGCCAAGAAGACCCTGGTACGCGGACATGAGAAGACTACTGGCAGGGGAGCCTCTTCCCCTGCCTCCTCTCTGGGACCACCTACGTCAAGGTCCCATCCTCCACGAGGATCCAGCTCAATTCTCTCTTACGGTCTGGCCATTGGGAGGGCTAGACTGAAGAAAAGGGGTTACTCGGAGCCCGTGATAGCTACACTCCTCCGAGCTCGCATGTTTTCCACATCCCTCACCTACGTAAGGATCTGGAGAGTATTTGAAGCATGGTGCGACACTCATGGCACCAATCCACATGCGACTACAATCCCTATGGTGTTGGATTTCCTGCAAGATGGACTTCAGAAGGGTCTCTCCCTCAGCTCCATCAAGGTTCAGGTGGCTGCGCTGTCTTGCTATGGTCCCAGGAGGGATGGGAAGACCATTGCCAAGCACCCAGATGTTTCTCGCTTCCTGAAAGGAGTCAAGCATATTCGTCCGCCACTGAAGTGGCCTGTGCCCTTATGGAACCTCAACCTTGTTTTGGATTTCCTCGCGGGATCCACCTTCAGACCCCTTCGGGGCCTGTCTCTCCGTTCTCTCACTTCGAAGATGGTGTTTTTGCTGGCTGTATGTTCAGCATGCCGCATCTCAGAGCTACAAGCACTGTCCTGCCGTGATCCCTTTCTTAGAATCACTTCTGAGGCTATCCATCTTCGGACGGTTCCCTCCTTTCTACCTAAGGTGGTTTCACAGTTTCATCTTAACCAAACCATATCCTTGTCTACCACGGCGGGTTTGAAGAAATCTGAAGAAGGGCGTTTATTACGCCATCTCGACATTGGCAGATTGCTGCCCAGATATCTGGAAGTGACACAAGAAGTACGAAAGACGGACCATCTGTTCGTCCTGCATAGCGGAAAGAAACAAGGTGAAGCGGCCTCTCGGCCCACCATCGCCCGCTGGATTAAAAAAGTTATCAGAGCAGCTTACGTAGAGGCTGGGAAATCTTCGCCTCTACAGGTCAAGGCTCATTCTACCAGAGCACAAGCGGCATCCTGGGCAGAATCCAGGATGCTGTCGCCTGCAGAAATATGTAAAGCGGTGACGTGGTCCTCCCTCCATACCTTCTCCAGGTTCTACCGTCTGGATGTCCAGGCCAGGGAGGACACAGCATTTGCGAGGGCGGTACTACATGGTCCTCAGGCAGCCTCCCGCCCAGGCTGGGAGTAAAGCTTTTGTACATCCCATTCGTTCTGAGTCCATCTGGCTACACGCCAGGAAATGTTGAGATTACTTACCTGATAATCTCCTTTTCCTTAGTGTAGACAGATGGACTCAGCATCCCGCCCAGCTGCCTGTGTACATGAGTTTCACCGATTCAAGGTAAGCCATGTCATCTGTTTCCATAAGAGCGTACACTCTACCAGGTGTCAACGCCTTCCGGTTGTGAATGCTGGCAGTCTCCAGCTACTATCAATCGGTCAGGGGAATCCTATTTCCACTATTTCACTGAGCGTCAGTACACACATCCATAACAGCTTTTGCAAGGAAGATTACTAAGTTGCTACGCTTCCTGTGGGGGTATATATACCCGTGCTGACGTCAGATCCGTCTCCAACTGCTAGCACGAGCATACTATACCTATTCGTTCTGAGTCCATCTGTCTACACTAAGGAAAAGGAGATTATCAAGTAAGTAATCTCAACATTCTTGATGCTCCAGGGCATAGAAGATCTGAGTGAGTCTCTGAGGAGCTGCAGTAAATCCTCTTGTAGTGGAAAAAGCATAAGCATTGACAAGTTAAATGTAAAGCACTGATAAAGCAGGCTAAGAGAGAATTTGAAAAGAAGCTGGCCAGAGAGGCAAAAACTCATAATAAAAATGTTTTAAAATATATCTTAAGCAGGAAGCTTGCAAAGGAGTTGGTTGCACTATTAGATGATCAAGGGGATAAAGGGGCACTTAGGGAAAGACTAAATGAATTATTTGCTTCAGTGTTTACTGATGAGGATGCTGATGAGATACCCGTTCTGGAGAAAGTTTTCAAGGGTGACTATTTGGATGAAATGAACCAAATCATGGTGAAACTGGAAGATGTAATAAGTCAGACTGACATACTGAAGAGTAGCAAATCACTTGTACCAGATCATATACACCCCAGGGTTCTGAAAACTCAAAAATGAAATTTTAGGCCTATTACAATAATTTGTAACCTTTAATTAAAATCATCCGTTGTTACCTGAAGACTAGAAGGTGGCTAATGTAACCCCGCTATTTAAAAAGGGTTCAAGTGGTGATCTGGGAAACTATAGACCAGTGAGCCTAACTTCAGTAGTGGGAAAAATCATGGAAACTAAAAATAAAATCACAGAACATATAGATAGACATGGTTTAATGGGACACAGCCTGTAGGATTTACCCAAGGGAAGTCTTGCCTCACAAATCTACATTTGTTTTTTAATGGGTGAATAAATATGTGGATAAAGGTGCATTCCTGAACATACCCAGATCAGTCCAGAAAAGTGGGTTGTGTATCCCTACCAGCAGGTGGAGTCAGAGAACAATTAGAACTTTGGGCACTGCTACATACATGAAATCAAAGCATATCTGCTTACCTTCATCAGTAGTAATAGTAACAATTAACATTCACATACAGAATTCACCTTAGGCCAGCAATATATACAGGAGCTGCTTGGAGTCCTGGACCTTGTCTGCTGAACCCAGCTGCGCTCTGCCTCTTAACCTCCTCAGCTGGGTTTTTTTTTTCTCAGTGTGCCTCGTTTACTCGCTGCTTCCCTGCTGGGGGCCTTGCGATTTCACTATAGACAGGCTCCTTTCCCGCGGCATGGCTGCACGGATTTTTTTCTCCTCAGCCGGTAGTCTTTTAGCCCGCAGCATGAAAAGTTTTTGTTTTCTGGTCCTGCTTGACTGAAATTTTCTCTGTGTCACGGCTCAGAGTGTTTCTTTTTTTTTTTTATTTGCACCCTTTTCTATTTCACTTCAGACTATCGGCGCGCTGCTGCGGATTGCACCGAAAACAGAATTGCAGGCCTGCCGCGCGTGTGGGTTACGCGGCCAGGTGTTAGATGTGGCCTCCTTATGTGCAGCGTGTTCCCATGGTTAGAGGGCTCTTCAGGGCTTCTTGCCTTCTCCCTTGGGGAGGGGAACATCTGTCTTGCCTTCAGCTTCTCAGATTCTCCACCTGTTATAACCCCGGTGAGGGAAGACCTCACCGGGGGAACTGATAACACCCCAGCCAACTCTCCAGTGGGGAAGGGGGACCCAGAGGGGTTTCCCCCAGAATTTGTCCTCCTTATGCACCAGGCTTTCCTGGCAACGAAACACTCGGCGTAAAGCGGCCTGGTCTCCTGGGGGCAGGTTCGGACCTGCCTGAGAAAAGTCTCTGGGTATGGACCCTCGTCAGCGCCTCCCTGATCAGGCTCACCCCATAGGGGATTCTTCCCAGGGTACGCGAGATCCGATACCGGGCTCTGGGGCGACACCTGCTTCTGGGGTAGTAGGGGTGGCAGACCCGGATCTGTCGCCGGATCTGGCTGATGTGGATACTAATGATCCGGATGAGCCCGATAACCCTCCTGCGGAGGGGGATGACCCTAGCATGGTGTGTTTATTCCCCAGGTCCTTGAAGTTCTGGGATTTAAGGTTTCTCAAGAGTCTGAAAATGAGGGCATCAATCCAGTCCGGCATTAGGGGTCCCACAACATCTTTTCCTCTGCCTAAGAAGGTTTGCAAACTAGTGACCCGGGAGTGGGAGACTCCTGATTCCGGCTTGAAGGTGGGCAGAGCTATGACTAAGCTGTACTTGTTATCGTCTGTTTTTTGGATTTACTGAAGATTCCAAAGGTGGACGCCGCAGTCTCGGCAGTCACGAAAAAGACCACTATCCCGGTTGCTGGGGTGGCTGTCCTTAAGGATATGCAGGACCGCAAGCTGGAGATCCCGTTGAAGCGAGCATTCGAGGTTGCTGCGCTAAGCCTTCGGGCGGCGGTTTGCGCTAGCCTCATGCAGAGGGCCTGTCTGTGTTGGGTACGGGTGACACTGAGGCTCTGCAGTCCTCCCACCTAGAAGCAGGCATCGCTTATGTTGCAGATGCTTTGTATGATCTGGTAAGGACCTCAGTGAGAGGTATGGTGTCCTTGGTGTGAGCACGGCGTCTCCTCTGGCTATGAAATTGGGCGGCGGATTTGTCCTCCAAGTCCCAGCTTTGTAATCTACCCTTTAAGGGCAAGCTCCTGTTTGGGGAGGATCCGGATCAGCTGGTAAAGCTGCTTGCCGAATCCAAGAGCAATCGGTTGCCGGAAGATAAAAGATCTTCTAAGAAAGTCATCCCTCCTCGAGCTAGGTTTCAGGACTCTTGCTGCTTCAGAGCGGGTAGATACTCAGCACCTCCTGCTTCTAAAACTGCTTCAGGGCGTCAGCAGTCCTTTCGAGGGGGTCGCTGGCCTGGAAGAGATTCGGGACATCTTGATGCAGGAAGTAATAAAAACCTCCAATGAAGTCACGAGCACTCATTCAGTCGTCTAAGCTGTCCGAGGCAGATTATCCAACTTTTACACGGAACGGGCAAGAATTACATCAGACCGCTGGGTCTTAGAAGTGATCAAAGACGGGTGTGCACTGGAGTTCTTGTGCCCGGTCCGGGAGGTTTTTGTGGAGTCCTGAGTGGCCTCAAGTGTCAAGTGAGAGGTGGTCCGGGTGACTCTACAACGACTTCTCGAGCTCAAAGCTATTGTCCCAGTTCCGGAGGCTCAACAGGGACAAGGTCGGTCATCCACAGAACTCTTCCTGCCCAGCAGGTTCCCACAGAGCTCTCTTCCTCTGTAGGGGTTTAAGGTGAATAAACAAAGAAGAAAATTAATCCTCTCAACAGATATCAATTCAATACACTAAATGAAAGAGAACAATCAATTTATATCACCAAGTGTTCCAAAAAATTGAAAAACATACCATATATAAATCTTTAATATCAATTGTACATATAGCCAGAAATGCTGCTTGTTTAAATGTACATACTAAATACAGGTATGAATACACACTATACAGGCCACCAACATATCTTTCCCAGCTCACTAATTTATATCAAAACAATAAATCACTTTTTAAGTGAAAAAGTTTGTGAAAAAGTTTCTTTATTAGATCAAACTTCCATGTATAAAAATTATCCTCTAAAACTTCCAAATAATATATATTTCTATTTCCAATTTATCATTCACACCAACATACCCCATTCATATACATCTACCACTGCTACCCCAACTCCCAAACTATTTTGTAAACATCAAACTTGCAATGAAACAACACATTAATTCTTCACCAAAGGTGAGTGTGGTAAAACACTTAAGTCCAATCATATATTCAAGTCTACTTGTTTTTAACAAATTGGAAATTGCATGCTCTAGTATTCCAAAGGATAATGCTTCAAACACAACAAAATTTACTGATTGTAATTGAAAATCACTTTAAATGCAAAAAGCTGCCAATTGTAGTTGATGTTCGTACACTCCACTTCTCGAAAGAGCTCTGCTTTACAGCACACCCAGTTGTAGTTGAAAATCACTTTGAATGCAAAAAGCTGCCAATTATAGTTGATGGTTGTACACTCCACTTCTCCAAAGAGACCTGTTTTACAGCACACCCGACGCCATGGCGTTTCGGTGGCCATCCTGCCGCCTGCATCAGGGGATTGTTTATACTCAGCTTTCGGGATATCACCGGCTTGCTGGTATACGATGAATCTTCAAATGTATCTTCTAATTAACAATGATAAGTCTAGAACAACATGGATCAATGTAAGCTCAGGAAACACATATTCTTATAAACACCATGAGAAACCCAATTACCCATTGTACATCCCAAAACATAGCAACACCATAAAATCCCCCCAAGAATCTTCATTCGGTCATACCTTATTTTCATATTTGCATACAAACCCCCCTTCCCCTTAAATTACACTCTATAGCTCATTGAACCAACCACATTCATACATACCAAACGTACCAAACACAACTTAGTCAACCATACCCTCTCACAACATTCACCAAAAATTAATTAAAAAAAGACACTTCTAACCATGGCTATAACTTTTACTGCCAAACCTTGGGGTTTAAAAACCCTTTGAACTGCAACATTTTTGAAACATGCCTGCTCCCCCCCCCCCTTTTTTTTAAGGAGAAAACATGCATACTATCCTCCCCCCGCCATATTCACATAACACCTGCACTCCACAAAACATTTCATCAAACTACCACAACTTCACTCAAACAGAACTTTCACTTTAACGTTCAAATGTATTAAACAAAATTACTTGAAAAAATCATACCTTCTCACGAAATTCACCTACAAATTATCCTGGAGAAACACTTCTCAACGTGGCTGTGAGCTTTACCGTGTGAACCTCCGGGTTTAAAACCCTGTAAACCCTACCTATTACCCGCCCCACTTCATGACATCAGCGATGCACAGCTGAACCGTAACAAAAAATTTTTTTTTAAAACAGATTATTGATAGTGTTCTCTTCTTCTTTTCTCATTGTGTATATCAATTTTTCTTACTTAATTTAAACGAATGTCGGTACGTAGTGAAATACTACTTGGTAGAACACTTACAGTTTTATATTGTTTAGAATGGGACAAGCCCGACCTGATGGGAAACTACAAATTTAAAGGGACCATACATCACTATACAACCTATGGCAATTTTACTTCTATTTCCTTGTTTATTTAATGAGACAGACCGCAACATGGGCTCCATTTACTCGGGAGGCTTGTAGAAAAGAGTTCATTCCCTACAAAAAACATTACCCACCCAAACAAGATTCCCATCATCTCATCCTAGAAACCTATCTCGCACCATCATTCCCTCCTATATTGAATATTCTCTAGAGAAATATGCGATTTTACAGGTTATTCATGTTGAAAATCCTTATAAACCCCCTCCCCCCCCCCCCCCCCCCCAATTCAGTTTCCCTATTCAAACCTCTGGGCATCACAGTATCCCACTCAAAGATATATTTTTGTTCCTTCATGATCAGCGATTTGCTAACATCCCCTCCCCTGATGTTAAATGGTACCTGCTCAGTCACATCAAATTTTAAATCCTCCACTTTATGGCTCTTCTCCTGCCAATGTTGGACTAAGGGGGCCTCCATTCGACTACACCTTAAGCAACTCATGTGCTCCTGTATACAGATTTTTAATTTTCTAACTGTCTTCCCAATATATTTTAAACCACAGGGGCACCAGATCAAATACACAACTCTTTCAGCCTCACAAGTGGTTTGGAAACGTAGCCTAAACATGCGGCCATTCCCTAATGATATCTCCTTGCTCGTAACTGACTGCAGACATACATTACAACGACCATGGTGGTTTAAGTAATGAGACATGGAACAATTTAGAAATGCGAGGAACTTCTAACTACTATACTTTTACTAATTAATTTTTTTTTACACAAATTTAGTAGAACAGAGTTCATGTATTTATAGTAAACGTTTTATTTGGTTATTTCCTTTAGATTTTAAAAGCACCACGGAGTCCTCTTCATGATCTTGGTTGTGGAAATGAAATCCATCAGGTAGGTCTCTGTTTTACTTTTGCTCTTTCTGAATGTTAATGATTTTTGTTCTGTTTCCAGCAAGGTACTGTGGTTGCTGTGTTAGCCCTTGTGGATATGTAGCAGTAAGGGTCAACAAAAGTTTGATATCCCTTTTATTATACTAACTTAACTCTCAAAAGCTAGTCATAGATATAAAGTTAATCCAGTAAAAAGGTATCACCTACAACTTCTTTGCTAGACCTTATTTCTGTTTCCATGAAATATTCACTGCTGATATAACTTTCTATTTAGTTTCTGGGTGCGCGCTGGGGCTCGAAAAGGGGGGTCCTGTCCTTGTTGCGGCCCTTTAAAGGGCCGTTGACGTCATCGGCCCGCGCAGCTTCGTCTTCTCCTGCGTGCCGTTGTGGTAGGCGTGGCCTAGCCCCATTCCTTTTCGCGCGCAGGAGGAGCGGGTGATGGTCCCGATTGCGCGCCGGATGCTAGTGCTTTGGCGCGCACCTCTCCTTCCCCCTTCGAGGGTACGCCGTCCCTTGTGGGGGAGGGGCGGCACATCGGTTATTGGTGGGCTCTGTTTATTCGGTTCAGGCCCACCCATTTATTTAAAATAACTTATATCCTGCGCCTGCCAAAGTTCGATGCGGACTACATAAAAATATTCACAATAAAAACAAATAATCATTACAGTTACAAAGAAGAGTCCTGGACTCGATGATTCAGATGCCGTGAATTGGGAAGGTCAGGTGCCTATATTCTGCTTAAGTCTTCAAATGTCTTATTAAAAGGAATGCCTTCGGATCGTCACTGTTGATTAACTGTGAGGGTGGTGAATTCCAAAGTGTGGGACCTGCGATTGAAAAGCCCTGTTCTCTGGTTGAGTTGAGTCGGGCCACCTGGGAAGAGTTAATTATGGGGTGTGTAAGCAGAGCTGTAGCTAGGAAATTTGGCACCTATGGCCAAGTGAAAAAATGCTTCCTTACCCTGTACACAACATATGTACAACGTAAATAAAACTGCGAAACTAGAACAGGGTGGCCAATATGTCACATACCAAGAGCCAAGGAATCAGAATGCATAATAACAAAGAGAGCCTCCTGTTTTCCAGAGACCAGGCATGGAGAGGTTTTCGATGGGGACCTTTCTTCCCCCCATCTCCACCAGTATCTGTCTTTATCCCAGGACAAGCAGGATGCTAGTCCTCACATATGGGTGATATCGGTAATGGAGCCCTATATAAGGAAAAACTTTTGTCAAAGTTTCTAGAAACTTTTGACTGGCACAGTGTGCCCACTGAGCATGCCCAGCATGCTATGATATTCTCAGCCACAGGGGTCTCCCTTCAGTCTTCTTTTTTCCACGGAGCCGTTAGCCTCGCGGCTATTTGGAGTCCTATGAGGTGATTTTCACCACATCAAAAAGTTGATAAAATTATAGAAAAAACTTTAGAACCGCAGGGGTCTCCCATTTTCACCGTCGCGGTAAGTTTTTCTCTCTGTTTCGACCGATTCCGTTCCGTCTATTTCATCCGCAAGTTGTCGACGGCTGTCCGACTTTGCCATGGTCTCTGGTTTTAAAAAATGTCCACTTTGCTGCCGTACTATGTCCATTACGGACCCACACTTAGTGTGTCCTTTGCCTCGGCGAAAAACATGGTTTTAACATGTTCAAAGTGTGCCAAGATGACGCCGAAAGGCAGAAGACTCCGGATGGAGAAAATGGAACATCTGTTCCATTTACAACTAATACCCTCAACTTCGTCCACGCAGTCGTCTCTGGCTGGAGCGATATGTAAATTCGTTCTCAAGAAGCGAAGACCAGATGAAGCAGAGGATAGGCCGTTGCCAACCCCATCTAGGTCCTCATACAATCGATGTCTGTCATCGAAAAGACCACCGAAGGTAAACAAAAACATTGGCATTAACATCGGAGGTCGCACGAGTCTGATACAGACCAGATATCCGGTGATCCATAGAGGGATTTGGAATCGGCACCAAAGAAACCTCTGAGAGGACGTTTCACCGAGGGCCTTCCACGCCGAGGCGATCCCCACCGACATCGGTGCCGGGAACCGTACCCCCACAGAGCTCTGTGGAGGTACCGGTATCGCCTTCGCTGCCTTCCCCCCCCATAGCTGCTCTGGTCTCACCAGCTATGCGTGCGGAACTGGATGGATATATCCGCCAGGCAGTACGGGATGCGCTTCTCGATACGATGCCAGCACAGACTCAACCATCGAGACCAGCGCCATCGTCAGTGCCACCGGTTCCATCAGTGCCAGCTCCGATAACATTACCGGTGCCTTAGACTCAGTCGATTCCATCACCGACGATACCGTCTATGCCAGTGCCTGATTTGTCTTTTTTTGCACCAATATTGGCAAAACTAGACGCCCTTATCGGTGCCATTCCAATAAAACTTCAAGAGGAATCTGTACCAACACTGAAGAAGAACCACAGATTCCAGACCCAATCCTGGGTCCATCGGGGATTCCACGCTCCCACCCACCAATATCACCATTATTTCCATCAAAACCAATGGAACATCCATCAAGGCCAAAAGGATTTAGGCTTTCCACACCTCTTCGGTCCCATACACCGGATACATGGCAAGATACAGACACTGATACCTCCTCAGAGGAAATCCTTTCTGAACCATCTCCTCCAGAGGAAAGGAGAAAATCTCCTTTGGAAGATCTCTCATTCTCAAGTTTTGTTAAAGGATATGGCTGATACCATACCCTTTCAATTACAAACTGAAGAAGATGCCAGGCAAAAGACCCTGGAGGTACTGCAATTCGTGGATCCACCTAAGGAGGTTTTAGCTATTCTGGTCCACAAGGTTCTCGTTGAACTATTGCACAGATTATGGGAGCAACCCTGCTCCATACCTCCGGTGAACAAAAGGACTGATGCAACATATTTGGTCCAACACATTCCTGGTTTCCATAAGACTCAACTACCTCACCATTCAGTGGTAGTTGAGTCAGCACAAAAGAGGTCAAAAAGGGTAAAAACTCACTCTTCAACCCCACCAGGCAAAGATAATAGGTTCCTAGACAACACTGACAGAAAATTGTTTCAAGGGTCTGTTGGTTTTCCGGATTGCGGCCTACCAATTATATATGACCCAATACCAACGTAATTTATGGAAACAGATCCAAGAACTCTCTGAAGCTCTCCCCCAGCAACTTCAAGAATCCTTCTCATCCATAATTCACAAAGACCTGGAAGCAGGTAAACATGAGGTCCGTGCAGCATACGACTCCTTCGAAACTGCATCCAGGATGTCTGCCACCGGTATCAGTGCTCGAAGATGGGCCTGGGTCAAGGCATCTGATTTAAGGGCTGAGATACAGGACAAACTAGCTGATCTCCCTTGTGTAGGGGACAACCTGTTTGGGGATAAGGTAAAGGAAGCAGTTTCCCTCTTGAAAGAGCGTTCAGAAAATCTAAAACTGTCGTCTGTTCCCCAAGAGTCTCAAACATCAAGAAGACTCCCAAGAAAAGAATCAAAACGCCCATACTATAGACCGAGGTGTTATCCACCTCCTGCCCGTGGACGCTCATCTAGGCCAGCTCAAAGGTCACAGCCTAGATAGCCAAGAGCAACCAGACCTCAACCTCCTCCACAGACAGGATCCACTTCGGGGTTTTGAACCGATCCCAGGGAACAGCAGCCTATCTCCCAATCCAACACCGGAATTACCAGTAGGAGGTCGAATCACATTCTTTCACCACAGTTGATCATCCATCACCACAGACCAATGGGTACTTTCCTTCACAACTCAAGGGTCCCACTTGGACTTTCTCACTGTACCAAACGACACTCCTCCCACCTCGGTTTGGACAGTAAACAACCAATCCAAACTTCTACAAACAGAATTATCCACCCTTCTGAGAGCCAGGACCGTGGAACCAGTTCCCCAGCCTCAGCAGGGCAGAGGATTCTACTCCTGTTATTTCCTCATTCCAAAGAAAACAGGAGGTCTGCATCCCATCCTAGTCCTCAGAAGTCTCAATAAATTTCTGAGAAAAGAAACATTCAGGATGGTTTCTCTAGGCACCATGTTATAGGGATGTGCAGAGCAAAAGTTTATGTTCATAAGTCCATAAGTCGAAAGGGGGTCCCATTTGCGGTCAATATGGACATATGGAGAATTCCATAAGTTGAGTCTATGTCCATATGTGCAAATAAAAATTTAAACCCCTCACCCTCCTTAATCCCCCCCCCCAAGACTTATCAAAACTCCCTGGTGGTCCAGCGGGGTCAGGACGCCATTTCTGAATTCCTTTGCAAGGAGCACGTGACGTCGGCGTCACGTCGGAGTGACGCGGCGTCACGTGATTCCCCGCAGGTTCACTCCGGGACCCTCGTTGGGCCCAAAAGGAACTTTTGGCCAGCTTGGGGGGTGTCAGGAGACCCCCCCAAGCTGGCCAAAAGTTCCATTTGGGTCGAACGAGGGTCCCGGAGCGAACCCGCGGGGAATCACTTGGCGCCGACGTCAAGTGATTCCCTCTGGTTCGCTCCGGGACCCTCGTTCGACCCAAAAGGAACTTTTGGCCAGCTTGGGGGTGTCAGGAGGCCCCCCCAAGCTGGCCAAAAGTTCCTTTTGGGTCGAACGAGGATCCCAGAGCGAACCCGCGGGGAATCACGTGACGCCGTGGCGCCGACGTCACGTGCTCCTCGCAAAGGAGTTCAGAAATGGCGTCCTGACTCCTCGCTGGATCGCCAGGGAGTTGTGGTAAGTCTTTGGGGGGGGGATTAAGGAAGGTGAGGGGTTTAAATTTTTATTTTGGATCAACAATCGCGATTTCCAACGTATTCAACATAGCTATGTTGAATAAGTTGGAAATCCGATCGTTTTCGCCTCATCACTTTTTTTAAGTTAAAAAAAAAAAAAAAAAAAAAAAGTAGCGTTTTACATTTAAGTTCAAAACGAATGCACACCCCTACCATGTTACCTCTACTTCAAAAAGGAGATTGGCTCTGTTCTCTGGATCTTCAGGACGCTTACGCTCACATTCCTATATTCCCTCCTCATCGAAAGTATCTTCGATTCCTAGTGGGTACTCAACATTTCCAATAAGAGTGCTACCATTCGGCCTTGCCTCAGCACCTCGGGTGTTCACAAAGTGTCTAGCAGTGGCAGCAGCTCACTTGCACAAGCAAGGCGTGCACGTATTTCCTTATCTGGACGATTGGCTAATCAGGAGTCAAACAAGACAAGGAGCTCTCAATTCTCTCAAGCTCACAGTAGCACTACTCCATTCCTTGGGATTCCTCATCAACTACCAGAAATCCCATTGTACACAGTGTCACCTGTTGCAATTCATCGGAGCAGAATTAAACACCATAACAGCAAAAGCTTTCCTACCAAAGGACCGTGCACAGGCACTAGCTTCGTTAACAGGCTCTCTTCGAGCACATACACGAATTACAGTGCATAAATGTCTCACTCTTTTGGGTCACATGGCCTCCATAGTTCACGTCACTCTTATGGCCAGATTAGCCATGAGATTCACTCAATGGACACTCAAAAACCAATGGATACAAGCCATTCAACCAATGTCTTACCCTATCCACATAACGTAGGAACTACAGTCCTCGCTCCTATGGTGGACAAACATGGACAACTTGCTCAAAGGCCTACCTTTCCAACAACCAGTTACGCAAGTGACGTTAACTACAGATGCATCCACCTTAGGCTGGGGAGCACACGTTGGCCATTTACAGACCCAAGGTACTTGGACAAAACTTGAAACTACATTTCAGATAAATTTCCTAGAGCTTCGAGCTATACGTTATGCGCTGCATGAGTTCAAGGACTGCCTTTCCCACAAGACTGTTTTGATACAAACAGACAACACAGTAGCCATGTGGTACATCAACAAACCGGGAGGTACGGGCTCATATCTCCTTTATCAAGAGGCAGCTCAAATTTGGGACTGGGCCCTAGCACACTCAATGCTCTTACGAGCCACTTATCTAGCAGGAATTCACAATGTAGTGGAGGATCGCCTCAGTCATCAATTTCAACCTCACGAGTGGTCTCTAGATCCAGTAATTGCGACCAAGATATTTCAACGTTGGGCCATCCAACAGTAGACTTCTTTGCATCACAAATCAACTACAAAGTGGACAACTACTGCTCCCTGTACAAGCAGAAAAACCGCTTACCCAGGGACACCTTTGCTCGCCACTGGAACTCAGGCCTTCTCTACGCATATCCCCCGATACCACTAATAACCAAAAGTCTAGTGAAGCTACAACAGGACAAGGGGTTAATGATACTCATAGCCCCATATTGGCCTCGACAAGTATGGTTTCCAATCCCCCTCAATCTCTCGATCAGAGAACCAATTCGCCTGGGCACAGCACCCACTCTCATAACTCAGGATCAGGGCAGGTTGCATCATCCCAACCTTCAATCCCTTTCCCTGACAGCATGGATGTTGAAGGCTTGATTCTGCAACCTCTCAATCTTTCAACTAATGTGTCTCAAATGCTTGTAGCTTCACATAAACCCTCCACACGAAAGAACTATCGTGCTAAATGGAAACGGTTCACCACGTGGTGCACACAAAATAAGATTATCCTTTTTTCCTGTACTATATCATTTTTATTAACCTATCTATGCCACCTCTCAGACTCTGGTCTACAGACCTTATCTGTAAGAGTACACTTAAGTGCAATCTCAGCTTATCAGAATTCCGTAGGAGATGCACCAATATCAGTGCAACCCCTCGTTAGTAGGTTCATGAGGTTTAATTCAACTGAAACCTCCACATCGATCACCGGTCACAGAATGGGACCTTAATGTGGTCTTAACACATCTCATGCATTCCCCCTTTGAACCCATGGACTCCTGTGATGTAAAATTTCTCACCTGGAAGACTATCTTCTCAATAGCCATCACATCGGCGAGAAGGGTCAGTGAGTTACAAGCACTTGTCACATACTCACCCTACACAAAATTCCTACATGATAGAGTGGTACTCCGTACACATCCAAGATTCCTTCCCAAAGTAGTTACGGAATTCCATTTGAATCAATCCATCATCTTGCCTACTTTCTTCCCAAAACCGCACTCTCATCAAGGAGAGAGGGCTTTGCACACTTTGGACTGTAAACGTGTGCTCGCATACTATTTAGACCGCACTACGACCCATAGAAAATCCACCCAGCTCTTTGTTTCTTTTGATCCAAACAAACCGGGAAAAGCGGTGGGCAAGCAGACTTTGTCTAACTGGCTTGCAGATTGTATACAATTTTGTTATGAAAAAGCAGGCCTTCCTCTCCAGGGGCGAGTAAAGGCTCACTCAGTAAGAGCAATGTCAACCTCAGTAGCACACTATCGTTCAGCGCAACATGGAGTTTTTTGCACACCTTTGCGGCTCACTACTGTCTCAACAAGGAAGGACGACAAGATTCAGCCTATGGACAATCTGTCTTAAAGAACTTGTTTCCAGCATAATCCAACTCCTTCCACATCCGATTTTCGTGATTTCAGGCTGCCTCATTTTTCCCAACGGTAAACCAGTTGTTGTGCCTATTGCACAAATTGTACACTGTTGGTCCGATACAAACCTGACTCAGCCTGTAGCTTGCTAATCACCCATATGTGAGGACTAGCATTCTGCTTGTCCTGGGATAAAGCAAAATTGCTTATCTTGTAATAGGTGTTATCCCAGGACAGCAGGATGATAGTCCTCACGAAACCCACCCGCCACCCCGCGGAGTTGGGTCCGATACGTTTTATTTTTTTATTTTTGCTAACGCTAATTGCTACAAAAGAGACTGAAGGGAGACCCCTGTGGCTGAGAATATCATAGCATGCTGGGCATGCTCAGTGGGCACACTGTGCCAGTCAAAAGTTTCTAGAAACTTTGACAGATGTTTTTCTGTATATAGGGCTCCATTACTGATGTCACCCATTTGTGAGGACTACATCCTGCTGTCCTGGGATAACACCTATTACAAGGTAAGCAATTTTGCTTTCTCAGTCCTCTACCTTGTGCCCACCAATCTCATTCTCTGTACTTCTACCCTGTCCCCACCTGTCTTAATTTTCCAACAGTCTCTCTCTGTTTCCTTGCTGTGATCCTACTAGTCTCAATTCTCTGACCCTTTACCTACCAGTTTCTCTTCCTCCTCCCCCTGTAATTTCCTCATTGTCACTATCAGTCTTTCTTTTTCTCTCTATTTAAGTTCCCCATCATTTTCTCTGTTGACCCACCCTGTTCCTACCAGTTACTTTTTTAATTCTCTCACCCCTCCCTCACCAGCATAGTCTGTCCAATTTCTCGGTTTGTCTGTCTTTCTCAATCTCAGTTTCCTACCCTGTCTCAAACAATCTTAAGAACATAAGAACCTAAGAACATGCCATACTGGGTCAGACCAAGGGTCCATCAAGCCCAGCATCCTGTTTCCAACAGTGGCCAATCCAGGCCATAGGAACCTGGCAAGTACTCAAAAAAACAAGCCTATTCCATGTTACCGTTGCTAGTAATCTTGTGGTCTCTGTCCCTATCAGTCTCTCTCCACAGCCCCAGCATAACATCCCCCAACATAACCTCTATCTTCTCACCCTCTTCCCAGCAGCAGTAGCCATGAGACCCTCTCTTCCCCTGTGCTACTTCCTCCTCCTCCTCCTCCTCTCTGCCTCCATCCCTTTTCCTCTTCCCTATGCCCACCAATCCCTCTTTCTCCTGCTGCAACCCTATTTCTTTCTGTATCTCCCTACCATACCTCCTCTCTTCCTCCAACCCCCTCCTGTCCAGTACTTTTCTCTCACATGCTCTCTGACACACACGCACACACACATATGATCTCTATGACTTTCTTAAAACTTTTTCCCCTCCTAATCACTATCTCTGGCTCTGCCTGATCCATCCACCCCCTTCCCCCACACACTACTGGGTCTGCTATCCTCCCTCTCCCCATTACCTTTGGCTTTGTCACACTTTACTACCTATAGCCATTCTCTATCTGTGCTCCCCTCCTCCTCCTCTTTGGCTAACTCTGGCTCTCATGCCTTCCCTTTTTTCTACCTTTGTCTCTGTTTCACACACACCCTCATCACCTCTGCCCCTCCCTCACTAAGACACCATTTCTGGCTTCCCTGTACATACCCGGATCAGTCCAGACCATGGGTTAAGCCCCCGTTCCAGCAGTTGGAGACAGACCAGAGTTCTGAGGCTAGCCCATATAAGGACGGAACCCACCCAGGAACCCTCTGTATTCGTCTGTCTCCAGCAGTTGGAACAGCTCACCCTTTGGTTCCCTGTTTAGCTTGCCCTCTCTAGTCTTTCTTCTTCTTTCTCTGGGGCAAGCTCACGCAAGTACATTTACTTTACTTCTTAATTGTTTTAAAAAAAAAAATAAAAAAAAAGAAAAGTTTTCCTTTTGTCTGACTGTGTCAGGGCAGACAGTTTTGTCTCCCTCGCTCTTGGGGTTCCTAGGAGGGCTGTGCCCCTTGATATTTGTCAGCCTAGGTTCCCTTCCTGGTGACCTTGTGTGGGTGATACTGGTGGTGCCAGTCCCTCTCCCCACTTTACTGCTGCCATGCCCCGAGATGCACATACCTCGGTTGAGCCTTCAGGGGATGAC
This sequence comes from Rhinatrema bivittatum, assembly GCF_901001135.1. NCBI lineage: Eukaryota > Metazoa > Chordata > Amphibia > Gymnophiona > Rhinatrematidae > Rhinatrema > Rhinatrema bivittatum. The sequence continues at coordinate 102,329,330 of NC_042618.1, forward strand.
TCTCATGCCCCTGCTTCAGTGAATTTTTTTATTAATTTTTTTTTTTTTAAACTCACTTTACAGTATATATATTTTATTTATTTAAATACATAAGAGGCAGCAGTTTATTTTTGTGTGGAGGGAGCGGGGTTCAATCTCCCGCCCAGCTCCTCAGGGGCTCCATGCTCAGCTGTTCTTAATTACCTCAGCGGCTGTTTTTCCTGCTCGATGCCGCGACCATCTTGTTTAGCCTGCGGAGAGTCGGCCTCCCGGGTCTCCCGAGAAGGGGTCTGTTCTCGGTGCATTTCAGGGGGTGAGGGCTCCTCCATCGAATAGCCACCTTTTCGACCTCTGGGAAGGGCTCCCCGACGAATTTTAAAGCCGTTCCCGTCCCGGGAACGCGCGGCTCCGGCAGGCATTTTGGGGATTTCAAAGGAAACTCTTCCTGCTTCTCCAGAGGCTGGGGACCTGATTTCCCCCCCCCCCCTGATTTCAGCCCGGTTTGCTCTCGGGGGTGGCTCGGACCCCCCCCCCCCCCCCCCCCCCCGGTTAGTAATCTGGTCCGGCCTCGTCTTTCTTCTGGATTTGTGTTATTAATTCAAATCATCATCCCCATCAAAGACACATACTCTAAAACTCTTGACTTCTGGGAATCATGCCACCTGAAAATCAAACAACTACTCAACAGCCTTCACCTCATCTTAAACTCCTCCAAGACAGAAATCCTACTCATCTCTCCTGAGAACAATAGCTCTAACTCTTCTCTTCCTACCAACCTACCTACCTCACAAGTTAGAGACTTAGGAGTGATAATAGACAACCGGCTAAACTTCAAAGCACATATCAACAAAACAACCAAAGACTGTTTCTATAAACTCCATGTCCTGAAAAGGATAAGACCTCTCTTCCATGCTCAAGACTTCAGAACGATCATCCAAGCAGTCATCTTCTCAAAATTAGACTATTGCAATTCCCTATTGCTAGGTCTGCCCTCATCCTATTCCAAACCATTACAGATGGTTCAAAATTCAGCAGCCCGACTACTAACAGGCGCAAAAAAGAGAGACCACATAACTCCCATCCTGAAAGAGCTACATTGGCTACCCGTATACTTCCGTATCATGTATAAAGCCATGTGTGTCATCTTCAAAACTATACATCAACGCATCTCCCTCGATCTTCAAATCCCCCTCCAAGCATACAATTCGACAAGACCTACCAGAGAAGTTTACAGAGGCGCCCTCCAAGTTCCTCCCACGAAAACGACCAGACACATTACCCTCAGAGATTGGGCCACCTCCACAGCTGGCCCTTCTCTATGGAATTCCATTCCTACAGATCTCAGACTAGAACCATGCCTCCTAACTTTTAGGAAAGGACTTAAGACTTGGTTATTCAAGCAAGCTTTCCCAGACACAATCTAATGATACAATCCAAGGACTCAATCCAAGGACTCCCCAAAACATTCAACCATTAACAATACCATTTGTACATAGTATTTAATTAAATTAATTTGTATTTTGTCTAACCAGTTATTCTTTCCTATCTCTTCCTTCTTCTCCAAGTTCTGTTACCCTTGTTAATTGTAACTGTTTCCTTCGATCACCACAGTTTTAGTTTGATGTATTTAATGCACCCCGTTTCATGTAAACCAGCAAGATATGTCCTCATGATTGCCGGTATATAAAAACCTTAAATAAATAAATAAATAAATGATTCTTACCTAGCCAGTTTACAGAGGGAGGTGGTCCCCCTTCCTAACCCTCCTAATTTTCCAGTGCCTTCCTCTGACGTTCTCCCAGACCCTCAGGGCTCTATTAGGATTTGTGTAGTCCTGGGAGCTCCCCCTCCTCAGCCTCCCTTGGACCCTTTTGATGCTGGGGATGATGATGATTCTACTGCCCCCCCCCTTAGAGGGCGACGATCCCTGGGTCCTGCGTTTATTTCGGCGGGAGGAGCTGGAGCCTCTTATTCCCTTTGTTCTGCAGGAATTGGGAATTGATGCCCCCCCAGATTACTCTGTGGCGGCGGCGATGACACCAAACACGGACCCGGTCCTGGCGGGACTCAGGGCTTTACTGCGTACCTTCCTTTTTCATCCTATGCACCGCCTCCTCAGGGAATGGGAGTCCCCAGAGACTGGTCTTCATGTTGGAAGGGCTATGGAGAAATTGTACCCACTCCCTGAGGACTGCCTGGACATGTTAAAAATTCCTAAGGTGGATTCTTCTGTCACCGCTCTGACAAAGTGCACTACCATCCCAGTAGTGGGCGCGATAGCATTACGAGATGTACAGGACCGTAAACTTGAATTTTATTTAAAACGCATTTTTGAAGTCTTAGCTCTTGGTGTCCAGGCGACATTTTGCAGCACTCATGCAGCGAGCAAGCCTTAGGTGGATGCAGCAGTTACTCAGCACCCAGGACCTCCCGTCTGCAGAGGCTGAGCAGGCTGAACGTTTGGAAGGTGCTATTGCCTATGGTGCGGATGCACTATATGATTTGCTTCGGGTCCAAGCTAAAGCTATGGTTTCAGCAGTATCTGCCAGACGTCTTCTCTGGTTACGCAATTGGTCCGCAGATGCTTCTTCTAAGGCTCAACTGGGCACTCTTCCTTTTAAGGGCAAATTGCTTTTTGGTGAGGACCTGGAGCAGCTTATTAAGTCCTTGGGGGGAAAACAAGGTCCATAAGCTGCCAGAGGACCGTCCCAAACAGTCCAAGTCATCTTCCCGACTCGTACTTGATTCAGGGGGAATCGCCGTTATGTTAACAGGGCTCGTGGATCCTTTCCCAGGGGAGGGGTATCCAGGTCACAATCTTGGTCCCATTCCTTTCGTGGCCGTCGAGGTTTCCGAGACGGCCATCAGCAGTCTACCACCTCTAAGTCAGCTCCCCAGTGAGATTCGGCCAGCCCATTCCTCCGCACGAAACTTAGGTGGACGTCTTTATCCCAGGACAAGCAGGATGCTAGTCCTCACATATGGGTGACGTCATTCACGGAGCCCTTAAGCGGGAAAAACTTCTGGCAAGTTTCTAGAAGCTTTTGGTTTGGCTGCCTGAGGCTACTGAGCATGCCCGGCATGCCATGATATTCCCTGCCACAGGGGTCTCACTCCAGTCTTCTTTTTTCCGCGCTGCTGACTGCATCGCGTTCTTCTTAGGAGCCTGTGATTACCTCACAACGTTAAAAGTTTTTTTATAACTTTTTTCACCCTACCGGGTCTCATTCGGTTTGTCACCGGCTGGTGACAAACACCATAACTTTTCTTCAAAAAAGAAACACCGATCGAAGGATGTCGACCGACAGAACTTCAGGGTTCAAAAAATGTCCGGCCTGCAACCGGACTGTCAATTACAGATCCGCACGTCGAGTGCGTTCACTGCCTGGGAAAGGACCATAACATCGCGGCCTGTACCCAGTGCCAAGAAATGACGGCGAAAGGTAGGAAACTCAGATACGAAAAGATGGCTCAAATTTTTCAAATTAAAACGCCGCCATCACCGATAACTTCCTCCAAATCCTCGCCGACCGGCGTAACAAAAAAGTTATTGTTAACCAAACGCCTCGCCGAAGGATCGGGGGACGCCTCCTCGCCTACCCCGTCGACATCGTCGACAAAATCGGCGTCTGAAATTCATCCGCCACATAAGCACCGAAGACATCATGTAAGTCCTCCACTTCCACCGCCAGAGGAACCGGTGCCTAAACGCCGAAAAAAGTCATCGACCAGCGTTACAGAATCGCTGCCATCGACATCAGTATCTGACTTACAGGCTTTAATCAAGCAAATAGTTACTGATGTCTTCAAGGAAAATATGCCGGCGTCTTCGCCGATTCCGACCTCAGTGTCGATGCCGACCACCGAGTCGATGCCGACTTTACAGTCGATGCCGGCCATCGGGCCGATGCCGAACGACCAGTCGATGCCGACTATACGGTCGATGGCACCATCGATTTCGATGCCGATGCCACCATCCACCTCCATGACTCTACAATCATCGACGTCGATTTCGATGCCGATGCCACCATCCACCTCCGTGGCTCTACAACCATCGACCTCGATGACGATGCCGATATCAACGATCCTGACCGGCTCAGATACTACACGGGCTATCGATTCCATATCAATAGCCTCATCGTTGATCCCGCTGCAGCCATCGATAGCATCGATGACCTCTGCATCCTCATGGATTCCTAGGCCTATTTCTTCATCTACAGTGGCACCTCACTATACAATAGCTTCAACTGCACCTCCTGTACACGGTCTAATTCCTGTCTCAAAAAAGGCACCAGGGAAGTTTAAACACACATCCAAGCCTGTCCCTGACAGATCTACTGAAAGAAAACTACATGCACTCCTCACGAAGCGATACCAGGATCTCTTGGCCTCCCTGCCTGTTGGATCTGAAGAAGAGGAAGAAATAGAGAGGGAGATGGAAGTAAGTGATACTTCCCCTGATCATCAGGATCCCTTGCAGGGCACATCTGAGATGTCCCCATCTAGAGTACAAATTTCTCAAAAATACAAGCCCATATCAGATACATGGTCAGATACACAATCTGACCATTCTTCGGAGGAATTTCTATCTGAACATACTCCTCCTCAAGCAAAGAAACAGTCCCCTCCAGAGGACTTATCGTTCTCAGCATTCATCCAGGAGATGTCAGAATCTATTCCTTTTCAACTTCAAACAGAAAAGGACGAAAGACAACAAACACTGGAAATCTTACAATTCGTAGATTCCCCAAAGCATAATATGGCTATTCCAGTACATGAGGTGTTGCTGCAGCTCCAACAAAGAATCTGGGAGCACCCTTGCACAACTCCTGGAGTCAACAGAAGGGTGGACTCTACCTATCTAGTCCAAACTGCACCAGGATTTGAAAAAACGCAGCTTCCTCACAATTCCCTAGTAGTGGAATCTGCCCAAAAGAAGTCACGAAGATCCAGAACGCATGCCTCTATTCCCCCTGGAAAGGATAACAGGTTTCTAGACCTCATCGGCAGAAAGATTTATCAAGGGGCTATGCTCAATTCCAGAATTGCTGCTTATCAACTATACATGACGCAGCACCAACGGAATTTATGGAAGCAAATAGAGGACTTTATACCTTCCCTGCCTCAGTCTCAACAGGAGGCAGCTCAACAGATTGTTCAAAAGGGCTTAGATGCTGGAAAGCATGAGGTTCGAGCAGCATACGACGCCTTTGAAACCTCTGCTAGAACTGCAGCATCTGGAATCTCTGCAAGAAGGTGGGCCTGGCTTAAAGCTTCGGACTTGCGTCCAGAAGTTCAGGACAAATTGGTGGACTTGCCGTGTCAGGGTGACAATTTGTTCGGCACAAAAGTGCAAGACGCTGTAGCACAACTTAGAGATCACTCTGAGACTTTGAAACAGCTCTCCTCTTTGTCACAGGACACATCATCTCATCCTCCACGTAGGCCGCCCCGTAGAGACACAAAGCGTCCATTCTACAGGCCAAGGAGATATTATCCACAAAACACCAGACCACGGCCTGCGAGAACTCAACAGCGTCCTCAACAGCGACAGCAAAGAGCCGCACGGCCTCAGCCACCACCTCAAACAACTTCAACCTCTGGTTTTTGAAACCCGTTCCAGAGAACACTGCCAACTACCAAACCCTCATCCACACTTACCAGTTGGGGGAAGAATTTCCCAATTTTACACACAATGGGACAATATTACAACAGATCAGTGGGTCTTATCAATAGTTCGTCAAGGTTACCAACTAGACTTCACATCTCCCCCTCAGGAGTTTCCACCAATAAACTCCTATCTAGACAACAATCCTCAATTACAAGAAGAATTATCTGCTCTTCTGACAGCAAGAGCTGTGGAACATGTACCACAAAATCAGAAGGGAAGAGGATTCTATTCCCGGTATTTCCTCATTCCAAAGAAAACCGGAGGCCTACGTCCCATTCTAGATCTCAGAAATCTCAACAAATTTCTCAGGAAAGAAAAATTCAGGATGGTATCATTAGGAACCATGCTTCCACTCATACAACAAGGAGATTGGCTTTGTTCTCTGGATCTTCAAGACGCCTACACTCACGTTCCAATCTTCCCACCACATCGCAAATACCTCAGATTCAAGGTGGGAAATCAACATTTCCAATACAGAGTCTTGCCGTTCGGCCTAGCCTCAGCTCCACGAGTATTCACCAAATGTCTAGCTGTGGTGGCAGGACATTTGCACAAACAAGGTGTTCATGTGTTCCCTTATCTCGACGATTGGCTCATAAAAAGTCAGTCACAGCAAGGAGCAGTAACTTCTCTTCATTGCACAATACAGTTACTACACAAGTTGGGATTCCTCATCAATTATCAAAAATCCCACCTGCACCCATCTCATTTACTCCAATATATAGGTGCAGAATTAAACACAAACCTAGCACAAGCTTTTCTTCCAAAGGACCGTGCACACACGCTGTCCCAGCTGGCGTACTACATATCACTTCAACCACAAGTGACAGCTCATCAGTTTCTAATCCTGCTAGGCCACATGGCTTCCACGGTTCACGTCACTCCTATGGCACGACTTGCCATGAGACTCACCCAATGGACTCTACGATCTCAGTGGATCCAAGCCATTCAACCGCTATATTATCAAGTCAAGGTAACCCACCAACTTCGAGCCTCGCTGCAATGGTGGACGATAAGGGACAATTTACGCAAGGGCCTACCATTCCAAAAACCGATCCCACAGATAACATTAACTACAGATGCATCCACCTTGGGGTGGGGAGCTCATCTTCACACTCTTCAAACTCAAGGAACTTGGACAAAACTCGAAGCCACATATCAAATCAATTTTCTAGAACTTCGAGCTATACGTTATGCTCTGCATGCGTTCAAGGACTGCCTTTCACACAAGACTGTGCTAATCCAAACAGACAATACGGTAGCCATGTGGTACATCAACAAACAAGGAGGTACGGGTTCGTATCTCCTCTGTCAGGAAGCAGCACAGATTTGGGACTGGGCCCTTCACCACTCAATGTTCCTGCAGGCCACTTATCTAGCAGGGATTCAAAATGTCCTAGCAGACCGACTCAGTCGCCAGTTCCAGCCGCACGAGTGGTCTCTGAATCCCTCCATTGCGACCAAGATCTTCCAACGGTGGGGACAACCATCAACAGATCTCTTCGCGTCGCATCTGAACCACAAGGTACACAACTTCTGTTCTCTGCACAAACAGAAGAACCACCCAGCCAAGGACGCCTTTGCTCGCCCTTGGAACTCCGGCCTACTATATGCATATCCTCCAATACCGCTTATCACCAAGACGTTGGTGAAGCTACAACAGGACAAAGGGACCATGATACTCATAGCCCCTTATTGGCCTCGACAAGTATGGTTTCCCACACTGCTAGACCTGTCAGTCAAGGATCCAATTCGCCTGGGAGTAGCTCCCGATCTCATCACTCAGGATCAGGGTCGATTGCGTCATCCCAATCTTCAATCCCTATCCCTGACAGCATGGATGTTGAAAGCTTAATCCTACAATCCCTTAATCTTTCAACTAATGTTTCTCAGGTACTTATAGCTTCCCGAAAACCTTCCACACGACGCAATTATTCTTACAAGTGGAAACGGTTCACTTTTTGGTGCAAGCAGAACCATATAGATCCCTTCACTTGCCCCACTACTTCTCTTTTAGACTATTTGTACCATCTTTCAGACTCTGGTCTTCAGACATCATCAATCAGGGTACATCTCAGCGCAATCTCAGCTTATAATAAGATAGGAGAGGCACCTATATCCACACAACCTCTCGTCACTAGGTTCATGAGAGGTCTCACTCACCTTAAGCCACCAATTCGGCCCCCAGCTACACAATGGGACCTGAATCTGGTTTTAACAAGGTTAATGCATTCTCCGTTCGAACCCATAGATTCCTGTGACCTTAAATTTCTCACGTGGAAAACTATTTTCCTCGTAGCCATCACATCAGCTAGGAGGGTTAGTGAGTTGCAAGCACTGGTCACATACGAACCTTACACAAAGTTTCTCCATGACAGAGTGGTTCTCCGAACACATCCAAAATTCCTTCCTAAGGTAGTTACGGAATTCCACTTAAATCAAACGATAGTTCTACCCACATTCTTTCCAAGGCCTCACTCTCACCAAGGGGAAAGAGCTTTACACACTTTGGACTGTAAACGTGCATTGTCCTTTTATTTGAATCGCACTACATCCCTTAGAAAATCCAATCAGCTTTTTGTCTCTTATGATCCAAATAAGCCAGGTAAAGCAGTGGGAAAACATACTCTATCCAATTGGTTAGCAGATTGCATACAATTCTGCTACGAAAAAGCAGGCCTTCCTCTCCAAGGGCGAGTAAAGGCACATTCAGTAAGAGCCATGTCAACTTCAGTAGCACATTTTCGTTCAGTGCCAATTATTGACATTTGTAAAGCAGCAACATGGAGTTCCCTTCACACCTTTGCAGCTCATTACTGTTTGGATAAGGAAGGAAGACAGGATTCAGCCTATGGACAATCTGTCTTAAAGAACTTGTTTCCAGTTTAATCCCAACTCCTTCTACATCCATCCTGCTATATTCTTCGGCTGACTCATTTCTTCAACAAAGCATTCCGGTTACCTGCATGGACAATGACTCAGCCTCTAGCTTGCTAATCACCCATATGTGAGGACTAGCATCCTGCTTGTCCTGGGATAAAGCAAAATTGCTTACCTTGTAATAGGTGTTATCCCAGGACAGCAGGATGTAGTCCTCACGGAACCCACCCGCCACCCCGCGGAGTTGGGCATCAGACTTTATTAGTTTATTTTGCTAACGCTTATTGCTACATACAAGACTGGAGTGAGACCCCTGTGGCAGGGAATATCATGGCATGCCGGGCATGCTCAGTAGCCTCAGGCAGCCAAACCAAAAGCTTCTAGAAACTTGCCAGAAGTTTTTCCCGCTTAAGGGCTCCGTGAATGACGTCACCCATATGTGAGGACTACATCCTGCTGTCCTGGGATAACACCTATTACAAGGTAAGCAATTTTGCTTTCTCTTTTTCTTGAGGAGTGGGCCAAAATCACTTCCGACCTTTGGGTCCTCTATGTGATAAAACACAGCTACGCGTTAGAATTTGCCAGACACCTGCCGGATCTCTACCTCGTTTCCCCTTGCGGCCGTTCCAAACAGCCTGCGGTTTGTCACACCTTGTTGACTCTTCTGGAATTGGGGGCGATTCTTCCGGTTCTGGTACACGAAAGGGGCGCCGGCCAATATTCAATTTACTTCGTTGTTCCCAAAAAGGACGATTCCTTCCGTCCCATTCTGGATCTCAAAAGGGTCAATCAGGCCCTCAAGGTTCCCCGTTTCAAAATGGAAACCCTGCGAGCGGTAATTGCATCGGTTTGTCCCAGGGAATTTCTTGCTTCCCTAGATCTGAAGGAGGCTTATTTTCACATCCCCATTCGTCAGGAACATCAGAAGTTCCTTCGTTTTCAGATCCTAGGTCAACACTTCCAGTTTCGGGCTCTGCCGTTCGGTCTCGCCACTGCTCCCCGCACCTTTACCAAGATCATGGTGGTCGTTGCAGCAGCCCTTCACCGAGAAGGGATTTTAGTCCATCCTTACCTGAACGATTGGTTGATAAGGGCCAAGTCAGTGTCTCTCTGTGCGCTCGCAGTAGACAGGGTCTTAGCCCTTCTCTCATCTCTCGGTTGGATAATCAATTACTCCAAAAGCACTCTTCAGCCCTCGCAAGAACTGGAATTTTTGGGTGCTCTTTTCAACACCCGGATCAGGAAAGTTTTTCTTTCAGACTCACGGACAATCAATTTGATAGATTAGTTGAACAATTTTGTGTCTCTTCCTCTTCCCACGGCGTGGGATTACTCTCCAGATCCTAGGGACCATGGCTCCCACGATCGATCTCGTCCCCTGGGTGTTTGCTCATATGCGTCCTTTACAGAAAGCATTGTTGTCCCGTTGGAAGCCGAAGTCGGAACAGTATCAGGAGATTCTCCCTCTCTCCGACTCTACCATCGCCAGCTTACAATGGTGGTTCTCCCCGGCCCACCTTCTCAAGGGAATGCCTCTTTTGACTCCCTCTTGGATCATAGTAACGACAGATGCCAGTCTCTCCGGTTGGGGGGCTGTCTGCCAATCTCAAACGACTCAAGGGTTCTAGTCCCTGTCCCAGTCTTGCTGGCACATCAGTCGCCTAGAAGCCCGAGCGGTTCGTCTGGCCCTCAAGTTTTTTCTTCCTCTGATTCTTCACAGAGCTGTCCGGGTTCTATCAGACAATTCCACCACAGTAGCTTACATAAATCGGCAGGGGGGAACTCGAAGTCGTCAAATGGCATTAGAAGCCAGCAAACTTTTTCTCTAGGCAGAAAGGCACTTGGATCGCCTGGCAGCTTCCCACATAGCGGGAAAAGAGAATGTTCAAGCCGACTTCCTCAGTCGTCAACATCTCGATCCCGGCGAGTGGGAGTTATCAAATGTAGCGATGGATCTAATTGGCGCAGGTGGGGCCCTCCTCACCTAGACCTCATGGCGACGCTAGCCAACACCAAGTCTCCTTGGTTCTTCAGCCGGTGGAGGGAGCATTGTTCAGAAGGGGTGGACGCGTTGGTTCTCCCCTGGCCCTCCGACATTCTTCTCTGTGTTCCCACCGTGGCCATTAGTAGGGAAGGTTCTTCGGAGAATAGAACTCCATCGCGGTCCGGTCATTCTCATGGCTCCCAAGTGGCCCCGATGGCCGTGGTTCGCAGACCTGGTGAATCTCTCTGTGGACGGACCTCTTCGTCTCTGTCATCTGCCCCATCTTCTGCGGCAGGGTCCCGTATTTTCCGACCAGGCGGATCGCTTCTGTCTAGCGGCATGGCTTTTGAATGGAGACGTTTAAGACGCAGAGGTTATAAAGATGAAGTTATTGCCACCCTTCTCAGGGCCCACAAACAATCAACTTCCTTTACTTATGTGAAGGTTTGGAAGGTTTTTGAAAATGTCTGTGAAGAGTTACGGCTCGCTCGCCTTCTGTTGCGGTTTTACTTTCTTTTCTTCAGCGTGGTCTCTCCAAGGGTCTTTCGGTCAGCTCTCTGCGTGTTCAGGTTTCAGCTCTTTGTTCTCTCCTGGGCACCATTGAGGGTCGGCCGGTCACCTCTCATCTGGATGTCATTTGTTTTCTCAGAGGCGCTAAGCATTTAAGGCCGCCTGTCCGGTCTATTTGTCCTTCGTGGAATTTGAATTTGGTGCTTCGAGCTCTTTGTACGGCTCCGTTTGAGCCTCTTCGTCATGCCACTCTCAAGGACTTGACTCTCAAGCCAGTTTTCCTGGTTGCTATCTGTTCAGCCAGGAGAGTGTCTGAGCTTCAAGCTCTATCTTGTAGAGACCCTTTCTTGCGTCTTTCTGACTCGGGCGTTTCTCTAAAGATCGTACCTTCTTTTTTGCCTAAGGTTGTTTCGTCTTTTCATATTAACCAGTCCGTTGAACTCTCCACTTTTTCACCAGAGGATCTCGCGGCATCTGGTAATAGTGATCTCCGTCGTCTTGACGTTAAACGAGTCTTATTGCATTATCTTGAGGTCACTAATGATTTTTGGGTTTCCGATCATCTTTTTGTCCTGTGGAGTAGTCCCAATAGGGGGAAGCAAGCTTCTAAGGCTACGATTGCTCACTGGTTGAAGGAGGCGATTTCTTCAGCCTACATTTGCAAGGGCCGACCAGTTCCTGAAGGCCTTAAAGCTCATTCTTTACGTTCTCAAGCGATTTCTTGGGCGGAGTCTCAATCGGTGTCGCTGTAAGAAATATGTAGGGCGGCTACATGAAAATCTCTTCATACTTTTGCTCGTCACTTCGGACTCGATGTTCAGGCTCCAGCCTTTGGTTCCTTTGGTCGGCAGGTGCTTCGAGCGGGACTGTCTGGGCCCCATCCTCTATAGGGAAGCTTTGGGACATCCCATAGTCTGGACTGATCCGGGTACGTACAGGGAAAGGAAAATTAGTTCTTACCTGATAATTTTCGTTCCTGTACTACCACGGATCAGTCCAGACACCCGCCCATTCTTATTCTGTCCGCTCGAATTTTGTTCTTGTTAATATTGCTTTTTTGGTTTTTTCCTTCTTACAAGTTTTTTTCTCTATTTTTGTCTCCTGCATCATCTTTCTCAGATTTACTGTTAGGCACCGGAAGCATCTTTACGATGATCAGGGGTAGTTATACAAGAGCGTTTAGTCACACAGTTCATTCAATTGTTATTTTGTTTTAAATTATATTTGCTATTTATCCTGGTACTTGCTTGACCTTATACCTTTCTGCTTTGACAATAGTTATACTGTGGGTTCCGTCCTTATATGGGCTAGCCTCAGAACTCTGGTCTGTCTCCAACTGCTGAAACGGGGGCTTAACCCATGGTCTGGACTGATCCGTGGTACTACAGGAACGGAAATTATCAGGTAAGAACTAATTTTCCTTTTTGCTCCTTCTTCCATTACGATCCCTGGGTTTTCTTTTATCCACTTTCCCCTTCTGGTTTTCTTGCTCCTCTCTATTGCCTTTCCTTCAATTTTTTTTCAAACCCCTTTTAGCTGATTTGTGGCTTTCTTGTGTCCTCCCTATTTCCCCAACACGCTTTCACACGCACATCCTAACCCACATGATCCTCATGCAACCCTTTATCCTGGCCCTCTCTCTCTTTTCCCCACCCTAACATTGGTCCCTGCACACTTGCAGCAGAATATTTGACAACATAGATGTTTGGGACGAGTAAGGTGCCAGACAGTCCAATTTGAATTGCTGACTTCAGGGAAATGGAGGGAAATAACATTAACACCATTCTGTAGTGCTCAGTTACTATGGGGGGAAAAAAGCCAAGAACTACATTTTGCAAATGAAAGAGCTGCATATGACTCCAGAGCCGCAGGTTGCCCTCCCCTGAACTAGAGATTTGCACGGTAGCAACAGTAGCATGTAAGCAAGTGTGAGGAGAGAGAGCCATAGACCACCCTGCACAGACATCCTCCATACACTGTTTTCACCCTGGGATGGACAGTGAAATGCTAAGAGAAATTAGGGAAGCTAACCAAATTGGTAGTACAGTAATGAGTGGGCGATTTCAATTACCCCAATATTGACTGGGTAAGTGAAACATCAGGGCATGCTACACAGCAGTGGTTCTCAACCTTTTTTCGGCTGGGGCACACGTGACAGATGGCTCTCACATGTGTGACACACTGAGCATGTGACTGTCACAGGGCTAAATGTGTATACATTCTGCATCCTCAGGAACCCCCTCAACCGCCAGCAATGGGTGCAGAGCAGAACTAGGGCATTACCCATACAAAAAAGATATTCTGGTTCTGATGACATTTCAGTAAAAGCAAAACAAACTCCCTTTACTGGCAGGCACTATAGCCCTCCTTATGAAAATACAGTAATTTACCACTAAAGCATTTCCTATTGAGAAAACAAAACAAATAAGTGATACAAATGCCTATATACTAGTAAAATACCTCACCTCTGTCTCACACACAGAACTGACCTTCATCAAGTACAGAAAGATCACAAATTATAAATATGGAGACAAACTGGAATGGAAAACCAAAGCAGCCAGTCTGCATGCGGTGCAAACCTGGAGAAACGGAAAGAGAAATATAGCACCTACCATAGTCCTAAGATCTGCAATAATGCACACAAACTACTCTGCACAAATTTACAACTGCATTATGAAACATGCTCAAACAATAACAACCCAACTTATGAAATGGCAATACCACAAATATTAAACCAGGCCCTAAACACTAATACACTTCCTATAAGGAAAACAGAATAAGCCAAGCTGCTATAGATCCCCACACAGAAATAATTTCCTAGCGTGTAGCAGATGGACTCAGGACCAATGGGTATAGTGTGCTCCTGATAGCAGTTGGAGACGGATCAGATTTCAATCTGATGTCAGCCCTAGTACATATACCCCTGCAGGAAGCTCTGCTCTTCAGTATTTACCGTCTCTATAGCAGTTCGGGACTCTGTACACGCTAGCACAGCGTTAGAGTATTATAACCAAAGAAATCCAAAACAAAGAAGAAAACTTACCTCTACAGACTAGCCCCGCTCTCCTGCGGTGATACCTGCAGGTCCCTCCCCCAGTTGAGATTCCTGAGGTGATTTCCGCAATCTCTCAGAGGTAGGCCTCAGTCCGGCAGCCGGCTCCTGGCGTGGACTTAACCCCCAGCAATGGTCGTGGCTGAGAGGCAGTGGGTGCAACTTCGAGCGCGACAGCGAAGGTACCTTTCCCTCTCCCCCCGCAACCAGAGACAGCCTGGGACGAGACCGGGAAACGCCGAGACAAGGTAAGGTAGAAAACTTCCTAAAAGTCTCCGGTCTCCAAGGCTCGAATAGCCGCACAGATCGCCAGCCAGCGTCAGTGCTACCGGGTTGATCAGCCCTATCCGGGCTAGACCCCGGTCCGACACGAAGGTCCTCCCACTTGGAGAACTTCCAAGGTGGTAGCCGTATTACTCGCGTGGTCGCCATTTTTCTCATGGTTGCTGCCCTGTCTGCCGATTCGAGCCGTGCGCACAAAATCACTTGTGCGCACACCAGCACGCGCATAAGTGCCTTGCGCACAGCCACACGCTTCACTGTGCCAGGCGCATAAGTAAACCGCATGCACACAGCAGCGCGCGCATCTTATTGAGCGTGCATCCGACCTACGTGCACAACTTCAGCGCACCCGGAGCATATAACTAAGCCTCCCGGGGTACACTTGAACGCACAAACCGGAGTTTTCTGCAATCCTACATGCACAAATCATGGCACCACCGGACAAGAAGCTCAAGGCTCAGGGCCTCTGTCCAGCATGCCACATCAGAGCTGCGCAACATGAAGAGGCCACGGCCCTGTCTGTGCGAGGAGGCTCTGGGTGAACCAGGCCAAGGTCCTCTCCAGCCGGCACTGGGATTCGGATCCACAGACAGTACACCAGATCTGGCTATCCCCGGCGGAAGCCTTCCTCAAACGGGGCTCCCCGGGGACACGGTGCCTCTCAATTTAGACCCAATATATTTCTCCTGGGTATAATTCTTCAAAGGCCTACATACCTTTGTCCACTTGCAACCGGTGCCCCCGATGACCCAACCACAACCTGCCCTAGAGGACCCGAACATCCCCGGACCCTCTAAACCAAGAGAAGTGCCCTTCCCGTCTCAAAGCCCCAACTTTGGGGGCACGGACACTTTGGACGAGGATCAAGACTCCCTGGCAGAAGGGGAAATCCTTCCAGGAGCGGAACCTTACCAAACCATGAGGCGTTTCTTCGCTAAGGACCAACTATCAGACCTCGTGGTTCACAGCCTGAAAGAGCTCGCTATCCCAGGCACGAGTGCCACAGGGGAACTGAAGATGAACCCCCTCCTCGAGGGACTCAGTCAGGCCTCTCGCCATTTCCCTTTGCTGCAGGCCATTCAACAGCTGATTGACCTGGAATGGGAGGCTCCGGAGGCCACGTTCAAGGAGGAACGGACTCTTGCAGCCCTATACCCCCTGGACCCCGCTGCCAAAGACCTCCTGGCATTCCCCAAAGTGGATGCCAAGGTTTGCGTGGTCTCAAAGCGCACTACCATCCCAGTCGAGGGAGGAGCGGCACTCAAGGATGCCCAGGACAGACGTCTCGAATCCATCCTTAAACAATCATTTGACGTTTCAGCTATGTTATTACAGATCTCGGCCTGCTGTGCCGTGGTGACATGTGCCTGCTTATCAAAGACCAGGAACGACACCACACCCGTCGAAACACTAGAACAAGCAGTATTATTCCTCACAGATGCAACCTCCGACCTGGGGCGCACCGCAGCCAGAGGCGTTTCATCCGTTGTGGCAGCCAGAAGACAACTCTGGCTCAGAAGCTGGTCAGCCGATGCGACCTCAGACAAGACTCACGAGAATGCCCTTTAAGGCAAACCTCCTATTCAGAAGCGAACTGGAGAAGTTAGCTGACAAATGGGGCGAATCCCCAGTACTGCGGCTACCAGAGGACAAGAACAAGAGAAGTCAGTGCCCCCCCCCCCCCCCCCCCCCCCCCCGAACATCTAAGGGCAGGGGATCACAATGCTTCAAACCGTACAGAAGTACATATTGAGTATCTTGCCCCGCAGGCTGGGGCCAATCCTTTCGGAACAAGCACAACAAAAGGGAGCCGGCGCTGGTCCAGGCCCCAACCGCACCCCGCAATAAAGATCAGCCAACCCATCCACAGGAAGAAGCCAGAGGGGGCAGACTTGCTCTATTCTACCAAAGATGGGTTGAGAGAACTTCGGACAAGCGGTCCTAACCATCATTCGAAAGGGATAATATTATCTGGACTTCTACAACATCCCTCCGGATAAGTTTATGAAATCTCCCTGTCACGACCCTTTCAAGAGGACAGCAGTGGAATCTACACTGACCAAATTGCTCAACTTAAAGGCCATAACACCGGTGCCCACGCAACAAGAAAATATGGGGCACTATTCCATCTATTTTATCTTTCCCAAGAAAGAGGGTACGTTCTGGCCCATCCTGGACCTCAAGTCCATCAACCGCCACCTAAGGGTACCTCTCTTCTGCATGGAAACCCTATGCTCGGTCACAAGGGCGATACAGCCAGGAGAGTCTCACATCCCTGGATCTGTCAGAAGCCTACCTGCACATCCTGGTCCATCACGAGTATCAGCGTTTTTTATGCTTCGCGATCCTGGACCACCACCACCAATTCTGGGCAGTACCCTTCGGGCTAGCCACAGCACCCCGAACGTTTACCAAAATCATGGTTGTAGTGGCGGCGACACTGATGAAAGAAGAAATCCTCGTACACCCATATCTGGACGATTGGCTGATCAGGGCAAAATCCCCAGAGGAAAGTCATCAGGCGACCACCAGAGTCAAAACTCTACTGGAGAACCTCGGGTGAGTGGTCAACACAAACAAGAGCTGTCTGTAGCCCTCCCAATCTCTGGAATACCTGGGAGTCCGGTTCGACACCAGACAAGACAAGGTCATTCTGACTCCTGAGGAGAACAAAACTGATGAACCAATTGCAAAATCTGTTAAGCAGTCTTTGCCCCAAGGTCTGAGACTACCTCCAAGTCCTCGGTCTCATGACATCCACACTGGAAGTGGTCCCATGGGCGAGAGCTCACATGCAGCCCCTACAGCATTCCCTACTGTCACGATGGAATCCGATGTCCCAAAATTACTCCGTTAGTCTCCAGCTCCCAGAGGAAGTTCGAACACAGCTACAATGGTGGCTACAAGAAGACTATCTGAGCAAGGGAATAAGGCTATCCCTGCCGACCTGGATCCTGCTCACCATGGATGCAAGCCTACAAGGGTGGGAAGCCCCACTGCCAGGGATTGACCGCCCAAGGGCAATGGGACAAGGAAGAGTCGGGATGGAACATCAACTGACTGGAAGCACGGGCAGTCAGGCTAGCCTGCCTATGGTTCAGTCACAGACTCCGGGGCGAATCGGTCAGAGTCATGTCGGACAAACGCCACAACAGTTGCCTACATCAACCGCCAGGGAGGAACCAGAAGCCAACAGGTGTCCCTGGAAATACGCCCCCTAATGGCGTGGCCAGAATCAAACCTACAAGAGATCTCAGCCACCCACATCGTGGGAAAAGACAACTTCACTGCGGATTACCTTAGCAGAGAAAGTCTAGACCTGGGGGAATGGAGGCTGTCGGCCACAGCCTTCCAATTGATAGTAAACCGCTGGGGAACACCAGCCACGGATCTCCTGGCAACCCGGTCCAGTGCCCAAGTTCCCAAATTCTTCAGTCACAGACGGGAACACCAATCCCAAGGTATCAATGCCCTCATTCAGGCCTGGCCACAGGAAATCCTGCTTATACGCCTTCCCTCCGTGGCTGCTACTGGGCAGGATCAACCGCAAGATAGAACACCACAGGGGACCAGTACTTCTAGTGGCCCCACTCTGGCCAAGAAGGCCGTGGTACGCAGTCATGCGAAGACGACTGACAGGGAGCCCTCTCCCTCTAACCCCATACAAGGATCTGCTCCAACAAGGCCCAGTCCTCCACGAAGACCCAACTCTATTCTCTCTTACGGTCTGGCCATTGAGCGGATTCGCCTGAAGAAGAGCAGGTACTCGGGTGGTGATTTGATACTGCTCCGAGCACGCAAGTTCTCCACCTCTCTAACCTACATACGAATATGGAGAATATTTGAAGCCTGGTGTGAAGACCGCAACATCCTCCCATGGACAGTAAAAATTCCCCCAATTCTGGAGTTCCTGCAGAATGGCTTAGAGAAGGGGGTTGTCTCTAAACTCCATCAAGGTACAGGTGGCCGTGTTGGCCTGCTACAGAGCCAAGGTGGAGGGCGGCAGCCTAGCCTCTCACCCAGACGTCTCCTGCTTCCTGAAAGGGGTCAAGCTGATCCGACCACCCCTAAAGGGGCCGGTACCTTTATGGAATCTCAATCTAGTCCTAGACTTCCTAGCAGGAGCCTCTTTCAGACCCAACCGCGGTCTCTCTCTGACTACTAACATTGAAGACTGCATTTCTAATGGCAGTCTGTTCGGCCCTTTGCATCTCCGAGCTTCAAGCACTGTTCTGTCGAGAACCGTTCCTCACGTTCACACCAGGATCCATACAGCTACTCACGGTCCCCTCCTTCCTACCAAAAGTGGTTTCTCACTTCCATCTAAACCAAACCATCTCGCTACCATCGCCAGACTAGCATAAGGACTCGGAAGAATCTCGCCGCCTTCGCCATCTGAACGTCTGCAGACTCCTAGTCAGATACCTGGAAAAGTCAGAATCCGTACGAAAGATGGATCACCTATTTGTCCTTCACAGCGGGAAGAAACAAGGGTAAGCGGCCTCACGGGCAACCATAGCCCACTGGATCAAAGAAGTTATCAAGGCTGCCTGCGTAGAGGCAGGCAAGCCTCGACCTCTACAAGTCAAGGCCCATTCCACTAGAGCCCAGGCAGTGTCCTGGGTGGAAACCAAGATGCTGTCACCCGCTGAGATCTGTCGGGTGGCGACATGGTCCTTCATTCACACCTTCTCTAGTTTCTACCGCCTGGATGTTCAGGCTCTGGAGGATACAGCATTCACAAGGGCAGTACTAAATGGGTCACGGGCAGCCTCCCACCCGGTTCGGGAGTAGCTTTTGTACATCCCATTGGTCCTGAGTCCATCTGCTACACGCTAGGAAATGGAGAAATTACTTACCTGATAATTTCGTTTTCCTTAGTGTAGACAGATGGACTCGGCATCCCTCCCTCGGCTGCCGACAAACACTGAAACTTCGGGTGACCATCCCCGAGAGCAAGACAAACACGGGTAAGCCAAGCTTCCTTCTAAGTAAGACAGCCATACCTACCGGGTGTCGGCGTTTCTCGGTTGAGTGCGCTGGCGGTCTCCAGCTATAACCACATCAACCATTTCTAGTTAATCAAGTTGTTCAGTCACACACATATCCACAATTGCTTTTTGAATTGAATATTGAAGGAGCAGAGCTTCCTGCAGGGGTATATGTACAAGGGCTGACGTAAGATTGAAATCTGACTCTGTCTCCAACTGCTATCAGGAGCACACTATACCCATTGGTCCTGAGTCCATCTGTCTACACTAAGGAAAACGAAATTATCAGGTAAGTAATTTCTCCATTGTAAAACTATACTAATAAATGTTACAGAACATCCAATTAAAAACTCAAAAAATTATTAAAAATTGTCCAAATATCAAACTATTTCAAAACAGCAGACACATCACATAATACCCAATAATTAAAATGGCAGTCATCAAGAGATAATACTTAAAAAGCCACCTTTACTTACCCTCTTCAGCAACTCTCACACGCCTTTCCCTTGCAGGCCAATAGCACACCCCAGAAGCAGCAGTGGCTGCAGAAACTCTGTCCTCAGTCTGCTTCCTGAAGGCCCACAAGTTACTCACACACAGACCAGTAACCTCCCTGACCAATCTCTGACACACACACACACACACAACCTCCCTGACTAGTCTCTCTCTCTCACAGACACAGACACACACAAGTCACCTCCCTGACCAGTGTCTCTCTCACAGACACACACAAGTCACCTCCCTGACCAGTGTCTCTCTCACAGACACACACAAGTCACCTCCCTGACCAGTGTCTCTCTCACAGACACACACAAGTCACCTCCCTGACCAGTGTCTCTCTCACAGACACACACAAGTCACCTCCCTGACCAGTGTCTCTCTCACAGACACACACAAGTCACCTCCCTGACCAGTGTCTCTCTCACAGACACACACAAGTCACCTCCCTGACTAGTGTCTCTCTCACAGACACACACAAGTCACCTCCCTGACTAGTGTCTCTCTCACAGACACACACAAGTCACCTCCCTGACTAGTGTCTCTCTTTCTCTCACAGACACACACAAGTCACCTCCCTGACTAGTCTCTCTTTCTCTCACAGACACACTCTCCGGCCGCCACCGGCCTGGCCTCCGGCGGCAGTGCGCAGGGTCTTTCCACTCTTTTTGGCTGCTGCCTGCCTGCCCTCCGGCAGTAGTGCGCAGGGCCCTTCCACTCTTTGGCTGCCTCTGGCGGCAGCATATAGCCTCTTTCTGCTCTTCGGCCCCGCCGGCCTGGCCTCCGGCAGCATTGTGCGGGGTTTCTACACTTCAGCTGCTGCTGGCTTGGCCTCTGGCGGTGGCACTTCCCTACCAACTGCATCAGCTAGTCCGCCCCTGAGGAGAAGGGAAGCACAAGTGGGGAAGTGGGCCTCCTGGAGCTGCGACACACCAGCTGGTGCTTGGCGACACAGTGGTGTGTCGCGACACACCAGTTGAGAATCGCTGCTGTAGACATAAAGTTCCTGGATGAAATAAGACAGTTTAATGGAGTAATTGGTTCAGGAACCAACGAGAGAGGAGCGATTTCTAGATCTAATTCTCAGTGGAGCGCAGGATTTGGTGAGAGAGAACTCTGGTGGGGTGCTCAGTAATAGTGACAGTAATAAGATCAAATTTGAATTGATGACTGGAATGGGGACAGTAAGTAAATCCACTGCTCTATCGCTAACCTTTCAAAAGGGAATCTTTGATAAAATGAGAAAAATAGTTAGAAAAAAAACTGAAAAGTGCAAAACTGAAAAGTGCAGCTACAAAGGTAAAAAGTGTGCAACAGGCATGGACATTGTTTAAAAAAAAAACAAAAACCAAAAAACCCATCCTGGAAGCACAAACCAGATCTATTCCATAAGAACATAAGAAATTGCCATGCTGGTTCAGACCCAAGGGTCCATCAAGCCCAGCATCCTGTTTCCAACAGAGGCCAAACCAGGCCACAAGAACCTGGCAATTACCCAAACACTAATGATGCAATTAATAGCAGTGGCTATTCTCTAAGTAAACTTGATTAATAGCAGTTAATGGACTTCTCCTCCAAGAACTTATCCAAACCTTTTTTGAACCCAGCTACACTAACTGCACTAACCACATCCTCTGGCAACAAATTCCAGAGCTTTGTTGTGCGTTGAGTGAAAAAGAATTTTCTCCGATTAGTCTTACATGTGCTACTTGCTAACTTCATGGAATGCCCCCTAGTCCTATTATTCGAAAGTGTAAATAACCGATTCACATCTACTCGTTCAAGACCTCTATCATATCCCCCCTCAGCCGTCTCTTCTCCAAGCTGAACAGCCCTAACCTCTTCAGCCTTTCCTCATAGGGGAGCTGTTCCATCCCCTTTAACATTTTGGTTGCCCTTCTCTGTACCTTCTCCATCGCAAATATATCTCTTTTTTGAGATGCGGCAACCAGAATTGTACACAGAATTCAAGGTGCGGTCTCACCAAGGAGCGATAGAGGCATTTTGACATTTTCTATTTTATTAACCATGCCCTTCCTAATAATTCCTAACGTTCTGTTTGCTTTTGTTGACTGCTGCAGCACACTGAACCAACTATTTTAAAGTATTATCCACTATGATGCCTAGATCTTTTTCCTGGGTGGTAGCTCCTAATATGGAACCTAACATCGTGTAACTATAGTGAGGGTTATTTTTCCCTATATGCAACACCTTGCACTTGTCCACATTAAATTTCATCTGCCATTTGGATGCCCAATCTTCCAGTCTTGTAAGGTCCTCCTGTAATGTATCACAATCCGCTTGTTAACTACTCTGAATAATTTTGTATTATCCGCATTAAGAAAGGTGGAAGGAAGGCAAAACGATTACCAGCATGGTTAAAAGGTGAGGTGAAAATGGCTATTTTAGCCAAAAGATCTTCATTCAAAAATTGGAAATAGGATAAAGCATAAGCAATGGCAAGTTAAATGTAAGACATTGATAAGACAAGAGTTAGAGAATTTGAAAAGTTAGCCATAGAGGCAAAAACTTGCAATAAAAACTTTTTAAAATATATCCGAAGTAGAAAGCCTGCAAGGCAGTCGTACTGTTGAATGATCAAGGGGTTAAAGGGGCACTTAGAGAAGATAAGGCCATTGCAGAAAGATTAAACGATTTCTTTACTTCGGTGTTTACGGAAGAATATGTTGGAGAGAGACCCATTCTGGAGAAGATTTTCATAGTTGATTCAGATCAACTGAACCAAATCTTGGTGAACCTGGAAGATATGGTAGGCCTGATTGACAAACTGAAAAGTAAATCACCTGGACTAGATTGTATACACCCCAGGGTTCTGAAATCTGTTTTTTGTCTGTGCTTTGCATGGACAGTTTTTGTTCTGTGTCTCTACAGAACATTTCTCCTTAATCTTGTTTCACTTAAGTGACCAACAAAAGCACTTTTCAGTGCTATTTGATGATGGTCTCGAGGAAAAACAGAGGTTTAAGTACTGCTCGTCTGGACAAATTATGACCATTACATACTGTCGTAATTACTGTTTCCTTTATCTGGGTCCAGACCATGAGAAGTCAAATTACATAGAAACATAGAAATGACGGCAGAAGACCAAACGGCCCATCCAGTCTGCCCAGCAAGCTTCACACATTAATCTGTTTCTCTTAGCTCTTTGGTTCTATTTCCCTTCCACCCCCACCATGTAGAGAGCAGTGATGGAGCTGCATCCAAGTGAAATATCAAGCTTGATTAGTTAGGGGTAGTAGGGGTAGTAACCGCCGCAATATGCAAGCTACACCCATGCTTATTTGTTTTACCCAGACTATGTTATTCATCCCTTATTGGTTGTTTTTCTTCTCCCCTGCTGTTGAAGCAGAGAGCTATCCTGGATATGCATTGAAAGTGAAGTATCAGGCTTATTTGGTTTGGGGTAGTAACCGCCGTAACAAGCCAGCTACTCCCTGCTTTGTGAGTGCAAATCCTTTTTTCCACATTTCCTCTTGCTGTTGAAGCTTAGAGCGATGTTGGAGTCACAGTAACCATGTGTATGTTTATTGAATAAGGGTATTATCTCCAGGCAGTAGCCGTCATTCTGGCGAGCCACCCACTCTTCATTGACGGCTGCTTGACTTTATGGATCCACAGTGTTTATCCCATGCCCCTTTGAAGTCCTTCACAGTTCTGGTCTTCACTACTTCCTCTGGAAGGGCATTCCAGGCATCTACCACCCTCTCCGTGAAGAAATACTTCCTGACATTGGTTCTGAATCTTCCTCCCTGGAGCTTCAAATCGTGACCCCTGGTTCTGCTGATTTTTTTCCTATGGAAAAGGTTTGTCGTTGTCTTTGGATCATTAAAACCTTTCAAGTATCTGAAAGTCTGTATCATATCACCTCTGCTCCTCCTTTCCTCCAGGGTGTACCTATTTAGATTCTTCAATCTCTCCTCATAAGTCATTTGAAGACCTTCCACCTTTTTGGTCGCCCTTCTCTGGACCGCTTCCATCTTGTCTCTGTCTCTTTGGAGATACGGTCTCCAGAACTGAACACAATACTCCAGGTGAGGTCTCACCAAAGACCTGTTGAAGGGGATAATCACTTCCCTTTTTTTGCTTGATATTCCTCTCTCTATGCAGCCCAGCATTCTTCTGGCTTTAGCTATCGCCTTGTCACATTGTTTTGCCGACTTCAGATCATTAGACACCATCACCCCAAGGTCTCTCTCCTGCTCCGTGCACATCAGCCTTTCTCCCCCCATCGAATACAGTTCATTCGGATTTCCACTCTCCATATGCATGACTCTGCACTTCTTGGCATTGAATCTCAGCTGCCATATCTTTGACCATTCTTCCAGCTTCCTTAAATCCCGTCTCATTCTCTCCACTCCTTCCGGCGTGTCCACTCTGTTGCAGATCTTAGTGTCATCCGCAAAAAGACATACATTACCTTCTATCCCTTCCGCAATGTCGCTCACAAAGATATTGAAAAGGACCGGTCCCAACACCGATCCCTGCGGTACACTGCTTAAAACCGCTCTCTCTTCAGAGAGAGTTCCATTTACCATCACACATTGTCTTCTGTCCGTCAACCAGTTTGCAATCCAGGCCACCACCTCGGCACTCACTCCTAAGCTTCTCATTTTATTCACCAGTCTCCTGTGCGGGACAGTGTCAAAAGCTTTTCTGAAATCCAAGTAGATGACATCGAGTGCTCTTCCTTGATCCAATTCCTTGGTTACCCAGTCAAAAAAGTCAATCAGATTTGTCTGACAGGATCTTCCAATGGTGAATCCATGCTGCCTCTGGTCCAGCAATTCTCCCGACTGTAGATAGTTCACTATTCTCTCTTTCAACAGTGACTCCATTACTTTTCCCACCACCGAAGTGAGGCTAACCGGTCTGTAGTTACCAGCCTCTTCTCTGTTCCCACTCTTGTGAAGCGGGACCACCACCGCTCTCCTCCAGTCACTCGGCACCACTCCCGTTTCTAGGGATCTATTGAACAGGTCACACAGCGGACCCGCCAGCACATCTCTGAGCTCCCTCAGTATCCTGGGATGAACTTCATCAGGCCCCATGGCTTTTGTCCACTTTCAGTTTCACCAGCTCTTCCCATACATTTTCTACTGTAAATGGAGTTACATCTACTCCATTCCCCTCCAGTTTCTTGTTAACTAGTGACGGTCTTTCTCCAGGGTCCTCTTTAGTGAACACAGAACTGAAGTATTCATTTAATATTTCTGCCATTTCTTCGTCTCTCTCCACACATTGATCCTTTCCACCTTTCAATTTCAATATACCACTTTGAACTTTTCTCTTTTCACTGATGTATCTGAAAAATGTTTTGTTACCACTCTTTCCCTCCTTGGCAATCCTCTCTTCCGCTTGACTTTTTGCCATCTTGATTAATTTCTTCGTCTCCCTCAGTTCTACCAGATATTCTTCTTTGTGCTCCTCCTTTTGGGATCTTTTATATTTCTTGAACGCTGTTCTTTTAGCCTTTATTTTGTCAGCCACCTCCTTTGAGAACCAGATAGGTTTCATTTTTCTTTTGCTTTTCTTTACTTTTCTAACATATAGATTAGTTGCCTTGGTAATTGCTCCTTTTAGATTGGTCCACTGTTGATCCACATCTTTCTTTCTCCCAGCCTTTTAGTTCTTCCTCCAGGTACTTCCCCATTTCATCAAAGTCTGTGTTTTTGAACAGCAAAACTCAGGTTTTTGTGCTTCTTTTCTGTGTCCTTTTTATGATATTAAACCATACCGTTTGATGAGCACTGGTGCTGAGGTGGGCACCCACCTGGACTTCTGAGACATTATCTCCATTAGTGAGCACTAAGTCGAGTATAGCTCCTTCTCTCGTGGGTTCCATTACCATTTGTTTGATTACCCAGTGTATGGTAGAAAATCATCGAGGCCAAACGAGCTGCAAAAATTGCGGTCTTCATATCAAAGGAAGAGAACAGGTCTGCTTTGAAGGAACAGGTATCCTCTATGTCCTCGTAAAGCAGTGAAAGTAAGTCCTTTGGAACGACTCCAACTTGGCAGAGGTCTGTAAAATCTGTCATGACTGCCTGCCATGCAACCTCCTAGCCAGAAGAGGTCATCAGCGAGCCTTACTCAAATCATTCTAGCCACTGCCTTGCTAATTCCCATGAGGTGGTGACTCCAGCTCTACTTAATCTAGCCTGTCCATTCTCTCCTTGCCTCTGAGTCACCTCAGCTCCTTGACCTGGCCTTCCTTGCTTCCTTGCGCCATATTGCTTAAGTCACTCCAACGCACCCTAGCATTGGCGTGATCTAAGCAATAAGTGGCATCAGCTCATAGCAAACACCAATAAATGCTGACATATTTGATGCATAAGCCATCCTCATCGAAACAAAAACATGGAACATCAAATCGGAGAAGGGTCATAAACATTCAATGAAGGCTAGTAATTCTGATGAAGGGCCAAGCTTTTTCCAAGGACAAGCAGGATAGCAGTCCTCACGCATGGGTGACATCATTGGATGGAGCCCAGCACGGAAAACTGAAATTTTTTACAACTTTGACCGAGGCTGTCTGAGCATGTCCAGCATGTATTATATGATGCATCAACACAGGGTTACCTCTGTGCCCACCCCCCTCTCCCCACAGAGCCTAGTGTATCTCGGCAATTGAGTCTCTCTCTTTCTCTCTTAAACTTCATTAGAAGTTTCCTTTTTTGCATGTTTTCACATATTGTTAATCTTCTCATGGTATCAACGTGAAGTCCTCTCAGTTCTCACCTAGGTTTCTTTAGCCAGGCTTATCAATGTTAAAGGTAAGTTTTTCTTTAACCGTCATTACCTCCCCCCCCCCCCCCCCCCCCCGGGTGGTGCTTTTGGTGCCCACCAGCCATCATAGGCTGTTGCCATAGCATTTTATTTATTTTTTTTTAATTTTATCTTTATGCAATTTTCAAATATTCAAACAAGATTACATTCTTGATGGAAAATACAGAGAAAGAAAAGAAATACATAAGTTTTTCTTAGGAAAATTCCAAACAATAAATACATTATCGTTTCTTAGTATTCTCGTCCTCAATATGTGAGGGGCGGAATATCCCGCCCCTCATAGCATTTGAGTTTGCATCCCTCTTGTTTCGGATTGGCATGTCCACGTCTGGGGTTTTAACCATGCCCTCTGTGCTTGAGGACTGTCGATCACGGACCCCCATGGTAGATATATTCTCTGCCTGGGGGCTTCGCACAACATCCAGTCTTGCAGCAAGTATGCTCAGATGACCCTAAAAGAACATAAGATCTGTCTCAATAAGATGGAAGAAGAGAAGGCCAGTCCATCCACATTGGCATAGAGGAGCCTTGGAGCCAAACCAATGAACACAGATCCATCGACATCTGCGGGATCGTCTATTCCGTCTTTCGGTGACTGCCAGGGACGCTGGTCGAAGACATCAGGTTCGTCATCTTCAGCCTTGGCACCGGGGTTGGATTGATCTGAACACCAAGGGAAGCCGAGGAAACATTGGCCCCGAAGCGCCCCCATGTCCAGCCTTTATCGATACTTGGGTACACGATGGCCCCACCAGCTCTGATGCCTGCCACCGATCCTCCTTTCGGTTCTGAAGAGAATGAGGTTAAGGTAGCTGGGTCCCATGTGGTCTTGGCATTGGCGCTCTTTGAGGAGTTGTAGAGGTGCGTGCAGACTGCCATGGAGAGGGCCTTGTGGAACTTCAGCATTGGGGCACCAGTGGCACTGGGATCGGCACTATCCATTCTCAAGCCACTTTTGGAATTCCTGCATATGCTCATTGAAGTGTTAACTGATGCAGCTTGTCACTGTTTCTGGGGTGGCATTGACGCATGATGGGGCATCTGTGGTGCCTCTGGCTGATCCGGTGCTCATTCATGGTTCCTTGGAGGAGGAAGCTCATCGGGTGACCAGAACAACATCGTGGCTCAAGCCCTCACGGCCAGTTGTCTCTGTACCCTTACCGTTGGCTGGTTGCCGAGTGCCTATGGCCCTGTTCCTGCCTTCAGGCTGTGAGAAGGACCCCTAGGTCCCCAGGGGGGATGATGACTCTTTCTGTTGACGCATCGGTTGGTCTCCCTTAAGACCCGTCTCCTCCCGCCAACAGCAGAAGGAAGTCTCAGGATGACCTTCCCTTTGCACAATTTGTCAGGGTGATGGCAGAGGCCATTCCATTTCTGATAGTGAGGATACCAGATACAAGGTGCTGGATATTTTCCAGTACATGGAGCCTCCTAATGAGATTGTGGCAGTCCCAGTTCACGAGATCTTTGTGGAGCTGTTGATGAGCATGCAGGAACCACCCCACTCTTTTCCTCCTGTTGTATTTTGTTCAGAAGACTTTCTGATTCGACAAGTGTTAGCTACTGAACCAATCTGTGGTGGTCGAATCTGCTCTCAGGCCAAGCACACACACTGACCCATTGGTTGGCACCCCAGTGAAGGATCAGAGGGCAATCAATACTCTTGGGAGGAAAGTTTTTCAGGGCACCATCCTTATTTCCCCTCATAGTGTTCTAACTCTATATGAGTTAGTATATGTGGGACATCTGGAAGCAGGAGCAGGATGTGGCTGAGCAGTTGCCTCAATAATAGCAGGATACTCTCCAGTCACTGGTTTATAAGGCCAGAGGAAGTATCTCTTCTGCTTGGAGATACCATCCTCTGCCGCCCCAGCCGGTGTCCCAGTCCATTCTCAGGACGGGGTTTTAACTGGATAGCAGGAGAGCATAGCAGAGTCTGCTGTACCAGGGACAATGGACACCCTGGTCGGAAGGAGGCTGCAATTCTACGTGAACCGGTGGACCATTGTAACCTCTGACTAGTGGGTCTTGTCCAGTCGCAGAATGTACAAATTAAATCTTTTGAGTCCTCTGCCGTATTGCGCCCCCCACCCCCGAGCTCCTACTTGGGGGCTTGTAGCACAACAGGGAAGTACTCTTCGTGGAGCTCTCCTCCCTCTTAATGATCAGAGCAGTCAATCAGTGCCAAGAGAGCAGGGATTCTACTCCCGTTACTTCCCGATTTCAAAGAAAACAGGAGGACTTGTCCCATCCTAGACCTAAGTCCTCTGAACAAGTTTCTCAAATGGGAAAGTTAAGGATGGTTTCCCTGTGCACCATGATCCCTTGTTGCGAGAAGAGGACTGGCTATGCTTTTTTGATCTGAAGTATGTGTTACCCACAATGAGATCTTCCAGGGCACAGGAATTATCTCAGATTAGTAGTAGGGAAACCGGATTTTCAGTAAACTGTTTTGCCATTTGGGCTAGTGTCAGCCCAGCATGTCTTTATGAAGTGCCTGGCTGTGGTGGTGGCGCACCTTTGTAGACTGGGAATCCATGTTTTCCTTACCTGGACAATTGGCTGGTTAGGAGCACCTCTTGTGTAGGGCTGAAGAGTCTGTTTGATCCATCCAGGTGTTGGGAGCCACTAGTGTTCGTCATCAATTACCGCAAGTCCCTTTTCAGCCCTTCACTAAAACTGGTCTTAATTGGAGCCCTGCTAGTCACGGCTCAGGCCAAGGCCTTCCTGCCGTGACAAAAGGCGGAGGAGATTAAAGAGAGCCAGCAGGTCTCAGCATAGTACATGTTGAAGCTGTTGGGCCACATGGTCACAACAGTACATGTCACTCCCTGGGCAAAGTTACTTATGCCGAGAATCCATTGGATACTACGTTCCCAGTGGTACAAGGCTTATCAGAGGCATTGAGACTGCATCCGGGTCACACCTTTCCGGGACTCTGTCGTGGTGGCAAGTCGATTCCAAGATGGAATGGGAGAGTCCCATTCCAAAGTCCTGGGGTTCAAATTGTCCTCACCAGAGATGTCCACTCTGGGTTGGGGAGCTCATGTAGATGGGCTCCATTCCCAAGGTCTTTGGTCAGCTCAGGAACAGCTGTGCCAGATCAGCTTCCTGGAGCTCCGGAAGGTCCAGTACTCTGTCGGCTTTCAGAGATCGGCTGTCCAACAAAATTGTTGGTACAAACTGACCACCTGGAGGTGATTGTGGTATGTCAAAAAGCAGGGGGTTATGGGCTCATACCACCTGTGTCGAAGTGGTTTGTAAGAAAATATAGGAGGCAGGGACCTGTCTGCTACAGGACACTTCAGTTGCCCCCCACTTTTCTTCATGATACTAAGTTCACGAAAAAGGCATGTTCTCCTCAGAATAGTCTTTATTTATTAGATTTGGCAGGATTTAGCATTTAGAAGATAACAGCAATTCCTGTCTCTAACATCCTGACCACTAAGCAAAGGTTTACTCTAAAGAAAATTCTGTACCATGGGTGGTTTCAAACATGCCATAAACCTTAGTCTGCTTAATATATTAATACTTATAGCTAATTTTCTTACCCCCTGGTCCCAACCTCAGGCGATATCCCTCTGTTCACCTCTGAAGCAGCTCTAGCTGGAGGCCTGGAGAATGTGGTAAGGGGAGAAGGTGGCTTCTGGGACTGGTATTGGCAGAGCTGGTGGGCTGTCTGGGGGCTTGCTTTTGGGTCTGGTACTTTCCAGTTGATAAATATGCATAAGCTTGTGCATGATTATTGCAGGTCTTCCCCCCCCCCCCCTTTTCTTTGGGGTGGGGGTTCCTGCCACATCAGTATGCCAAACTGTATACCAGAATCAGCATTGTCTCTGTTTCAGAGTGCCTCCCCTTCAACCAAGGTTGGGGGGTCCTTCTGACCTTTGGAGTTCCCTTGGCCAGTCTGTGACTCCTGTTTATGAGCTTAATTCACTGCATTGTCCCTCTGCCTTAGTTAACACAGGCTCTTACAAACAGGCAGATCTTGATAAATGTCCTTCAGTGCTTGTTTACAGTTCTCCTCTGGCCAGTTTCTTTTCTTTAGCTGTGACGGTGTTTTTTGGCCTGTCAGCACACTGGTCTACATACTTCTTTAGCTATTATGATTCATATTTGGTGCTTTTAGTGGTAAAACATGGGATATCTCTCTCTACAGGTTCAGATCTAATCCTGGGTCCTTTCCCAAGGGATTGTGCCCTGAGCCATATATCTGGCCAAAATAGAGAATACGATAGTGGACAGAATGAGTTGTTCCATCAGACTTCATGAATAGTCTCTGAACTAATTGGTAGCAAATCAGATCTTCCACCTATGAGGAATGCTGGAGGTGGATCTTTTTGCAGTACCTTGGAAAAGGAAGGTTCCTCTGTTCTGCTCCCTCTACAGATTACTTGACAAACCAGCTTCAGAAACCTTTGCTCGTCCTTGGGACATGCGCTTTCTGTATGTCAAGGACTTTGAAGGTTCGAGAGGACAAAGGGACTATGATCCTCATAGCCCTTCATTGGCCAAGACAGGTCTGGTTTCCACTCCTCCGGGAGATGTCCATCAGTAAACCGATCAGACTGGGGACTTCCCCAGATCTCATTTCTCAGGATTGAGGCAGGTTGCCAAATATCAACTTCCAGGCCCTGTTGCTCACAGCCCGGATGTCGAGGCTGATCCTACAACTGCTCAATCTCTGAGTGTGTGTCTTGGGTCCTGGTGACTTCTAGAAAGCCTTTCATTAGAAATTCCTATGCATTTGAAATGGAGGAGGTTTTCAGTGTGGTGTGAGCAGAAGGCCCTAGATCCTTTCTCCTGCTCCACACACAAACTGCTTGACTATCTTCTACTTCTTTCAGGGACTGGTCCGAAGACTAACTCCTTTGGAGTTCACCTCAGTACAATTGGCACATATCACCATGGTGTAGAAGGTAAGCCCATCTCTGTACAGCCTACAGTTGTACGAGTAATGCGGGTTCTGCTTCAGTCTCAAGCGTTCCATAAGGTCTCCCACTGTGTCCTGGGACATCAACATGACTTTAGCTCAGCTTATGAAAGCTCCCTTTGAGCTTCTGAGCTCTGTGACCTGAAGCACCTGACCTGGAAGGTCATATTTTTGGTGGTGGTGGTCAGTGAGTTCCAGGCCTTTGTAACTTATCCACCTTACACACAATTTTTTCTTGACAGGGTAGTCTTGCATATGCATCTTAAATTCCTGCCTGAAGTGGTGTTGGACTTCCATCTTAACCAGTCTCTTGTCCTGCCAACATTTTTTCCCAGGCTCCATTCGCACCAAGGCGAACAAGCCTTGCACAGTTTGGACTGCAAATGAGTCTTAGCTTTCTGTTTGGAGCTGATAGAAGCCCTTAGACAGTTCACCCAACTTTTTGTTTCTTTTGATCAGAGCAGGTTGGGGATCTCTGTTGCCAAGTAGATGTTTCAATTGGCTAGCAGACTGCATTGCCTCCTGTTATGCCCAGGCAGGATTACATCTTGGGGGCCATGTCAAGGCTCACTCTGTCATAGCCATGTCAGTGTCTGTCGCCCATTTGCAGGCAGTTCCCCATGGAGGAGATTTGCAGAGCTGCGATGTGGAGTTCATCTGCTCATTCACATCTCATTACTATTTGGATAGGGCTGGCTGGTGCAACAGACAGGCCAATCTGTCCTTCTAAACTTAAGGTATAGAACATAACTGTGTTCCCGCCTAGGGCCCAATCTTTCTGTTCAGACTGACCCCCCTCCGTGTTACCACCAAGCATGGTTATTATTGTGCCTGTTGGTACTTGTCTGGTGGTTTTTTTGGTTCCCTTTTAGGTTGGGGGGGGGGGGGGTGTGTGACCTGTAGCTAGGGATTCACCCATACCTGAGGTCTGCCATCCTGGTTATCCTTAGAGAAAGGAGTTGCTTACCTATAACAAGTATTAGAGGAGAGCAGCATGTCTGTTCTCATGAAACCTACCTGCCACCTCATGGAGTTGGGTTTCCACTTCCTATGTTTTTATTTTCATTTTTTGTCCCTCAATTCTGTTACAAGATTGTGGGGACCCTGTGTGGATGTGTAGTAAAATGCATGCTCAGAGATGCTTAAAGTTCTAGAAATTTTGACATAACGTTTTCATTGCTTGGCTCCATCTGGTAATATCACCCAAGTTTGAGGACTGACATCCTGCTGTTCTGTGAGAACACTTGTTACAGGTAAGCAGCTCTGCTTACTCCTACAGTTTCCCTGATCTAGAACATCTAAGGGATCTAGTAAACAATGCCTGTCTCCAGTACTACCAGTTCTACCAGAAGAACAATATCTGCAAGATATTAAGAGCAGCTTTGCCACCTTGGAGATATGCAGCAACAGTTCCAACTTCTTAGTAACCACGGCTACAATTGCCGCTGCCTCTGACAGTCTTAGTCTACCATTTTTTGAAAGAAGGACCATGACTTGAAGCTTTTCACGTAGATAAGCAGTATGAATTAGCCATGCTGTCTGGGTACGTCCTCTGTGCCACTAGATGGCGGAGCTCTCAAAGATCACCAAAGTCTTTTTGTGAGATGAGCCTTCCTGTATCCTCCCCCAGTCCTCCGAGCCTCCTCAGTCCAATTTTTCCGCATGACAGAGAACATGTGGAGCTCTCTTCTCTCTGTGAGAAAATTGTTACTCGTCCACAAGGCTTTAAATTCTGCCACTGTGAAAAAATGTCTGTCACGGACGGACATCAGGTATGTTACATATGCCTAGGTCCGAACCATGACCAGGTTAACTGTCAGGACTGTGGACGCATGTCCCCAAGGGCCCAGAGGCAAAGAGCTGCCAGGATTGAGCAGCTTTGTACAGCATCAGGATCTTATGCCCCATCAGAGGCCTCTACAAAATCCTCCTCGAGCCCTCACAGGCACTCAAAAGCCCCCTCTCGCCGTTGGGCGGCTTCAGCCCCTGGACCCTCGGATTTGGCGCCAAAAAAAGACCCATCTAAAATCGGCGCACGGTGCGGCGGATGCGCCGACCACGCCAAAGCACAAAATAGTGTCGAAAGCGTTGAAGCATGTAGATGCCGATACAAAAGGGAAGCACTGATGCATCGATGCCTCTAAGGGCGACCGATGCACGGAGCACAGTGCGCCATATTTTATTCCCATCGCACCATCACCGACTCTGCATCCCCTGTCGACGCACACCAATGTATCGACTACTTTATCGACGCTTCCGCCGAAGCCTTCTACGGGACCACTTCCCAGTCAATCTGCACAGATGCTGCCGACTCAGTCTGCTTCCAGACCGTATAAAAAAAACACCTCCAGTCACAAGAGACCTAGGGAACCTTCTCCCTTAATAAATATAGAGTCAGAGGGAGATCCATCTTCCCCAAGACACTCTGACACTGCTTCATCTTGTCAGAATTGTTTTCCGGACTCTCCATGGCATCCAGACGCCGCACAAGTTCCAGCCTGCAGGACCTGCTGTATGAGATTGAACTACACAGTCTGGGCAAACAAATAGGCTTGGGGATAGCTTGCTTATTGCGGTGGTTACTATCCTAAACCAATTAAGCCTGATACTTCACTTTGAATGCACATTTAGCATTGCTCTCTGCTTCAACGGCAGGGAGAAATGTGGAAAAGGATTTACATTCAGACAACATCCAACAAGGCATGGATCTGTGCAGTCTGGGTAAACACGCATCTGGGTAACTTGCTTGATGCGGCAGGTTATTACCCACAACCATTAAGCTCACCTTTGATGCAACTCCAACATTACTCTCTGCATCAATGGCAGGGGGTGGCAGGAAATTTGAATCGGTTACCAACAAGGGCCCTGAACTTGGTAGTCGGTGAAACAGATAAATATGGGAAAATAAGAGTGGGAGCTTGCTGGGCAAACTGGATGGGTTGATTGGTCTTTTTCTGCTGTCATTTCTATGTTTCTATGAGAAAGTCGAACGGCCATGAGTTGACATAATCTGACCCCGAACGTGTGTGTGGAACTACATAGATGGCTGCCGCCATGTGGCCCAGGATGGTGAGGACTTGACGGGCTGGGGCAACTATACTGTCCAGAAGTTGATGGGTGATCGTTGTCAGAGTGATTGCCCGAGGTTCTGGAAGGAAAGCCTTGTCTTGAATGGTGTCGATATGTGCAACGATGAATTGAATGCACTGAGTAGGTTGCTGGTTCGATTTCTCATAATTGATGAGTAGGCCCAGATGGTCTAGACAAGATATTGTGCGGAGTAAATTGCTTTGCAGGATTGATTGAATGGGAGCTACTAGCAGCCAATTGTCCAGGTAAGGAAAAATCTGAATTCCTTGTCGGCGAAGGAATGCCACCGCTACCACTAGGCATTTTGTGAAGATTCTTGGGGCAGAGGAGAGTCCGAACGGTAATACATTGTACTGGAAGTGTCTCTTGCTCATAGTGAGGCAAAGATATCGCCAAGAGTTGGGATGCATTAGTATATGTGCATACACATCTTTCAGATCTAGTGAGCACATCCAATCTTTGGGTTGTAGGAAGGGCAAGATGGATTTTAGGGATATCATCTTGAATTTCTCCCTTCGCAGGTATTTGTTGAGAGACCGTGAGTCTAGGATGGGTCATAGCCCTCCCGATTTCTTGGGAATGAGGAAGTATTGGGAATAAAATCCTTGTTGAATTTGTGGTGATGGTAATTCTTGGATACACTTCTGTTGGAGTAGGTGATTTATCTCTTGTAGGAGAGGCGCCTGGTGCATCTTCTGATATTTTTGGATGACCAGACGTGGGAGGGGAGGGCGTGTTTGAAAATTTAGGGAATAACCCTTTTCTATTAGCATGGCTAATTCATCTGCTATCTATGGAAAACAGTGTTTACAGTAAGCAAACTTGTTCTTTTCCACCATTACCATTTATTGCTAGAGCAGTGTTGGGTCATGCTTGTCTAATCCTCATAGCCCCAGCATGGCCCTGGCAGATACAGTATGCATATCTTGTTAGCTGTCTAGCAGTCCTCCCAAATCTCTGGGGTCAGACCCTGCTCTTCTAACTCAGGTTGACTGGATGCTCTTTGATTCCAATTTCTCAGCTCTGCATCAGCTTGGATGTTGAGTGTGCAGTGATGGTAGAACTACAGTTACTGCTGGAAATCAATGACTCATTTTTTTCTAGGAAACCTTTAACCAGGGAAAGCTATGCCTTTAAATGTAGAAGATTTCCATCTGGTGCTAACAGCATGATTCTGAATCTTTTTCATTCAAGCTTCCACAACTCTTGCAATACTTTTTAACTCAGTCCTCACCACTTCCTCAATAAGAGTTCATCTGAGCGCCATCTTTAGATACCATGCCTCCTTGGACAACAAACCAATCTCTATTTACCTCCTCATATCTTAATTTATGAAAGGACTCTTGCACATCAAACTGTCAATACAGAAACTTCCTGTTCAGTTGCATGTCAATGTGGTCCTCGCTCAACTGATGAAGCCTCCTTTTGAGCATTACAGTCTACTTCCTTGAAGTTCCTGACTTGGAACCTGTCAGAGAACCCATCCATCTGGGGACCTCGCCTGATCCAGTCACACAGGATTGGGGCAGATTGCGCCACCCAAACCTCCAGGCGTTAGCCTTGATGGCTTGGATGTTGAGCGCTTAGTCCTGCAACCCCTGAACCTCTTTGACGTGTCTCAGGTGTTGGTAGCTTCCAGGAAGCCTTCCACCAGAAAGTCTTATTGACTGAAGTGGAGGAAGATTTCCATCTGGTATGAGGGTCATGGCTTGGATTCTTTCACCTGCTCCACTCCGAAGTTGCTTGATTAACTGTGGCACCTCTTGGAGGCTAGGTTAAAAACCAACTTGGTCTGATACACCTGGGACCAACAGAGCTTACCATCAGGTACGCTCATCTTTGTGCAGTCCATTGTGGGGCGATTTTATGCAGGGCTTGCTTCAGCTGAAGCTCCCCGTTCGGCCTCCTGTTGTGCCCTGGGACCTCAATGTAGTATTGGCATGGCTCATGCGTGACCCTATTGAGCCTTTGTGCTCCTGCATTCTTAAGTTCCAGACATGGAATGTTCTCTTACTGATGGCAGTTACTTCGGCGTGCAGTTAGTGAGCTTCAGGCTTTGGTTACGTATCTGCCCTATACAAAATTATTTCGTGATAGGATGGTCCTGCGTACTTACCCTAAGTTCCTCCCTAAGGTAGCAACTGATTTTCTTAATCAGTCCAGCATTCTGCTCACCTTTTTTCTGAGGTCTGATTCTCACCAGGGCGAACAGGCTCTGCACAATTTGGAATGCAAGAGGGCTTTAGCTTTATATCTTGAATGCACAGCAGACCACAGGCAGTCCACGTAACTCTTTATATCCTTTGACAGGAACAGGCTAGGTGTTGCAGTGGGCAAGCAAACTCTGTCCAATTGGCTGGTGGATTGTATCTCCTTCTGCTATGCGCAGGCGGGTCTTCAGATTGGAGGCTGTGTAAAAGCTCACTCTGTGAGAGCCATGGCGGCATCGGTTGCCCACTTATGAGCAGTTCCCATTGCCGAAATCTGCAAGGCCGCAGCATGCAGTTTCCTATACACATTCGCTGACCACTACTACTTGGACTAGGATGGTCAACATGACAGCTTTTGCCAATCTGTTCTTCGCAATCTCTTCCAGGTTTATACCCAACTCTCCCTATCTAGGGCCCATTCTTTGGGTTCAGACTGTGTCCCTATGTTACCAACAGCACTGCAGTTATTTTTGTGCCTGTTGGCACCCAGTTTGGTGCCTGTTGGTCATGGTTGTTGCCAAGAATAGCCTGTAGCTTGGTATTCACTCATCTGTGAGGACTGCCATCCTGCTTGTCCTAGGAGAAAGCGGAGTTTCTTACCTGTAACAGATGTTCTTCTAGGACAGCAGGATGGTAGTTGGGTTTTCCTGCATTTTGTTTTATTTTTGCTCATGAATTCTGTTATGAGACTGAAGGGGGACTTCGCATGGATGTGCGGATAGTGGCATGCTGAGCATGCTCAGTGTGCCAGTCAAAGTTCTAGAAACTTTGACAAAAGTTTTTTTTCCATGCCGGGCTCCATCTGATGTCACTCATCTGTGACACTAACATCCTGCTGTCCTAGGAGAATACCTGTTACAGATAAGCAACTCTGCTGACTTCCCACATGTAATGGCTAATTCAGCTTGCTTATTGATGGAAAAAGCAAGTTAGCTTACCATAAATAGTATTTTTCCATATATAGCAGGCTGAATTAGCTAGATAGCTACATAGCTAGATTCAGTGTTGATATTGAGTGAGGTGGCTCACTTTCACACGTGCTCAATAAAGCTCAAAGCTCTGCAAGCTTGAAGAGAAGTCCATTTGGTACTGTCAGATGACATCACTCTGACGTAATGGCTAATTCATTCTATTAACTATGGAAAACACAGTTTACGGTAAGCAAACTTGCTTTGTGGAATTACTAATTATTTTTCAGGTCTTCCCTTTTTCCTAGTAAAATATATTATTTAATTCAAAAAGCTCAGTGTTAGCATTGATGCCTATTCCATTATAGTTTTGAATTCTGTCTGATCAATCTGTGGAAAAACTATAATATTCATATAGAATGCCTTTCACCAAAAGACATCCTGAAATTAAGATGCACTCTTTCTTTTGGAACATGCCACTTTATTTAAGCAAGAACTCAAACAGAACTAAAATTGGAATAGTCTGTTCTAGTGCAGGAATGCAGCTTGATTATTGGCAAAGTTGTTTGTGTTGGTGTGCACAGGTAACGTTCAGCAGTCAGGTTGATGGTTAATGACCTTTGAACTGCATTTAAATTATTTCCAATCCCAAAGTAATTTATTTATTTATTTAATTTTATATACCGGCAACCGTTTGCACATCGTGCTGGTTTACAAGTAACTTACAACAAAAGATATATAGGCATCGCCTTTACAGAGAACGGTATATAACATTCTTTAGTTCATGCATTACTGATATCTAAACTCATAAACATTGGTCACTGTTCAGCTCATCATTTATTTTTAGTTATCTCCACTGTTTTTTTAGTTATCTCCACTGTTCAGCTCATCATTTATTTTTAGTTATCTCCACATGAATCCATGTTATTTGACAGCCCACCTGTTTGATTGTTCCACTTGTGGATGCATTAATTCTTTAGCCCATGCATTACTCA
This sequence comes from Rhinatrema bivittatum, assembly GCF_901001135.1. NCBI lineage: Eukaryota > Metazoa > Chordata > Amphibia > Gymnophiona > Rhinatrematidae > Rhinatrema > Rhinatrema bivittatum. The sequence continues at coordinate 102,368,123 of NC_042618.1, forward strand.
TAACCAGGCACATAAACATTGGTCCCTGATACCTGTATATCCCAAATTAACACATTTATTCTTAGTTATTCTCTACATGTTTCACGTATCATAACGAGTTACTGTTGTCTTTACATATATATTTTATACTATTCTATTTATTATTTATTTTATTTCAAGTTAGTTATTTACACCATTATCTATTTTATTACATGTTATTTACTATATAGATTCTCATCATTTGATGAGTCACTGTTGTTTGTTTAATATTTATTCTCATGTTCTGAAACTCCGTTTATTGTAACGCCTCACCGCGATTGTTTTGTTTTATGTAAACCGACCTGATTTGATATTTGTATCGAGAACGTCGGTATATAAAAATGCTAAATAAATAAATAAATAAACGCAGTAACAGAAAAATTAACTAAATAACTAGGGGAGGGATGGAGGGGGTAGTCGAGACAAAAGAGGGGGCAGGGGGAGGGTGCAAACAGATAAATATGGATAAGATATGAATAGGGATTCGAGGTAGAAATATGTATACTGGTTGAATACTGTAGTTGAATGCATTTCAGGTGCTACTGACTTTTATAATGCAGCACTTTTTTGTCCTCAGAATCACAATTTAGAGAAACGTCGTAAAAGCTCAAGACGTGTCAGTTTTGCAGAGACCATAAGGTGAGCTTGAAATATTCTTTTATCGATAAGTATGCATGAAATATAGACAACAGGTACAATATTCTGGTATGATTACATTTTGTTAGGTAACACCTAGTACGGAATAACGAATGTGGCAGTTTAGCCAGCTCTGCACAGAAAAGCACCCTATTCTCTAGCTCTGGCCAGAAGCCATGGATTAGGATGTCTCTTTGGTATTCTTTGATCTTCTGGTGTGTGACAACAACTTTGTTTAACTCACAAGTTATACTCTCTTGTTGAAGGAATAGAAAGGTCATTTATGGATAGTTACTGCACAACAACTTAAGACTAGGGTTCTTTTGTGTTTATATATCCAGGCATAGCACCTGGTCGTGATGTACTGAAACAATTTTTTCCCGTTGATAAGCAGGGCTGAATTAACCACGGTCTTGAGTGATGTCATCTGCCAGCACTGAATGGAGCCCTCTCTCCAAGCTAGCAGTCCTTTGAGCTCTACTGAGCATGTGTGTGGACAGATAATGTCCATCATAAAAGCCATGTCAAGTTATACCACTGCCTAGGCTCAGATCCTGGCCAACCCAATTGCCAGGCATGTGGAAGAATGTCACCTAGGCCCAGCATTCCAGAGCCGCTAAAATGGAGACCCTCATATGAGTTGCAGGAAGCATAGACTTCCAAGAGCCACCAGTCTTCCTTCTCTTGGAGCAGGAAGAATGTCCTTCAGTACCAGTTCCTTGCACCATTGATCTGGACTGGATGACCTGAGAAGTGCTGATGCAACCCTATTGTAATTCCACCAAGTCTGTCATATGGCCTTTGAAAGGCAAGACGCATTCAGCACTGGCACAGTCGAAGAAGCAGGAAACATAGACACAGAGTCGAAGCGTGTCTGAGTCCTTGATGTCTGCCCTGAAGCAACACTGCATTGAAGTGGTTGATGTACATCAGAGGTTGATGCTAGATGCATCAAAGCGTGGCACATTGGACCACTTGATGCCATGGTCGACATGGCGCCTGGAATGAGTTACAGCTCAATGCACGGAGCATCAGTATGATGTATACACGAGCTCTCAATGTGCCTGACAGACAACAGAAACCTTGATGCACCATGTCCTGAAGGGCCCCAATATTAATGCATGCTGTGTAAAAGAACAAGTCTCGGAAGGAAGGGTACTATTCCTAGTCCAGATAAACCACAACAAAATATCGCGACTAGTTTGGCTATCGAACTGGACATCTTCCGATTGTCTCCCTGTTCTTCATCCAGGGATTCAGGAAGAGGAGATTGCTACTTACAAGTGCTCCCAGTTCACCCAGATAAGCATCAAACACAGGAGATGTTACGGGCAGCATTGCCAACCCAGAAATATGCAGCTTCTCCTCTTCATTGACAGAATCCAGGCTACATTTCCCACTTCCTATTATGAGCGCATTTCCGATATCACAAGTACTAACACAAGGCATACGTCTTCAGGCACCAGAATATATCTGTTCTATCCTTATATTATTGCCATACCAACCATTGACATTGGAATGTGAACCTATTCTCATTTCAGAAGAAGACACTTCCCTACTAACACTGGGACAAAAATCTCAACAAGTCATGGCGCAGATAAGATATAGTGTGGAATTTTTCTCCTCCTTCCTTACGAGGAACAGCCTTCATTACCACCAGCTAACCTGATCATCCCGATCCTTCCACAAAAGGTGGTTGGGTGCTCCTCTGTTTCCTACCTTTTCCTCCTCAGATCAGAGAAGGTAGACATCTAGTGAGCGACCTCTTCCGCCACTAGGAACCTCATGCACTCGCAGCCCTCCTGGATCACCACATTCCTCTTAGTCCAGTTGTCATTACCCTGAGGAGCCCCCAGGCAGCTTAACAAGTATCTCTTCAGCCCCACTTTTGGCCCTGTTTGACACACTTCTCCACTGGAGGTCCCCACATACTCGAGGTTTGTGCAGAAGATAGGAGCAGCTGTTAAGGTACAAGTATGGAAAGACCCAGACCCCAGAAAGAAGTCATAGGCATACTAAAAATATTAGACATACTGGCAGAGCTGTCTGTAGTACCGACTCAGAAGTATTAGACAGTACTCATTAGAGATGTGAATCGTGTGATCGATGGTCTTAACGATCAATTTCGGCTGGGGGGGGGGGGGGGGGAGGGAATTGGATCGTCGCGGTTTTGTTTTTGTAAATATCGTGTAAATCGGGGGAGGGCGGGAAAACCGGCACACTAAAACATCCCTAAAACCCACCCCGACCCTTTAAAATAAATCCCCCACCCTCCCGAACCCCCCCCAAAATGCCTTAAATTACCTGGGATCCAGAGCGGGGGTCCCGGTGTGATCTTTTACTCTCGGGCCTGCGGTGCGTTGTAGAAATGGCACGGTGCTACCTTTGCCCTGTCATATGACAGGTCAAAGGTAGCGCCGGCGCCATTTTGTTTTTTGTCCCCCGACGTCAGGAGCGTAGGAGATCGCTCCCGGACCTCCGCTGGACCCCCAGGGACTTTTGGCCAGCTTGGGGGGGGCCTCCTGACCCCCACAAGACTTGCCAAAAGTCCAGCGGGGGTCCGGGAGCGACCTCCTGCACTCGAATCGTGTTGCCGTACGGCCGGCGCCATTTTGCACAAAATGGCGCCGGCCGTACGGCAAAACGTAAAAAAATGCCATATGCTTCATACCATCCCCCGTCTTATCAGCAGACTTCCCGTCCGCAGAATCAACAGAACCAAAACCGGGGACGACCCCGGGCCCAGCATCCACAAGCTCAACAACCCGCTGCCCCGGCCAAGACTAATACGTCTTTTTGAACATCGCCTTGCCACCACTGCAGCCGGTGCTAGCGGGAGGAATCACGGCACACATCCGGGAATGGGAGAAGATCACAAACGACCAATGGGTACTGGACATTGTTCGTCAGGGGTACAGAATTCACTTACAATCTCCTGCCCCGCTCCCTCATTCAGCATTACGGGGATCCAGACCCCACCAAACCCGCTTGGAACAGGAGGTGAGGGCGTTATGACAACAGCAAGCAATTCACCGAATCCCTCCGGTAGACCATCTCATGGTATTCTACTCCCCCTACTTCCTAATTCCAAAGAAATCCAGGGACCTTCATCCAATCTTGGACCTCAGAGAACTGAACAAGTTCATTGTCAAGGAAAAATTCAAAATGATCTCTCTCAAATTTCTACTACCCTTGATCCAGCCCCCACGCTTGGATGTGCTCCATAGACCTCAAGGATGCGTACACTCACATTCCTATGCATCCATCCTTCCTTCTGGCGATACCTGTCTTTCCAAGTGCATGGCCAACACTTCCAGTACAAAGTCCTTCCCTTCGGCCTGTCATCAGCGCCCAGGGTGTTCACCAAGTGTATGGCAGTGGTGGTGGCATTCCTCAGTCAACGGGGGATCGTGATTTTTCCTTACCTCGATGGTTGGCTGCTGGTAGCCATCAGTCCAGACATTCTTCAACAACATCTCCGGCATATAATTCAGTGCCTGGGCAAGTTGGGGTTGATCATCAACTATCCAAAGTCCAAATTGCATCCTACACAAACAATAAAGTTTATAGGAGCTCATCTGGATACAATCAGATGCCGGGTTTTTCTGCCGGCAGCCAGGAGACACAACATGCGACTCCTTTTTTCGCTACCTAAAATCAACCGTATCGCGACGGCGCATCAAGTCTTGCAAGTGTTGGAACATATGGCGGCCTCAATCCACACGGTCTCCAACACGAGACTCTGCATGCGACACCTACAATGGGGTCTCATGCGACAGTGGAAACAACTTTCTCAACCACTACACTGGAAAGTGTCCTTGACAAAAACCATGATAGCAGACTTAGACTGGTTACGAAAATTGACACTCACCAAGTGAGCTCCTTTCACTCTTCTACCGCACAATGCAGTCCTTACCACAGATGCCTCCCACAAGGGTTGGGAGGCCCACCTCAACCTCCAGACGCGAGGTCTCTAGACGCAGCAGGAGTAGTCCCTTCACATCAATCTCCTGGAATTGAGAGCCATCCGCTACGCCCTGTGCACCTTTGTCTCTCACTTCCAAGGCCACAGGGTCATGGTTTACACAGACAACCAAGTAGCCATGTTTTATATCAACAAACAGGGCGGCTCGGGCTCCTGGAGCCTGTGCCGCGAAGCCCTCATTCTCCTGATGTTGTCAACCCACCACTCCATTCAATTGCAGGCCACTTACTTGCCGGGAATTGCAAATACTCAAGCGGACAGACTGTCTGACATTCCATCCACACGAATGGTCCCTCGACAACGACGTAGCAGAGACTATCTTCCAACGATGGGGAATACCCATCCATAGACCTTTTCACCACAGTGTCCAACCGGAAAGTTACTCGCTTCTGCTCTGTATGGCCGACACCACACAGAGTCGCTCAGGATGCCTTTCTTATTGCATGGATGGAGCCTCTGATGTACGCGTTCCCTCCAATTCCCCTCATCACCAAAACACTACAAAAGCATGCGGGACGAAGCACAATTGATCCTTGTAGCACCGGCGTGGCCACGCCAGCCATGGTATGCACACCTCCTTCAGCTCTCGTCGGACGTACCGTTTCAACTACCCAATCAAGAAAACCTACTGTCACAGGACTAAGGGATCCTCCTCCATCTGCTACACTCCTCTCTGCATCTCACGGCTTGGAGATTGAATGGCTCCTGTCAGAACAAGGGTTTTCCATCACAGTACAAGACGTGATCTTGACATCCCGCAAACCTTCCACGAGGAAAATCTATAACTTCAAATGGAAGCGTTATACCACATAGTGCGAATCCATGAAAGTTGACCCGCTTACCTGTACACCAGAGACCTTGCTGGACTACCTCCACACGCTGTATATAGCCGGCCTGGCTATAGCTTCAGTCAAGGTCCACCTCAGTGCAATAGCTGCCTTTCACTGATTACACAATAGCCAACCCATCTCTATTCACCCGATGGTCTCTCGATTTGTCAAAGGGATCACACACCATCTCCCTCCGGTCGCAAAACCACCAGTTCTGTGGAATCTAAATCTAGTTCTCGAACAACTGATGGTCTCACCCTTTGAGCCGATGGAATCCTCCCATCCCAAATACCTCACCTGGAAGGTCGTCTTCCTTACCGCAGTGACCTTGGCACGACTGGTCAGCGAGTTGCAGGCCTTGGTACATTATAGCCCATACCTTCAATTCTATCACCACAAGGTGCTTCAATGTCCACATCCCCCCTCCTTGCCAAAGGTGGTCTCCCCATTTCATCTAAATTGTTACCGACATTTTGTCCAAAACTTCACAAGAATGACAGAGATTACTACATACCCTGGACTGTAAACGGGCACTAGCCTACTATAAACAAAGGACCCACTCCCCCCACAGGGCGTTGCAGCTATTCGTTTCTTTCAACCCGAATGCCCCAGGCCTTCCAGTAACTAAACGCACCATATCTAGCTGGATTACTCAGTGTATACAATTCTGTCATGACAAGCGTCACCTCAAGTTACCGTCTCGCCCCACGGCTCATCAAACGCGAGCGGTGGCAGCCTCCATGCCCACCTGAGACAAATTCCACTAGTAGACATTTGCAAAGCAGCTACGTGGGCTTCTCTTCACACATTCATTTCCCATTACTGTCTTGATCAACAGACTGCGGACGATGCAAAGTTTGGTAGAACGTTTCTACAATCATTGTCCATGAACTCCACGGGGTCAACTGTCACTTGATATTCATCATGCTGTAGAGGATAACTACTACTACCTTTCAGTCAGCGTGATGGGAGCTTAGGACTCCCATGACATCATGGCTAATTCAGCCCTGCTATAGACGGGGAAAAAGCAAGTTTGCTTACCGTAAACGGTGTATCCGTAGATAGCAGGATGAATTAGCCATGCTGACCCACCCACCACCCTGAGCAGTCGACTTCAACTCTATGACCACGCTTGCTTTATCACAGACTGAGGAGAGTAGTTATTAGCGCGGGAAACCACGCGCAGCCTCAGAGCAAAGCTCTGACATCACTTAGGAAGCTCCGCCTCCCGGGCCTGACTGACAGTTCCCATGACAGCATGGCTAATTCATCCTGCTATCTACGGAAACACCATTTACTGTAAGCAAACTTGCTTTTCTTCGGACACAGGATGCAATGGAAACTACCGCCAACACCTTTGGTGCATACAGATACTTCTGGCGGATAAATAAAGGGGCATCAGGATCTTCTGAGACCTCCAAATCAAATGGGACAATCTTTGCCTTCCTCTGCACAAAGTTGGAAAAGAAAATATCCTCTCAATGGAGAAGAAGAGAAAAGTATTCCCTAGCAGTGAGGGAAAGAACTCTGAAAGAATATCCAGAAAATAGTATTCTTTATCCCTATTCACTATAGATGATTTGGATTCAGAGATTTCAGACTGACTTTTACTAGTGGAGAAGCTCAAGAAGAGGCCAGTCTGGGCACAGCAAGTACCAATGGTTTAGATTTCGATCAAAACCCTTCCCAAGATCAAAATCAAAATGGTCAATAGCATGATTCCTTTTACCACGAAGGGAAAAAACGCCACTTAAGTCAGCACTGGCAGAGGGGGTCAACATAGTAAAGTCAAAGTACCTGGTGCCTATGGTTATATTGCCGAGGACAGGTTGAGTGAATCATGCATCTGTTTGAAATTTAACTAAAGATAAGATTGAGGTAGATTTCTTATAGCGTTTGGATTCTGTTATTGTTACATCAGTCTGAACTTTTAGGACAACTTTGCTATCGCACTCACACGCACACACACATGTTCTCACACTCATGTTCTCACACACTCACACACACACGTTCTCAAACACACATGCTTACTCATTCACTCATTCCCCCCCTCCAAACTAGCAGCAGCCTCCTCCCAACCTAAAGGCAGCAGCAACCTCCTTCGTTTTCAGCCCTCGCGAAGAAAGGAGTCCCATCGGCCGCGAGGGTTGACGTTCTTCCTCATTTTACTCCGAGCCGTGCTGCACATTCTTTAGGCCGCACCTCTCTTCTTTCCTTTGGGCTGATGCCGAGCGCACTAGCATGGTCTCTTCTTCCCGCGTACGCACCCGCTGCTCACCACTTCCTCTTCCGGGCCGCGCGGGCGGGGGAGGGGGGAGAAGAGAGCATGCTGGTGCCGCTAACTCCAGCTGTCCTGCCGCGTTCCGCCCCGGCTATCAGCATTTTAAGTCTGGGCGGAGGACCTATTTCACTTGAGTAGGGTGAGCAGCTGGGTCAGCGGACGACCGGGAAGTGTGGTGACACAACCTGCATGTTCTTTGCGATACACTGATGTGTTGTGACACACTGGTTGAGAACCGCTGCACCAGAGCATCATGGTCATATGACTTCTCAAAGTCTAAGAAGCCTAAGATGCATGTCTGTTTTTCAGGTTTTGAGTTTAAGACCCTGAAATTTATTGGAAAGTGTAATTTTCAGAATGCTATGTGTTCTTCCCGGATGTAGTACAAGAGCTCGTCAATTGCTTTCACAAACTCTGGGGTGAAGGGCAGACCTTTGCTCTGTTTCTTCTTCAAGAATAGTTTCATTACCTTATTGACAAAGGGGGAGGTGTGTTCTAGACAGCCTATGATGTATTGGAGAGGCCATGAAGAACCTCTGCTTATAGCTTTTGATACCCACAAACTTGAGTGGAAATCGGGATCAGCCTTTAGGGAAGATGCACAGGAATGCTTCAGCATGGAGTGTTAAGGCAAGAACCTCTTTTGTGGAGAGGGCATGCAAAACTATGGATCTATCAAGGGCTACGAGAACGCCTCCGCTTTTGACATCTTAGGGTGGGTTTCAGAGCGCTTTTGACATCTTAGGATGGGTTTCAGGTTGTTTTTTTTTTTTTTTTTTTTTTGCAGAAGATGAATTTTTAATGCCTTCTTGCCTCAGAAGCCAGGACTCAAGGACTTGCTAACATGAGAAAAGAAGCTCAAAACAATATGGTGCCACCTGAACCGCAGTGATTGCAACTCCTGAATGGTGTTTTTTTTTTTAATGCAAGTAAAACTTATCTGCCGTGTGCATAGCTAAGAAGTTTTACTTGCATAAAAAAAGAAAAACAGATGGATATTAGCTGAAGATTAAGTATAAGGCAAAGAAGGTGTTTGATACTGGGCATACCTATTATGATGGCCACAATAGATGGTAGAAATATTTCATCGTGAAGGATTACGTATGTGTGTATATTGTCAGACATTATCCTACTAATTTGATGCACCTTTAACATATCGAGCCTTCTTGAAGGTAACAGAAAATAGCTAGTCTCCTTGATATATATATATATAGAGAGAGAGAATGTTACCTATGAAAATATTTAAAAAAAAGTTTCCCTCTTTAGGGAAGTATTCAAACTCCAAGGGTAACAATCTATCAGGAGTAAAATCCCTGCTCTTTAAGTGTTTTGACCCAAACACTTTGGGTCAAAAACCCAAAGTGTTTGGGTTTTTGACAGAGCGCAGAAGAACTAGCTAGCCTTTCAGTCTGTGCTAGAGGATCTTTCCAGTGGGAGGGAAGGGGTTTTTATAAACTGTTGGTTTCATATATCTTCAGACATTTGGGTCCTCTGGATTGTTAGATAGTTATTGATACCCACAATATATCAGATTAAAGGTTATGCCTTTTTGAAATCCCTTCCAATTGTTTGCCCAAAAGAGTGTTCAGGCCCTTCTCAAACCAGGAATCACTCAGATTGGGAAATCTCCTGTCCTGCAGGCCTGTGTGGTCAAACCTGTATCACCTTAAAGAGCAGGGATTTTACTCCTGATAGATTGTTACCCTTGGAGTTTGAATACTTCCCTAAAGAGGGAAACTTTTTTTAAATATTTTCATAGGTAACATTCTCTCTCTCTCTCTCTCTCTCTCTCTCTCTCTCTCTCTCTATATATATATATATATATATATATATATATATATATATATATATATATATATATATATATCAAGGAGACTAGCTATTTTCTGTTACCTTCAAGAAGGCTCGATATGTTAAAGGTGCATCAAATTAGTAGGATAATGTCTGACAATATACACACATACGTAATCCTTCACGATGAAATATTTCTACCATCTATTGTGGCCATCATAATAGGTATGCCCAGTATCAAACACCTTCTTTGCCTTATACTTAATCATCAGCTAATATCCATCTGTTTTTCTTTTTTTATGCAAGTAAAACTTCTTAGCTATGCACACGGCAGATAAGTTTTACTTGCATTAAAAAAAAAAACACCATTCAGGAGTTGCAATCACTGCGGTTCAGCATAAGCTTTTTTTCAAGTCTTGTGTGAGGCTGTATCAGGGTATGGCAGTGACCCCAGAATGCTGAGTGGGAACTGGCCTGTTGAGCTATAAAGGTGGTAGAGAGGCAGCTGTATCACCAGATATTTTCTCTAGAATGCTAAGACATGTTGCTTAAGAACTTTGATCATTTAATCTCTCCTTTGTGCCATAGATTCTAGGAATGAACTGGTTTTCAAGGAGCTTTGAAAATTACAGAAAAAAATTGCAACACATACTATGACTTTAACAAATATTGGAGGGGTTATATTTTGTTGTGGTTTCAGTGATGGTAAGAACTATGAAGCCAACAGCTATTCAAAGTATTAGATCATTACTTTAAAAAAAAAAAAAAAAAAAAAAAAAAAAGATTTTTTTAATTCTTACACCTACAATAAGATGTTAATTTAACATCATCTTCCAAAAGCTTCTTGTTTTTACTTAAAATATTTAACTCTTCATTAAAATAGGAAGTACATTTTGATAACTAGTTTTATCTATTAATAGCTTCCTAGACTATTTTTTTAAAGCTAAATAAATGTAATGAGGATGCTTAATCTTCTACCAACATGTTGCTGATATAACACACAGTAAGATACAGATGCCAAAATTCTACCTGATTGAACTGAAGTGTTTTTGCTTGCTTTAAAAAAGCTTTTTCACTTTTAGTTCTAGGCTATTTGTACCAGATGTTCATGAAAATGCTGTGGGAGAGCTCAGCCATGCAGGTAAAGAATCGTGTATGAGTGTTTTATTTCTATAACTGTCTGTAGTTAGTTTCTAATGTTATTTTTGAGATGGGTGGACCTATATTATTATGATAGCAATGATATTGTTATGATCAATAGTGTGGCCAGCTAAAAATAAGGGATGATGTATTTTTTATTTATTACTGAATTATTATTGCATTTTGAATGGATTTTGTTGCATTTTATACTGTATATTGTACCATGTTTTGTTTTTGTTGCTTAAAAGCGTGTAATAAGTTTGTAATTTTGGTATTTTCCTTCGACAAGCAGGATGACAGTCCTCACATGTAAGTATCATGCTTTACAGCCTGGTCAGGAACTTTTATGTAGTTTCTAGAACTTTGACCATGCTTCACTGGGCATGCCACTATACCATGCGTCCACGTGGGAGCCCCTTCAGTCTTTGTCCTTCATTTGCAGTTCCTCAATCTCCTACTTAGCTGTTGATATTCAGCAGTCTCCTACTTAGCTGTTTGATTTCCCCCCCCCCCCCCCCCCCCCCCCCCCCCACTGCCTAAATCAAAATTTGCAGGTTCATTAGTTTGCTGGGTCCCACAGTCTTATTTCTACCCCTTTTAGTACCCTAGGTAGGTTTTTCACTCATTTTTTCTAAGTTCCATTCTGTTCCCTGCACCTGACTGGTGCATGGATGGACATCAGTCATCACACAGTCTGAATTCATTTTTGCTTCCCTTATTTTCTGTCCAGCTTTCAAGAATGGCTTCGGTGTGCCAGAGTTATGTCTAGCACGGATCCTGATGATAGATAATTCTGTGCCTGGGGGGCCAGAGGTATTGTCTGTGTGCGACCATGACCTCCAAAGGATGATAGTCCCATTGGGAGCTAATGGACAAGCTCGTTGGGTACCAAAAGACAGACCCTTTGATATCAAGGGACCCAGGAGCTGCACTGGATGCTAGTGATGCATCAGCATTGAGGGGCCATTCCACTCTCTCAATGTCGAGGATTGGTAGGGACCAGAGAGACAAGCCGTTTCTGCCTCTTTCCGCTCAAAGAAGGCATCATGGTGTGCGTCTTTGACTTTCGAACTTTATAGGGCCTGAAGACAGGAAGACCTGTGATATAGCTTGATGACATAAGCACCATCTTGAGTATTTTAAGGAAGCCCAGTTCACTTTATACGTGCCTGAGCAACATTTCCTGTTACCCATGAACTGGAGAATTCGCTTTTTTGCCTTGACCTGGACTGTTCTGACCTATTATGCTTGCCACTTGCCCTGACTTAAGCTTGGAACTCCTCTCTGTGAACACTCGGTTTGCCCCATCCCTACAGTGCTTCCTTGGTCCTGTCCCCAGTCTTCCATCAGCTGCCAACTGTTGGAGCCATATCTCGCAGATCAGGCCGTGCCAATCTGTCAGTAGTCCAAAAGGTTCACATCTCAGCTCATCATGGGCCTGAAAGGACATGAGGAGAAGCCAGAGGGCTACCCAATTGCAGCATTTGTCATCAGTGTGTGATGCTGGTATCAGGAATGGTCCTGCTGCAGCTGATGAACCCTTTCTCCCCTCCTCACTACAATGTGGTTCTGAAGAGGAGAGCTCATCCTCACCAAACATCCAGGAACCATATCTGTATCCAGAGTTCCATGTGTCAACCACGAATATTCTTCTCAGTTCCCAGGAAGTTGTGATCACCCCTCCTACCTCCCAGTGGGTGTTGACATTGGCTATCATGGCGGAGGAGCTGAACAAAAATAGCGGACCAATAAAGCAAGAGGGAAGGCTATCTAAGAAAGTTGTTTAGGCAAGAATATGGATTAGATGCCAAAATAGTCCAAGTGTAAAACTTTATTCGAATGGAGACGTAAATTCATATAAATGCCCGACTCAGGCCGAGTTTCGCCCCGCATGGGGCTGCCTCAGGGGCTAAAAATAATAAACACATAATATAAATATGAATGTTATAAGACATATATAAATAAATAAAATAAAAATATTCACATTTAGAACATCATTTTTATAAAAAAAAAGAGGGTGAAAGGATATATTGAACATCAAAAGACTTTTGTATATAAGGGTACCACACAAAGAACAATCATATATGTCACTTGAAAAGAAAGTCAAAAAAAGATCGAGAATCGAAGACAGTTGGAATATAGTAAGTGTAGTGTCATAATGACATTGATACCTGTATATAGGTGATCTCTGTTTATATGAGAGGTGTATTCACACTAAGAGAGTTTCTATTAGCTAGTGGTCAAGTAATCTGTAAATAAGGAGAGAATGCCACTGAATACAACATACAGTGAAAAAAATGATATATCTTAAATAAAAAGCCAAACCAATAAAAAATCTAAAATGATGATCCAAAATAAGACCAACAAAGTAAATTAAATAAACATAAACAGGCGGATTTTAAAAGCCCTGCTCGCGTAAATCCGCCTGGATTTACGCGAGCAGGGCCTTGTGCGCCTATTTTCCATAGGCCGCCGGCGCGCGCAGAGCCCTGGGACGCGCGTAGGTCCCAGGGTTTTTGGAAGGGGGCGTGTCAGGGGGGGGCCCGATGACGCGGTGTTTCGGGGGCGGGACCGGGGGCGTGGTCCAGGCCTTCGGACCAGCCCCCGGGTTGGAGCACGGCGCGCCAGCGGACTGCTGGCGCGCCGTGCTCCAGGCGTAAATCTACAGACAAAGGTAAAGGGGGGGGGTTTAGATAGGGCCGGGGGGGTGGGTTAGGCAGAGGAAGGGAGGGGAAGGTGAGGGGAGGGCGAAAGAGTTCCCTCCGAGGCCGCTCCGATTTCGGAGCGGCCTCGGAGGGAACGGAGACAGGCTCTGCGGCTCGGCGCACGCCAGCTGCCCAAAATTGGCAGCCTTGCGCGCGCCGATCCAGGATTTTAGAAGATACGCGCGGCTACGCGCGTATCTTATAAAATCCAGCGTACTTTTGTTTGCGCCTGGTGCGCAAACAAAAGTACGCAAACGCGCTTTTTAAAAAAATCTACCCCAAAAAGTGTACTTAAACAGGTGGATGCGCTAAGGAAAATCTTAAATGTTGGCGCTTTTATTTACTCATGTACATTTCATTATCCCGGTTTGTGTAGACCAGTGGTTCTCAACCTGTGGGTCGCGACCCTGGCGGGGGTCGAACGACCAAAACACAGAGGTCGCCTAAAGCAGGGGTCCCCAACCACCGGTCCGCGGACCAGTACCAGGCCGTTGGGGTTTTTTGCCGGTCCGTGGCGCCGCGGCTGCTGCGGGGAGGCGGGGCAAAGCTGGAGACCTGCCTCCTCCAACCCCAAAAGGGAAGAGACATGGCCCAAAAAGTTAGCGCGTCGCCAGCGCCGGCGGAAGCACTAGGGCTAGGCGAACTAGGGAAGCCTGTGTGTGTGTGCATGTATGAGAGAGAGACTGGTTGGTAAGGTGACGGTGTGACTGGTGTGTATGTGAATGTGAGAGAGAGAGAATGTGATTCAGGGAATGAGAAACCTGTGCACCTGGAGAGCGAGCATGGAAATGAGAGAGAGACTGGTGTGTGTGTGTGTAACAGAGAGAACGTGATTATGGGAATGAGAAGTCTGTGCATGTGAAGAGAGTGAGCATGGGAGTGAGAACCTGGGTGTGTGTGAGACACAGCATGGGAGGGAGAAGCCTGTATATGTAAGACAGAACAGGTGACTGGTGTGTGTTTATGTGTATGTGAGAGAGAGAAAGAAAGTGATTATGGGAATGAGAAGCCTGTGCATGTGAAGAGTGAGCATGGGAGTGAGAAAGCTGGGAGTGTGTGAGATACAGCATGGGAGTGAGAAGCCTGTATATCTGAAAGAGAACATGGGAGTGGGAAGCCTGTGTGTGTGTATGCATGAGAGAGATCAGGTGACTGGTGTGTGTGTATGTGTGTGAGAGAAAGAAAGTGATTATGGGAATGAGAAGCCTGTGCATGTGGAGAGAACAAGCATGAGAGTGAGAGACTGGTGAGTGTGTGTGAGAAAGAGAAAGTGATTATGAGAGTGAGAAGCCCATATATGTAAGTGGAACACGGGAGTGAGAAGCCTGTGTGTGTATGGCATGAGAGAAACTGTTCAGGAAGGTGACTGGTGTGTTAGTCAAAGACTGTTTGGGAGATGATTGGTGTGTGAGAGACAGAAACTGGTCATGGGGGCATGACTGATATGGTGTGTGTGTGAGAGACATGGGCCTTAAGGAAGAGGACCATGAGTATAGAGCTTAGCCACTACTGCTGCTTCTGGTGTGTACTACAGCCTGCATGGAAGAGGAGTAAGAGAGCTGCTGGAGGGGGTAAGTAAAGATGGCTTTTTAAGTTTATTTTTCTTGATTGACTGCCATTTTAATTATTTAATATTATGTGATATGTCTGCTTTTTTTGTTTGAGCAACAAGTATAGCTTTGGTTTATGTTTATTTTATTTATTTTTATTTATTTATTTATAAAAGTTTCTATACCGTCGATAAGACAAATCATCTCAATGGTTTACATGGCATAAAAATGTCAAATAAGTGTTCTGTTATAAATACAGACTTCGTTATTTTCATTAATGCACAATGTAAGTTAATTGTGTGTGGAGGCGGAGGGGGGGGTGGCATAGTGACGTTTCACCTAGGGCGCCTAATACCCTTGCACCGGCCCTGCGCGTCGCAGTGACATATGTTGCTGGAGCCGCGCAGGCAGGAAGGAGGTGTATCAGCCACTGCAGGTGCTCCTCCTACTTCCTTCCTGCTCGCCCTGCCCCGGAAGACAAATGTTGCCGGAGCCACACGGGGAGGAAGGAGGAGGCGCGTCAGCCGCGTGGGTAGAAGAGGAGCTTCAGCCGCGTGCGGAAGAGGAGCAGCGGGGTCGGGAAGACTAGGGCCGCTGCAGAGCCCATCCTGTGGCAACCCGTAAAGAAGAGGCCCAGAGGTGAGAGAGAGGTGTGTGCGAGTATGAGATGAGTTGAGAGACTCTGTGTGTTTGCAGAGACAGCATGTAAGAGTGAGAGCCTGTGCTTGAGCAAGGCAGCATGTGGGGGTGTGAGAGAGCCTGTGTGTGAGACTCAGACAGCCTGTGCCAGTGAGAGCCTGTGTATGTGTGTGTGAGAGAGAAATGCATGTGAGAATGAGAACCTGACTGTGTGTTTGAGGGAAGAAGACAGGTGGAGAGAAAAGAAATAGAAAAAAAGGCAATATAAAAGGAAATGGCAAAAAATTAGAAAGGGAAGCAGATGTAAAAAAAAAAATAATAAATTACTTTTTACTGATTGGCACATGTAATCTTTGGGAATGTGCAAGAGTAGCACTTTCTCTATGGCGGATCTCACAATGTACGAGATCAACATGGAGGAAGTGGAAACCCACAGGGCCTGCACAGAGGAGGCAGCGGAATGGGCTTCAGTGCCAATAGCAGCAATCAGCGCCTCCCCAATAGCCACGTGGCAGCAGTGGCAGTAATTAGGTTAATTGTTTGACTCAGCTGGAGGTGACAAAGTATGAAGTGGGATGTGAAATCAGCTTGATCTGGTGGAGAATTAGGATTGCTGTTACACATGAACTGTATTTGGCAAACATAAAGGGAGCCAGGATAATCAATTGAAGCCTGCAGCTGAGGACTGATTCATTATGACTCATGTAGAAATTAGTGCATTTTCCAGATTAGTCTGCATAACACAATTCTCAACATTCAGCATTATTTCTGCTGCATAGAGTTTTATCTGAGAGGCTCTGAGGTTGTGAGGGAGCCAGTAAGAGTGAGAGCATGAGTGTGTATGAGAAAATCCAGGGGAGTAAGAGTGTGTGTGAGTGGGGGGGGGGGGAGAGAGTGTCTTACACCCTGAGAGTGTATCAGTGTCTGTGAGAGTGAGAGGTTATGGTGGGTATAAGAGCATGAATGTGTATGTATGTAACAGTGTATGTGTGAGAGAGAGAGGATAACCTCCTAATCCTCGACAATATCAGGGTGACTGGAAATCAAGAGCTCCCATGTATGGACAGCAGGGGCTTTTTAAAATCCTTATTAGTTTTAATTATTGGGTGTTATTTGATATATGTACTGTTTTGAAATATTTTATTGGTGTTTGGGAAATTATAAAAATGTATATGATTTTAATTAATAGAAATTCTATTTATCAGTAATTTTAAAATATTCTTTTATTAGTATGGTTTTACTATTATAACTGATGCTTTATGTTTCTTAATTTTATTGTTTTATGAGGAATGGTGGTTCTGTTTATAAATGTCATAATAAATAAGTATGCACTAAAATCCAACCCCATCCATAACCCCGCCCCCATATGACCAAAGCCCCACCCTCGCCCCGCCCTCGCGGGGCGAGGGCGGGGCGAGGGGTCACCACAACATGAGGAACTGTATTTTGGGGTCACGGCATTAGAAAGGTTGAGAACCACTAGTGTAGACCAATGCCAAAAAGTATGTGCTAATTCAAGAACTTAGTAGGCTACTTAATCAAATATGGAAGCGGCAACAAATGTAGACTGAGCCGCTAAGGTTAGGACTAACGATTAGATCACTAAAAGATTGTATCTCCCTAGGATCAAAAGAAACTGGGAGTACAATATTAGTGCATGCTCTGAAGAATATTCAAAAACCACTCTGAGTGAATACACTTATGGAAAAGTGTCCAAATATCTGAGTTGAAACGCCAGCTTTTTGTAGTAAAAGCAACTCAATAGTCCGCTATGAATGATAGTGGGAAAAACCAAATTTATTCAAGGATGGTACAGAAATGACCATATTATTTACTTACTTCAGTGATGTGGCAAATACGTGTCGTCACCGCTCGGATATATCAAGGACATTTAAACTCTGACAGAAATCATGTAGCTTTTAAATAGGAAAAAAAAAAATCGCGCCAAAAAACATGTCAATCACAGAGGATGGGAGTGGCTAAGAAAAAAACGGTGTAGGAGATATACAATAAATAAATACTAAAAAAACTACAAAATTAAAATATATACAACTTGTGTGTAAAAGAAAAAATAAAAACAAGGACCTAATGTTAAAAAAAAAAAAATTATTTAAGTGAAAAAAACATGGTAAATAAAAATTGTAAAAAAACCCAGACCCACTGAAATTCAAACTGCCTTCTTAGTGAGATATGGGATTATAGCCTCTTAGAACAAAGAGCCACTGAAGATGCTTGTATTGGTGTGCGCTTCTAACAGTCAGTGAAGGACTGACACTGCACTGATTGGACTATAAAAATCTACTCAAATTACTCGCGGCAAAGGTTAGAAGCCTGTAAAGAAACTTGTGCAAACCATCGGTCACTAAAAAATTAAAAGAATCAATAATAAAAAATATTTAAATGAAGGAGTGAATCTATAAAGAGCTAACACTTATATAAATAAAAGGAATAAAATACAATAAAATATATATACGGTAACAAATATATAAAAATACTTATAAAAATTTAAAAAAATGGCTGACCTTATGTTGAGTAAAAAATTATTTAAATTAAAATTGTATTAATTGTATTAATTGTATTTGTATTAATTATATAATTGTATTAAAATTGTAAAATTGTATAAAAACAAATTGCCGACTTAGCAGGATATGAGAGATAGTCTTTTAGAGCAAAGAGCCACAGAAAATGCTTATTTGGTGTATGCTTCTAACATTTAGTGAAGGACTAACACTGCACTGATTAGACTATAAAAATCTATCCAAATTACTCGCAGCAAAGGTTAGGAGCCTGCAAAATGACTTGTGCAAACCATTGGACACTAAGAAAATAAATAAAAGAATCAATAAAAATAAAAATGTGGATATTTAAATAAAAAAAGTAAATCTGTAGAAGAAATAAAATAAACAAAAAAGCATTTCACAGTGAGGTAGCGGAATAACAACACATACCCAAAGCAGGAAGTCAACAAGAAAAAAGCAGAATTGCTTATTTTTATTATTTTCTCACAATTAAGTATTAAATTAGAAAGACCGCTAATCAGAAATGGTAACCACACCCATTCCCCATTTAGAGTACATTATTGAACCATGTAACTGTATAATAATGGCACCCTATGGATAATTGAGAAACCACATATTTGTGCCTGACTGTAAACCGTTGTGATGGTGCTCTACTATATGACAGTATAGAAAAGTTTTAAATAAATATTGAGGGAAAAACACGTAAAAATTGTAAATATAAATACGATACATAATAAAAACCTAAGAAATGGATAGTGAATGATAAAAATGAATGATACATTGGTTTGGACTTATAAAAAAAAATAATAAAAAAATCACTGTATGTTGAATTAAATAAAAATGAATAAAAAAGCGAGATTACAAATAAACAGGTAGAAAATACATGGATAAGTATTCCATACCAGAGAAAAATGAAAATGGACCAATGACAAATCATAAAAAAACAGAATAATCAGTTTCTAAATTGAGCCCATTAGGTTCCATGGTTTTAAATTCGAAAATATATTTCTGTTCTAATTGTAACAACATTTTATCTAAATCACCACCTTGCCAATTTGGGGTTAAATGTTGGATCACACAAAATTTAAAATCATTAAAATTATGATTCATTTGGATTGAATGTTGGACCAACGGTTTGGACTCAATTTTTCTTTTAATGCTACTCTTATGTTCGATAATGCACTTGTTGAATTGTCTGATCGTTTTTCCAACATAAGCTTTGTTGCAACTGCAGAGTGCCAAATACACTACCCCTTCTGTTTTACAATTTGTAAATGATTTTAATTTGAATGCTCTACTGATTCCTGGGATCTGTAGGCTGGTAATCTTCATTTCCCTGTACGTACCTGGATCAGTCCAGACAGTGGGTTATATCCCCCGACCAGCAGATGGAGTCAGAACAGAGTTTGAGAGCGTCAGCATATAGAGTAGTGCACCCTCTGCTGGAGCTCAGTATTCTTCTGACTCCAGCAGATGTGAGCAGGGGGATCCACTAGCTCCCCCAGATTGACAGGGTTCCTTCATTTTTGGTTATTTCTTTCTTAGGGCAAGGGCTTTCCCTATCCATGAGTCCTTCCTACAGCTTCTCACCAGGGAGTGGGACACTCCCGAGGCATCCTTGAAGGTCACACGCGCCATGGAAAA
Organism: Rhinatrema bivittatum; assembly: GCF_901001135.1. Lineage (NCBI taxonomy): Eukaryota > Metazoa > Chordata > Amphibia > Gymnophiona > Rhinatrematidae > Rhinatrema > Rhinatrema bivittatum. The sequence continues at coordinate 102,387,861 of NC_042618.1, forward strand.
GCTATACCCGCTCCCTGAGGATTTTTTGGATCTTATCAAGGTGCCCAAGGTGGATTCAGCGGTGTCGGCAGTGACCAAGAGGACGACCAATCCCGGTCACGGGTGGAACGACCCTGCGGGATATGCAGGACCGTAAACTAGAAACCTTCCTCAAGAGGGTCTTCGAAGTCTCCGCCCTAGGTATGCGGGCCGTGATGTGCAGTTCGCTCGCGCAAAGGGCCAGCTTACTCTGGGTACAGCAGCTTCTCACCTCTCAGGAGTTGCCCCCCGAAGAGGCCGCCCAGGCGGACCGTCTGGAATCTGCCATAGCATACGGGGCGGACGCCTTGTATGATCTCTTTCGCGTAATGGCGCGGTCCATGGTTTCGGTTGTAGCAGCCCGACGGCTCTTGTGCCTTCGCAACTGGGCGGCGGATGCTTCCTCCAAGTCGAGCCTTGGCTCCCTCCCCTTTCGGGGGAAGTTTTTATTTGGAGAGGACCTGGATCAGATCATCAAGTCACTGGGGGAAAATTCGGTGCATCAGCTGCCGGAGGATAGACAGCGTTCCTTCAGGTCATTTTCTTCCGGTAGAAACCAGGGCCAGGGCACAGCGACGTTATAGGTCTTACCGGCAGTCCGGTTCCCGGACACAGCCGACAAGATCCCAGCCTTGGTCTCGTTCCTTTCGTGGGCGGAGGCCCGCGAGAGAGGGTCCAGGGCAGGGAAATCCGCCCACAAAGTCCTCCCAATGATGCTAAAGGAGCCCACTTCTCACCTCCCCGGATCGGAGGCCGCCTCATGGACTTCTACGAGGAGTGGGCAGTTATCTCCACGGACCAGTGGGTGCTGGACACCATAAGAGACGGTTACGCCTTGGAGTTTGTCCGCCCCCCGAGGGACCGGTTCATCTTCTCCCCCTGTGGTTCGGATCTCAAGAGGATAGCGGTTCAACAAACACTAGACCGTCTGCAGGAAATAGGGGCCATCATTCCCGTCCCCTTCGAAGTGGGCTTGGGCCACTATTCCATTTACTTCATTGTTCCCAAAAAGGACGGTTCCTTTCGGCCCATCCTCGACTTGGAGGTAAACAAGGCCCTCAGGGTCAGCCGGTTCCGCATGGAGACTCTTCGATCAGTGATTGCCGCAGTGCACAAGGGAGAATTCCTCTCTTCTCTGGATCTCTTGGAAGCATACTTGCACATTCCCATCCTGCCGGCTCACCGGCGGTATCTTCGCTTCAAGATTCTCGGTCAACACTTTCAGTTCAAAGCGCTTCCCTTTGGTTTGGCGACCGCACCTCGGACCTTCACAAAGATCATGGTAGTGGTGGCGGCGGCGGCCCTCCGCAAGGAGGGTATCCTAGTACATCCGTACCTAGACGACTGGCTGATTCGAGCGAAGTCCTTCTCACATGGTCAGATCTCAGTGGCCAGAGTAGTACAATTCCTACGCTCTCTGGGCTGGGTGGTGAACCTTCCAAAGAGTTCCCTTGTGCCCTCGCAACACCTGGATTTCTTAGGAGCGAGCTTCGATACCCGGCGGGGTATGGTGTTCCTGCGCCAGGACAAGGCGCAAGCCCTGAGGGAGCACGTGTCTCTGTTTTCGGCTTTGGAAGAACCAACCGCCTGGAATTATCTGCAGCTCCTGGGAGTAATGGCCTCCACCATCGACATGGTACCCTGGGCGTTTGCACACCTGCGTACACTGCAGGCGTCCCTGCTAACCCGTTGGAAACCAGTCTCCCAGGAGTATCAGGTGATCCTGCCGCTTCCACCATTAGCCAGGAAAAGCCTGGATTGGTGGCTTGTCCCCTCGCATCTGGCTCGGGGAGTCTCGCTCGAGGTTCCCAATTGGGTGGTGGTGACCACCGATGCCAGCCTCACGGGATGGGGCGCCGTCTGCGAAAGAAGCGCCACACAGGGGACTTGGACGCCAGAGGTGGCAAAGTGGCCGATCAATCGCCTGGAAACGAGAGCCGTGCGTTTCGCTCTCCAGCGTTTTCTTCCCCTGGTGCGACACAGAGAGGTGAGAATCCTCTTGGACAACGCCACCACCGTGGCCTACATCAATAGTCAAGGGGGGACAAGAAGCAAGCATGTCTCCCTCGAGTCAACTCCCCTGATGGAGTGGGCGGAGAGCAATCTCGTCCGGATAGTGGCCTCTCACATCGCCGGGGTGGACAACGTTCAGGCGGACTTCCTGAGTCGTCAACAGCTAGACCCCGGCGAGTGGGCTCTCTCCGAGGCAATGCATCTCATCGTCCGTCGTTGGGGGACTCCACGCCTCTATCTAATGGCGACCTTTCTCAACGCCAAGGCTCCAAGCTTCTTCAGCCGCAGAACAGATCGCGGCGCGGAGGGGGTGGATGCCCTCACGCTTCCGTGGCAGTCAGATCAACTGCTCTATGTTTCCTCTTTGGCCTCTGGTCGGCAAGGTTCTCCGCAGGTTGGAACATCATCGAGGGACTGTAATTCTCGTCGCCCCGGAATGGCCCCGTCGGCCATGGTTCGTAGATCTACTTCAGATGACGGTGGACGGCCCACTTCGCCTGTCCCATCTTCCTCATCTTCTGTGTCAGGGGCCGGTATTTTTCGAGCAGGCAGAACTCTTCTGTCTTGCGGCCTGGCTTTTGAACGGCGCTGTCTCCGCCACAGAGGCTACCCGGAGACAGTGATCTCAACGATGCTTCGTTCCCGCAAGCCTTCGACCTCCGTCGCTTACGTTCGAGTTTGGAAGGCTCCGACCGCGGGGTCCAAACCATGGAGGCGACTGTCCCGCTGATCCTTCATTTCCTACAGGATGGTCTGGATAAGGGTCTCGCCTATAATTCGCTCCGGGTTCAGGTGGCGGCCTTGAATGTCTTGGTACAGAAGGACTGCTCTCTACCCCTTCAGCCGGATATCGCACGTTTTCTGAAGGGTGCCAAACACCTACGGCCACCGGTCAGGGATCCTTTCCCTTCTTGGAGCCTCAACTTGGTGCTGCGAACGCTGTCGGGCCCTCTTTTTGAACCCCTGAGGGGGTCCTTCCTCAAGGACCTGACCCTCAAGACTGTTTTCCTGGTAGCCATCTCTTCTGCTCGCCGGATCTCAGAGCTCCAAGCCTTGTCCTGCCGGGACCCTTATCTGCGTTTCTCCGACTCTGGGGTTTCCCTTCGTACGGTGCCATCCTTCCTACCAAAGGTGGTCTCGGCCTTCCATGTCAATCAAACGGTGGAGCTTCCAGCGTTCGCTCCAGAGGAACCCCGGTCTCTCCGGCTCCTGGACGTCAAGCGTGTGCTGCTCCGTTACCTGGAGGTTACCAATGACTTCCGGGTATCCGATCATTTGTTTGTCCTCTGGTCAGGACCGAGGAGAGGTTCTCAGGCATCCAAGACGACTATTGCGCACTGGATAAAGGACGCCATCTCATCGGCTTACATTGCGGCGGGGCGGGTGCCGCCTCGCAGCGTGTCGGCTCATTCCACGCGATCCCAAGCGGCGTCCTGGGCGGAATCTCGCTCCGTTTCCTCCCAGGAAATCTGCCGTGCGGCGACGTGGAAGTCGTTGCACACTTTTTCCAGACATTACAGACTACACCTGGCGCCTCAGTACACGGGTTCTTTTGGCAATCAAGTTCTCCGAGCAGGTCTCTCAGGACCCCACCCGGTTTAGGGAAGCTTGGGTACATCCCACTGTCTGGACTGATCCAGGTACGTACAGGGAAAAGAAAATTATTCCTTACCTGCTAATTTTCGTTCCTGTAGTACCATGGATCAGTCCAGACGCCCGCCACTAGGGGTTTCATTAGGTCCTGCTCGGATTCTTCCAGGTAACTTTCATTCTGTTTGTCTCTGATTATTGTTACTGTTCACAGCTCCTCACAAGTTGACTGTTGGTGGTCCCGTTGACCGTTTGTTTACTTATATCTTTCTCTTCCTTTTTGGGGACGGATCTGGATCCAAAATGTTGTTTTGCTTTTGGGCTTTGCTATGCGTAATACTGAGCTCCAGCAGAGGGTGCACTACTCTATATGCTGACGCTCTCAAACTCTGTTCTGATTCCATCTGCTGGTCGGGGGATATAACCCACTGTCTGGACTGATCTATGGTACTACAGGAACGAAAATTAGCAGGTAAGGAATAATTTTCTTATTCACGGGACATACGGAGCAATCCCCGCATGGGCGATGACCTGGAGGTCTCTTACCAATGGGTTTGATGGGTAAAGCAGATGGGGAGACTAATCCTTTAATGTTTTTTTCTCTTATTTGCTATCAAAATGTTTTTGTCTTTAAAACATGGTAATAATTGTAAAACAGACCAATGTGTGTGTATGTTAATGGACATACTATGCGGTCATTTGATTGTTTACTTTTTTTTTTTATAAGTATTCCGATCAGTTTTGGATGCTTTCTCAAAGCCAGCTTCTATGTATCTGAGTGGATAGGATGTTTCTAAAAAACTATTTTACATTTCTTCAGACCGTGATAAAAACGATGCTTCATTGCCACATAATCTTTTCAACCTAAGGAACTGGGAATATGGTAAATTTCTTTGAAGTGACTTATTGTGGCAGCTGGAGTAATGAAGTAATTTGTTGGTATCGGTTGGTTTTCTATATATATCAGTTAAAAAAAACACCATTCTTAAAATTAATTAAAATATCTAAAAACGGAATACTAGAAACATTAATATTCATAGAGAACTTCAAATTGATGTCCAACGTATTTAACCATTTATAAAAATCCTGGAGAACTTCTACATGTCCTTTCCAAATGATAAAAATATCATCTATATATCGATATGCTTGGAGCCCCCTAAGGAGGTTGTGGCAGTCCCAGTTCACAAAATCCTTCAGGAGGTGCTGATGAGGATGTGGGACAACCCCTCTGTGGATCCCATTAATAAGAAGGTGGATGTAATTTACCTCCAGAAGGCTCCTGGATTTGAAAAGAGATAGCTGTCTGTGTTGATGAAATCCACTCTCAAGAGGGCTAAAAGGACTAGGACCTATTCTTTACTGCTTCTGGTGAAGAATTCTAGAACCTTGGACACTTGGGAGGAAAGTATTTCAGGGAGCTATACTAAATTATGCAGAGTCTCCTATCAGCTCTTTATATGCAGGGCTTACTGAAGAAGATGTAGAAGATGGTTGGGCAACTTCATCAGAAGCAGCAAGATACCCTCCAGTCAGTATTGGAAAGAAAAGGAATGGAGTGCAGAAAACACATGGTCTGCTCGAAAGTCTCTGCTGTGGAGATTGGCGCCTGCAGACTTGTTTGGCTGTGGGCTTCAGATCTCTGTCCTGAGGTCTAGGAAAGACATGTGAATGTGCCATGCATTAGAGAGACCCTCTTCGGAGATGTGGGTTAAGAAAATGGTGGCAGAGATCCATAAGCACTGTGGAGAAATTCAGCAGCTCTCTAAGCCATGCCATGCCAACCCTCTTCTACCAGGAGATACCGGAGTATGGGGCAGAGGAGACACTTCTAGCCAAGGAGGCGCTACCCTCAAATGCCTTGGTTCCGTATACAATGAATTTCCAAGGTAACAGCAGGTCCTTAAGCCAGAACAGGCACCCCAATCAAAATCTGGGACAGGGTTTTGACTGAATTGTAGAGAGCATGGCTTGCATCCCTGTCCTCGTGCTGGAGGAGCTTCCTGTTTGGACCAAGCTGGTTGAATCTGTTCTACCAAGGAATGGAGAGTCTCCGAGAGAGGAGAGCTCTTCTGAAATAATTCCTGATTCCAAAGAAAACACGTACTTCCTGATTCCAAAGAAAACAGGACTCCATCCCATCCTAGACTTAAGAACCTTAAATACATTTTACAAAAAAAAAAAAATTTCAGCAGGGTTTTCCTGGGCACCTTAATTCTGTTTTTCAAAAAGGGATCTTTCTTGATCTGAAAGATGCTTACACTCACATAGAAAAATTTGCATGTTACAGGAAATAATTTAGAGTTGTAGCGGGACTGTCAGTATTGTGTGCTACGTTTTGGCCTAGTGTCAGTCCCGCATGTCTTCACCAAATGTCAAGCCATTGTGGTGACACACTTGCGCAAACTGGCAGGCCGATACAGAATAGTGTGCTCTGCCGAGCACACAGTTTACCACATAATTTGGCTGCGCATTTCTGATGCATATCTATTACCCCTTATACTGTAAGGGGGTCATAGCGCATTGAAAACATGCGGCCAACTTCCTGAAAACTAATAGCTCTTATCACATGCAAATGTATGTTGATGAGCCTATTAGTCGCCTGGGATACTGAAAGTAAAATGTGTGGCCAAGCCGCACATTTTACACTCTGAAATTAACGGGAGCTCAATTTTACCGGTGTCCATTTTCCTAACCCGTGGCTGTCAGCGGGTTTGGAAACCACTGCCGGTAAAATAGAGCGTCGATTGTTGGGACCCACTGACAGCCACTTCTTCGCTAATAAGAAGGAGCTAGGGACGCGCTATTGTCCCTAGCACCTCCTTATTAGCGTGACACCTCATTTAAATAGAGAATCGCACGCCCAGGAGATAGGTAGCTGTCTATCCCAATTTTATCACAGGTGGGCCCAGATTACTTCAGATCAATGGGTTCTCGAAGTGCTTTGGAACAGCTATGCTCTAGAATTTCTTTGCATTCCTCCAGATTCTTTCATGGTCTCTCCATGCAACTCCCTTCAGAAGAGGGTAGAATTTTTTTTTTTTTTTTTTTTAATATACCTTTATATACAGACATTCGATCTGAGATATCACATCTGTTTACATTCAGGTACTGTAGGTATTTCCTTATCCCCAGGGGGCTTAGAATCTAAGTTTGTACCTGAGGCAATGGAGGGTAACGAGACTTGCCCAAAGTCACAAGGAGCGACAACAGGACTCGAACCCTGGTCTCCTGGTTTGTAGCCCACTGCTCTAACCATTAGGCTATTCCTGTTCCCGAATCATAGTGAAATATGGGCCGATATTCCATTTATTTTACCTCCCTAAGAAGGAAGGGTTGTTTTGGCCCATACTGGATCTCAAGGGCGTCAACCGACATCCAAGAGTCACGAATCCAGGATGGAAATGGTGCGCTCTGTCATAATGGCAGTTCAAGTGGGAGAATATCTCGCATCTCTGGATCTGATGGAGGTGTATCTGCATATTCCCATCGGGCAGGAACATCAGAGGTTCTTCTGATTTGCCATCCTGTATCGTCATTACCAGTTTCAGGCCTTGCCTTTCGGACTAGCCACAGCTCCAGGACCTTTTCCAAGGCCATGGTGGTAGTGGTAGTGGCGGCCCTTTGAAAGGAGGGCATTCTAGTTCACCCCTGTCTGGACGACTGGTTGATTCGAGCCAAGACATTGGAAGAGTCTTCACGGGTTCCCGCAGGATGGCTTCATTGCTACAGGAGCTAGGCTAGGTGGTGAATCTGGCCAAGAGCAATTTGTAGCCTTCTCAGATTGTAGCCTTCTCAGATTGTAGAATAGAATTCTACAATTCTACAAAGCAGGGCAGAGTTTCTGCCAGAGTGTTAGAGCCACTCGTTGATGCTGCGAGTCTGATCCCTGTTGAACTTTGTCCGTCCTACTGTGTAGTCTTATGTACAGGTCTTTGGGTTGATGGCTGCCACATAAGTGGTTCCCTGGGCAAGGGCACATATACGTCCTTTTCAGCGCGTTTTGCTCTCCCGATGAAGTCCGCAGTTGCAAAATATGTGGTGAGTCTGCCCTATCTGTTAGAGGTGAAATCTCAGTTGAACTGGTGGTTACACGTGGACCATCTCAGAAAGAGAATTTCCCTGATGTCGCTGGATTGATTGGTACTCATGACAGATATGAGCCTCCGGGGCTGGGGGCCTCACTGTCAGGAGTTGGTGATCAAGGGCGCTGGAATGCAGTGGAGCCGCAGTGGAACATCAACAGACTGGAGGCACGAGCAGTTTGGTTAGTGCGCCTGCAATTCACCAAGCGGTTAGAGGCTTGGGCGGTCTGGGTAATGTCCAACAATGCGACAAAGGTGGCTTACATCAATCATCAGGGCAGAACCAAGAGTCAGGTGAAGGAGGAGATAGATGTGCTCATGGTATGGGCGGAACAGTGTCTCCTAAGCATATCTGCCTCTCACATTGCCAGCAAGGACAATATCAGCCAATTTCCTCAGCAGGAGAAGCTTGGAACTAGGAGAATGGGAACTGGTGGATGAGGCCTTTCAGCCACTGGTGGACCGCTCAGGCCTACCGCATCTAGATCTGTTGGCGAACTTCAATGCGAAAGTTTCACACTTCTTCAGTCGCAGGAGGGACCCAAAAGCGATGGGCATAGACGCTGTCATTCAAGAGTGGACACATGGCACCTTACTGTATGTATTCCTGCCTTGGCCTTTGATAGGTAGGCTGTTGCACTAGATTGCAAGTCAGACCAACACTATCCTTTTAGCGGCTCAAGATTGGGCTCAAAGGCCATGGTACGCCAATCTCCAGAGACTTCTAGTGGGCATTCCTGTCTGGTTGTCATCCCGGATGGATCTGTTTTGTCAGGGGCCCATTCTGCACAAGAATCCGGGTCAGTTCTGTCTTACGGTTTGGCCATTGAAAGGGCTTGGCTATTGAAGTGCGGTTATTTGCCTTCTGTAATTTCCACTCTTCATGCCTTGAAATTTTCTACTTCTCTAGCTTATGTTAGTTTGGAGTGTCTTTGAGGCTTGAAATTCTGAGTGAGGTGCTCAACCGCTCAAGGTGCATATTCCTTTGATTTTGGAATTTTTACAGGGCGGTTTGCTTAAGGGTTTGGCTCTTAATATCTTGAAGGTTCAAGTAGCAGCATTGGCTTGTTACAGGGGAAGAGTCAATGGAGGGCCTTTGACTTCCAATCAAGAAGTGTCCCATTTCTTGCGGGGAGTTAAACATCTTCATCCCCCATTGCACCTTCCGGTGCCTTTGTGGGATCTTAACTTGTTCCTCGAGTTCTTGGCAGATCTGACTCTTCGACTGCTGCATGGTCTTTTCTTGTGGCTACTTACTTTGAAGACAGTTTTTCAGGTAACAGTCTGTTTGGCCTGTCAGGTATCTGAACTATAGGCTCTTTCCTTCTGTGAGCCTTTTCTCCGTATGACTCCGGATGCAATTCAGCTTTGGACTGTGCCTACCTTTTTGCCCAAAATGGTTTCAGACTTCCATTTGAATCAGTCAATTTCTTTCTCCCAGGACAAGCAGGATGGTAGTCCTCACATATGGGTGAGATCATTGGATGGAGCCCTGTCACGGAACACTTTTTTGTCAAAGTTTCTAGAACTTTGACTGGCACACTGAGTATGCCCAGCATGCCACTAACCCTGTAGCCACCAGAGGTCCCCCTTCAGTCTCTTTTTTTTTTTTTCCCGCGCAGCAGTTGCGTTGTGGTTCTTAGGAGCTTTGTGAGAATTTCTCACAAATTTTCCTCTCAAAACTTTTTCAAATATTTCTTTAAGAATTTTTCCCCGTCCCGTGGTCCCCCATAAAGTACTGACCTCTGCTAACGTTCTGGTAAGTTTACCACGTTTGTTGCAGTCTGTTCCTGGCGGTGTTCTTATCGGTGCCAGAATGCCACCGACCGTATGGCAACTGGGTTTTGGAAGTGCCCAGTGTGTCTGAGGACTATGTCCATAACGGACCCTCATGACACCTGCGTATTATGCCTCTGGCCTTCCCACGACGTCCGGTGCACTAGTTGTGCTCAAATGACCCCTAAAGGTCGCCGTGCCCACCTGGAGAAGATGGAGCACTTGTTTGCCTCTAAGCACTCGTTTCCATCGACGCCAGCTAAAAGCGCACAGTGTTGGAAGATTTCCTCATCTTCGACCCCCTTCGCCATCGACGTCCAAACAAGAAACCGGTGACCATCCGTCACCAACTTATTCTTGTTCGAAAACTTCAACGTCCTCGGCACCGGAGAACGACCGGGCCAAGCATTGTGAGAAGTATAGTCACCGGCACAGATGCGAATCTTCATCCGGGCCAGCACAGACAAGGCAGTGGCATCTACCTCGGCTGAGCTGCCTTCTAAAGTCCCGGGGAGAGGAGTCCCCATCCTCCTCTGGACCCAGGACTCCGAGGCGTTCCCTATCTACAATGGTGCCGGGTGCCGAAACTTCACAAATTCCTGTGGACCCTCCGGCAATGCCTAGCCAGCCTTCCGGGTGCTGCGTTACCTATTCCAGCCTTCCGTGTGGAATTGGACCGGATGGTCCAAGAGACAGTACTTCAGGCCCTTCGGGGCTTCCAGTCACCACCAGTGCTGGCCCCCATACCGATTTCCGATCCGGTGCCTGTTATTTTAGATCTGTCCCTCGAGCGTTTGGACACCCTGATCGGTGCCTATACCGTCGGGTTCATCTACGCCTTCTCAGCCATAAATTCCTCCTCAGGCATCGATCCCAATTCCTGTGTCTTTGGATGATGAAGAAGCGGACCATGGCTTCTCTCCTCTCTGGGAACCACTGATGCTGGAGCCAATTCCGGGACCATCAGGCTTAGCTGTCCCTCGACGTCCATCGAAGACACCGATACCATCGGTGCCACAGTCACCGTCCTCTGTGCCGCCACCACCGATCTCGGTACCTCGGCATTTTCTATCGGTGCACCTTCTCATCCAACTGGACTTGGGCTTCTGCCTCCATCTGAAGAGCTGTGGGGTGAAGGAGACTCACCAAATGACCCTTGGGACAATTCCTCTGACTCAAGCTTCTGAAGATCTTTTGTCAGAGCCTTCACCCCTGGAAGAAAGACACCGCTCCCCTCCAGAGGACCTCTCCTCCTTTGCTAGTTTTATCAAGGAGATGTCTGAAACCATTCCTTTTAAATTGCAGACGGAGGAGGATGCCAGGCATAAAATGCTGGAGGTGCTTCAATTTGTGGATGCCCCTAAAGAGGTAATGGCAGTTCCGGTCCACGAAGTTCTGCTTGACCTCTTGCACCACATCTGGGAGCACCCTGGAACTGTGCCTCCAGTCGACAGGAAAACTGATGCCACATACCTGGTTCAGGAAGCTCCAGGTTTTCAAAAGAAGCAACTACCCCACCAATCCATAGTGGTGGAATCTGCCCAGAAGAAGGCTAAGAGATCTCGGCCTTGCTCTTCTGCTCTGCCTGGCAAAGATCAGAAGTCATTGGATGCCTTAGGCCGCAGAGTTTTCCAGGGATCCATGTTGATGGCCTGTATAGCAGCCTACCAGCTTTACATGACACAATACACCAGAAATCTCTGGAAACAAGTCCAAGACTTCTCAGAAACTCTACCTAAAGAATTTCAGAAAGAATTGTCCTCCATCCTCCAAAAGGGATTCGAAGCTGGAAAACATGAAGTCAGGGCAGCATATATGATGTCTTCGACACTGCATCCAGAGTATTGGCGGCCGGAATTAGCGCCAGGCACTGGGCTTGGCTAAAAGCTTCTGACTTACGCCAGGAAGTTCAGGATAGGTTAGCAGACCTTCCCTGCACAGGGGACAATTTGTTTGGTGACAATTCAAGAGGCAGTGGCGCAGCTTAAAGACCACCATGAAAACTTGCGCCAATTGTCCACTGTCCCCTCAGATTTCTCGTCCATAACCAAAAGAGGATTCAGACGATACACCAGAAAACTGATTTATAGGCCATGTAGGTACTACCCTCCTCCATGCCATGCTAGACCAATCAGACCCTCTCACAGAGGCCAACCTTGTCAGCACAGACCCCCCCCCCAGTCTGGTCCTGCAGTGGGTTTTTGACTCCCATCTCGAGAGCAGCAGTCAACTCTCCCCCCAACCACTTTTCCCCATGGGAGGCCGCCTGTGCCACTTTGCCACCAAATGGCACATAATCACCACTGACCAATGGGTCCTTTCTATAGTAGCCCACGGTTACCATCTGAATTTCCTTACAATACCCTCAGACTCTTCACCACATCCGGCATGGAGTCTAACCAACTACACTCCATTCCTTGAGGCATAGCTCTCTATCCTCCTGCAGTCCAAAGCCTTGGAACCGGTTCCTCGAATGCAGTGAGGAAGAGGGTTCTACTCTCGATATTTTCTGATTCCAAAAAAATCAGATGGCATACATCCCATCTTGGACCTCTGTGCCCTAAACAAACATCTTCGCAAGGAGAAATTCAGGATGGTTACCTTGGGCTACCTTGGGCTACAAAAGGGAGCTTGGCTCTGCTGTCTAGATCTTAAGGAGGCTTATGCCCATATAGCAATATCCCCTCCTCATCGAAAATATCTGATTCATAGTAGGTCACAGACATTTCCAATACAGAGTGCTGCCGTTCGGCCTGGCATCAGCACCCCAAGTATTCACGAAATGTCTGGCAGTTGTGGCAGCTTACTTAAGACAGCACAGTATCCATGTCTACCCATATTTAGACTGGCTACTCAGTAGTCCATCCAGGGAAGGAGTGCTTCAATTCCTCCGTCTTACCATACAACTGCTACAGTCATTGGGATTTCTCATAAACTATCCCAAATCTCATCTCCTTGTAAATAGTCATTTTTCCCTTGTACAGCATATATAGTTACTTTTCCTTGTAAGGTATTTTATCACCTTGTATAAAAAAAATTACTTCTCCTTGTTTATTTGGACACAGCGCTCTGTGTCCCTTGATTTCTCCTGTTATCCCCTCCCTTGTTTGTAACTTTGTTAACGTTAAGTTTCTCTGTAAACTGATATGATGTACACACGAATACCGGTATATAAAAACTGTAAAATAAAAAATAAAATCTGACTCCGTCACGCACCCTCTCATTCATCGGAGCAGATCTAAACACCATTCAAGCCACAGTGTTCCTCCCAAGGGACCAAGCATGCACACTGTCAATCTTGGCCAAAGCAGGGTAGGCTCGTCAGACAACTTCACCTTGTCAACTGCTAATCTTGTTGGGACACATGGCATCTACAGTTCACATTACCCCAGTGGCTCGACTAGCCATGAGAATAACACAATGGACTTTAAAGTCCCAGAGGTCCCAATCAAACCAAGATCTGTCACAGATTGTCCACATGACCAGCCAGCTTCACCACTCACTGGCTTGGTGGATACAGGAGTCCACTCTCCAGATAGGACTACCCTTCCAACCACCAAATCCTCAGATTACATTGACTACAGATGCCTCCAACCTAGGTTGGGGAGCCCATGTCAACCAATTACAAACCCAGGGAACCTGGACCAGGGTGGAAGCAAACCACCAGATAAACTTTCTGGAGCTCTGGGCGATAAGGTATGCCCTATTCGCATTTCAGGATTGCCTATCCAACAGGGTAATCCTAATTCAAACAGACAACCAGGTAGCAATGTGATATCTCAACAATCAAGGGGGCACAGGCTCTTACCTGCTATGTCAACAGGTGGTGCAGATCTGGGTCTGAACTCTCTCACATTCCATGCTGCTGAGAGCAACATACATGGTAGGCATAAACAATGTGATGGCAGACTGTCTCAGCCGGACCTTTCATCCCCACGAATGGGCCCTAGATCCCACTGTAGCGAACAGTATTTTCCACCAGTGGGGCCGTCCGTACATTGACCTCTTTGCGTCATTTCACAACCGCAAAGTAGACCGCTTCTACTCTCTACACCGCAGCCGCAAGACACCATTGATGGATGCCTTCGCCCACTCGTGGAGCACGGGTCTTCTATACGCATACTCTCCTATTCCACTCATCTACAAGATTCTCGTGAAGTTACGTCAAGATGGGCACAATGATCCTCATAGCCCCTTACTGGCCGTGACAGGTTTGGTTTCCATTCTATGCAACCTTTCAGTCCAGCAACCAATTCGCTTGGGCACAGCACCAAATCTAATAATGCAGAACGACGGACTGTTGCGACATCTGAACCTCCAGTCCCTGTTTCTGACGGCATGGATGTTGAAAGGTTGATTCTGCAATCCCTTAACTTTTCTAACTATGTGTCCCAGGTCCTCGTAGCTTCACAAAAGCCTTCTACTAGGAAATCTTACCGTTCAAAGTGGAACAGATTCTCCTTGTGGTGCACGACAAAGGGATTAGATCCTTTTTCCTGCCCCACAACAAGGTTCCTGGATTACCTCTGGCATCTCTTGGAGTCTGGCCTACAAACTTCCTCCATCCAAGTACATGTAAGTGCCATAGCCGCTTACCAAACAGGTATAGGAGATGCCCCAATTTCGGCGCAATCCCTTGTAGGGCGCTTTATAGAGGCTTGCTACAACTGAAACCTCCACTGCCTCCCCCAATTGTGGCATGGGACCTCAAATGTTGTGCTAGTACGGCTCATGCGACCTCCGTTCGAGCCACTACACTTCTGCGCGCTACGACATCTCACCTGGAAAGTGATCTTGTTGCCATAACATCAGCTCGCAGAGTCAGTGAGCTACAGGCATTGGTAACATACCCACCTTTATACAAGATTTCTTCACAACCGTGTGGTGCTCCACACTCACCCTAAATTCTTCCCAAAGGTAGTATCTGATTTCCACTTAAATCAATCCATAATACTACCCACCTTTTTTCCAAAACCTCACTCACACCCACGTGAGCGAGCCTTGCATTCCTTGGACTGTAAGCGTGCGCTCGCCTTTTATTTACACCGCACTACAGCCCATAGGAAGTCCACCCAACTTTTTGTCTCTTTCATTAAAGACCAAATTGGGAGTTGCGGTGGGCAAGTAGACCCTGTCCACCTGGCTGGCGGACTGTATTTCATTCTTCTACCAACAAGCAGTACTTCCATTAGAGGGACGCGTGAAAGCGCATTCAGTCAAGCATCAACAGCCCACTGTGAAATTCAAGCTGCCTTACATAACCAACAGCACCCCTGTTGTTGTGCCTGTTGCACATTGCTGGGTGCTGCTTGGTTGATTCTGTTTGGGCATCTTGTAGCTCGCCATTTACCCACATGTGAGGACTATCATCCTGTTTGTCCTGGAAGAAAGCAGAGTTGTTTACCTGTAACAGGCGTTCTCCCAAGACAGCAGGATGTTAGTCCTCATGAAACCCACCCGCCACCCCGCAGAGTTGGGTTCGCTTAAGTTTTATTTTATTTTTCGCTCGTACTTTTTGCTACAAACGAGACTGAAGGGGGACCCCTGGTGGCTACAGAGTTACTGGCATGCTGGACATACTAGTGTGCCAGTCAAAGTTCTAGAAACTTTGACAAGTGTTCCGTGACAGCGCTCCATCCGATGATGTCACCCATATGTGAGGGCAAACATACTGCTGTCCTGGGAGAACACCTGTTACAGGTAAGCAACTCTGCTTTACCTGCCTTGGACAGGGATAGGGATGAAGCTAAGTACCAATTTTTGTGTTCCTTGGACGTCAAGCATCATTTGCTGTGCTACTTGGAGGTGACTAGGACTGTTCAGAAGTCTGATCGCCTGTTTGTGCTCCATGGTGGAGGTAAATAGGGAGCACCAGTGACACAGTGCAGCAATTGCCCACTGGGTTGAGTTGGTCATTACGGCAGCCTACTTGGCTGCTGAAGTTGCCTTACTGAAGTAGATTAGACCGCATTCTGCGAGGGCTAGGGCTCAGGCAGTATCATGGGCGGAGCTTTGTTGGCGCTTGCTGAAATTTTCCGAACGACGACATGGTCATCTTTGCACACATTCTCCAAGCATTACTGCTTGGATGTTAGGCTAGGAAGGATGCTGCTTTTGCGCAGGCGGTTTTAACTCTGCCGCTGGCAGACTCCTGCCCTTTTTGTGATTAGTTTTAGCTCATACCACTCGTTTGGGATTGACGTACCTGAATGCCAAGGAAGAAGCAATTACTACTTACATGATAATTTCCTTTCCTTTATTGAAGGGTAGGTCAATCCCAGACCTGCCCTTGGCTGCCAGATTTGGATTTTGTGTTTAGCCTTCTTAGTTTGAGCGATTCAGAGTATGATTCCTGCTCTTTGTTGATAACTGGTAAGTGGCTTCTCTAGCCCTTAGTCTGCTAGATATGTTCCTTCTTTTGGCTGAGCTCAGTGTTCCTGTTGGTTGAGAAACATAAATGGTTCCCTATTGCTAATAATGTTAAAGTTTGATCAGGTTTGTCCACATTTTGGCTTTTTCAGAGATTACTGGTGGCTGTCGGGGTGGGACTATATAGCTGTGATGTCAAATTTTGCTCTTTCTCCATCTGCTGGCAGAGGTGCATAACTCACTCGTTGGGATTGATCTACCCTTCACTAAAGGAAAGGAAATTATCAGGTAAGTAGTAATTTCTCCTTTGATAGTGGTGGTCTCAGCTCACAATTGAACTCTTAAGTATTAGTAATCCATGTTTGTCATATATAAATTTTCAGAAATAGGATAATATTGAAAACTTATCCTAAGTTTTATTTAAAGTAGTTTCTCAGTCTCAGTTGAATCAGTCCATTGTACTACCAGTAGTTTGTTTTGTTTTTTGTTCAGAACCTTTAACAGTCATTATTTACATACTATATAACATACTATATAACTATATAGTATATAACATACTATATAACATACTATATAACAGTTCATTTGCAGATTATCTTCACTACTAAGGTTCCTTGTAAAAAGTTGTAAACACATATTCTATTCCAAAACACAAATAATGTTAATTGCTATTTGCTAAATGTTATTTTTACCTTCAATGTTCCTTGTAATAATGTTTAATGGTTGATTGTTATTGTTCAATGTTCTATGTAAAAAACCCCGGTCTAACCTCCCAGACCAGGGCAACCTTTTCGTTACTTGTAAACCGGATTGATTTGTATTGCATACAGGAATTCCGGTATATAAAAATTAAAAATAAATAAATAAATAAAATCTAACAAAGCTGAATGAGCCCTTCATACATTGGGACTACAGAAGAGCTTTACTGGTATACTTGGAGAAGTCTAAACTTTGCTTATGACCCTCTCTGTTTTTCCTACTGTTATGCTAATACTGTAAAATAAATAAATAAAGTAAAAGCTCATCAGATATGAGCAGCTTCAACTTCTTTTAGCAACCCTTCGATCAGCTTTAATTAAAAAAAATCTGCAAAGCAACCACCTGTCTTTTTTGTCATACTTTATCATCTTTGATAGAGAGACTTTTTCGACTGTAGTTTTGGTCAAGCAGTGCTTACATTTATTTCACCAGCTTCAACTCTCCTTCCATACTCACTTATCAGGTTGCAATTCCTTCTTAAACAGCAAGAGACAAATATTTTAATGTAGCTCTCAGCTTGGAATTCCCACTTTGGCTTTATTTCGTCCTGCTCATCCATAGCGAAAGCAATTTTCCTTATCTGCAATAGGTTTTTCTTCATAGGTAGGACAAATCAACCACACTTCTCACCATAAAGTTGAAGCTTAGCTTGTGAATTACTTAGGAGACTCATGCGGCGATGGTGCAAGAATACCTGTGCATATTCAAAAAGACTTCTAGGTCTTTTTGAGCTTTGAGAGCACGTTCTGTGTTGGTGCTATCTAATATCACCCTCTTGTGTGGCAGGTTTTGTCCTGCTGTCCATGGAGGATGCCAGTTACAGACAAGCAGTTTTGCTTTCTCCATGGACAAGCAGGAGAATCCAGCCACACAAGTGGGTGATGTCATTGCACCATCCCATATCAGATGATTCTCTCTCAAAGCTCAGACTGAGCATGCTTCTGAGTTCCTGTCATCAGGTGAGCATCCTCAGTCCATTCTTTTCCCACCTTTTGATAGATAATTTTCTTAAGCTCTTTTCACTCTGCATTCTTTGAGCTTTTATTTTTTATTTGATTTCTTTTCTTGTATTTGTGAGCCCCCACCCAAAAAAAAAGCCTTAGTTTTAAAAATTTTCTTACACCAAGGAAATGTCATCAAAGGGATTGGGGGTGAAAGGCCCCTTAAAAAAAACAAACAAACCACACAATGTATAAATCAGCACTGGCCATCTTATAACCACACTGTTTGTATTTGCTTTGCCTTGATCACAATCACAGTTTGGCAGATTGTGCAGACTGTGGAAGAATGTCACTGATAGCTCTTCCATATAGAGAGCTTTAGTTAAAATATCATCTATCCTTTCCAGAGAGGAGGACAAGAACTCAAGTAGACAGAACAAAAAGTTAGTAGATCAGTCCCTAAGACACCATGGTAAGGAATCTGAATCTTCAAGAAATAAGGAGAAAAGAGAGAGAGAAAAATGAAAGATCTCCATCGAAATCAGTATCGTCAAATAAAACATTGCACTAAAGAATCATTAGCACCAAAGCAGCCATCCTGGCTAGGTGTGAAAACTACAACATGGATAAAATTGAAACATTCTACTGCATCAAAAGAAACATCAGCTCAGCAGGCTTAACGCCGAAGTATATGTTGGCACCAAAGTCATCAGCACAGATAAGCTTGTTGGAGGCGATGGGGGTCCGCACAGAGGACAAAAAGCTCAGTGCAGGTATTCCGAACATAGATCTTCACCACCACTATTAGTACCAGATTTGGATACCTCCACTGTGCCTCATCAGCTAGAATGTCATGCATTCATGCAAAGGATGTGGATAGAATTCATACATACTATAAATATATGAAAAATATATCTTCCCTCCAAAAGTGACATAACGAATTTTAGAAAAAATTGTAACATCCAAGGAATATGTTGAGCATGTGCAGATTCAGCCCAAGAATTGCTTTTATTTGTATTTATCTGTCTGTAAAAATTACAGTAAGAATTACCATCTAATTTTTCATAGAGCAGACAAACACTACTTTTCCAGAGAATGTTTACGCACGTTTTGTATGATAAATGACTCATGTGGTCCCTTTTAATGTTCAATAGAAAAATTCCAAAAAAGACTATGCCAAAAGAATTGTTAGCAATGTCAGTTCTTGAAGCACTTCACAAAGCCTTCAAGAAAAACTGTGGCAGACACCTTTTTCAGTGAGTACAGTGGATTACAGCCTTTCGCAGCTGCGGCAGACCCGACCTCGTCCCGCGGCCCCACGCGACCTGCTTGACGCTATCGGCGGGGTGACCCATCGGGGTCCAAGCCCGCCACGCCGCGATCCACCTCCAGCCTACTTCCTGCACCCGGCCCGAGATGCCATTAGGACCGCCCCCGGCGCACATCACATCCGGTCCCGGAGGACCCGCTATATTGAGCACCCTGCACCTGGCGTCTCGCGCCAAAGGAGCGCGACTAAGGGGCCTGTGCGCTCCTTTGTGCACCCCTCACTTCACTTCCAATTCCTATTTTATGCCACTAACCTATCTTTCAAGACGCTGTAATTCCATTTTGCCCCCCTCCCCCCAATGCTTTGATTGCAACACCTAATGTTTTACTGCATTATTATTCTACATTGTTCTGTTTGACTTTTCTGCACTGTGATGCTGTTTTAAGTTTTTTTGCGCTGTAGAAGCCGTTCCCCTATCTTTGGTCACCCTACCGTCTTCCCCTCCCCTACTCCTCGCCACCCCCTCTGGGTGCTACTCCTACCCTTTCGTCATCTGTTCACCACCCAATTCCCCCACTGACCTAAAGAGACTTATCTCAGATACAATCGCCGCACAAGAGCCTTACTTTAGATACAAGCGCCGCACCGACTTACTTTGCTGCCAGCTACCCCGCCCGTCTCCACCTAGCCCCTACAATGGCATGCAATCCAGGCTTTCCCATCCCGCGTATCCAATACCTTACACGTAGACCACCCCACCCCACCCATCAAATCTCAGCCACCCAACGCAAATCTCTTATCCCAATCCTCATCTCCCCGCTCACTCAACTCCTAGGACTCACAACGCTATCCATTGTGCTGTTTAATGCCCAGTCACTCACCAAAAAAACCGAAATACTTAACGACTTACTAGTCGACTGCAAGCCAGAAATCTGCGCCATCACAGAGACATGGCTCAAAGACACAGATATAGTGCTTCTCAATCAGCTACCCACTCACACTTATGACATCTTCACTGTCTCGAGACCCAAGAAACGTGGTGGTGGCCTACTTCTAGCTGTTAAAAAAAAAACCACATAAACCTCAAACCTGTAATCATGGACACCCCCCATAGACTTGAGATCGGGCTGTACAAATCCAATGATCTCCAGATCTGCATCGTATATGCCCCCCCTGGTCTCTTAGAACTGAACCTCTCACCTCTGATCGAATTCATATCCAGTAATATCAACATTGAAGCCCCTGCCATCATTCTAGGAGATTTTAACCTCCATGTCGATGTCTCCCCTCGCTCCTCGTCCTGTGAAGCTTTCCTCAACTCACTCGATGCCATTGGCTATAGGCAAATCATCTCCTCTCCCACCCACAAAGCAGGGCACACCCTTGATCTCATTTTCATCAACTCCAGCATCCATTCCTCCATCATGCACCCCAGTCCCATGGTCCGATCACGCCATCATTAAAACCTCTCTATCTATAAAGTCATCCAATCTGCACAATCCATCCACCAGTACCTCGATCATCTTTAGAAAATCCTGCCCCAGCGAGGATCTCATCTCAGCATTTGCCGGATCCTTGCCCACACTTGACTGTTCTACCCCAGATGCTGCCCTCGAATCTTGGAACAAACTCACCCTGGACATTGCTGATAAGCTTTGCCCTATCACCAGACGTGAGCTGAACCCCTCCACAAAAAATCAAAAACCCTGGTACTCTGCTGATTTAAGGCAAATGAAAAACGACCTCAGACAAAAAGAGCCTGGCGTAAAGACCCGACGCATCAAAAGATGTCCATCTTCAAATCCTCGCTACATCTTTACAGACTCTCCACCCTGAAGGCCAAACGTGACTTTTACGCTTCAAGGATACATGACTACAAATTCAACCCAAAAGCCCTCTTCTCTTATGTATCCAATCTCACTAAGGCTATGCACCCCGATATTGAAGACAACGAGGCCAGTAGCAAATGTGAGGAACTGGCCCTCTACTTTCATAATAAAGTTTCTAACATCCTTCTCAGGTTTCCCCTTAATCCCCATCCACCCTCTGCTCTCACATGCACCACCTCTGCTACTTTTAACTCCATTCACACTGTCTCTTCCATTGAAATTGCTTCCATCCTTAAAAAGATAAAACCTTTGACCCATCCCTCAGACACTATCCCCACCAAAGCCCTCCTCCTGATACTGGATACCATTGCTAAACCCATCGCTGACATTAACTCCTCTCTCTCCTCGGGCATCGTCCCTGACCCCCTCAAGCACGCAGTTGTTAAACCCGTGCTCAAAAAAACCCTCACTAGACCCTAAGGACCCCTCCAACTTTCGCCCCATCTCCAATCTCCCTCTCATCTCAAAAATTATTTATTTAGCATTTTTATATACCGACTTTCCAATAATAGAATTACTGATCAACTCGGTTTACATTATAACAGAACAATCACATTTAAAAGTAAATTATGGAAAAGGTCGTCAATTCCCAATTAACGGATTACCTTGAGACGAATAACATACTACACTCCTCACAATTCGGTTTCCGTAAACACCTCAACACAGAGACCCTCACTGACTATCTCATTAGAGGCATGGACCAAGGACACTGCTACTTCCTGACCCTGCTGGATATCTCGGTAGCCTTCGACACCATAAACCATAAGCACCTCCTCGCCCGTCTATCTGACATTGGCCTATCTGGCTCTGCACTCATGTGGTTCACCTCCTACCTCGCCAACAGGCAATTCTCAGTTAAGATATAATTGCGATGGAGAAGGTACAGAGAAGGGCTACCAAAATAAGGGGAATGGAACAACTCCCCTATGAGGAGGAAAGACTAAAGAGGTTAGGACTTTTCAGCTTGGAGAAGAGATGACTGAGGGGGGATATGATAGAGGTGTTTAAAATCATGAGAGGTCTAGAACGGATAGATGTGAATTGGTTATTTACTCTTTCGGATAGTAGAAAGACTAGGGGGCACTCCATGAAGTTAGCATGGGGCACATTTAAAACTAATCGGAGAAAGTTCTTTTTTACTCAACGCACAATTAAACTCTGGAATTTGTTGCCAGAGAATGTGGTTCGTGCAGTTAGTATAGCTGTGTTTAAAAAAGGATTGGATAAGTTCTTGGAGGAGAAGTCCATTACCTGCTATTAAGTTCACGTAGAGAATAGCCACTGCCATTAGCAATGGTTACATGGAATAGACTTAGTTTTTGGGTACTTGCCAGGTTCTTATGGCCTGGATTGGCCACTGTTGGAAACAGGATGCTGGGCTTGATGGACCCTTGGTCTGACCCAGTATGGCATTTTCTTATGTTCAACTCAGAATCCTCCCACCACTCCCTCACACAAGGAGTCCCTCAAGGCTCCTCCCTCTCATCTACCCTTTTCAATATGTATCTCACCCCGCTCTGCCAACTTTTAACAGACCTCGGCCTCAAATTTTATCTTTATGCTGACGACATGCAAATCGTCATTCCCATTCAGGGCTCTTTAACGAAGGCACTCGAATTCTGGGGGAACTGCCTCACAACCATCAATACCTTACTTACAAACCTCCACCTGGCTCTAAATACATCTAAAACGGAGCTACTCCTTATTTCCCAACATCTCCCTATCAAACCCTCCATCGCAAATGACCCTGCCTACAACACCCTTCCATCACTGCACCATGCCAGAAACCTTGGGGTTCAGATCGACAAGCAATTGAACCTCAAGAAACACATCAACACAATCCTCAAGGAGGGATTTTACAAACTGTCATGAAAAAACTAAAACCCTTACTGCACCCCGGTGACCTCCGCACCGTCATCCAAGCCACACTCTCTTCTAAATTGGACTATTGCAATTCCCTCTTCCTTGGCCTACCCTACTCCTCCATAAAACCCCTCCAGATGCTGCAAAATGCAGTTGCCAGAACCATCTCCAATGCACGTAAATATGACCATATCACCCCTATCCTCAAGGACCTTCATTGGCTGGCATTATCATCCCGCATACTCTTCAAGGCCCTTACCATTACCCACAAAACCATCTTCACACACAACTCAGACTGGCTTGATGATCCTCTCTGTCCCTAATGCTCTAATCGCCCCACTAGAACCTCCAACAAAGGGACCCTCCATGTGCCTTCCCTAAAGAAGGCACACCTCTCATCCACGAGAGAGCGGGCCTTTTCCATTGCCGCACTGGAACACACTCCCATCCAACCTTAGGCTAGAATCATGCCCCCTGAAATTCAGATCCCAACTAAAGACTTGGTTATTCAAACAAGCTTACCCTCCGAACAATTAAGAACTTCCCTGCCCAATCGCGCCCCATGTCTTCACCCTATCCCTGTACATAGTTATGTTTCTTAACTTCAACTTAATTTAATTTAATCAATTGCATTTTCTAATTGTTTTAATTGCTTTATTTGCATTGCATTTGTTTTTCCCATGTTGCCTTATGTGCCCGTTTTTGCTCCTTCCATACTTTCTATTGGTTCTATGTACCCCCTTTCCCCCTTCCCTGTTCAATGTATTTTCCATTCTTTTGTTCCACTGTAAACTGATATGATGTTTCGACTAATATCGGTATAAAAAATTTCTTAAATAAATTAAAAAATAGACCAATGTATAAGGGATGAGCATATCCTGGATACACGAAACTGCAGTTACAGCACAAGTCTCTTGTAGTAGCAGCAGCTTTTAAAATAATAATACAAGCTGGAAAAACAAATACATGCCAGTGTTCCACTAGGAAAAGAGACTAAGTGGTTAGATGCATTTGAAAAAAACATTCCAGGCTTCTCTGTTAAAGTCCAAAATCACAGCTCACCAATTTCAAATGGTGCAGTATTTATATAATACCCTGCAAGATATAAAAAGGATTGCAGCTGCTGATACTTCAGAGCAGCAGGAATAGCTACCAGCAAATTCATAATGCAGAAGAATGCACAACATTTTTTATATCAGTTCATAATTTTTGTCACTTCATCCAGATCTTTGGCTACAGCTATAGCTCAGAGCAAAATGGCCAGGTTGGAAGTGTCAGGTTTACGCAAAGATGTGCACAATAAGCTGGCAGATGCACTATGCCAAGTGAGGCCCTAGTAGTGAAAGAATCAATGAAGCAGTAAATATGATAAAAGAATATTGTACAATTCTTCAAACTCTGACAGCCGTTGCAGATGAGCAACCAATATGTACAGTTATTAGACTTTAGTTCACAATATTACTATCTGCATACAGTAAGATACCAGCCATAACCATATTACAGAGAATATCAGGATTAGCAAACATACTAGCATGCCCAACAGTAGTTGAATACACACCTAAAGGAATGAATTCGGCAAAGATCAACACAAGTCTGTACAGAAAACAGGACCTAATTCTTGACTACAGCAGTTATACCATAAACCTAGTTCTCAAAGGAGGTGGTTGACAAAATAAAAGCTAAAAGAACAGCGTTCAAGAAATATCAAGGATCCCGAAGGGAGGAGTACAAGGAAGAATATCTGGTGGAACTGAGGGAGACAAAGAATGTAATCAAGATGGCAAAAAGTCAAGCGGAAGAAAGGATTGCCAAAGAGGTAAAGCGAGATAGTTCAGAGAAAGGAGAAAAGTCCAAAGTGGTATAGTGAAATTGAAAGGTGAAAAGGATCAATGTGTGGAGAGAGATGAAGAAATGGCAGAAATATTAAACGAATGCTTTAGTTCAGTGTTCACTAAAGACGACCCTGGAGAAGGACTGTCGCTAGTTATCAATAAACCGGAGGGGAGTGGAGTAGATGTAACTCCATTTACAGAAGAGAATGTATGGGAAGAGCTAGGAAAACTAAAAGTTGACAAAACCATGGGGCCTGATGAGGTTCATCCCAGGATACTGAGGGAGCTCAGAGATGTGCTGGCAGGTCTGCTGCATGAACTGTTCAATAGATCCCTAGAAACGGGAGTGGTGCCGAGTGATTGGAGAAGAGCGGTGGTGGTCCTGCTTCATAAGAGTGGGAGCAGAGAGAAGGCTGGAAACTACAGACCGATTAGCCTCACCTTGGTGGTAGGAAAAGTAATGGAGTCGCTGCTGAAAGAATAGTGAACCATCTACAGTTGGAAGAATTGCTGGACCAGAGGCAGCATGGATTCACCAGGGGAAGGTCCTGTCAGACAAATCTGATTGACTTTTTTGATTGGGTGACTAGGGAATTAGATTGAGGAAGAGCGCTCAATGTCATCTACTTGGATTTCAGCAAAGCTTTTGATACAGTCCCGCAAAGGAGGCTTGTGAATAAAATGAGAAGCTTAGGAGTGACGAGGTGGTGGCCTGGATTGCAAACTGGTTGACGGACAGAAGACAAAAATGGAGCTTACTCTGAAGAGAGAGCGGTGTTAAGCGGAGTGCCGCAAGGATCGGTGTTGGGACTGGTCCTGTTCAATATCTTTGTGAGTGACATTGTGGACGGGATAGAAGGTAAGGTCTGTCTTTTTGCGGATGATACTAAGATCTGCAACAGAGTGGACACGCCAGAAGGAGTGGAGAGAATGAGACTGGATTTAAGGAAGCTGGAAGAGTGGTTGAAGATACGGCAGCTGAGATTCATTGCCAAGAAGTGCAGAGTCATGCATATGGGGTGTGGAAATCCAAAAGAACTGTATTTGATGGGGGGGGGGGGGCGGGGAATGAAGGGTTGATGTGCATGGAGCAGGAGAGAGACCTTGGGGTGATAGTGTCTAATATGAAGTTGGTGAAACAATGTGACAAGGCGATAGCTAAAGCCAGAAGAATGCTGGGCTGCATAGAGAGAGGAATATCTAGTAAGAGAAAGGAAGTGATGATCCCCTTGCACAGGTCCTTGGTGAGGCCTCACCTGGAGTACTGTGAGTTCTGGAGACCGTATCTCCAAAGGGATAGAGACAGGATGGAGGCGGTCCAGAGAAGGGTGACCAAAAAGGTGGATGGTCTTCATAAAATGACTTATGAGGAGAGATTGAAGAACCTAAATATGTACACCCTGGAGGAGAGGAGCAGGGGTGATGTGATACAGATTTTCAGATACTTGAAAGGTTTTAATGATCCATGGTCAACAACAAACCTTTTCTATTGAAAAAAAATCAATAGAACAAGGGGTCACGATCTGAAGCTCCAGGGAGGAAGACTCAGAACCAATGTCAGGAAGTATTTCTTCAAGGAGAGGGTGGTGGATGCCTGGAATGCCCTTCCAGAGGAAGTTGTGAAGACTAAAACTGTGAAGGATTTCAAAGGGGCATGGTATAAACACTGGATCTATAAAGGCTAGAGGATGGGAATGAAGAGAAGAGCCCTGTGGGTGGAGGCTACTACCTGATGATTACTACCCTTACTCAATAAGCCTTCACAACTCAACCTTGCTCTCTGCTTCAACGGCAGGGGGAAATGTGAAAAACAGGATTTGCATTCAGACAACCACCAAGAAGGATTGAACTTCACAATCTGGGTAAACAAACGTGGGGGTAGCTTGCTTATTATGGCAGTTACTACCCTAAACCAATTAAGCCTGGTACATCACTTTGAATACATATACAGCACTGCTCTTTGCTTCATCGGTAGGGGGAAATGTGGAAAACAGGTTTTACATTCAGACAACATCCAACAAGGCATTGATCTGTGCAA
Source organism: Rhinatrema bivittatum (assembly GCF_901001135.1). Classification (NCBI taxonomy): domain Eukaryota; kingdom Metazoa; phylum Chordata; class Amphibia; order Gymnophiona; family Rhinatrematidae; genus Rhinatrema; species Rhinatrema bivittatum. The sequence continues at coordinate 102,414,301 of NC_042618.1, forward strand.
TCTGGGTAACCAAGCATCTGGGTAACTTGCTTGATGCGGCGGTTACTATCCTTAACCATTAAGCCTTATGCTAAACTTTGATGCAACTCCAGCATTACTCTCTGCATCAATAACAGGGGATGGCAGGAAATTTTGAATCAAACAGTTACCAACAAGGGCCCTGAACTTGGTGATTGATAAAATAGATAAGTATGGGAAAATAAGTGTAGGAGCTTGCTGGGTAGACTGGATGGGCCGATTGGCCTTTTTCTGCCGTCATTTCTATGCTTCTATCATTACATCACTTTCAAGTGGAAGATTAACTCTTACTATTCCCAATGGAATCTAATAACATCGGACACCTGGATGTTGTAAATTCAGGAAGGATATCGCCTGCATTTTCTGAGAGAACCACAAAACCATCTACCATAGAAATATACTATTTCTCAAGAGAGATTAGATCTTCTGAAGGAAATAAGAGTTGTTAGCAAAATAAGCAATAGAACGAGTACCATTTAAAAAGAAAGGGAAAAACTTTTATGTAAGATTTCCAAGAAAACAAGATATTCATCCAATTTCTGATCTAAACAACAAAGTTAAAACAAATAAAATAAATTCAAGATTAAAACTACGGGCACAATTCTGTTGCTGGAAGCAAGAGATTAATTGATGTTAGACCTATAAAATTAATATTTGTATATTTCAGTTCATACAAATCACAAGAAATTCCTTCACAGTAGCAGAAAATCACTTCTTCCTTTTGAACTCTCAGCAGTACCCAGTGTTCACCAAATGTTTAGCAGTAGCACATATCAGGAAAAACATGGTAATATTCCCATATATGGACAACTGGCTAATTTCCAGCAAATCTATCCGTGAGGTACAAAATGCAACTAATTTCATAATTCAGACCCTATAATCTTTGGGATTCATAATACATTTTCAGAAATCCCATCTAATACCACCATAACGAATGGATTTCATAGGAGCAACTCTAGATACAAGAAAGGAGAAATATCAAAATATTTCAATTAAGTGACCCTCATACAGTGTGAGCAAGATTCTATATGAGAATGCTAGGGCATATGGCCCTAATATTGTACATGATTCTCAAGGACATCTACATATGAGGCAAGCACAAAGGCATTTAAAAATTCAATGGAATCACCATTCTTAAATATTATCTGTCTGAGTATGCATAACCAATACTTAGTTTCTTTAGTGGTGAATTCAACCATCCAGCTTTTGTCTAGGACAACCATTCCAGCCTCAAGATCCAGAAAAATCATAATACAGATGCTTCTTTGCAGGTTTGGGGAGCTCATCCCAATGGAATTTGTGCCCAAGAAAATTGGAATAATCAGAACTTGAAATGTCACATAAACCAATTAGAGCTAAGGGCAATGTTCCCTTTTGGCGTTCAAGAAATGGATAAAAGATTCAGTAGTATAAAAGGACAGACAAGTAGTTATGCACTACATAAATACAGGGAGGGCATGGTATCTTCAAGGAAGCCTGTAGATTTTGGAAGTGGGCAATATCAAAGCACATATGGCTTTCAGCAATATATCTGCCACGCAAATTAATGTCCCAGCAGATTTGTTAATTTGATGTCTTCAGCTGCATGAGTGGTTTCTACATTGCAACATAGTCCATTTTCTTTTTCAAATCTGAAGAACTCTACAAATCTTTTTGCAGCCTGCTCCAACCACAAACCATCGATTTACTGTTCAAAAAGACAAACAGTGAAAGCTCTAGTAAGCACCGCATTTTGCAAAACAAGAGACAGGTTAGTTTCTGTATGTATTTCACTAATACCTCTGATATCCAAAACTATTGTGAAATCAAGAGAGAACAGGGTAGAAATGGTTCATATATTCCCATTTTTAGCTACACTAAATTATGTATCCCATGACTTCAAAGATTGGAATAGCTCCTCAGATTTATCTTCAAAGGTTCAAGACAATGGCACAATACTCCATCCAGATTTGGAAACCTTAGCCCTTACAGCTTGGATATTGAAAACCAAATAGTAAACAATTTGCCTTTTCCTGATGAAGTGAGGCAAGTACTGCTTATAGCATGTAAGCCAGCTACTAGACAATCACACAATTTTAAATGGAAAATGTTCACAACTTGGTGTGTAAATAAAGATATATACACACTTTTATGTTCTGGCTTGGATTTGCATCAGTATCTTCTTAACCTTTCCCAGACCGGTTTAAAATAGAATTCTATAAGAGTACACTTAAGTATAATTGCAGCATACCATGATAGTCTTGAAGGCCAATCTATTTTACAACAGCCCATGATTGCAAGATTTATAAAGTCTTTTACACTTAATCCCCAACGGTTAAGACCTACAACTCAATGAGACTTTAATATACCAGGTGTTGCATAACCTTTGCCTCCCCACCTAGTGCCCCACGGGATTATCCCCCTAATATAATTTTTGTACCATTTTGTAGGCCATTGAGTACCTTTCAAATTACTTACATTTTATTTATGGCTGGAATATATGCACCAGTTATTGTTGCTTGAGTTCTCTGTACAATGCTCGCCCTGTTAAATGTAAACCGGTTTGATGTGGCCCTTGGTCGTGAAAGCCGGTATAGAAAATAGTAAAATAAATAAATAACAAAAAACAGTATCAGTGACTGTATTAAATGTATTGCATTTCGTGAGGCGTGTGATGCTGGAGCAACCTTTATTATGAAAAAGTGGATTGCTGAAAAATTAGCTTGGTTCAGAGGACATGGGGCAAGACTGCTGACGAGTGTGTTATGGAATTTTGTGACAGTCAACTGCTAAAATTGTCTCAAGAAAGCCAAAAAAAAACTTATTGAAAATTCCAACAACAAGCAGATAAAAAGCTGTTACCTTGCTCTTTTTAATGCTGTTTTTCAAACTAACGGTGGGGGCACCAACTATTAATTGTCGGCCTAATTTTAAAAGGCCAGCGTGCGTTACAAGCAGGAGATACGTGCGTGTCTTTTCAAAGGCCTGCAGGCACGTGCTTATCTCCTGATATTTATTTATTTGGTGCTTTTCTATACCAGCATTCATGATACAATCATATCATGTCGGTTTACATGGAACAGGGGTACAATAAAATTAACAAAGCGAAGAGAAGCAGAAGTTACAATAAAACAGGGGTGCTGGAACTGGGGGAAGAGGAAGAACAAAGCATAAGTAACTCAACGGCAAGAAGAGCAATTATTTACATTGTGCTGAATGTACAGTAATGATTGCTATGTTGAATCAGTGAGTTTCTGGAAAGGCTTGCGCCAAAGAACTGGCTACCAAAAACGGGGTGGTCTGGGGGTGGGGGTTGGGCGAGCCAGGAAAGTGCCATTAGACATCATGCTGAAACACGCGCCGGGATCAGACAGGCATGCGCAACCTGCTGCTGCACGGCAGAGCAGGTTCATTTAAAAAAAAAAAAAAAAAATTGTTACTTAGGAGGGGTGGGGGGGGGGGGGGGGGGGGAGGTCGGGGCAGATAGGGGAAAAGGGAGGAAGGTTAGCTAGGGTGTTTAGGAAGGTCCCTCCCAGTCCGCATGTTTATTCAAGAGGACTGGGAGGGAACTGGGGAAAGGCCCTATTGCTTTGCACGCATGTAGTGAAACTTCCCCATCTTGCGCGCCAATATTAAATTGGGCAGCGGATTTTATAACATGCGCGCGTGTTATGAAATTGATGCGTCCATGTGCGTGCGCCAGGAGCCGCGCACACATGGATGCCTGCACGCGGGTTTTAAAATCTATCCTTAAATGTTGAATTCAGTTTTGAATGCTGATTAAAATGGTGTATTGCATGTTTCTATCAGATTTCTGGTTGCTGCTTCAGTGGGGGAGGCAAACATGCAACACCTGGTACTACTAAGTGCTTTAATTTGAGCCCGTAGCTATAATTGATATAAAATACTTATGGAAAGTATTATTTCCAGTAGCCATCATATTGCAGAGTAAGAACGTCAAGCACTGGTAAGCATTATCCTTATTTACAAGTATTCAAAAATAAGCTGGTTCTAAGAACACATCCGAAAGTAGTGTCACTTTCATTTCAGCAATCTATTTTCCTTCCAATTGTCTTCATGAAACCAAATAACACAAGAGAGGAACAAATGCTTCACTACTTACATTGAAGAATAAAAATCGCTTTCTTCCCAATTGTTTTTTTTTCTTCTTGTGCATTAACTATAGGTTGTCAGGTAAAGAAATAAACCTTGTCCACATGGCTGTAAAATTGTATTTCCTATTGTTATGAACTTATAGGAAGTCAATTGACTATCATGATAAAAGCACATCAGCTAAGGGAAACAGTTATATCTGTGGTGTAATTCACTTCAACATTACTATCAGAAATCTGAGAAGTAACAATGTTTTCTGTCCATACTTTTATTAAACACTATTGTCTCAAAGAAAAGTGTATTATCCCAGGACAAGCAGGATGCTAGTCCTCACATATGGGTGACGTCACTGACGGAGCCCTATTCCGGAAAACTTTCTGTCAAAGTTTCTAGAAAATTTTGACTGGCATCCTGAGCCTATTGAGCATGCCCAGCATGCCATGATCCATTGAGCCACAGGGGTCTCCCTTCAGTCTTTTTTCCGCAAAGCCGTTAGCCTCATGGTTCTAGGAGTCCTATGTGGTGAATTTTCACCTGATAGAAACTCGGAAAAACTTTCAACACTGTAGGAGTCTCCCTTTTTTTCCATTGCGGTAAGTCTTTTCAATTTTTTCCATCTGTTTCGATACCGTCAAACCGTGCCTGAAAGTCATTTACGGCTGTCCGACTCTCATAATAGCTGCGGGTTTCAAAAAGTGCCCGAATTGTTGACGCACTATGTCCATTACGTCCCTCACTTAGAGTGTGTACTCTGCCTCGGCGAGGGACACGACGTCTCGACGTGCCCAAGATGACGCCGAAAGGCAGAAGACTGCTGATGGAAAAAATGAAGCATTTGTTCCATCTCAATTAATGCCATCGACGTCCACGCAGTCGTCTCCAGCTGGAGCGATCAGAAAGGTCGTCCTTAAAAAAACAAAAAAAACCAAAAACAAAACGGAGACCGGATGAAGCAGGGGATCGGCAGTCACCTACCCCTTCAAAGTCTTCGATAAAATCTACGTCTGTCATCGAGGAGGGCATCGAGCACAGGCAGAAGCATCGGCATTGGAGGCCTCACAATTGCGAAATCGATCCAATAACCGGAATTCCATCGGATCCTGAATCAGCACCGAAGAAACCTCGAAGAGAGGACGCTTCACCGAGGCCTTCCACTCCAAGGCAATCCCCACCGATATCGGTGCCGGGAAACGTACCTCCACAAGGCCCTGCGGAGGTACCAGTATCTCCTTCGCTGCCTCCCCCCATAGCTGCTCTGGTTTCACCAGCTATGCGGGCGGAACTGGACGGTTACATCCACCAGGCAGTTAGAGATGTGCTCCTTGATATGCCTCCACTTGGTTCCACTTCGGTCACCGATGCCATTACCGACTCATCACCGGTTCCACCGATGCAGATACCAGATATACCCTTTCTTGCGCCACTTTTAGCACAATTGGACACATTCTCATCGGTGCCATCCCGGTAAAATCACCAGAGATAGCGATGCCAGCAGCGAGGGAAGAGGAAATAGTAAAGGAAATACCGATGCCTGAACCACTCCCAGGTCCATCGGAAATCACACGCCCACGTCCATCGTTTTCTCCACTGTTTCCGTCTAAGCCACTGGAGAAACCATTGATGCAAACTGTACCCATTCCGTCGACACCTCCTCGTCCACATTCACCGGACACCTGGGATGATCCCAATACTGATACTTCTTCAGAGGAAGTCCTCTCAGAACCTTCTTCTCCAAAGGAAAGAAGGAAATCCACTCCAGAGGACCTTTCCTTTTCAAATTTCGTCAAGGATATGGCTGACACCATCCCCTTCCAGCTTGAATCTGAAGAGGACACCAGACAAAAAAACTCTGAAAGTGTTACAGTTCGTGGACCCACCTAAAGAGGTGCTGGCAATTCCAGTTCACGAAGTCCTGATTGACTTGCAACACAGGCTATGGGAGCATCCCTGCACCATACCACCGGTGAACAAAAGGACTGATGCTACATATCTAGTCCAGCACATCCCAGGCTTCCAAAAGACTCAATTACCTCATCAATCAGTAGTAGTTGAGTCAGCTCAAAAGAAATCCAAATGAATAAAGCCTTATTCATCTAATCCTCCTGGAAGGACAATAGATTCTTGGATACCATAGGCAGAAAAATGTTTCAGGGTTCCATGTTAGTCTCCAGAATTGCGTCCTACCAACTATATATGATGCAATATCAGCGTATGGGAACAAATTCAAGAACTCTCTGAAACTCTCCCCCCAGCAATTCCAAGATTCTTTCACTTCCATCATGCATAAGGGCCTGGAAGCTGGGAAACATGAAGTTCGTGCAGCTTACAATAGTTTCGAGACTGCATTCAGAATGTCGGCCACGGGTATAAGTGCCCGCAGATGGGCCTAGCTCAAGGCCTCCGACCTGAGACCAGAAGTACAGGAGAAACTTGCGTATCTCCCTTGCGTAGTGGACAATCTCTTTGGAGATAAAGTAAAAGAGGCAGTTTCTCAGTTAAAGGAGCATTCGGAAACCTTGAGATAGCTTTCCTCTGCGCCTCAGGAGTCTCAACCATCATCACAAAGACTCCCAAGGAAAGATTCCAAACGACCATACTACAGGCCACGACGTTACTATCCACCTCCTGCCCTTGGAAGGTCATCTAGGCCAGCTCAAAGAACGCAGACCTGACAACCAAGAGCACCTAGAGCTCAACCCCCTCCGCAAATAGGGTCAACTTCGGGATTTTGAGAATACATCAGGGAACAGAAGCCTGTCTACCAATCCGACCCCAAATTTGCTAGTAGGAGGTTGGATCACTTTCTTCCAACACAATTGGTCACACATCACCACAGACCAATGGGTACTCTCCATAACATCTCAAGGTTACCATCTGGACTTTTCTCACTGTACCAAACGATACTCCACCCACCTCATCTTGGACAATAAACAACCAATCCACCCTTCTGAGAGCCAGGGCCGTGGAACCAGTTCCCCGGCCTCAGCAGGGCAGAGGATTGTACTCCCGTTATTTTCTCATTCCAAAGAAAACAGGAGGCCTACGTCCCATATTGGACCTCCGGAAACTCAACAAATACCTGAAAAAAGAAAAATTCAGGATGGTGTCATTGGGCACCATGCTACCTCTACTTCAAAAAGGAGATTGGCTCTGTTCTCTGGATCTTCAAAACGCTTTCGCTCACATTCCAATATTCCCTCCTCATCGCAAGTATCTGCGATTCCTGGTAGGAAGTCAATATTTCCAGTATAGGGTGCTACCATTTGGTCTTGCCTCAGCACCTCGAGTGTTCACAAAGTGCCTGGCAGTGGCAGCTGCCCACTTGCACAAGGAAAGAGTGCACGTGTTTCTTTACCTGGACAATTGGCTCATCAGAAGCCAAACAAGACAAGGAGCTCTCAGCTCTCTCAAGCTCACAATAACTCTACTCCATTCGTTGGGATTCCTAATCAACTACCAGAAATCCCACTTCACACCATCTTACCTGTTCATTTCATCGGAGCAGGATTAAACACCATAACGTCAAAGGCTTTCCTTCCAAAAAAACATGCACAAACTCTTGCCTCGTTAGCAGGCTCTCTCTGCACACACACTCAAATAACAGCTCATCAATGCCTCTCACTTCTAGGTCACATGGCCTCCACAGTTCACTTCACTCCTATGGCCAGACTAGCCATGAGAGTCACTCAATGGACACTCAGAAACCAATGGATACAGGCCATTCAACCACTGTCCTATCCAGTTCAAGTAACGCAGCAACTCCGGTCATCGCTCCTATGGTGGACGAACATGGACAATTTGCTCACAGGCCTACCTTTCCAACAACCGGTTACGCAAGCGACATTAACTACAGATGCATCCACCTTCGGGTGGGGAGCGCACACTGGTCATCTGCAGACTCAAGGTACTTGGACAAAACTCGAAGCTACATTTCAGATAAATTTCCTAGAGCTTCAAGCTATATGTTATGCGCTGCATGCGTTCAAGGACTGCCTTTCCCACAAGACTGTTCTGATACAAACAGACAACACAGTAGCCATGTGGTACATGAACAAACAGGGAGGTACGGGCTCGTATCTCCTTTGTCAAGAATCAGCACAGATTTGGGACTGGGCCCTAACACACTCAATGTTTCTCCAGGCCACTTATCTAGCAGGCATCCATAACGTAGTGGCGGATCGCCTCAGTCAACACGTCCAACCTCACGCGTGGTCTCTGGATCTAGAAGTGGCGACCAAGATCTTTCAACGTTGGGGTCAACCAACAGTAGACCTCTTTGCATCACAACTGAATTACAAAGTGGACAAATTTTGCTCCCTGTACATGCAGAGAAACCGTTTACCCAGGGACGCCTTTGCTCGCCACTGGAATTCAGGCCTTCTATACGCATATCCTCTGATACCGCTAATAACTAGTGAAGCTACAACAGGACAAAGGGTCCATGATACTCATAGCCCAGTATTGGCCTCGACAAGTATGGTTTCCAATACTCCTTGACCTTTCGATCAGAGACCCAATTCGCCTGGGCACAGCACCCACTCTCATAACTCAGGATCAGGGCAGGTTGCGTCATCCCAACCTTCAGTCCCTATCCCTGACAGCATGGATGTTGAAAGCTTGATCTTGCAACCACTCAATCTTTCAACCAATGTCTCTCAAGTGCTTGTAACTTCACGTAAACCCTCCACACAAAAGAACTATCGTGCTAAATGGAAACGGTTTACCATGTGGTGCATACAAAACAGTGTCAACCCTTTTTCCTGCACTACATCATCTTTATGGCATCTCTCAGACTCTGGTCTCCAGACCTCATCGGTAAGAGTACATTTAAGTGCAATCTTAGCTTATCACAATACCGTCGGAGATGCACCAATATCAGTACAACCCCTCGTTAGTAGGTTTATGAGAGGTTTAATTCAACTTAAACCTCCACACTGACCACCGGTCATGGAATGGGACCTTAATGTAGTCTTAACAAGGCTCATGAGTTCTCCTTTTGAACCTATGGATTCCTGTGATGTTAAATTTCTCACTTGGAAGACAATCTTCTTAATAGCCATCACATCTGCTAGAAGGGTTAGCGAGTTACAAGCACTTGTCACATACTCACCCTACACAAAATTCTTACATGACCAAGGGGTACTCCGTACACACCCGAACTTTCTCCCCAAGGTAGTTAGGGAATTCCACTTGAATCAATCAATCATCTTGCCTTCTTTCTTCCCAAAACTGCACTCTCACCAAGGAGAGAGGGCTTTACACAACTTGGACTGTAAACGTGCACTTGCGTACTACTTAGATCGCACTACGGCCCATAGGAAATCCACCTAGCTCTTTGTTTCTTTTGATCAAAACCAACCTGGAAAAGCGGTGGGCAAGCAAACTCTATCTAATTGGCTTGCAGATTGTATATAATTTTGTTATGAAAAAGCAGGCCTTCCTCTCCAGGGGTGAGTAAAGGCTCACTCGATAAGAGCAATGTCAACCTCAGTAGCACACTATCGTTCAGTGCCAATAGCTGACATATGTAAAGCCGCAACATGGAGTTCTCTTCATACCTTTGCGGCTCACTACTGTCTCGACAAGGAAGGACGACAAGATTCAACCTATGGACAATCTGTTTTAAAGAACTTGTTTCCAGCATGATCCAACTCCTTCCACATCCAACCTTTCGTGATTTCAGGCTGTCTCATTTTTCCCAACAGTACACCAGTTGTTGTGCCTGTTGCACAAGTTGTACGCTGTTGGTCCAATACAAAGATGACTCAGCCTGTAGCTTGCTAATCACCCATATGTGAGGACTAGCATCCTGCTTGTCCTGGGATAAAGCAAAATTGCTTACCTTGTAATAGGTGTTATCCCAGGACAGCAGGATGGTAGTCCTCACGAAACTCACCCGCCACCCTGCGGAGTTGGGTCCGATACATTTTATTATTTTTTTTTTGGCTAACGCCCATTGCTACAAACGAGACTGAAGGGAGACCCTGTGGCTCGAGCGATCATGGCATGCTGGGCATGCTCAGGATGCCAGTCAAAAGTTTCTAGAAACTTTGAAAGAAAGTTTTCCGGGATAGGGCTCAGTCAGTGATGTCACCCATATGTGAGGACTACATCCTGCTGTCCTGGGATAACACCTATTACAAGGTAAGCAATTTTGCTTTTTCAGATAGGCAGAGCTTATAAATTTATTCAAATAATCCTCAACTCTCCTTCCATCCACTTTTGGGGTTGCAGTAAAAAAAAAAAAGTCTTAAGTTCAAACGCAAAATCTAAGCTCAAATCCCTGCAGCTATGGTAGTTCCCCATTTGTGTGGCTGGATTCGTCTTACGTGGCTAAGGAGCAAAATAATTTGCTGACCTGTAACAGATATTCTCATAGGACAAACCAGCCACACAATCTCCTCCTCCTTCCCTTTAGAGTTGGTTCATTTTATCAGTTAGCTTGGTAATAGACTGAAGAGGCTCACCCTGTGGTGGTGGTGGTAGTGTGGGAACTCCTGCACATGCTCGGATTTTTCAGTCTCTCTGAGATATGAGAATCGTCTGACAATGTGTAGAGCAGTGTTGTCACTCACTTATGTGGCTTATTTGTCATACTATCCATGAAGAACACCTATTACTGGTAAGAAACTTCACTTTACTAAAGTTCAGCATCAGGAGGCATGAGGACACAATTGAAGCGACATAATGATCTTGGAAGAAATAGGAAAAGGTAGGAGAATGAGAGGATGATTTGTGTTGGCAAAGGGTGATAGGAGCAACCAAAGCAGGTAATGGAAGAGCCCGCAAATAGCATGAGAGCAGAATTTTCAGGATAGAGCCTTCAGGATGCCAACAAAGTGAGGAAGGAACTGAATAGTTTTTAACAAGAATTCTAATAAAGGAGAGAAGAGAAGCAGGCAAGGCTAATACCATTAAAAAAAATAATAAAATTAGTGAGTCTACAGTAGATAGAGCATTAAGATCCACAGAATTAAAAGCTACTAAGATATGAGATTGAGTGCATATATGAATGTGGTTGACTGACTAAAGAAAGACTATGTACTGTTTTTATAGTAAAGTAACACTCATCTTAGATAATATTGTCTTGTTTTTCTTTTCTTTTTACCTGTAGGGATGGATACTTTGCTTCATGCTCCTATCCAGACTTCATTGCAGCAGCCAGAGGTATAAGATTTTGTACTTTGTCTTGGCTTGGGTCATAAATGTCCTTGTAAATTTGTTCTGTAAAAACAAGAAGTTCACTTAGTCACACAGATGGGTGACATCATTCAACAGCACTGAAACAGAACACTTTTTCCTAGCTTTTCAACAAAAATTTGAATTCTCTTAGAATGCATTGTAAGTTCTTTCAGCTACTTGGTATGCTTCAGTTTGCCTTTTCCATTGGTACTAATGGTTATATTCCTGAGCTCTATTCGGTTTATCATTGTTTCATGCAATAATTTTATCAATTTTTTTGTTACACCTTCCTTTCTTGTCTAGGGTATACCTTAGTTCTTTCCCCAGTTCTTAGCACTTGGATAGGTTTTTTTCTTTGTCTTTAAAGTTACCGTATTTTTCGCTCCATAAGACGCACCTGACCATAAGACGCACCTAGGATTCAGAGGGGAAAATTTAAAAAAAAAAAAATTGTGCTAAACCGGCTCTGCGTCTGGGCGTCTTATGGAGCAAATTAGGGGAGTGCATAGTTTTTTTTTTCTCCCCATTTTGTTTTCGGGTCTGGGGAGGGCCATTTCGGTCCACTCCCCAGATCAGAAATTTTTTCTTTCTGTGGGAACCCCCAAAACCCCCCCCCATCCCAACCCTTTAAATTAACAACCTCCACCCCCCTGACCCCCCCAAGACCTGCCGAATTAATTTCCTGCAACCCCCCACCCTCCTGACCCCCCCAAGACCTGCCAAACGTCCCTGGTGGTCCAGCGGGGGTCCAGGAGCGGTCCGGGAACGATCTCCTGGGCGTGAGCCGTCGGCTGCCAGTAAACAAAATGGCGCCGACGGCCCTATGCCCTCACTATGTCACTGAGACCGACCGCTGCTATTGGTCGGTCTCAGTGACATAGTGAGGGCATAGGGCCGTCGGCGCCATTTTGTTTACTGGCAGCTGACGGCCCTATGCCCTCACTATGTCACTGAGACCGACCAATAGCAGCGATCGGTCTCAGTGACATAGTGAGTGCATAGGGCCGTCGGCTGCCAGTAAACAAAATGGCGCCGACGGCCCTATGCCCTCACTATGTCACTGAGACCGACCAATAGCAGCGGTCGGTCTCAGTGACATAGTGAGGGCATAGGGCCGTCGGCGCCATTTTGTTTACTGGCAGCCGACGGCCCACACCCAGGAGATCATTCCCGGACCCCCGCTGGACCACCAGGGACGTTTGGCAGGTCTTGGGGGGGGTCAGGAGGGTGGGGGGTTGCAGGAAATTAATTTGTCAGGTCTTGGGGGAGTCGGGGGGGTGTTTGTTAGATTTTTGTTTGGTTTTTTTTTTATATTCGCTCCATAAGACGCACATACATTTTCCCCCCACCTTTGGGGGAAAAAAAGTGCGTCTTATGGAGCGAAAAATACGGTATTTCTTTTGTGACATTCCTAACAGCAGTACCCTCTTCTGTCAGTTTTTGACAAGCTCTCTGGCCACATGGTCCATTTTTCTTCTCAAGTGGTGTGTGTTAAAAAAATTTCGCAGATCCAAGCGCTGTCCTGTTGGGAACCTGTTTTTGCGATTTTTCCGTTTCCGGGGTTTCCCTCATGACGGGCCTTTCCTTCTTAGTGTCGGTTCTTTTAACCTCCATGTCCACCAGTCGGCAGAACTCCCTGTGTTTTCCCTGCGACTGGGGACGATCTCCGTAAACTTGATGCCATACATGTTCTACTTTGCTACCTCCAGGTTACCAATGACTTCTGTCTTGGACCATCTTTTTGTCCTCTGGAGTGGGCCCATTCGGGGTAAGCCGGCTTCTCAGATCATTCTTGCGTGATGGTTGAAGGAAGTGATCTCTTCAGACTCTTTGTCAAGGTTGGGCGGTTCCTGAGGGCCAAATGGCTCATTCACTGTGTTCTTGAGCTACTTCCTGGGCGAACGTTCCATCGGTCTCTCCGTAGGAGTTTTGCAGTGCTGCCACTTGGACGTCCTTGCGTACTTTTGATCGCTACTACCGCCTGGATGTGCAGGCTCCACTTTTTGGTTCTTTTGGGCTCCAAGTGCTTCGAGCGGGACTGTCTCTGTCCCACCCGGTTTAGGGAAGCTTTGGTACATCCCACAGTCTGGACTGATCCGGGTACGTACAGGGAAAGGAAAATTAGTTCTTACCTGTTAATTTTCGTTCCTGTAGTACCACGGATCAGTCCAGATGCCCTTCCCTGTTTGTCTTTCTGTCCTCTCGAAGCTTGTTCTTGCAGGTTGTGGATTTTAAGACATTTTTTGTGCAAGAATACTGAGCAAATACACCGGAAGCCTTGGTTGTCTAAGTACCAAGATATGCAAGAGCAGTTAGGCATAACATGTTTCATTTGTTGTTTTACAGTTGCTCCTTTGAGCTTTATGGTTGCTTGCTTGATCCTACTCTGCTTTTATTATTTTCTGCTTTGACAGTCGTTATACTGAAGGGTATAGGATAGGCTCTGTCCTCATATAGGATATCCTTTCAGTTTTAGTCTGTCTCCACCTGCTGGAAAGGAGGCTCAACCCACAGTCTGGATTGATCCGTGGTACTACAGAACGAAAATTAACAGGTAAGAACTAATTTTCCTTTCTTTCCCCACTTCTTAGCACTTGGATAGGATTTTTTCTTTGTCTTTAAAGTTATTTCTTTTGAGACATTCCTAACAGCAGTACTCTCTTCTGTCAAGTTTTTGACAAGCTCTCTGGCCACAAGGTCCATTTTTCTCCTCAAGCTGTCTGTTTTAAAAATGTCTTCTCCCTTGTATTATATATTGTCTATTATCCCAGGACAAGCAGGATGCTAGTCCTCACATATGGGTGACGTCATTCACGGAGCCCTAATGCGGGAAAACTTCTGGCAAAGTTTCAAGAAGCTTTTAACTGGCAGCCTGGGGCTACTGAGCATGCCATGATATTCCCTGCCACAGGGGTCTCACTCCAGTCTTCTTTTTTCCGCGCTGCTAACGACATCGCGGGTCACAGGAGCCCTGTGAGGTTTTCCTCACAACTTCACAATTTTTTGTGTAAAATTTGCCCATCGCGGGTCTCATACACTTTGTCACCGGCTGGTGACAAATACCTTAATTTTCGCTAAAGAAAATTCCTATTTTCCATCGGATGTCGACTGAGAAAACATCAGGCTTCAAAAAGTGCCCGGCCTGCAACCGAACAATGTCCATAACGGACCCGCATACCGAATGCGTTCGGTGCCTTGGAGAAGAACATGACATCGCTGCCTGTTCAAAATGCCAAGAAATGACGGTAAAAGGCAGAAAACTCCGCCAAGAAAAAATGGCACAAATTTTCCAAATTCAACCAGGGCCTTCACCGACGACGTCCACAAAATCATCGCCGGTGGGCCTCTCAAAGAAGATACTAATTAAGAAAAGACATCCGGAGGGTTCGGGGGATGCCTCCTCTCCAACACCCTCCACATCATCGACAAGGTTGGTATCTGAACCACGTTCTAAGCATAAACACAGACGGCATCGATCGATTCCACCGCTTCCACCGCCGGAGGAACCGATCCATAAGAAGCAAAGAATTTCCTCCGCTTCGGTGCCATCTGTTCCGGAATCGATACCATCGACATAGCAGCAAGTATCAACTCCGATTACCGACTTGACTGCTTTAATTAAACAAATAGTCACTGATGCCTTGCAGCATCAAATTCCGGCGTCATTGCCGATGCCGACCACCGTGTCGATGCCGGCAGAATCGCCGATGTCTCTACCTTCGATACCGGCTTCACAGCCGATGCCGGCGACTCCACCGATAATGCCGATGCTTCAGTCGATGCCGGCATATACGCCGATGCCAGCGATGACTTCATCGATTCCGCTGATGACTTCTTCGATGACAGTTCCATTCTCATTACACGCACCATCGATGCCATCGGTTCCTTCACAAATTCCGATGCCCACGATGACTCCCAGGCCAATTTCATCGATGATTCCAATATCGATGTTCACCTTCAATACTTCATCGATTCCACCTATTTCACAATCGATGTCTCTCTACACAATGGCACCGTCTAAAGCACCTGTGCCAAGAAAAACATCTTCAACTCAAAAGTCATCGGGAAAATTTAAACACTCTTCATTTACAGCTCCAGACACTTCCACTTCTGAAGCACAGTTACATAGCATCCTCACTAAGAGGTATCAAGACCTCCTGGCCTCATTGCCCATAGCACCTGGACAAGAAGAAGAGGACAGAGTGCATTCACCGGATCCTCAAGATCCCTTACAAGGACCTTCAGGGGTTCCTCCACCTCAAAGGCCGGAACCTCCTCAGTATCATCTTCCTACTTTGGATACTTGGTCAGACACAGAATCTGAGCATTCCTCAGAGGATTTCTTGTCTGACACTTCTCCACCTCAAGCTAAAAAGCAGTCACCTCCAGAGGACCTTTCATTTTCCTCTTTTATTCAAGAAATGTCTGAGTCCATACCCTTCCAACTCCAGGCTGAAAAGGATGAGAGGCAGCAGACGCTTGAAATTTTACAGTTTGTAGATCCTCCTAAGCACAATCTAGCCATTCCAGTGCATGAAGTGCTATTACAGCTTCAGCAGAGGATATGGGAACACCCATGCACAACCCCTGCTGTAAACAGGAGAGTAGACTCTACTTATCTCGTTCAAGCAGCCCCAGGATTTGAGAAACCTCAACTTCCTCACAATTCCCTGGTTGTAGAATCTGCTCAGAAAAAATCCCGCAGATCCAGGACTCGTGCCTCAATCCCTCCAGGAAAGGACAGTAGATTTTTAGATTTAATGGGCAGAAAAATCTACCAGGGAGCCATGCTCAACTCTAAAATTGCTGCATATTAGCTCTACATGACGCAGCACCAGAGGAATCTCTGGAAACAAATTGAAGAGTTTCTACCATCTCTGCCTCAGCAACAACAGGAGACAGCACAACAGATTGTCCAAAAGGGTTTAGATGCAGGAAAGCATGAGGTAAGGGCAGCCTATGATGCTTTCGAAACCTCATCTAGAGCAGCAGCATCCGGCATCAGTGCAAGAAGGTGGGCCTGGCTAAAGGCTTCAGATTTACGCCCTGAAGTCAGGACAAATTAGTAGACCTTCCCTGTCAGGGAGATAATTTGTTTGGCACCAAAGTGCAGGATGCCGTCGCCCAGCTTCGAGAGCATTCGGAAACATTGAAACAACTCTTAACGTTGCCTCATGACCCTGCAACTCACATAACTCGCAGACCACCACGTAGAGAGGCTAAACGTCCCTTCTATCGACCGAAGAGATACTATCCTCCGGCCTCTAGGTCAAGACCTCCAAGGTCTCAACAACGACCGCAACAGTGACAACAACAGTTTGCAAGGCCACAACCACCTCCTCAAACAGGTTCTACCTTGGGCTTTTGAAATAAATTTCAGAGCACAAAGCCAATTTCCCAACCCATATCCCACCTTACCAGTTGGAGGGAGAATTTCCCATTTCTACAAAGAATGGACAACAATAACAACCGATCATTGGGTCCTGTCCATAATTCATCAAGGCTACCGCCTAGACTTCTTATCTCTCCCTCAGGAATTTCCTCCACAAAACTCCCATATCAATCACATACCTCAGTTACAAACAGAATTATCTGCTCTTCTGAAAGCAAAAGCTGTAGAACACGTACCACACGCTCAGAAGGGCAGAGGATTCTATTCCCGGTATTTCCTCATTCCAAAGAAAACCGGAGGCCTACGTCCCATTCTAGATCTCAGAAATCTCAACAAATTCTTAAAAAGAGAAAAGTTCAGGATGGTTTCGCTAGGCACCATGCTTCCACTAATACAAAAGGGAGATTGGCTTTGTTCTCTGGATCTTCAAGATGCTTACACACACATTCCTATATTCCCACCTCATCGTAAGTATCTGTGATTCACAGTAGGACATCAGCATTTCCAAATACCGAGTGTTACCATTCGGCCTGGCTTCAGCTCCCAGAGTATTCACCAAATGCCTTGCAGTGATAGAGGGACATTTGCACAAACAAGGTGTTCATGTTTTTCCTTATCTCAACGATTGGCTAATCAAAAGTCAATCACAACAAGGAGCAGTAAATTCTCTGCATTACACAATAAAGTTACTTCACAAGCTGGGATTCCTCATCAATTATCAAAAATCCCACCTGAACCCTTCTTATCTACTCCAATTCATAGGAGCAGAATTAAACACAAGGATTGCACAGGCTTTTCTTCCAGAAGATCGTGCAGTCACACTGGTCCCGGTTGGCGTACTCAATTTCCATACAACAACAAGCGACAGCTCATCAGTTTCTAATCTTACTAGGCCACATGGCGTCAATGGTACACGTCACTCCTATGGCGAGACTTGCCATGAGACTAACCCAATGGACTCTTCGATCACAATGGATCCAAGCCATTCAACCACTACATTATCAAATCCAAGTAACCCACCAACTACGCTCCTCGCTACAATGGTGGACAATCAAGGACAATTTACGCAAGGGCCTACCCTTCCAAAAACCAGTCCCTCAGATAACATTAACTACAGATGCATCCACCTTGGGGTGGGGAGATCACATAAACTCTCTTCAAACTCAAGGAACTTGGACAAAACTCGAAGCCACATATCAAATCAATTTTCTGGAACTTCGAGCTATACGTTATGCGCTGCATACGTTCAAGGACTGCCTTTCACACAAAACTGTGCTGATCCAAACAGACAATACGGTAGCCATGTGGTACATCAACAAACAGGGAGGTACGGGCTCGTATCTCCTTTGTCAAGAAGCTGCACAAATTTAGGACTGGGCCTTGACTCACTCAATGTTCCTACAGGCTACTTATCTAGCGGGAATTCAGAATGTACTAGCAGACCGACTCAGTCGCCAGTTCCAACCACACGAGTGGTCCCTGAATCCCTCGATAGCGACCAAGATATTCCAACGTTGGGGACAACCAACAACAGACCTCTTTGCGTCGCATCTCAATCACAAAGTGGACAACTTCTGTTCTCTACACAAACAGAAGAACCAGCCAGCCAAGGACGCTTTTGCTCGCCCTTGGAACTCAGGCCTACTATATGCATATCCTCCAATACCGCTTATCACCAAGACGCTGGTGAAGCTACAACAGGACAAAGGGTCCATGATACTCATAGCCCCATATTGGCCTCGACAAGTATGGTTTCCCACACTGCTAGACCTTTCAGTCAGGGATCCAATACGCCTGGGAGTAGATCCCAATCTCATAACTCAGGATCAGGGTCGGTTGCGCCATCCCAACCTTCAATCCCTATCCCTGACTGCATGGATGTTGAAAGCTTAATCCTACAACCACTCAATCTTTCAACTAACGTTTCTCAAGTGCTTATAGCTTCACGCAAACCTTCCACAAGAAAGAATTATTCTTTCAAATGGAAACGGTTCACTTTCTGGTGCAAGCAAAACAATATTGATCCATTCACTTGCCCCACGACTTCTCTTCTAGACTATTTGTACCATCTATCAGACTCTGGTCTTCAGACATCATCAATCAGAGTACACTTGAGCGTAATTTCAGCTTATCATAACAAGATAGGAGATGCACCTATATCCACACAACCTATCGTCAGTAGGTTCATGAGAGGTCTAACTCACCTTAAACCACCAATTCGGCCTCCAGTCACACAATGGGACCTGAATCTGGTTTTAACAGCATTGATGCGTTCTCCCTTTGAACCCATACATTCCTGTGAATTTAAATTCCTCAAATGGAAGACTATCTTTCTTATAGCCATCACATCAGCTAGAAGGGTTAGTGAGTTACAAGCACTTGTCACGTATGAACCTTATACAAAGTTTCTCCATGACAGAGTGGTTCTCCGAACACACCCTAAATTCTTTCCTAAGGTAGTTACAGAGTTCCACTTAAATCAATCCATAGTTCTACCCACATTCTTTCCAAGACCTCATTCTCACCAGGGGGAAAGAGCTTTGCACACTTTGGACTGCAAACGTGCGTTATCTTTTTATCTGAATCGCACTACGTCCCTCAGAAAATCCAATCAGCTTTTTGTATCTTATAAGAACATAAGAACATAAGAAATTGCCATGCTGGGTCAGACCAAGGGTCCATCAAGCCCAGCATCCTGTTTCCAACAGAGGCCAAACCAGGCCACAAGAACCTGGCAATTACCCAAACACCTAGAAGATCCCATGCTACTGATGCAATTAATAGCAGTGACTATTCCCTAAGTAAACTTGATTAATAGCAGTTAATGGACTTCTCTTCCAAGAACTTATCCAAACCTTTTTTGAACCCAGCTACACTAACTGCACTAACCACATCCTCTGGCAACAAATTCCAGAGATTTATTGTGCGTTGAGTGAAAAAGAATTTTCTCCGATTAGTCTTAAATGTGCTACTTGCTAACTTCATGGAATGCCCCCTAGTCCTTCTATTATTCGAAAGTGTAAATAACCGAGTCACATCTACTCGTTCAAGACCTCTCATGATCTTAAAGACCTCTATGATATCCCCCCTCAGCCGTCTCTTCTCCAAGCTGAACAGCCCTAACCTCTTCAGCCTTTCCTCATAGGGGAGCTGTTCCATCCCCTTTATCATTTTGGTTGCCCTTCTCTGTACCTTCTCCATTGCAACTATATCTTTTTTGAGATACGGCGACCAGAATTGTACACAGTATTCAAGGTGTGGTCTCACCATGGAGCGATATAGAGGCATTATGACATTTTCCGTTTTATTAATTTATTCCTAATAATTCCTAACATTTTATTTGCTTTTTTGACTGCTGCAGCACACTGAGCTGACAATTTCAATGTATTATCTACTATGACGCCTAGATCTCTTTCTTGGGTGGTAGCTCCTAATATGGAACCTAACATCGTGTAACTACAGCTAGGGTTATTTTTCCCTATATGCAACACCTTGCACTTGTCCACATTAAATTTCATCTGCCATTTGGATGCCCAATCTTCCAGTCTTGCAAGGTCCTCCTGTAATGTATCACAGTCTGCTTGTGATTTAACTACTCTGAATAATTTTGTATCATCTGCAAATTTGATAACATCACTCATCGTATTCCTTTCCAGATCATTGATATATATATTGAAAAGCACCGGTCCAAGTACAGATCCCTGAGGCACTCCACTGTTTACCCTTTTCCACTGAGAAAATTGACCATTTAGTCCTACTCTCTGTTTCCTGTCTTTTAACCAGTTTGTAATCCACGAAAGGACATCGCCTCCTATCCCATGACTTTTTAGTTTTCGTAGAAGCCTCTCATGAGGGACTTTGTCAAATGCCTTCTGAAAATCCAAATACACTACATCTACCGGTTCACCTTTATCCACATGTTTATTAACCCCTTCAAAAAAATGAAGCAGGTTTGTTAGGCAAGACTTCCCTTGGGTAAATCCATGTTGACTGTGTCCCATTAAATCATGTCTTTCTATATGCTCTACAATTTTGATCTTGAGGATAGTTTCCACTATTTTTCCCGGCACTGAAGTTAGGCTCACTGGTCTATAGTTACCCGGATCACCCCTGGAGCCTTTTTTAAATATTGGGGTTACATTGGCCACCCTCCAGTCTTCAGGTACAATGGATGATTTTAATGATAGGTTACAAATTTTAACTAATAGGTCAGAAATTTCATTTTTGAGTTCCTTTAGTACCCTGGGATGCATACCATCCGGTCCAGGTGACTTGCTACTCTTTAGTTTGTCAATCTGGCCTACTACATCTTCCAGGTTGACAGTGATTTCGTTCAGTTCGTCTGACTCATCACCCCTGAAAACCAACTCCGGAACTGGTATCTCCCCAACATCCTCACTAGTAAACACGGAAGCAAAGAATTCATTTAGTCTTTCTGCAATGGCCTTATCTTCCCTAAGAGCCCCTTTATGATCCAAATAAGCCAGGTAAAGCAGTGGGAAAGCATACTCTATCCAACTGGTTAGCAGATTGCATACAGTTTTGCTATGAAAAAGCAGGCCTTCCTCTCCAAGGGCGAGTAAAGGCGCATTCAGTAAGAGCAATGTCCACTTCAGTAGCACATTTTCGTTCAGTGCCAATCATTGACATCTGTAAAGCAGCAACATGGAGTTCTCTTCAGACCTTTGCAGCTCATTACTGTCTGGACAAGGAAGGACGACAAGATTCAGCCTATGGACAATCTGTCTTAAAGAACTTGTTTCCAGTTTAATCCCAACTCCTTCTACAACCAACCTGCTGTGATCTTCGGCTGCATCATTTCCTCAAAAATGCATCACTGCTACCTGCATGGACAATGACTCAGCCTCTAGCTTGCTAATCACCCATATGTGAGGACTAGCATCCTGCTTGTCCTGGGATAAAGCAAAATTGCTTACCTTGTAATAGGTGTTATCCCAGGACAGCAGGATGTAGTCCTCACAGAACCCACCCGCCACCCCGCGGAGTTCGGCCTCAGACTTTTATTATTTTACTTTGCTAACGCTTATTGCTACATACCAGACTGAAGTGAGACCCCTGTGGCAGGGAATATCATGGCATGCCGGGCATGCTCATTAGCCCCAGGCTGCCAGTTAAAAGCTTCTAGAAACTTTTCCAGAAGTTTTCCCGCATTAGGGCTCCGTGAATGACGTCACCCATATGTGAGGACTACATCCTGCTGTCCTGGGATAGCACCTATTACAAGGTAAGCAATTTTGCTTTCTTCCAGCAATGGCAGAGAAAGACACCAGTCGCTTAAAAAATGTCCAAATTGTAGTCAATGTCCACTATCACAAAATCTGCTACAGATATCTGGGTGAGGATTGAGTCCCACTACATCATCTGCTCCAGGATGTTGATAGACCATCAAAACTGCAAAATGAGAAATGAAGTCCAGCATCACTTAGTCAGTGAAAGCACAAAAAAAGCATAAGGACCATGGAGCCACAACAACTCTTGGAAGCTTGAAGCTGCTGAAGAAGGCATTGACCCCTTTGGTGTCAAAAGCTATGGATAGTCTCAGGGGAAAGATGCCTCTTGTTCTCCCAGTTCATGCCAAGCAGTGGGTTCTGAGTGTTTGAGTACAGAGCTAAGGAGGGAACTCCACTAAAGGCTTTAGTTACATAAGTATAGATTTCTTTTGAAGTACAGCTTCAAGAGTAGAGGGGGATATTGGAGTGTGCACTTCTATTCCCAAGGTGGCTTCTGTGGAGGGAAGCTCTACTTCCCATCCAGCACACTCACCATGTCGATCTCCGGAAGTCTAGCTTTGAGCTTTCAGGTTACATTGCTTTCAAGAAAATCATTTTAACGCCAGCACAGAAATAGGTGTAGGTGAACCATTGGTGCCAAGGGATGATTAGTGCAGCATAGTTGCTAAGTGACATCAGATGCCAAGGGCCCAGATTTTACAGTAGGCCGCTACTGTGATCCAGACTGAAAAAGAAAGAGGAAATTATGGTACTAGGAGGGTGGGAGGTGTAGGTTTGGGTCAGGGGTGGGGCTAGGAGGTCTGTGGAAAACATGAATATTTGGATCATATGGGACCTTGACCCAGGAGGCTAGGGGGGAAGGGGTGAAACAACAAGGACAGCCCACAGCATAGGTTTCTAAACAAAAGGAAGGAATTTTGTGTGTGTGTGTGTGGGGGGGGGGGGGGCCCATGGTGCTTCAGGCTCGGCTGAGCATTGGATCTCTGGTGGGGGGGACATTACATGAAGTAAGGCTGCGATTATTTATTTGTTTTATTTAATTTTTTTTAAGTTTTACTGCTCGTCTTAACTGGCTATATATATTTTTTAATATAGCCACTTAAGACTAAAGTTATCCAGCCAATTATAGCCAGATAACTTTGAAAGTTATCCGGCTACAGTTAGCTGAATAACTTTAATCATGGATATTCAGTGGGATGTTTCTTCCACTGAATATCCAGGACAAGTTATCCAGCTAGGTGGCGGAGCTCTCTCTAAGTCTAGTAAAATCTTTCAGCCAGGGGCTCCCTCCTGCCTGTTGCTAGGATTGCCGCGGGTTCCTCAGTCAGTTTTTTTCTGCGCGACCATTAGGAGAGATGAGCTCCGCGAGGCTGAGAGAAACTGAATTTGTGAGGAAAAATGTTTACAAAATTAGAAAAAAGAATATCAGAAGAAGCAGCAATTTAACATCTTTGAAGTCTGCTTAGCTATGCCTCGTCCAGGCTTCAAATTTTGCTTGTGTGGCAAAATTATGTTGGCCACAGATGGCCACACTTCTTGTTATATATGTCTTGGACCGCAACATGATCAGAAGAATTGTGGGGACTGCGGACGCATGTCCCCACGGGCTCAAAGACAGAGAGCCTCAAGAATCCAAGATTTACAATCCAGAGCTTCAGGCTCTTATGCCACTTCTGAAGCCTCTGTTCGCTCCTCTCCAGGTCCTAAACGAAAAAACAGGGACCCGTCATCGAGGAGAGGCTCTTCAGTGGACCCCCCTAGGTTAGGACATCACCCCTTGACCACCGGCCGAGACTCAATCCAAGGTGCGGGGGATGCGTCTGTGGCACTGCGGCCGCATGCTTTACTGACGCAGTCTATTACTTCGCATCGGCGCTCTACTGATAAGAGAACCGATGTTGCAATGAAGACTATGATTGACGCGCCCAAACACCGGTGCACCGACGCAAGAAGCGTCGAAGAAACGTCAAACAGACGTAACATCGCAGCTGATGCATCGGCGCAGTTAAAACATTGCATCGCCGTCTGTTTCAACCGACGCCTCTACGATGCAACCCGATCCTGTCGACGCACCGGAGATCCATCCGACTCAACCGCCTCTTCACTTACCAAAGAAGCACCACTCTGGTCATAAGGGGAAGAAACCAGTTTCAACACGTTTACCAATAGAATCCGAAGAGGATATCTCACCAATTCACCTATCTGATACATCTTTTTCACCTGGATCATCATCTGCCTCTTTACCATCCATTGATGCACTGGCTCAAGAAATGCTTTACCTTCTCAACCACCATTTAAACCTGCGCCAACTCCACAGACATCTACATCAACATTTAATGGCACAAGCAATGTCCCAAATCACTACCATTCTTGATTAACTCCTACAGGCGGTAGGAGTTAATCAAGAATGTTTACCACCTACAGGACCTCCAGAACAACCAATTCCTGTTCCGGAAGATCCACCACTACCCACTAAGGTACCTACAGGCCTCCCACCTTCAAAGTTACCAATAACTGAGAACGTTTCGGATACAGATACTTCCTCAAACTCATCAACTGATTACCCTTCTGACCCGCCAGAATTGCCTCCGCAACCTTCATCCCCTCCGGAGGACCTTTCATATTCTCAGTTTATTGAGAAAGTTGGACAAATATTAAATGTTGAATTCAAAAGGATTCTGGACCCCCAACAGGAAATGTTAGGAATACTGAAAATATTTGATGTTCCTAATGAGCCGGTGGCTTTACCACAACACCAGGTTTTAACATCCTTAATGGAGAAAGCATGGGACACTCAGTTATCTACACTTCCAACATCTAGGAAAGTAGACATTAAATATCGAATGAAAGATTCTCCATTTCATACTTCAATCCAACTTCCACATGAATCAGTCGTGGTTGAATCTGCGATGTAGAAAGCTTGTAAGACAAAGATACATTCCAATACTCCTCCAACTAAAGAAAATAAGTCCCTTGATGATTTTGCCAAGAGATCCTTCCAATCCGCAGTGCTGAATTCCAGAATACAAAATCATCAATTTTATATAGCTCAATATTTATTTGAGAGTTTACAAGCATTAAAGCCACACCTACAACAAGGGTCTCAGGATAACACATTTCCTATCCCATTTTATAACTTGGAAGAGGGGTTAAGACACCTTCTAAGATCGGTACACGAGGGCTTTGACATCTCAGCTAAAGCATCAGCAAATGCATTAGCAGCGTGACGTCTAGCTTGGTTACGCTCCAGTGCTATTCGTGAGGACGTCCACGACAAACTTGCAAATTTACCGTGTCGCCCAGATAATTTATTTGGAGATCAGTTTACTACCACAGTCGCAAAACTAAAGGAACAAAAAACTGTGGTCCTTTCCTTAACAGCATCCCAGTATTCCACCACAGCAAGACGTTCATACACTACCCCTGCTCCTTACAGAAAGCAATCCTTCAAACCATATAAACCATATTTCAAGCCTCAAACCTATTACCCACACAGGCCAACAGCACCTCGTCAGCGGGCAAGAATCCCTCACCCAGCTGGACAGCAGACTGATCCTCAGCTGGCTAAACCAGCATCAGATTTCTAAAACCTGTTGTGCTGCCACCACCACCACCAGTGGGAGGGAGATTATCCACTTTTCTTCCAGCATGGAACAGAATAACAATCAGATCAATGGGTTCTATCCATAATACAACACGGATATTCTCTCCATTTTTCCTCCCTACCTACCCTTCCACATCGACTCCATCAAAAGGCATTCACATCTCACAAATCTCATCTTCTGCAAGAAATACAACTTCTATTACAAAACAATTGTATTCAGAAGATACCTTACCCGGAGAAACATCTTGGGTTTTACTCCCAATATTTCCTAATTCCCAAGAAGTCAGGAGGACTGCGCCCAATCTTAGACCTCCGTTCACTCAACAAATATCTTCAAACAGAGAAATTCAAAATGACTTCTCTCAAATCCATACTCCCCTTTCTTCAACCCGATTGGATGTTTTCACTCGACCTGAAGGATGCATATGCACATATACCAATTCATCCAAGATCCAGATGTTACCTGTGTTTCCAGATGGGAAATCAACACTTTCAATACAAAGTTCTTCCATTTGGCCTCTCCTTTGCCCCAAGAGTATTCACCAAGTGCCTAGCAGTGGTGGTGGCACACCTTCGACTACAGGGGGTGCAAATATTTCCTTATCTCGACGATTGGCTGATAGTTGCAAGCAATCAATCACTGTTACCAGACCATCTTCTTCGAAAGATCTCGTGCTTAGATGCCCTCTGTCTTCTCATAAACTACGAAAAATCTAATCTGGAGCCCACTCAAACTTTACACTTCATATGAGCCCTCATAGAAATAGTCCAAGACAAAGCATTCCTACCGCATCAGAGAGCGTTAACTCTTTCAACGTTAGCTACAACTCTTCTTCACACTACGACAGTACCAGCACGCCAAGTTCTCACTATTCTTGGCCATGTGGCTGCATCCATTTACGTGGTTCCAAATACGGATCTCCATATGCGCCGTCTACAATGGGGCTTGAAACATCAATGGGATCAACTTCTCCAGCCATTGTCAACCCCCCATTTCATTAACCAACAGTATGAAACAAGACCCTGGAATGGTGAATACTTCCAGGAATGCTACAAACTGCCTCCCCCTTACGCCCATTATGACATCAGATCATACTGACCACAGATGCGTCCCCCACAGGATGGGGAGCACACTTGAACCACTTACAGACACAAGGTCAATGGACTTCATATGAACGGACACGTCACATCAACCTCTTGGAACTGAGAGCGGTACGTTACGCCCTTCGAGCCTTTGAAAACTTCCTTCGGGAAAGAATTTAATTCACACGGACAATCAAGTTACAATGTTTTACATCAACAAAGGAGGGGGGTCTGGTTCTTGGAACCTCTGCAAAGAAACTGTTCAGATTCTGGAATGGGCTCACTGCAGACTCATTTCCCTGTAGGCGACTTATCTGCCATGCATTCACAATTCCAGAGCAGACAGACTCAGCAGGATTTTTCACCCCCATGAATGGGAGCTAAATCCAAAAGTGACCATTCACATATTCTCGGTATGGGGTCTCCTGTCCATAAACCTCTTTGCAACAGAAATCAACACGAAGATCAAGACCTTTTGCTCCGTTTACCCGAGCCCACACAGACTTGCTCCGGATGCCTTTTTAATCAGTTGGAAAAACAATTTCCTATACGCATTTCCTCTGATACCTCTTATCGCTCGAACAATTCAGAGATGTATCAAGGACTAAGCAGATCTGATACTCATAGCACCTGCATGGCCAAGGCAACTATGGTACAGCTACCTCCTACACCTATCAATTTGCAATCTGATACCTCTAGAGCAGTGGTTCTCAACAGGTGTGTCGCAGACCCAGCAGAAGGCTGCTCTTTCCTCATCAGTCTGGGCAGGAGTTGGCTGATTTCTCCTTTATTGGATATTACAGGAAGCTGCTCTTGCTTCCTTCTTCTCGTCCTGCCCAGTGGGAGGTTATTCCCTTGTCTTTCACCCAGATCAGAGTGAGATCACCAACTCCTGTTCATATGGGCCTGACAGGACACCAACTTTACCTTCCTCTGCCTGGTCTGGCAGTGAGCATGAAATCAGCATGAGGGAGAGAGGGATGTGTTTTATAGATCCACTGCTGACTTCCGCTGCTTCATCTTCCTCTCCTCATTGCTTTTTGCTCTCATCTGCTGCTGGTAAAATGGGAGGGAGACTCTGGATTGGACTAAAGGCTTATGTTGGCTGGGAGCCAGAAGGAGAAGGAAATGTGCTAGGCAGGAATGCTGGGTAGGAAGTGGTGGGGGAAAGGAGGTTGGGTTTGCTGGGTAGGGAGCATTGGAGGAAAGAGAGGTTGGGGGCTGCTGGGCGTGGAGGGAAAGATAGAGGTGTGGGGCTTGCTGGGTTGGGGGAGAAGGGAGGTCAGGGGATGCTGAGCAGGAAGTGGTGGGAAAGTGGTAGTCAGAGGTATGCTGGGTAGGGAAAGGCAGGGAGAATTGAGCAGGGGAGAGGATGCAGGGGAAAATGTTGGACAGGGATATGAGCATGTGAAGGGACGATTGAGTAGTTGGGAGAAGTGAAGGGTGATGGGGGTATGGAGGGGAGTGACTGGATACAAGAGCCATAACATGTCAGTTTTGAGAATATGTATTTGTTCTATCTTTGAACTTTGCTTAGTGTAGGAAGAAATATATTTCTGTTTCTAGTTCTCCAGTTTTGCACTGCATGCAGAAGGTCTTGGGGTTTCCATTCCAGGTTTTGTTTCCACCTCTGTAATTTGTGATATTTTATTTCATATTAGGTGAAGGCAGTTCTGTCTGTATTCTGTATGTGTGTGCCTGAGATGAGGTAATTTACTAGCATGTAGGGATTTGTATCAGTCTTATTTGTTGTATTTTCTCAATATGATATTGCACTGGTGGTGAACTGCCTTTCCATGGGAAGGGCTATTGCTGTTTCATTTCTTGGAGTTAATGCTGCTTTGGTATGCCAAGTTTGATAGACTTGTACAGAGTGGGGTTTGTATTATATTACAGTGCACCTGGTCATAGAAGGAGTTTTGTGATACTGTTACTGAGATGTCACCAGAATCAGAATATCTTTTTTTGTATGGTGAGCAGTACAGGGAAATGTCTTAGTTCTGTTTTGCACCCATTGTTAGGAAGTGGGGGACACCTGTGGATACTATTTAGTCCCATGATGGTCATGTGCTCAGTGTCACGCATGTGAGCGTCATCTCTCAGGTGTGTCCTGATAGAAAAAAGGTTGAGAACCACTGCTCTAGGGGACAACGGATCACTACTACATCCCCTTCACGCTTCCCTGCATCCCACTGCATGGAGGTTGAGAGGCTCGCATATCAACATTTGAACATCTCTCCTGCTCTCCACGACATACTACTGTCCTCAAGGAAACTTTCCACAAGATTAAATTACCAAAGAAAATGGATTTCTTATACTTCCTGGTGCTTATTGACAGGAACAGATCCATTCACTTGCTCACCAGAACAACTTATTTCGTATCTTCATCTGCTATACAGTGACGGACTCGCCACTTCCTCTTTACAGGTACATTTAAGCGCTATCGCAGCTTACCACATCCCTCTTAATGGAGAGCTTATTTCATGTCATACTTTAGTTTCCAGATTCATAAAAGGAGTATTGCGCTTACGTCCACCTTTACATTAACCACCAGTACTGTGGGACATTAACACAGTTTTCGAACAACTCATGCTTCCACAGTTCGAACCTTTAGAAATATGTCACGTTAGTTACCTCTCTTGGAAGGTGCTCTTTCTGGTAGCAATAACTTCAGCGAGACGGATAAGTGAATTGCACGCCCTGGTTCATTTCCCTCCTTATCTTCAATTGCACCCTGACAAAGTGACCTTACGGACACACCCAAAATTTCTACCAAAGGTGATCTCCAGTTTTCATATTAACCAAACTTTCACCTTACCTATGTTTCATCCAAAACTTCATCACAACGACAATGATAGAAAATTACATACTTTAGGCTGTAAACGTGCATTGGCTTACTACAAGCAGCGCACAGATTCTCCCAATAGGCCATCCCAATTATTCCTTTCATTCAATCCAAATTCACAGGGACGGCCAGTAACAAAGAGAACTTTATCCACATGGATAACCAACTGCATTCAGTTTTGCTATGCTCAAATATCACAGATGTTACCTGCAGCACCAAAAGCACATCAGGTACGAGCAATGGCAGCTTCCATAGCCAACCTCCATGACGTACCAATCACAGATATCTGTAAAGCAGCGACATGGTCCTCGTTACACACTTTCACATCCCACTATTGTTTGGACAAACAATCAGCGGATGACGCATTAATGGGTCGGACTATCCTCCAGAAGAGCACAAAATCCACAAAAGGAAGCCTTCATAGGAAGTGTCCGCCATTACTTCTAATTTTGAGCACATCAAGCACTTTGAATGTAATGAACCTGCTCAATACATCAACTGGGGACTCCCAGATAGCATGGCTAATTCAGATGCTTATCTATGTGAAAAGAGCAAGTTTGCTTACCGTAAACGGTGTTTTCCGTAGATAGCAGATGAATTAGCCAAGCTGGCCCACCCGCCTCCCCGGACATTTCTAACATAACTTACTTGCTTTGATACTGACTGAGGAACCTGAGGCAATCCTAGCAACAGGCAGGAGGGAGCCCCTGGCTGAAAGATTTTACTAGACTTAGAGAGAGCTCCGCCACCTAGTGGCATGGAAGACGTACCAAGACAGCATGGCTAATTAATCTATCTATAGAAAATACCGTTTACGGTAAGCAAACTTGCTTTTATCTGAATGACTTACTGAATATGCCCCCCCCTTTATTTAAAGATTTGTCTTTGTATACAAAACGCACCCCACCACATTGATCTTAATCTGTACTCAGAGACTACCACACCAGACCTTTGTTAATCGATATATTTGTTAAACTTTTATGTTAAACTTTAATCTCATTTTAAACATTATATTGTCTCTGTTAAACCCCTTATCCCAGGACAAGCAAGATGCTAGTCCTCACATATGGGTGACGACATTGATGGAGCCCTATTGTGGAAAACTTTCTGTCAAAGTTTCTAGAAACTTTTGACTGGCACTCTGAGCCACTGAGCATGCCCAGCATGCCATGATATTCTCAGCCACAGGGTTCTCCCTTCAGTCTTCGTTTTTCCGCGCTGCTGTTGGCATCATGGAGCAGGAACCGTGTGAGTTTCTCACAGATTGTCTGACTAAAAATCAGATTTAAAAAGCATTTATTTTCTCCCATATCGAGGTCTCTCGTGTTACCACCGGCTGGTGAGTAAATTTAGTCTTTTTTACTCTTTAGAGTAAAAATAATTTCCCGGTGATAGCAGGCTTAATTAGCCATGCTGTCTGGGAGCGTTGTTGTGCAACCGGCAGGCGGAGCTTTTTCTAGAGTTCAAAGTTTGAACTCTGTGCTTCTGTGCAGTGAGGTTCCCGCGCGATTGTATCATTTACCTCAGTCTCTTTTTTTTCCGCGAGCAAGACTGCACGCGGGCGGTTTTTCTCTTTCACTCGTCTCTTCATTTTTGGATTTTTTCTCAGATTTCAAGATTTTTCGATGCACGATGGCTCCGAAGCCATCAGGTTTCAAGTATTGCCAATGTGGCAAAATTATGTCCATCACGAATGGACATAATTGTTGCTACATTTGCCTGGGCCCGGAGCACGACACTGCCTCTTGCAGAGACTGTGGTCGGATGTCTCCCCGGGCCCAAAGACAGTGCGCAGAAAAAATCGCGCACCTACGGTCCACTCTCTCTCCTCGCCGGGCCTGGCGAAGAAGACTGACTAAACCATGACGATCCACGTCATGGGAAGGGGACTCTGCCAGTTCGGTGTTGCCACCAGGGCCAGGAAGGGATCTCGAAGCTTCGACTCCCGTAACAGTTAAGTCAGCTGCGTCGTTAGGGGCACAGGGCTCATGCCCCCTTGCTCCCGCTCCCCGACTCCGAAGCACTCTGAGCACGGAAGGAGCAGAAGGGCCCATTCAAAGCAGGGTGCAATGTAGCACAACACGGCCCACGGCACAACAACACAGAGTACATATCACGGCGCATCTCACGGAGCACCGGCACCTAGAATACTTCAGGATGAAGATAAGAGGCAAAATGCTTCGGATGCTCCTTCAGGGAGAGCTGCTTCGCTATCGGGGTAATCCCATCACACTATCCAAAAAAGACATGTGCACCATCAGTCATGCTACGGCAAAGCGTGCAAAACATCATGACCACCTATAGCTTCACCTCTCTCCTCTTCCCAGGGGGCATCTCATCAGGAGCGCCATGTAAAGAAAAGGGCCAAGACAAAACATCTTCAAATACCCTCTTCACCAGGTACCAATTCTGATGTGGATATACTTTCTTCAGAGGGGGAGAGTTCTCAATCTAATTGGTCCTCTTCCTTGAGATCTCAATCAAGTCACCGGGTGCAACCAAGTCGCCCTTCTCAAGATTTCCCTCTGGAGGCACCACCTCCTCCTTCAGAACCATTTCACACGCCTTCACATCATACTTTAGCTTCAAAGGCGATGTCTTAAATTTCTCTTGCTTTATCATGTTTTCAGGATCTTGATGAGCTACACCCAAGGGACCCGGGTTCCCAGTCTCCAGTTTCTACTCCACATATCCCAACAGATCCACCACCACCAAAGCAAAGAGGAAAAATCGATTCCAGATCCTGATTGGCCAGACTCTCCTCACTCACAATGGTCCATGGCTTTCCCTTCGTCATCTATGGGTTTCCCATCAGACCCACCAGAAGGTCTTCCCGAACCATATCCTTCTCCCGAGGATCTATCCTACGCTAAGTTTATTGAGAAAGTAGGATCTTTGTTAAATATTGAAACGGGAAAACTTCCTGATCCTAGGGCAGAGGTCCTCGGCATCCTAAAAAATTTTGAAATGCCTCCTGAACCAACTGCCTTACCAGAACATGGGGTGATGGATGCAGTTTTACACAACATGTGGGAGAAGCCTTTTTCTACCTTGGCAGCTTCAAGGAAAATGGATTTAAAATATAGGATGAGAAATTCTACATTATGACTCCACCCAGTTACCTCACAATTCGATAGTGGTTGAATTGGCACTCTTAAAGGCAAAGAGATCAAAACTCCATGCAAACTCACCACCCTGGAAAGATCACAAGTCCTTGGATGACTTTGGTCGTAAGGTCTATCACTCCTCCATGCTGTCCAAAAATACAACACCATCAGTTTTATGTCATACAGTATCTCTTTGAATGCTTGCAGAAATTATGTCCAGTATGTATGGTAGACGATAATTCTTTACCACAACCATTCACAGATATGGAGGAAGGGCTCAGACACTTAATGCGTTCTGTTTTACGAGTCTGAGTCATCGGCTCGTTCCTCAGCGACAGCAATAGCGGCTCGTCGAATAGCTTGGTTAAGAGCTAGTTCCATAAGGGACGATGTCTGACAAACTTGTCTACATTCCTTGTTTGGGGGACAATCTCTTTGGTTCCAAGTTTGGGGAAAGAGTAACTCTTCTCAAGGAGCAGAATACAGCCGTGCAATCTCTGACTTCTTCAGATCCACATTCTTCCGCTAAACGTTTTTATCCTTCATATCGACGAAGACCTTACGGAAGAACTCCCTTTAGACCCTACAACCCATACAGATCTCACTATTACCAACATCGTTTTCAACAACAACCACAGGTGTCTCGTGGCCGACCCCCGCCAACCACGTCCGCCAAAACCAGCTCCGGCAGCACCACCAAAACCAAATCAGTCTTTTTGAGTTACCCAGAGCCACCTCCACCCCACTACATAGAACGCCTTCAACATTTTTATCCCAACTGGGAAAGCATTACTTCGGATCGCTGGGTGCTAAACATCATAAAGGAGGGTTACCAATTAAATCTGTTGACTCTTCCCACGCTTCCACAAATTTCTTCTCCCAACACCATATTAACTTATGCAGCAGATCTACAAGAACAATTAGTCAGTCTGCAAACGCACAGATCCATCTGAATTCTCCCCAATTCGCTACTCAATCAGGGATTTTACTCCCCGTATTTTTTCATTCCAAAAAAATTAGGAGGACTTCGACCCATCTTAGATTTAAGAAATCCCAACAAACACATTCAAAAAGAGAAATTCAAGATGACATCTCTCCAAGAGTATTCTACCCTTCCTGCAACCCAACAACTGGCTATGCTCCATAGACCTGAAGGATGCTTATTCCCATATATATATATATTTATTTATTTAGCATTTTTCTATACCGACCTTCATGGTTAAATACCATATCAGATCGGTTTACATCGAACGGGGATAGAGAACTGTAACAAACGGAACAGCAATTTATAGTCAGAAGGAGAACAAAGTTACATTAAACAAGGACTATAAACTTGGAAGCTTGACAGCTGAAAAATAAAGGCCCGAGTAGGGCAATAACTTAAAAACAAGAAGTCATAATGGAATCCGGGCTACGGCAAGTTATATTATTAGCGAAGGTACTAAAATATGAAGTAAATCGAGGAGTAGCACGGTTCCATAGCTCGTGAACAAGTTGATCGTCTATTGTGTATCCGAAGGATCCGGGAAGGCTTGTCGGAACAGCCAAGTTTTAAGTTTTTTCTTAAATGTTAGAAGGCAAGGTTCCAACCTGAGGTCTGCGGGGAGGTTGTTCCAGATGGCTGGACCTGCTATAGAAAAAGCTCGGTCCCTGGTCGAGATGAGGCGGGTGGCTTTGGTTGGAGGGGCTTGTAGCGCTCCTTTGTAGATTTCTCTAATCGGTCTGTTGGAAGTATGGAGTTTGAGAGGGATTTCAAGGTCAAGGTGAAGATGGTTATGGATGGACTTGTATATCAGGGTGAGTGATTTGTGAAGGACTCTGTGGCAGACTAGTAACCAGTGTAGGTTTCGGAGAATGGGAGTAATATGTTCTCTCCGGTTGGTGTTGGTTAAAATTCTAGCCTCGGCGTTTTGTATCATCTGTAGTGGTTTGGTGGTTGAGCTGGGTAGGCCTATGAGTAGAGCGCTGCAGTAGTCTATTTTAGCAAATATTAAGGATTGAAGAACTGTCCTGAAGTCGTGGAAGTATAGGAGAGGTTTGAGTCTTTTCAACACCTGTAGTCTGTGGAAGCAATCTTTGGTTGTAGTGTTGATCATATTCTTTAGATTAAGGCGGTTGTCGAGAATTACCCCCAGATCTCTTACTTGAGTGTGGGTGTGCTGGTAGTTGTGGTGGGTCTGTGGAGGGTGGTTGTCTTGGTTGGAAGAGATGAATAGTAGTTCGGTCTTAGCGGAGTTGAGGACCAAATTTAGACTGTTGAGGAGACTGGTGATAGATTGTAGGCAGTTGTACCAGAGCGAGAGAGATTTGGTGATGGATTCTGTTATGGGAATCAGAATCTGAACTTAGTCAGCGTAGATGTAGTGAATGAGATTGAGACTTGTTAGCAGATGGCAAAGGGGGAGGAGGTAGATATTGAAAAGGGTGGGAGAAAGGGAGGATCCTTGGGGTACGCCAAGAGAAGAATTTGTCGATGGTGATTATTTGTTGTTGATCTTGACTTTGAAGCTTCTGTTGCTAAGGAAGGACTTGAACCAGCTGTGGACTGAGCCGGATATGCCTATGTCTGATAGGCGATTCAGGAGGATGGAGTGGTTAACTGTGTCGAAGGCCGCCGAGATGTCTAGAAGGATTAGAAGAAAGGAGTGCCCTTTGTCCAGTCCCATAATAATGTGGTCTGTTAGTGAGATGAGAAGGGTTTCTGTGTTGCGTGATTTGCGGAAACCATATTGGGAAGGGAAAAGAATATTGTGTTCTTCTAAGTAATCTGATAGTTGGGTGTTAAACACTTTCTCTGTAATTTTGGCTAGGAATGGTAGATTAGAGAGAGGGCGGAAATTAGCTAGAATGCTGGAGTCTAAATTGTGTTTTTTAAGGAGGGGTTTAAGGGTAGCATTTTTTAGACTGTCTGGGTACAATCCTTGAGTTAAGCAGCAGTTTATGATGTTGGTCAGAGGTCCCGAGATTGTGTTTGGGATGAGTAGCAGTAATTTGGAGGGTATGTTGTCTGTTGGGTGGCTGGATGGTTTCTGCCTCTTTAGGATGGATTCGATCCCTTTAGTGGAGGTTAATTCGAAGTTGTCGAATTTAGCTCCCTTGAACGTGTGGTTGTTGGCGAATGAAGCGAGGGGGTTGGTATTGGTTGGAAGGAGTGCGAGAGTGTTTGAAATCTTCTGCTGAAAGAATAAGGCTAGCTCGTTTGCCTTCCTCCTGGAAATACCTTTGTTTCCAAGTTCAGAACATCCATTACCAGTTCAAAGTACTACCCTTTGGCCTTTCCTCAGCCCCAAGGGTGTTCACAAAATGCTTAGCGGTGGTGGTGGCGGCTCATCTCAGACAGCTCTCGATACAGATTTTTCCCTATCTCGACGACTAGCTGTTAGTAGCCTCGGATCAGACTACATTAAAGACTCACACATTCCAAACAATCAATTGTCTTCAGAAACTGGGATTCATAATCAATTATGAAAAATCCCATCTTCAACCTACTCAAGTTCTACAGTTCATTGGAGCCCTCATCAACACAGTACATCGGAGGGCGTACCTACCACACGACAGGATACAAACTGTCCTCTCTGGCTCAACGTCTGTTCAATCAATCACAGGCATCGGCACGACAAATTCTTCAACTGTTGGGTCATATGGCAGCAGCCATCCATGTAGTCCCATACACAAGACTCCACATGCGTCGCCTTCAATGGGGTCTCAAGAACCAGTGGTCACAGTTCTGGCAACCACTATCAACCAGAGTACGCCTCACCAGACAAATGCGAACCGACATTCAGTGGTGGATAAATGTCAACCACCTGAACTCAGGAGCACCGTTTCAGCGTCCTTATCAAGTCACTTTCACTAAAGATGCTTCACGGAAGAGCTTAGGAGCCCATCTAAACACCCTAAAGACTCAGGGAGGGCCATTGGTCTCTATGGGAGTCCAATTTTCAAATCAACCTCCTCGAGCTTCGAGCCATTTGGAAAGCACTTCAAACCTTCTCGGACCAGTTTCGGGGAAAACATATCATGGTGTACACAGAAAACCAAGTAGCCATGTTTTATATAAACAAAGAAGGAGGGTCAGGTTCCTGGATCCTCTGTCGAGAAACACTTCGCATACTGACATGGGCAGTATCCAACCAAGTATCGATTCAAGCCACTTACCTCCCTGGTCTCGACAATGTTAACAGCAGATCGCCTCAGCAGAATTTTCCATCTACATGAATGGACACTGAACCGGATGTAGCGGCCAACATATTCCTTCAGTGGGGATTTCCAACAATAGATCTGTTCGCCACAGAGAGCAGTCGACAAACTCAGACATTTTGCTCAGTCTACCACAGCAAACTCCATTATGCTGCAGATGCTTTCCTCATTCCATGGACGGAGAGACTACTTTACGCTTACCCTCCCATTCCACTAATTTCCAGAACAATACAAAAATGCATCAATGATGCAGCGGACATGATACTCATAGCCCCATCTTGGCTGAGGCAGCCATGGATCCGTATCTCAAGCGACTATCCATTTCCCCTCCGATTCTATTAGACCATCTCCAACTTCTGATGCAGGAGTTGGGGATCCCTTCTTCATCCAATGCATCAATCCCTCCACCTGACCGCGTGGAGATTGAAAGGCACGTATTTAATTATCTGGGGCTCTCATCACACCTTGAAGATGTTCTCATTGAATCCAAAAAGCTGTCCACTAGGCATAACTACGCAGGGAAATGGCGCAGGTATGCAGAATGGTGCAGACCAAAGAACCTAGATCCTTTCTCTAAGATAACACATCTCCTTGAATACCTGCACACTCTCTTCACAGCGGGTCTCTCCTATGCCTCAGTGAGAGTACACGTTAACGCAATAGCAGCTTTTCATAATACTCAAAACGGGCTACCTATTTCCAACCACCCTTTAATCTTTAGATTCTTGCGTGGTATTCTACGTCTACGGCCACCGGTTGCAAAACCACCGGTACCATGGAATCTCAATATAGTACTGGAACAACTAATGTTCTCTCCTTTCGAACCTATGGACACCTGTCATATCAAATACCTCACTTGGAAAACAGTTTTCTTAGTAGCCGTAACATCAGCAAGGAGAGTAAGCGAATTACAAGCACTAGTTCACTACTCCCCATATTTACAATTTTTTCATGAGTCACACTTCTTCCTCATCCCACCTTCCTTCCAAAAGTGTATCTGCATTTCATATCAACCAGACCATTACTCTACAGATCTTCAAGCCAAAACCTCATCAGAACGACAGTGATAAACTTCTCCACACCTTAGACTGTAAAAGAGCATTGGCCTATTACAAACAAAGAACTAATTCGGAATCCAGACCATCTCAATTATTCCTCTTTTAACCCAAATTTTCCTAACCAACCAGTTACCAAGAGGACATTGGCTAATTGGCTGTCCCAATGTATTACGTTTTGCTACAACAAGCGTAATCTACCACTACAAACGAAGCATAAGGCTCACCAAATCAGAGCAACTGCAACATCAGT
Organism: Rhinatrema bivittatum; assembly: GCF_901001135.1. Classification (NCBI taxonomy): domain Eukaryota; kingdom Metazoa; phylum Chordata; class Amphibia; order Gymnophiona; family Rhinatrematidae; genus Rhinatrema; species Rhinatrema bivittatum. Next base: position 102,452,384 of record NC_042618.1, read on the forward strand.
CGCCCATTACAGGAACGTTCCATTAATAGACATTTGCAAAGCGGCAACTTGGTCTTCTTTACATACCTTTACTGTACACTACTGCTTTTAACAGCAAAGCGCTTCTGATGCGGCCATGGGCTCGGCAATCCTGTCAACCATGACAAAAAGATGTCTACCGTATAAGCTAGTCTACCGGTGGGCGTCCTAACTTACAAGAAAAACATCTAGATGCCACCCGGGAACTTGGGACTCCCAGATAGCATGGCTAATTCAGCCTCCTATCACCGGGAAAAAGTAAGTTTGCTCACCATAAACGGTGTTTCCGTAGATAGCAGGATGAATTAGCCATGCGATCCCTCCCTCCTCTCTAGACAGTCTATACATATGCACTGAATACATTTATTTTCTTGGTATATTTTTCTCGCTTTGAAACAAGAGACTGAGGTAAATGATACAATCGCGCGGGAACCTCATTGCACAGAAGCACAGAGTTCAAACTTTGAACTCTAGGAGACGCTCCGCCTGCCAGTCGCGCGACGACGCTCCCAGACAGCATGGCTAATTCATTCTGCTATCTACAGAAATACCGTTTACGGTAAGCAAACTTGCTTTTTTTTCTCTTTTTTTTCTCTCATTTTCATCGACGGCTGTCAGCGAAAATATGGCCACGGGATTTACAAAATGTCCCAACTGTAATCGCACAATGTCCATTACTGATCCATAACTCGAGTGTGTCCTTTGCTTAGGTCAAACACACGACGTAACAACCTGTCCCAAGTGTGCTGAAATGACCGCGAAGGGTCGAAAGGCCCGCCAAGAAAAAATGGAACATTTAATCCATCTGCAACTTTTGCCTTCCCTGTCTACGTAATCGTCTCCAGCCGGAGTCTCTAAGTGTTTAAAACTCAAAAAGCATCGTCCGGAAGGCTCGGGGGATTGTTCATCGCAGACCCCATCCGTAGCATCAACGAGGTCAGTGGCGGAACATCGACCAAAGCATCGGCACCGACACCCATCGATCCCGGAGGCACTTCTCTCCCCAGAGAAATCGACCACAAAACGGCCTTGACTCCAAGAAACACAGAGGCCTTCGGTGAGGCCTTCACCTCCTATCGATGCACTGATCATTGAACCTCCACAGGTCCCTGTGGAAGGATCATAAACACCTCCACCGCCACCACGTGTAGCTGCTCTGCCTGCACCAGCTATCACGGTAGAATTGACGGATTTTATCCGTCAAGCGGTGCTCCAAGCATTAAAGGACAAGCAACTGTCGATGCTGACGCCCACACAGATGCCGGTGCCAACACCGAAGTCTGCAGCAAGAATCTCAGCTAATTCATCTACAAGCAGAATTATCCATCCTTCTGAGAGCCAGGGCTATACAACTAGTGCCCCGGACTCAGCAGGGCAGAGGATTCTACTCCCGTTATTTCCTCATTCCAAAGAAAACCGGCGGCCTACGTCCCATCTTAGATCTCAGAAATCTCAACAAATTTCTAAAGAAAGAGAAAAGTTCAGGATGGTATCTCTAGGCACCATGCTTCCACTTCTTCAAACAGGAGATTGGCTTTGTTCTCTGGATCTTCAAGACGCTTATGCTCACATTCCAATATTCCCTCCTCTTCGCAAGTACCTGCGTTTCATGGTGGGCCATCAACATTTCCAGTACAGAGTTCTGCCATTCGGACTAGCCTCTGCTCCCAGAGTATTCACAAAATATCTGGCAGTAATAGGACATTTGCACAAAGTGTCCATGTCTTTCCATATCTAGACGACTGGCTCATCAGAAGTCGCTCTCACTTCTCTCAGTCGAACGATTTCTCTACTTCACTCCATGGGTTTTCTCATCAACTATCAAAAATCCCACCTTACTCCATCTCACCTACTTCAATTCATAGGTGCAGAATTGAACACTATCCTATCATGAGCTTTTCTACCCGAAGATCGGCAAAATCCATTTACTCACAGAAACAAGCGACAGCTCATCAGTTTCTAACCGTACTAGGCCACACGGTTCGCCATGAGAGTTACCCAATGGCCTTTAAGATCACAATGGATCCAAGCCATGCAACCACTACATTATCCAGTTCAAGTGACCCACCAACTAAGATTATCTCTACTTTGGTGGACAAACATGGACAACTTGCGCAAAGGCCTACCCTTTCAGCAACCAGTCCAACAGATAACTTTAACTACAGATGCATCCACCTTGGGTTGGGGTCTCACATAGACAATCTCCAAACCCAGGGGACTTGAACAAACCTCGAAGCAACATATCAAATAAATTTCCTGGAGCTTCGAGCTATACGGTATGCGCTGCATGCGTTCAAGGACTGCCTTTCACACAAGACTGTTCTAATCCAAATGGACAACACAGTAGCCATGTGGTACATCAACAAACAGGGAGGTACGGGCTCGTATCTCCTTTGTCAAGAAGCTGCACAGATTTGGGCCTGGGCCCTAACACACTCAATGTTTTTCCGGGCCACTTATCTGGCAGGCATTCAAAATGTACTAGCGGATCGACTCAGTCGTCAATTCCAACCACACGAATGGTCCCTGGATCCCTCAGTAGCAACCAGGATCTTTCAACGTTGGGGTCAACCGACAATAGACCTCTTTGCATCACATCTGAATCACAATGTGGACAAGTTCTATTCTTTACACAAACAGAAAAACCAGCTAGCCAAGGACGCCTTTGCTCGCCCTTGGAACTCAGGCCTACTATACGCGCATCCTCCAATACCGCTAATAAACAAACCGCTAGTTAAGCTACAACAGGACAAAGGATCCATGATACTCATAGCCCCGTATTGGCCTCGACAAGTATGGTTTCCCACACTTCTAGACCTCTCGATCAGAGAGCCAATTCGCCTGGGTGTAGCTACCACTCTCATAACTCAGGATCAGTGTTGGTTGTGCCATCCCAACCTTCAATCCCTCTCCCTGACAGCATGGATGTTGAAAGCTTGATTTTACAGCCACTCAATCTTTCATCCAATGTATCTCAAGTGCTTCTAGCTTCATGCAAACCTTCCACACAAAAGAACTATTCTTCAAAATGGAAAAGGTTTACTTTGTGGTGTAGGCAAAAGAGTATTGATCCTTTCTCCTGCCCCACAACCACTCTATTAGACTATTTGTCATCTTTCAGACTCTGGTCTTCAGACTTAATCTGTTAGGGTACATTTAAGTGCAATCTCAGCTTACCATAACAAGCTTGGAGATGCACCTATATCCTCGCAACCTCTCGTCACTAGGTTCATGAGAGGTTTAACTCACCTTAAACCACCAATTCGGCCACCAGTCACAGAATGGGACCTAAATCTGGTCTTAACAAGACTCATGCGTTCTCCCTTTGAACCCATGAATTCCTGTGATCTTAAATTTCTCACATAGAAAACTATCTTCCTCAGAGCAATTACATCTGCTAGAAGGGTTAGTGAGTTACAAGCACTTGTCACGTACTCACCTTACACAAAATTCCTTCATGACAGAGTGGTTCTCCGAACACATCCAAAATTCCTTCCCAAGGTAGTTACGGAATTCCACTTGAACCAATCCATAGTTTTACCCACATTCTTTCCAAGGCCTCATTCTCATCAAGGAGACCGGGCCTTACATACCTTGGACTGTAAACGTGCGCTAGCTTTTTACTTAGACCGCACTGCAGTCCATAGGAAATCTACTTAACTGTTTATTTCTTATGATCCAAACAAACCGGGTAAAGCAGTGAGTAAACATACTCTATCTAACTGGTTAGCAGATTGCATACAGTTTTGCTATGAAAAAGCAGGCCTTCCTCTCCAAGGGTGAGTAAAGGCACTTTCAGTAAGATCAATGTCAACCTCAGCACACTATCGTTCATTGCCAATCCTCGACATCTGTAAAGGAGCAACATGGAGTTCTCTTCACACTTTTGCAGCTCACTACTGTTTGGACAAAGGACAACAAGATTCAGCCTATGGACAATCTGTCTTAAAGAACTTGTTTCCAGTCTAATCCCAACTCCTTCTACAACCAACCTGCTGTGATATTCGGCTGCCTCATTTCAACAACAATACTTCAGTGTTGCTTCACTACAAAATGACTCTGCCTCTAGCTTGCTAATCACCCATCTGTGAGGACTAGCATCCTGCTTGTCCTGGGATAAAGCAAAATTGCTTACCTTGTAATAGGTGTTATCCCAGGACAGCAGGATGTGTAGTTCTCACGAAACCCACCCGCCACCCTGCGGAGTTGGGTCTCATACCTTTATTACTGTATTTTTCGCTCCATAAGATGCACCTGACCATAAGACGCACCTAGGATTCAGAGGGGGAAAATTTAAAAAAAAAAAAAAAAAAAAAATTGTGCTAAACCGGCTCTGTTCCTGGGCGTCTGTGCGTCTTATGGAGCAAATTAGGGGAGTGCGTAGCTTTTTTTTTTTTTTTTTTTTCCTCCCCATTTTGTTTTCGGGTCTGGGGAGGGCCATTTCGGTCCACTCCTCAAATCAGAAAACTTTTCTTTCTCTGGGAACCGCCCCCCCCCCACCTCCAAGACCTGCCAAATTAATTTACTACAACTCCCCACCCTCCTGACCCCCTCAAGACCTGCCAAAAGTCCCTGGTGGTCCAGCGGGGGTCCAGGAGCGGTCCGGGAGCCATCTCCTGGGTTTGGGCCATCGGCTGCCAGTAAACAGAATGGCGCCGACGGCCCTTTGCCCTTACTATGTCACTGAGGCCGACCAATGGCAGCGGTCGGCCCCAGTGACATAGTAAGGGCAAAAGGCTGTCGGCGCCATTTTGATTACTGGCAGCTGACTGCCCTTTGCCCTTACTATGTCACAGGGACTACCGCTGCCATTGGTGGGTCCCAGTGACATAGTAAGGGAAAGGGCCGTCGGCGCCATTTTGATTACTGGCAGCCAACGGCCCAAGCCCAGGAGATCGCTCCCGGACCGTTCCTGGACCCCCGCTGGACCACCAGGGACTTTTGGCAGGTCTTGGGGGGGGGGGTCAGGAGGATGGGGGGTTGTAGTAAATTTAGTTGGCAGGTCTTGGGGGAGTCAGGGTGGGGGGGTTTTGTTAGATTTTTAGTTTTTGGATTTTTTTGTTTGTTTTTTTTTATATTTGCTCCATAAGACGCACATACATTTTCCCCCCAACTTTTGGGGGAAAAAAGTGCGTCTTATGGAGCGAAAAATACGGGATTTTATTTTTGCTAAAGCTTATTGCTACATACGAGACTGAAGAGAGACCGCTGTGGCAGAGAATATCATGGCATGCTGGGCATGCTCAGTGGCCTCACAGGACCAGTCAAACGTTTCTAGAAAGTTTGACAGAAAGTTTTCCCGCAATAGGGTTCCGTCAGTGACGTCACCCATCTGTGAGGACTACATCCTGCTGTCCTGGGATAACACCTATTACAAGGTAAGCAATTTTGCTTTTCTTGTGGATCACTAGATGAGTAACCTCATCTCTTCCTCCTCAGGGAGCACTGAAGCATACTCCTGGCGAGACATCAGAACAGCCTAATGCATCCTCTCTTTGCTATAGAGTTGGCCAATATTCATGCTGCCTATCCACTTCACTGAATCAAAAATCTCTCACACTCACTGACAATTATATAAACTAGTGTTTCCCAACTTTCTCCTGGAGACACACCTAACTGGTGAAGTTTTCAGTATATCTATTATTAATATGCACGTGATAGATTTGCATACATTGGAGACCCAGGGCATGCAAATCTATCTCATTCATATTCATTGTGGATATCCTGAAAACTGACCTTTTAGGTGTGCCTCTATGGGAAGATTGGAAAACACTGATATACTCTGAAAACCTCTTCCATATGGGCTGGATCGTGTAGAAGAATTATGTGAGGAACTAGGGGAGTTCCTACATATTAAAAATTCAAGTGTCTTATTTGCTTTGCTAGCTATGACTTCTAAATTGATTGCTCAGAGAGCTAACGTATTGTTTGTTTCTTTAGTGACTATCGTTCCTAATCTTTTTTTTTGCCTTAGCACATGTTCGACCATGAAGCAACAAGCAAGAGCAATAAAACAATACTCTTTTCAGATGAAAATGACATGGACATTACTGCAAGCAACACAATTGCAATTACTCAGAGCCTTGTGGGAAATCCTGGCGTGGAAGAGAAACACCAAAAAATAGATTTCAAATCTTTTCTGGCTAGTTTAAATGCTGATTATGCGGTTCCATCATTGAAATCAGACTGCAGTACTGCCTCTGAACCTGCATTAGCTAATGGTACGTGCTTTACTTTTGAACTTCCTCCACAGTCCTGCTTGAAAATGAACAATATCAAACTTCATGAATGACTAGGAAAACTTTGGTCTCCAAGACAAGCAGGATGGGCAGTCCTTACATGTGGGGTTTCCTCAGCTGATGGAACCTGGCAAGAAACTTTAATTCCTAAGCTTCTAGAAGCGTTGGGCATGCTCTACTAAGCATATGCAGCCCAGGTCTCCCAGGTAGGGCCCCTCCATCTTTTTTTTCCACAGAGTGTACAAGTCATTTCTTTGCTCTCTCTCTCACAACTGCTGCAATCAAAATTTCTCGATCTGCAAAAGCTGCTGTTTCTTGCACTTGAGGTTCGTGTTACTCCTTTTAGGTAGGTTTATTTTGTTTTGTTTTCTCTTTTCTTGATTTTTATACTTCATTTCTGTTGACCGCTTGGTGTGCTAGCCTAGATCCCAGCACAACTTGTTGGTACTTTTTTAAAATTTCCTCTGCTTTCTGGCAGCTTAGTCCCCACCAGTGGGTTATGCACCTCTGCCAGCAGATGGAAACGGAGTAAAAAGTGAATTCACGGCGATATAGTCCCATCCCAACATCAAACTGCCAGTATTCTTCATCTTTAGCAGATGGTGGACATGCATTTCCCTATGAAGGATTGTCTGTGAGCAAGAAAGTAAAGATAGAAAGGAAGAAAAGTGAAAGACCGGGCAATCAAGATGTTTATATAGCTTGCCTCCTGAGGTAATACCATTCGCTCCCTTCCTCAGTAGAGTGCCTTCAGTTTGGTAGCCTTGAGTGGCTTGGACTTAAAATTCAATTAGCGGTTGTGAGCTGAGAGAGATTCGGTGGTGGAGGCTTTAGCATTCTCCCCACATAGCTGGGACCCGTTCCTGCTTTTAGCCAGGGAGGGCTGAGCTCAGGTAAAAGTTTATACTTCATAAAAAAAAAAAAATGGCTGGAAGTGTGGAATTCTCCTACTGGGTCTGTTTTCTCAGCGTTCTGCCTTTCCCGCTCATGTCTCTGGGGAGTTCTGTGAGGTGCGATGGTGTGGAAGTAGTTCAGGTTGAGCAGCTGTTTGGCTCTGTCCCGCTCTCAGGTTTCTCCCTTTTCAGTGCATGGTAGGCCGCGAAGGTGATTTTCTCGTGTTTTATGCTTTGCTGTCGGCGAGCTATCATGCATTCATTGTAGACTATGCAACCAGAATTGGGTGTCCTTTTTTTTTTTTTGGGGACGCATATCTTGGATACCTAACCTGAGCATTCCTTGGGTGTTTGTGTACCTGGATGCCTGGTTTGGATGTTTAGTTTGGGCAAGCGTACTATACGTGTGTGCAACTTTTACATGTCTAGCTGGGCATGTGCCTATTCCTGACCTAGTGCGTTACAAACATGGCGCCCATGGCGAAGAAGTCTAGGCACTCATCTATTTGTGTTACATGTCTCAGGGTGATACAGCCAGAGGTTTCTTTAAGCCTGTGCAAGTGCTGCCTGGATGGTCGTGGTGATTTATCTCCTGATTTTGTTGACGATCCATCACCTCTGAGGGGAGTGAGACAGAGGGCAACAGGATGCTGGTGTCCCCTCCTTCGGTTGATTCACATGCTGACTTCTCAGAGGAAACTTGCTCTCTGGATGTCAGGTTTAACCTATGGACCTGTCCTCCCTTTCGAGGGTGGAATTCTTCCAGGGATTACAGACATTTCTACAGGGGTGGTCTTCTGAGTTGACTATACCTATTGGTTTAGGTTCATGTGCTCAGAATTCTTCTCTGCTTGCTGCCATGGTATAGCATCATGGCACAGCGTGACCTGACAAGGCTCGAATACAGATGGATCAAGATGACACAGATGGTGGTGGCTCTCCTGTGGAGGATGGGAGATTCCCCCAGATTTGGAGCCACCTAATTGCTCCGATTCTTTCATAGAGATGAGTTGCCAAGGTTGATCTCTCAGAATTTCGAAGTGGCTGGAGCTGACTCCTTGGGGGTGCAGAAGAAGGACACCATTTTGGTTGCCATTTGCAAGGCCTCTTGTTTCTTTACCCTCCTGGATGTGAATCAAGAGTAGATTGATCTGGAATGTAGTTCACCAGAGGCATCCTTCAAAGGAGGATGCACTTTGGCAGATTTAAAACTGTTGGATACACAGGACAGAGAGTGTTTCTCTAGGGTGGATTCCTTGGTGTGTTCTGTCTTGAAAAGAACCACAATTCCAGTAAAGGGAGGTTTAGCTCTTAAGGATGCTCAGGATAGAAGAATTGAGGCTATCCTAAAGCAAGCCTTTGAGGCAGTGGCAATGAACTTGCAAATTGCTTTTTGTTGTGCCCTAGTAGCTCGGGCTACCTTGCGACTTTCTCAAGAATCTGGCAGTATCAAAGTGGTATAGAGAAATTGAAAGATGAAAAGGATCAATGTGTAGAGAGAGATGAAGAAATGGCAGAAATATTAAACAAATACTTCAGTTCGGTGTTCACTAAAGAGGACCCAGGAGAAGGACCATCGCTAGTTAACAAGAAACCAGAGGGGAGTGGAGTAGATGAAACTCCATTTACAGTGGAGAATGTGTGGGAAGAGCTGGGGAACTGAAAGTGTACAAAGCCATGGGGCCTGATGAGGTTCATCCCAGGATATTGAGGGAGCTCAGAGATGTGCTGGCAGGTCTGCTGTGTAACCTGTTCCATAGATCCCTAGAAACGGGAGTGGTACCAAGTGATTGGAGAAGAGCGGTGGTGGTCCCGCTTCACAAGAGTGGGAGCAGAGAGGAGGCTAGTAACTACAGGCCGGTTAGC